>NC_081199.1:7038128-7688128 GCF_902713425.1 Acipenser ruthenus
GCAACCTGGCATCCTTGTCTGGACTTGCTGGGATTCACAGCAGTATGCGATTTGAGAAGGGAAAGCTGTCCCTGTTGTTTTTCCCCTTGGTAATTATAAAGCTGTCTATAAAACTAGTATGTCAGTAACTCACAAATCCCCTGACACAGTCTTAATTAGAAAATCTGAGAAATCACGAGATCTGAATCTGCACATGTAAGTATGGATGACATCTGAATCCGTGGTGTGTACATGTAAGTATGGATGACATCTGAATCCGCAGTGTGTACATGTAAGTATGGATGACATGCTTTCAGACAGGCATCTTCATATCCCCACAATCCGATTCCAGATACTCCCACAAACTTGGCTGAAAAACTCTCTTTACAAATGTATACGGTTTGCCCTCAATAATTAGCCCCGATGTTTTTAGCTTGAATGCATTCGTACAGACATACTTCCTAAAGGGTCATTACTCTAGACCAGAGTATCTGCTGATCTGTCAGGAATCCTTTCATCATTATCATTATGGTCACCCTCGTTGAGTAATAGCCGGCACTAACCCAGCGCTGCCTCGTATTTACTAAACAAACATGTATTATACAAGGGATCTAATGAGCCTTGAGCTTTTAACTTTTTGAAAATGATAGGCTTGTCTTTAAACACTGTGTTTTGTATAAACGTTTGCCACCTTGACATGTTACTTATAGTGCTATCCAATGCTTTATGAATATGGACCTAGAAGGGCTCAGATTCATAGCGGAAACAAAACCTTTCTTTCTAGTCTTGGGGGCTCTGAATGGCTAAATTGTGTCTGCTAATACAATACCATTACTGTGCAAGGTTGTGTTTCCTTCTGTTTTCTGTAAAGGTTCTATTATAGTATTATATCAGTTAAAGCTGTTCAATTCAGTGTGCTTGACCCTTATTGTATTTAATCCCGGAGAGTCTCGGTGTTTCTCTGCTGTAACCTGCCTGTCTAACTGGGTGGCAGAGGGATTAGTTCCTGCTGAAAAAGCAACAGCTCCTCAACTAAACAGAGGGTACACCTGGGTTTCACAACAGCGGATTATTATTGCCACTGTAATTGAAAAAGCCTTGACCTTGTGAAGCAATTCAACAGACCTGCTTTGGAGCCTGCACTCCGGCAAAACAGGTTTTCGAATAGCACTATTACTATAGTATTGAATAATTTATATTAAACAAGACCCCATAAGTTAGTACCGTATATGACTCCTGCACATACATGTGCAAATCAAATATATCACATTTACATTTTCGGGAATATTTTGGTATGGCATTCCTTAGAATACGTTCTTGAGTGAATCCCAGTGGATAACTGTTTAAGTCATTTCAGGCTACCATGATCTTATCTGTCAAATCATACAGGTCCTGTATACTCTAAGCTCATAGTAAAGCCTGAAGAATCCTTCACTGCTATGCAATGGTATTCTTCTCTGTTATCATGGTACGAAAAGTGTGTAAATGACTCAAATCAAACCAAAAGACAGGATGTCTGTATTAGGACCAGTGATAACCTGAAAACGAAGCCATGTCTTGCCATTCTGTATAGAGACACTTGCTTGATGTGTTGCTTCCCAATCTCTGTATCATAATGGCAAAACACTGTTCTTGTCTGAAGGGTTTTGACACCTGTCAGTCTGTAATAGGAAATGGATAACACGTTAAAACAAATGATCTTGACAATGGCAGCATACGTTGCGCTGCTGGGCAATGGTAACACAGAGACAGCTACAATGATACAAGGCTGCCATTGATAGAATGGTACAGCAGTGGTAATATATTTGGTATGATACTGGTAATCAGTTACACCTACAATATCCATGCTAACATATTAAAATGAAATGTTTGTTTCTCGATTCTATTGTATTTGCATGGGATGTCCTGCCGAGTGTCAATGTACTTTATGTGCTGCTGTGGACAAAGTTCTTCCCTCCCATTACCTCTCACCTCCTATTCGGCAGGCACTAGATGCACACTGTGTTCTGTTTTTTAGGATCATGCGTTTTCCATGGCAGATGAGCAAAGCGAAGGTGCAGCAGATTCTCACGGAGGCCCTGAAGGTTTGGAGTGACGTCACGCCTCTGACTTTCACAGAAATTAGCGAAGGAAGGGCGGACATTATCATTGATTTCACAAGGTAAATAAAAATAAAACCAAGCAGAGTTAGAAGGATGCCATGTGGGAATTAGATTTTACTTAGCAGGGAGAATACTGTAAATGAAACAGGAGCTGAACCATCTGACATGACAGTCTGTGTCCATACAGAACAGTGGCAATGGTTCTTTGGTAAGAGGTGATGGTAACACAAGAGAACTTATGATATTAGCCATTGGTAAACACTGGTTACATTTGTATATTTTGACATGCAGTAGCAATGGAATCCCAAAGGTAGAAACAATACATCCATCCATTGTAGTTCCATGGTACAGATATTGGTATAGAAGTGCTGCTGTATAATCTGTCCTGGATCAGAAATGTAATGCTTTGAAGTTTTAACTTCTTAAGATAACTCCAAGCCAAATATAGTTCCTTGACTTTAAAAAAAAATAAAAACTGCAAAAGCCATCTTATCTGCTTGTTATACAGTAAGTGCAGAGCTTTCAAAGCTGTTTAAATGTAGTGTGTATGCAATTAGCAAATAAAAATGCACCCTTAACAATCAGCTGTGAACGTTATCACCAGTCCGGAGGGGCTTGGTTTCCCTTTATGAAACGGTGATTGCCAGCCATCAATAAAGACACACCCTGGCCCTGGTCCAGCCAGCACACATGAACGGATCCCAGGGGTTCCTAGCGGAGGTATTTCCAGCTTGTGGTCGGCGGTTTTAGACGCAAATAAAGCTACACCTGAGGAGTTCAAGGGTTTAATGGTTTTGGTCAAGACACGGTTGACTTGAGTCATAAACATTCACCCAATGCAATAAACCATGTTGTTAAATTAAAGGTGAAGTACCCAATATAGTATAAAAAAGTAACAACTTTCTTAAAATAAATATCTAAGGAATGTGATCCCTTTACAGAGCTTGGAGGTGTCTATAACCTCTAACAGCTGCAAGTAGTAAAGGAGCCTGCCTTGTTGGCTCACATTCAATTTCACAATTCAGTTCAATTTGAATTATGGTGCTGCTGTCTTTATAGCGCCTTTTACAGAAAGTACCAAGTAACATGTGATAACACAGAAATAAAATGTGATGAAAGTTGATTTCTGTGCTATTTGATAAAAAAGATAAGGATCGGCATGAATAAAATGCAGTGCTAGAGATAGTGGCAAGCCGGTTTCAAGAGGAGAACCACTCCTTGTCACTCCAGGTCTGGATGTGAACAAGGTTCTGTAAATGGGAAGCAAACCCAGCACCCAGCGAACTGGAAAATTAAAAAATCCTTAAACAGATGTGCATTAAGGACTGTACTGTATCTGTTGCCTTCTAGCTAGTTCAGCCCTAATTCTGCCCTAAATTACCATATAAAATTGCAAAAAAACAATATAACCCACCTCCTGGAGCTGGCTTATGTGCATGTGTGCGTGCGTGCGAGCATACCGTGCGCGCTGTATTGTGTGTTGGTCAGTGAAGGCGAATGCCCAGCCTGGCATTAGTGTTTGTGGTTAGTATTGTTTTGTTTAAATCTTTATTTTGGCCCTGTTTGTTTGTTCCATTTTTATTTAATTTTTTTGTTTCTTTAACAGCACTTTAAAACTGCAGCTTTCTGTCTCAGGGTCTAATTCCTGCTGGTAGCCAGCCTGGGTTGTGGTGCTACCCTGTCACAATTACCTACTACGATTTTCTTGTTGTCACTTTAGCCTGAAAAAAACCCTCTTGTCATCCAATGCTTGTTGTACTAGTTTGGTGTACATTTCTTATTTGCCAACTGGAAATAATTGGCATTCTGCCCGCCTTAGCACTCCCCAGTGGTCAGCATTCTCAATATCCAAACCCGCCTCTATCGCTAGAGGTAACAGGTTTAATACTATTTAGATCCTTACAGTCGCCCTCACCCCTGTACAGTATATGAAAAGGCTGCAGCAACTTTCAATCACCTAACAGTCATATCTGAATGCAGTATGATGGACTTCAGTATTTTCCACTACAGTGTGACTTATTTTCCTAAATCCTTTGTGAATTCATTTTTTATATGGGAGGAACAAAAAACATTGGTATGCATAGTTAATGCACAAATTACGATCCCTCAATCACTTGGCACCTACTCCCTGAAGAGTGCCCAGCTTTCTATGTGGTTTTATGAAGATGTCTCTAGACTACTGGCAAGCTGAAAACCGACAAACAGCAGTGTTTTTCTTATTAGTTTTTTTTTCTCTGAAATACCTTTCCACCCGCTCCACGTTAACATAGTTTGGCTGCCTTTGCCTTTGTCAGCAAATGGACAAAGACTGCCGCACGTGTTCTTGCATGCCTGCAGGATGTTGATAACAGAGTCAGAAGTGGATAAGGAGAAACTCACTGCTGCAAAGTATGTATCACCCAGCACTGCTGTTTCATAGCAGGTCACTTACACGACCACCATTGTTTTTCAGCTGATCCCCTGGACCTGTGCCTGCTCTTGGTGAGACTGCATGGTCAATTTCACCTGGAGAGCATTCTGTGATAAAAGCAGCCCAAACGCTTTCAGAGAAACTGTAATTTGTGAAGCCGTGTAATGCATCATTGACTGAAACAGCTTAAAAACAACTGGGAACAGCATCTGATCATATGTGCCTCATGCACTGTGGTTTATAACTCGTTTCCCTTGGGATCAGTCTCACGACTGTGGCGAAACTCACATCACAATTCCCTCTAATTACTAAAGCCTTTGAAAAATTACTGTAGCAGCACTAAGAATATACCAGGTTTAAAAATGTATGACTGATGCCACAATTCAGCATGAATACCTCAACACCAGCGTTGCAAGTTGTATTTAACAACAGTGGATCTAAATCCACCATAATGTAAAGCTCTTTCAGAAGGTGGTCAATAAACACATACAAAATGTATAGGATTAATATGGATCTGTCACTGTTAAATAGACCCAAAAGAGTTTAGAATAATCCAAAACTGTTGGGACATTTCTTTGAGTTAACCCTTCTGTCTTGTCAGGTACTGGCATGGAGACAACCTCCCCTTTGATGGCCCTGGTGGGATTCTGGCCCATGCCTTCTTCCCCAGGACGCATAGGGAAGGAGACGTCCACTTCGACTATGACGAGACCTGGACAGTTGGGAACAACATGGGTAAGTGCAGGGCGGGGGAGCCTTCTGTAATAGGACAGGTCATTATGGTGCCTAGAAATGGAGGTTATTAGAGATCGTGGCTAATCCATTACAGATGATGACACAGCATGGGAAAGTGGCCGAGAAACCCCAAGTGTGTCCAGAAGCAATCCAATGCTAACTTTCATCTTGAACTGGATGAAATCTGACCGGCTTTTAATGGTAAAGGAATAGAAGGCACTTAGGGCCCAGGTAGGTGGTTTTGAACAAAACAATATTCCTTGATCACCAACTATATTTTAATTTTGAAACTTACTGCATATTATAAAGATATATGCGGTGTGTGGTGTGACTGGTACCGTTCCTGTCAGGAATACAAAGTGCCCCTGGAGCTCCTGGTCTGGGGCTGCTGAGCAATGCTTTGGATCTGTGAAAATGACCTCTTCTTCTTCTCTCCTGTGCCAGGTACAGACCTCCTTCAGGTGGCGGCTCACGAGTTTGGCCACGTTCTGGGGCTGCAGCATTCCCTGGAGCCGGGTGCAGTGATGTCACCCTTCTACAGCTTCTCATACCCACTGATGCTGAGCGAGGACGACAAGCGTGGGATCCAGTACCTGTACGGCCTGCCTCCCCACCCGGCCCCGCCCCAAACCACCACTGAGACCAATGAGATCATCCTAGCAGTGAGTACTGACACGTCCACTCAACACTTCAACCAGGTAATCAGTAGATCAGTTCAATTAAATTGAGTCCCCTTTCAGCTTCTGGCAATGAGTTCTTACACAGCTTACAAACAATTCAGATATAATCTATATAGGATTTGAAACAGTCGCAACAGGGATCAGAGATAGCAGCTTAGTCCTATTACTTCAGCTAATGAGGAGATCAGCACAGTCAATTGTACAAGCCCAATGAGATTTACTGTAGCTGAGAAAAAGTGACCACCCTTTGCCTTCAAAACAGGATCAATTCTTTTAGGTACACTTGCAAAGTTTTTGAAGGAACTCGGCAGGTAGGTTGGCCCAAACATCTTGGAGAACTAACCACAGTTCTTCTGTGGATTTAGGCAGCCTCAGTTGCTTCTCTCTCTTTATGTAATCCCAGACAGACTCGATGATGTTGAGATCAGGGCTCTGTGGGGGCCATACCATCACTTCCAGGACTCCTTGTTCTTCTTTACGCTGAAGATAGTTTTTAATGACTTTTGCTGTATGTTTGGGGTCGTTGTCATGCTGCAGAATAAATTTGGGGCCAATCAGATGCCTCCCTGATGGTATTGCATGATGGATAAGTATCTGCCTGTACTTCTCAGCATTGAGGAGACCATTAATTCTGACCAAATCCCCAACTCCATTTGCAGAAATGCAGCCCCAAACTTGCAAGGAACCTCCACCATGCTTCACTGTTGCCTGCAGACACTCATTCGTGTACCGCTGTCCAGCCCTTCGGCGAACAAACTGCCTTCTGCTACAGCCAAATATTTCAAATTTTGACTCATCAGTCCAGAGCACCTGCTGCCATTTTTCTGCACCCCAGTTCCTGTGTTCTCGTGCATAGTTGAGTCGCTTGGCCTTGTTTCCACGTCGGAGGTATGGCTTTTTGGCCGCAAGTCTTCCATGAAGGCCACTTCAGACCAGACTTCTCCGGACAGTAGATGGGTGTACCAGGGTCCCACTGTTTTCTGCCAATTCTGAGCTGATGGCACTGCTGGACATCTTCCGATTGCGAAGGGAAGTAAGCATGATGTGTCTTTCATCTGCTGCAGTAAGTTTCCGTGGCCGACCACTGCGTCTACGGTCCTCAACGTTGCCCGTTTCTTTGTGCTTCTTCAAAAGAGCTTGGACAGCACATCTGGAAACCCCTGTCTGCCTTGAAATTTCTGCCTGGGAGAGACCTTGCTGATGCAGTATAAGTACCTTGTGTCTTGTTGCTGTGCTCAGTCTTGCCATGGTGTATGACTTTTGACAGTAAATTGTCTTCAGCAACCTCACCTTGTTAGCTGAGTTTGGCTGTTCCTCACCCAGTTGTATTCCTCCTACACAGCTGTTTCTGTTTCAGTTAATGATTGTGTTTCAACCTACATATTGAATTGATGATCTTTAGCACCTGTTTGGTATAATTGTTTAATCATACACCTGAATATATGCCTACAAAATCCCTGACTTTGTGCAAGTGTACCTAGAAGAATTGATGCTGTTTTGAAGGCAAAGGGTGGTCACACCAAACATGGATTTGATTTAGATTTTTCTTCTGTTCACTCACTTTGCATTTAGTTAATTGATAAATATAATCTATTAACATGTCTATTTTTGAAAGCATTCTTACTTTACAGCATTTTTTCACACCTGTCTAAAACTTTTGCACAGTACTGTATATATATACTGATGAAACTGCCACCCCACTCATTAATATGGAAAGCGCTCTTTTGCCCTCTCTGCAGCCGGACGCCTGTGAGACTAACTTTGACGCAGTGTCGATGATCCGGGGCGAGCTCTTCTTCTTCAGGTCGCGCTACGTGTGGCGCATCAGGAACGGGCGGCTGCAGGAGGGCTACCCTGCGCTGGCATCGCGTCACTGGAGGGGCATTCCGGAGCACATCGACGCTGCCTTTGAAGACGGGTCTGGGAATATCTGGTTCTTTCAAGGTGGGCGAGGAGGAGGAGGAGGAGTGAGCTTGCAGTGGGTTTAAGGTTGTCTTAGGAGAACAAGATCAGGCTGGTTGTTTCACTTAAGAAATGCGGTACTGTTGAGTGAGGGAAGCTTTCAACAAAACTTGCTTATGTTTATATGAACACTGCAAACCACACAGGACAATAGGACTTATTGGTTTATTTCTTAAAGAAACCAGAGGCATGCCAAGGCTTTGTTACTTTCTTAAACATTTTGTTTTTCTACTTCTTTGTCAAAGCATCACCTGTTGATCTTCCAGCGATTCACTGTAATTTCCTTGCCAGTGATTTTCTTTGAAATTGTACGCATAGTAGGTTGGTTTAGGGTGTTAAAGTGGCATATATGCTTATTTACTTTCATTAGAAAAACAGGGAGGGGAATTGTACAGCTTTTAACCAGGCTTTACACTTCTAAACTTCTACTGTTTGCGCTCTGTGCCAGGCCTTCTCACCCAGGGTGGCCTTATTAAGAACCCATTTTTCAGCTAGACTGAGCCCTTTTAGTCAGTTTAATTGCTATAAGGGATTTTGAGAACTTTACAACCTGGAAACTCAATTCCTGTTTTTCCATATGCAGTAACTTTGAGAAAGAGTCCAGCAGGATCGGATCAGAACACTTCACGTGTTAAACTTTTAACATTGTAAATTGACATAATAATGTTCCCATTCTTGTGCTATGCATTGAGTACAGAGTTGTGTTCCACAGTTTCCCATGCTTCCCATGGTTTATTGTCATACGTGCTCTGTCTTTCAACATGAAGCAAAATTAGTTAATTCTATAGGGTGTATGCAAAACGTTTGGCCATATCTGTGGAGAAGGCCATTTCATTTTAAAATGGTCTGCGATTATTATTATTATTATTATTATTATTATTATTATTATTATTATTATTATTATTATTATTATTATTATTATTATTATTGTTGTTATTATTATTATTATTTGGGGGATAAAACATGCTCCTGTTCTTCCTCTGTTTGACTCGCTTGCAGACTGTGGATCAGTTCTGGTAACAGCTTCTCCTGCTAGAGGGGAAGCATGCTAAGTGAAATCCATGCAGTGTATGGAGCTTCCTTCATGTTCAAGTTGAAGTTCTATGTCTGATACGTTCAGTGTGCCCCTCTGCACCAGGATCACTGTCATCTGGTTCCAATACAGAACTCTACACTGGCCACTGTAACTAATGCATAACCTCTTTAATCTGAAAGTTGCAGTGGGTGCAGGAAGCCTTGCAGATTGATGACATGGCAATGTTATTGTTTAAATCAGGACAGACAACAATGGCAGAACTGATTGGGGGTTAAGGGGTTAAATGGTAGCATTTGTTTCTCATCACTTATATAAGAATACAGGGTTGACAGATCTAACATTGACACTGCACTTGACCTTTAACCAAAGAATAACACGGGCATCAACAAATGCACTGAAACACATTCTCCTCAGTAACACAGTGCTGCTTAATAACTGAGCTTGTCGCCCTCTTCTGGACAAGTGAAGTGTGCCATGTACACTGGGGAAAACAGATCAAGGTAAAGTGATACCAGGGCAGGGTTGAGCAGTTTTAAATTAGTAACTAGCAGATAGAACTTCTTCTTTCAATACACTTCCAATATGACTTTCCTTCAGTCTTAGAACACAATCTATTACATAGCCTTTGGTAATTTGACCAATTAAACTTGCAATGCAAACCTACAGAAATATTTTGTCATTCATGTATGTACAATACTGTATACCAGTTGTATTCTATTTTAATGTTTACTGTTATACTTTGAAATGAGTTGGCATCTCACCCATTGAATTGAATGAAATGGTAAGGGCTGGACGTGAACCACCAAGCATACGGTTCAAAGACAAATGCCTTATATTTAAATATACCATTTTATTTGAAGGTAACACTTGAAAGTAATGCATTCAAATGGAATATCACAGGACTCATATTGGAACAGCATATAGAGTGCGTAGGAAATCATATTGTTAAAAATAAAAAAAAATCCAATTTTTAACTTGGTAGCATTCACACCATTGAGATGTGCATGCTTTGTTCAGCTGGAATAAACTGTACCTGTGTGTGGCTGTGTCTGCTGTCTGGGCAGGTACAGTGAATGGCTGTGGGGCTCCCCTGACCCGGACAGCCAGCTGCACTTCATTAGTGATAGGCATGCCTGGACCTGACACTGTCTTTCCCAGCCTCTAGGGAGGGGGTCTGTCTGGGACCCTCTAGCAGGTTCAGATTTTCTGATTAGCATTTGCTGTTACATCCCCATAGAGGCCAAGGTCATCAAAAAGAGTGTGATTTATAATAAAATTAAATTAAAAAAATTTAGAAGCAAGTTTTTAAATACGTAATTAGGTCAAGGGAACTGAATTGATTGGGGTAGTCTTGATTGTAGTCTTGAAATCTTAAAAGGAGTTGACAACCCTAGCTAATACTTTAGGGCAGCACAGAAACGAGGACCAGAGGACACAGTTGGAAATGAAGTGGAGACTTAGAAGGGGGTGGTTCTCATGTGTTAACTCTTGTTGCTTGTTTGCCCTCAGGTCATAGCTACTGGATCTACGATGGGGAAAGGCAGGTTTCAGGGCCTAACTCGGTGCAAAGCCTGGGGCTGCCGGTCTCCGATATCCAGGCAGCTCTGATGTGGGGCCCCGAGAAGAACAAGAAGATTTACTTATTCAAGAGCAGCAGCTACTGGCGCTTCAACCCTGCCGTGGAGCGTGTGGACGAGGTGTACCCACGCAGCATCCTGGACTGGAGGGGAATCCCCATGGATATCGATGCAGCCTTCCAGGACAGCTATGGTAAACATCTCTCTCCCAGCTTCAGTTTCACCCTCCTCCATTTATCTAGCTTCACAGTTAATACCATGGGCCATGTTCACAAAACATTTACCACCATGCTAAATTAACACATGTTGTTCTGAAAAGAAAACAAACCACTGATGTTAAAAGCGTCAAATAAATCTCTAAGGCTCACAGGTTCATTTAAGAGCTTCAGTTGTTTCTTGCTAGTTCTGTAACATTGCCAGTTTGAATTTTGCTTCTGAATGGTGAAAAGCTTGGCGGGTAAATGCTTTGTGAATATGGCCCTAAACAATTAGAAAGGTCATGAGAGTAAATCATCTTCTTTATAAAAATGTAATGACTGAGTTACTTGGAGGCAAACAATAAGCTATCAGTAGCAAGAAACCACATTTATGTTGGTTAAGAGTCAACTTAGTCCAGAAGACAGATGTTTTGGCTAGTGCCTTCATACTGATAAGTTCTTATCAACTGGTTTCAAAGTATTACCCTTTGTTTCTCTACAGGGTATGCCCACTTTCTTCAGGGCAGCCAGTACTGGAAGTTTGACCCAGTGGCTGTGAAGGCACTAGAGGGATACCCTCGCCTGATTGGACAGGATTTCTTCGGTTGCCGTGGCTCACCTAACAACTACTGATAAGAACATCTCAAGAGATGTCCTGAGAGACTGACATTTTATAACAAATGGGTACTAGTATTAGTCTTTGAATCTTTCCCTAAATGACCTAAAGTGACCTGTTTCATTGGGGGGGCATTGTCAATACTGGATTGAGACCCATCTTATTTGTGACAGGCCAGCACCCAAGGACTGCTTTTCATCTGCTACATCTGGCAATAAGTTACCCTTACTGGTACTTATAAAAAGGGTGAAGCTGATATAACAATACCCTACAACTCAAGGTGCTTAATTCATTTGGAAAAAACATTCATCCTTTTTTAAAAAATCTGTACAACTGCTTAAAATCTTTGAGGCAAAAATAAACACAACATTTTTGTGGAAAGAAAAAAATAAGAAAGAAAGGCACAGAAATACATCTAAAACATATCCCCAAACTTCATTTGAAGCTTGGACATTAACTCTTCCAGCCTCTTTGTTCACTCAGGGAACAAGTTCTCTTTCAGTCATACCTGATTGTAGCCCTCAGACTTCTGCTGTCCTCATAGTCATCTCTCAGGAACCAAAACTGCATTGAACTCAGAGGGCTACAAACTGTCTGGGTACCATAGTCCTGAAAACAGGACTCTGACCCCACAATTAGACTGAAAGGTCCTAGATATAACATGGCAGACCTCAACCCCTGGAGTGGTATATGATACAGCAGTATTACCTTTAGGCTTGCTGCCATTAACTAGGGGCCTATTTTACTCTACAGTACAACTGCCAACCGATTTGGAAAAAATCATGCAGTTATTACAGATATTTTCTAGCAATCAGATGTGATTTAGTAAGGGCATATATATTTTATAATACAGTACTGTACTTTTTATGGCAACTGCAAACAATGCATGTTTTACAAAGTGCTTCTGTGTCCCTTTCTTTACGGTAACATACCTTATTAGCAGTGATGGAAAAAAGAAATGTTGTGACCAAGGCAAAAGCTTAAAAACATTGCCTCCTTTGTATGCAGGGTCTCTTTTAAAGAAACTCTAAATTAAACAGCATACAGTTGAGCAATGAAGGACAGACAGCTGCTGTTGTATTGCAGTATACAGTACATTGTTATCCACCATTAAAGTTAATGATCTTGAAAATAAATTGAATTGTTTAATGGCACGCAAATAAAATAGGGTTCACATTTAATCTGTACAACATCAGGCGCAGGAGTGATCTGCATTCAAATAGCCAAGCATGTAGCTGTACTTCAAATGTCTTTAAATGTCGTCAAAGGACTTCAAATGTAGCAAACATTTTAAAACATGAACTGGATCGTGTGGCCTAAATGCAATGCAATGCTTTTGGTCAGTCCACTGTGATTGTTTACTTGCAAGCATCCCTCACTATTATTAAAGTCTGGAATGGCATCTGAATTATGTAAACACTGTCACTGTAGGGAAATGGAAAGGGTTTAAACAAGCCTACTGTATGTAGTGCTTGTATAGTTACGCAGTACAACTCAACATCATGAGGCGAGGAAGTTGCTATGATACTACATTCATATAAATAATATGTGTAGTAATGGTATTATACATTGGTCTAATTCTTCTTGTTTAGTAAGTGCAGCTCTTGCTGTGATTGAACTCCCTAATAAGGTTCTCCAGAGTGACTGTCTGTTTCTCTTGTTCCTGTGACTGATCCAGTACAGGTGCAAGCATGGCAGAACCCATTGTTACTCAGGTGAGCTCTCTGAGGTCCAGATGCAGGGGAGAGCAGCATTGGAACCATCCCCTGTCCTCAGACCTCTAGAGGTTATTATTAGTGGTACAGTATATCAGTGCTGGACACTGGTCCGTTATTTTCTAAAATGTTTTTGTTTTTGTAACATAAGGCATGGGCCCCTATTCACAATTCATTTATCTCGTGTGTTATTTAAAGACTGATCTTTTTTTAAAAAAAAAAAACGTGTTTCAATAATAAAAAGATTTGTCAAAACAGACTTAAACCATTATTTGAGTAACTCCTGAGTTAACACTTTGTGAAAGGGTCCATGGTGTGATGTCATCATTACTTATATATTTGGGGTACAGTCGCTTGTTTTTGTTTTGTTTTTTAGCACTGGTAGTTTCCTATAGACCCATAGCACATAGTAACACAGTAACTGTGCATTAGTAGTATTCATTCACTGGTATTGTAGCCAAAGATACTCCATAGAAATGTATCTTTGTTGTAACTGAATCATCGGTATGTTTTCCCATGATTTGTTTTTTATAACCAGAACATCATATTTACTATGTAAATAGATACTTCTGTTACATTTTGTACAATATTTTTGTTACAATAAAACCTGCTTTCCCAATACAAATTTGGATTTTCAGTGGTTTTGTATTATTACTATTGGTTTGTTTTGTTTGCTAAATGTTCAGTTAAGTATTGCCCTGGGTTATAATTCACTTACTGACAACATATAGGCTACCTTTATGAGGTCTGAAGTCACAGTACTACGGAGGGTTGTGATATAGAACGATTGTCCAATTCAAGCTACACTGAAGATGCACAGGGGGAGGACAGTTTATTAGGACTACAAGAACAAAAGTAAGAACATCGTCAAATAACTTTATGAAAGGAACAAAAACCCACAGGACAAGTTATGCTTGCAATTAAATCGGATGTAGTCATCAGCTGAGTTGACTTTGGAAGGTGATACAGCAACTGGTACGGAAATCAACAAACACTCTAAAAAGTGTTTACTTCAGTCTTCAATGATCTGCAACCAAAAAACGAAGTACTATAATTCAAGGCACATTAAACGCGCACAAGTTGTATGTTTCTCAGTTTGGTAATGTTACATTACTTTGTTTTTTGGTTGTAGCTTAATAAAACTGACAGGTGCATTATGCTTGTTTTTACATTATTATTATTATTATTATTATTATTATTATTATTATTATTATTACATGAATTTAATGAAGATTAGCGTAAACTCTTTGAAAAAAATGCCACACAGTATCTTGCGAGTTGATGATAAACAGCTGTGGAAGTAACAACTTATCGGAAGGCGGTTACAAAGTATAGTGATGTTGATGGTATCTCAAACATGGAGGGCCACAACAACACAAACGGCGCCTCACTCATAACGCTGGTATTTTAATAAGGGTAAAAACATTTAAAATAAAACTTCTGGTCTCCCAACATTCAAAACGTAAACATCCCTCAATGATTTATTTGCATAACTGACGATTCACCTGGCCAAACACCACAGCTCTCATGTGGTCTACTCCCATTGGTCCGCTGAACACGACGGCGCTTTTTGTATGGCTGACATTTCCTTCACGTGGAGGCTCTTTACAGCTTGGTCCTGCATCTCTGGTCAGGCCCTACCCTTTTTCTTTACTCTGAATGGTCAAAACTTTTATCAATCAATGCACTCACCCCTTAGGTCCTAACATGATTGGTTTAGAGAGAAATAATTGTACGCCCACAATATTTTGTCTTTCTTGTCCACGCGATTGGTTATCTGAGAGCCGAGTTTATTTTTCAATTGGCTCGCTTGACTGCAGTTCATTATTATACCCGCCCTTTGGCTTCTCGTTTGTTATCTGATTGGTTGAAGTACTGAAAGTTGTCGGGTTGTGAATGGCACTGTACTGGGGTCTGCTCCGTTTAAAGGGACCGCAGCAGGCAACTGACCAAAATAATATTATTATCAAGAAAACACCATGGCCCAGAGCTTCACCCAGGAATACCTTCAAATCCCCGCGGTCACCAGGGCGTACACAACGGCCTGCGTACTGACCACAGCCGCCGTGGTAAGAAAGTGAGGGGACGGGGCAGTGACATTTTGATATTGGGAAAATATGACTAATAAAAAATAATAAAGCGTTGCGCATATCTGCTAAATATCGTGTAATGCATGTTGACAATGTATTAGGATTTCGGCGGCTGCTTTAATTTAAGTACTTTATTTGGTATTCATAATTAAAAGCCGCAGACTTTGTTGTAGGTAATAGGCCTAAATGAAAAAAAAAAATAGAAACACATAATTCATGCGATGTAATGCTTACCTGTAAAATAGTTTTCTTTAAACACAGCTTATACAGTGACTTCTTTGTACCTTAAAGTGACGAATTAATAACTAAATGTGTCTTTACGTGACCGAGTCTTCTGCGTGAATTATAAATAGTTTGTTATTGTAAATCTACACAATAGCTACTGTATCGTTTGACAGGGGGGCTTGCTCGCACAAAAAGGAACATTGTCAGTTCATGCCATCCGAAATCTGGCTTCACATTGCATTGTACCAGCGTAGCCAAGGGTTCTAAAGCATTCGAACACTATTATTTGTACTGTGTTTTATACTTGTACCGAATGGCTGCCCCGTGCAGCTGCCAAATGCTTTCCATATTTAAATATTTAAACAAACAGGACTGATTTCAAATCGCTATCCGCTCAGTCCTATTGGCTGATGTAAACGTGGCGTTCTCCGCATGTCATGCTTGTGATCTGATTATCACTTTTGTCTTTTCAAATTTTAGCAACTAGAATTCATCACTCCATTTCAGCTGTACTTCAACCCTGATCTGATTTTTAAAAGATACCAGGTAAGTCTGAAAAGGGTGCAGGTTGCAGAGGCCGCTGCTCAGTTTTCTTCTTGTAAATGGTGTCATGTGTCTTCTTGACTTCTATGTCCAGACCACACACTTCTTCCCCTCTGTTCTTTTTACAGCTATGGCGGCTGATCACCAACTTTCTTTTTTTTGGTCCCCTGGGATTCAGCTTCCTGTTCAACATGATATTTCTGTATCCTTTTTCTTGGCAGTTAATCGATTTCTTCAACAGTGTTTCTATTGATCTATTTGGCCTCAATCATACATTGAAAGAAATTGAGATGATTACCTGTCATCGATTCTGCCTTGCATGAAGTCCAATACATTCATGTTTTATTTCATGCAAGTGTTTTTAAAGATTATTTTCCATCTAATTAGTGACTGATTGATCAAGCAAAGAGCAAAAAGATCCCCTTTAAGTTTTGTGCCCTATCCAACCTCCTCATACACAGCTGGTAGGCTATCTTGCATACTGTTCAATCAATTGCTATTTGATCAGTCCTTAATTCAAGTTTTAAAACACTTTTGCATGAAACAAACATTAATATGTTGGACTTTTGCCAGATGTTTTACATGTGCTCATTTATTAATTATTGTTAAGTCCTTTTAAGGCATAACAAAGTAGTTTTGTTTATAATTTTAATGTAGTTCACGATCTATCTGTTTGTCCTTTCCTTAAACACTAAAAAAGCATAATTTATGAGGATAATGTTTCATTTTATTTAGCAGTAGCTCTAGATCGAGCTTGTGCACATCGCATTTTCATGTCTATATTTGATTATGAGAGTGATTTGCATACAGTAGCTTGCTGTTCCAGCTGGCAGCTCAGCACTTGTAGCTGTATTTTTTCTTTATTACCGACCCTGTGTAGATACCGATATTGCCGAATGCTGGAGGAAGGCTCGTTCAGGGGCAGAACAGCAGACTTCGTCTTCATGTTCCTGTTTGGTGGAGTCCTCATGACAGTATCCTTTAAAGACGTTGTACACTTAAACTTGATTTTTGGGCATTCTGAGTGAACGTGTTTCTACATTCTGGTACCAAACATTGTGCACAGTGTTGTGTGTTATTTATTTCTTGTGCTGGCACGGTGCTAGCAAGTTCCAATGAGAGCTTACCAACACATGTTAGTGAGCACAGCATAATCCAGAATAAATCTGCCCCTCACTAGTTTGAGTAATACTTTTTTATGCTTGCACTTGTCATTCTTATGCTTGCATTTGTCTTGAATAATTATAGTAATGTAATGTTTTTCATTTCCCATTGTTATCTGTACCCTTAGGTTTCGAAACCTGCTTGTTAAGGGAAGCAGAGGGAGTGATGTGTTGTGCAATACTCACACTTTAGTATTCCTTGGCAAGGTTTTGGTGTTTACGTGGACTGTGCAACCAAAAAACAGCAACTGGTAAATGTGTTGGTTATTTTCTTTTACAGAATAAAGACGGGCATCGGAAGGCATAAGTAATTAAGTGTCTGGGCTAACATTGGTCTCGAGCTGTTCAAGACATATTTTCCTCATTTCTTTATCTTTAGAAGCAGACAAAAAAGTTGCAATTCAGATGATACAAAGCAACTGTGCTTGCTGGTTAGCTGCCCTTGACTCTGTTCCCTCAGCTGTTCGGCCTCTTTGCAAGCCTGTTCTTCCTGGGCCAGGCCTTCACCATCATGCTGGTGTACGTGTGGAGCCGCAGGAACCCCTACGTGCGCATGAACTTCTTCGGGCTGCTCAACTTCCAGGCTCCCTTCCTGCCCTGGGTGCTCATGGGCTTCTCACTGCTGCTGGGTAACTCCATCGTCATTGACCTCCTGGGTATGTCGGTCTGCTGCACTGCTGTCTGCAGTTTTAACCTTTCTTTGATTTATTGTAATGTATATAAAACACAAAACACCAGTAATCTCCATTGGTGTCATAGCCATCATCCTTGATTTGACCCAAATTCATTTATTTTTAAATGGATGCACAATTGAGTGCTAAATATATTTTTAAAAAAAAAAGGTTTTAGAGAATCATCAGTGGGATTGTTATAGCATTAAAGGGCAGCAGTATTTAGATCCTACTGTTAAGATCATTCAAATAGACCTCACTGTGAAAGCCAGGAAGCAGTGAAGTATATTGTACTGCAGTTGGTTTAATGTGTCTGTTTTTATAGGAATTGGAGTTGGCCACATTTACTACTTTTTAGAAGATGTGTTCCCAAACCAACCCGGAGGGAAGAAACTGCTGGTCACCCCAGGCATCCTGTGAGTGTTTTTGAAAACGGAGTCAGTCAGCTTCAGTTTAAAGAAGAATTATTATGGCTGCATTATCCAAACAGATTCGTTACAAGGTGGACTGGAGTTCTATCCTAATTCCTCTTGGATGTTGAGACTCTCTAGCAGGCTATTGGCTCTCTTCTGAAGGAATGACAGTGATGATGTTGAGAATAAAAGCAAAAATACAATTTTTAGTTTTGCTCAACTTTTTAAATAAAAATATTTATACACAAATCAAACATTTGCCTGTAGAGATCCCCAAAACATAAGGAATACAAGCTATAAATATTAGTTATAAAATGTAATTAGGTAATGTCTTAATGTGTTGAAAAAATGTCTTGCTTTACTATCGCATATACCCGTTTTCAATTGAAGGTAGAATTTTAAATGTATAAATTACTGTATACCTTTTTGTTCTCTGCAAAGTTCTGCTGTAATCCTGCCCCCCCCTTGTAATTTCAAGTTTCAGTTTAATGAATGAAATAAGCAACTGTATAATGTAGCACTTGCTCTTGGTATTTTAGGAAAGCTATTTTTGATGCCCCGGAGGAGGATCCCAACTACAACCCTCTCCCAGAAGAGCAGCTCGGAGGCCCCACAGAGGGTGCAGGGGAAGAGGGGGAGCAGAGGGCAGACAATGCTGGGGGGCAGGAGCGCCCTCAAGACCAACTGGACCAAAACGAACAGCAGCAGCGATAGGAGGGCCAGCCTCCTAGACTGACCTGCACACTGACAGCATACTGAGCAAGGGGACATTGACAAACTGCTTGGAGACAAATGCACAAATAGCCTACTGCACAGCTAAGTAGAAGACTGTAAGCAGGGGGTGATAGTCCCTGTGCTGTAATGTACCTCTCCTGGTATCACTAGGGGCGACTGGAGAGAGGCAATAGGGCTTCTTGCTGGAAGTGCCAAGCTTTGGGTCGACACGAATTTGAGAATGGGAGGCCAATATAGAGCACTGTGATTGATTGACTCTCTACTCCATTGACGTGGAACAGCAGACCTATTTATTTAATTTAAGTGCTAGATTACCGGTGCCAATTGTGTGAGGTTTTAATCGTTTTCTTGTTTCAGTCTGAGAAACTGTTCCTACCATTAAACTGTGTTCCTCTGTTTTAAACCACAGTTGTATGGGACACCTGTGGAAAAAGTATGGGCTTAAATGTCCTACATTTTTTCTTTTTCATGGAATGGATACCAGTGCACTTACAGCTACAGCTAACCAAGGCCAGACATTGGCAGGCTTGAGAAAGCCAGTGGCAGTGCCAACTTTGCCATCTATGAGAGGTTTCTGCAAACTGAAGTGAGGAGAAGTGTAAGTTTTAGGTATTTAAAATAAATACATTAAAAATAATAATAATGAAAATTATGGAAGAGAATGTGCCCCCACAGAAATGTGTCTTTCTGTTTGGTTAGGCTACCATCGATACATTTGATCCTAAGCATGCAAGACACATTAAATGCAAATGACCTGTATACAGTATTGATCAAAGCTGCATTGTGGTAGAGCACCTTCCCCAATGGGCCAATCCTCTACTTAATTAAGCCAACCTACTGAAGGGGGGGGGTTGAATAATCTGCAAGAGTTACTAACTACCTTTTACAGAATCCCCTTTGGCTAACACAAGTTTTAAACAATTTATAGTTTGTTTAAATGTTCATAATATTTTTTTAAATGCCAAAATTATTGTTGACACCTTCTGTAATGGACAGTTTTTCAGCCAAATGAGAATATTAACATTTGCAAACTATACTTACAGTAGTATGAATGACATTTTTGAATGATTTCCATTTGGTTTAACACAGAGGGTTTGAATGGGTGCAACTGCTTTGTGTGTAACTATTATAACTAAAACGTTTAGACAGAATTTACAGAATATGACATATTCCTTTTCAATACATCTGTTACATTTCTACTTTCATAGCTCATCCTTTGCATTTATGTATTTATTAAACTGTGTGTTACTTGTTGATCCAGTACCCTGCCTCACGGTACATCAGTATTTCAATAAACCCGGAAAAATTGTTTTCACTTCCCATAATTTAATTATTTTGCTTGGTCACAACTTCCACAAACAGGTTCTCAAAGCTCTAATCACTGCTGGACTATGGATTTATTCACAAATGTACCGACTGCCTGAAATTCACCCTTAGCAGACTAGTTATGGTAACCCCCTACAAATACAATCATCCCAGACCACTCTTAGACTTAAGTACAAGTTCAAGAATGTTTTTGGGTAGGTAGAGGTTTCGGGAAACAGTGTGGTTTGCAAAAGTTGTTGCAACAGGGCTCCTGTGATGTTGATAAAGGTGAAGTAGCTGCTGGGAAACAGCCCCTTGGTGTTTAAAGATGACCAGCTAGCCTTTGGTCTTAACTGTCTATTGAATTAATCTGCAATTCCTCAGTATCAGCATGCAACAAGACTGGGCCCAATCAGGACAAAAGCAGTGATTATGAACATGACCTAAAAGCAGGTCTTAATGTGTTTTTCTTTTTGTTTGTTTTTTTTGTTCTAAATCTGCAAGCCTTTAAAATAAAATCTTTTAAAAAACTATATTTCCACTTTTCTTTATCAAGATCCAATAACAACAGGTAGAAAAGGGATGCAGAATACATTATGAAGCATTGCATTGAAACAGTAAGTAAACAGGTTGGATTGATATTTGTTATATGCCCCTACACTTTAAAACTGATGAGTACCCCTTAAAAAGGGTACAGTAGTAAAATGCACATACCATACCAAAGATACAAACACATTGTACTTGTCAGTATTGTGAAAACAGTCACAGTAACCCACCTCCACAGCACGTGCACTGCATCTCGAAATATGACCAATATCAAGTTTATATTTCAAATAATGGCACATACCCATTTTTATAAAAATTGGACATGTGAACCCTTAAGATGTATCTACAAGTGTAACCTACCTGCGTCTCCACCAGGAGATACTGCAAAGTCAAAAATACTGGTCACTTGTAAAACAACCTGTGTATTTATAATATGCAGGGTTAATAGTAAACATTAAGGAGGACCACTGTGTGGTAAGAAAATCACATTAGAAGATGGTCTCCTAATACGATTTTGGGGCATTAATGAATATTTAAAAGGGCCAATAGGGATTAAAAAAAAAAAAAGACATATTTAGCATTCCTTTTATTTAAAAAAAAAAATTACTAAACGTGCCCTCAGCACCTATACAAAAACAATTTAACATCACAATACCAGAACACTTTTCCACACAGGCATTATTTTCTGTGGATCAGTTCCATAGGCGACAAACGAGAGCATCAGTCTTTTACACATACAGCATGGGAGAGGGTCTGTTTCATGGCAGCATCCGATTGGCTAGCAAGTGGAATGTCTGTATTTTAGGCCAATCAGCTTGCAGCGTTTTCCTTTGTTCTCTTCAGAATGGGAATCCAAGAAGATTTGCTGTGTTGATTTACCAGGCTGGGGCAGTGTTGGCGAGACGTCTCATACGCCTAGAGATAAAAACACAAATCCAGTCTCAGTGCCACAAAGCAAATCAAAATACAATTTATGAAATAGAACTGTCTGGTTTTGCTAAGTAAGTGCGATTTATAAAACACAGATCTGATAAAAGACCATGTGATGATGCTTTGCGGTACTCCAAACCATAAAACTCACATAAGAGACTTCTATTCAATTGACCTAAACGGATATAAATACCACTTTTAAAATCATTCAATTGTACGCTTGCAGGCATTTAACATGTTTTTACAGAAAGAAATATTTTACTACATAACTTTGGTTCTCAAATTTGAATTATCCTAATGGTGGTATTTAGACATGTTAAGATGAAGACAAAAGGGTCAATAATACACCCCCAGATCCAGACTTCCACATTCATATGTATATTTCTTTGTGTGGAGCAACAGTCTTGGGTGAAATATACAAATATTGACTGGAGTTCAGGGGAATAGTGTCCCACTATAAAACTTAAGGGTTAAAAAGTTTCATAGTAGGACATACAACCCAAAGCCACTGACTCCTACCTCAAAATGTTAAGGCAGCCCCTACTGTAGGTAAAAATTTAAAGAAACTAATGCGAAGCATAGAAACATTTCAGCGAACGCCTTCATCAGTGTTCTGCTACTGCAATCGCGTTCGTACCTTGTGTTTCTGTCCTGGTCTCTGATCTTCTTCTCCATCTCAGCGTCTGTCAGGGTCTCCAGCAGTGGGCACCACTGGTCTGCGTCCCCAGTGTTTCGAATCGCGATCTCCACCGTCGGCAACGGGTTCTCACTGCAGCACACAAAACAGACATCCTTAAAACTTTCGTACACCATCAAGACTCACAACACAGTGTTGAAGTCCAACACCAGCAATGCCCCTGCTAAACAACACTGGTTTTAAAGCAATGGGTAAATACGGTATGTCAAGCAGCTAACACAGTACCTACATTATGATGTACAATCACGATCCAACTTAAGCATCCCACTTCTAAAGTACTTAATTCTCCTATTATGTAGACCGGATCCCAGAAAAGCATAATATACAAATGAATGCTACAGTTTACAGTGCATTCACAGTATGCTGAATAATGTATAGCACATTTGTAGTTAATGCAGACATTCATTAAATTCTGGCAATCTGTTTCTAAGAATAAGTAGGTCATTATGACCTAGGTTCTGAGACCCTCCAGTACTGTGCTATTGAATGTCTATGCAAAGGTATTTTATCACACTTGGATGACGGGCTCAAAATATATACTGCAAAAAAAAAAAAAGTTTCTTGCATGAACTGCATTTCTGTTAAATAAACAATTTCATTATTTATATAATAAACAGTTCATTGTTCACTTGAACCCGGTAATTAGACCATTAACTGTAGTTTCAGCGCATTTGAGAATTCCTTCTTTATAAGCCAACTGAGACAGAGTGCTAATGGGACTCCAACTTGGCCACAGGTCACAGACAGAATCTGCTATGCTGTTCCAAAGGCACAAGAACTACTTTTTCAGTCTTAAATCAGAAATACATGTTGGATTTCTACACTACATACCACTATAGCACAGCTTCCGTACACCTGCAGAATAGATTGCCGAAAGGTACAGGGAAGCAGGGAGAGATGCACAAACTATTTGTTACTGCTTCTAAAATAAATGATTTGGCACACATTCATTTTTAGCCCTATACAGTCCATTTCTAATTTTAGAATGATACAACTATGAATCTATACAGCAATATGTGTGTATAATAATGCGACTTCATATTGAAGTACAGGTATGTGTTTACTTTTGTTTATTTACTAGATTTTGTATATGTTGAGTTTCCATATAAAACATAATATTTATTTTTGTAGTTTATACGGTATTTATGTTTGAGAAAAAAGTCAGCTTACTTACAAAAACTATTTAGATGTAGAAAATAAAACTATATAAACATAACCCCTGGTTTGGAAGCAAACATTTTTTTTGCACACTTGAGCTATTTTCGGCAGGTTAACTTCCACTGAGAGCTAGAACTCCTGTTTGAGCACTCAGAACACTTTAGATTTCCACATGTTCTGTCTCAGAACTATCGATTCTGCCAGTAAACACTTCTAGCTACTTCATCCAATGACTGCAAAAAAACTGAAAACTAAGAAATGCGGAAATCAACTCTTTAGAAACTATGACCGGTATAAAATTCTGTACAAACAAACTGGAGAAAGGGTGCTCAGCCAAACACACAAAAACCCTTTCAAACAGCAACAAGTTAACAGAATTTAAAAGGGACTTTTTGTAGAAATGTGGTGGTTAGAAGGAATTCATTTCCGTGCGATGTAGTTCCTCAAAACAGTAAAACGATATCTGCAATAAACAGGATGCAGTATAATTATGGATGGAGTTAAAATGAACCTTTATCTTTGTTCTGGAGACCCACTATGTGAGTCACCTCTCTCTCTGTGGTTGTTTTGTCTCAGATGCAAACCCCCTTCTAATGATCTTTGCGTGTCATTTCACCCATGTTATTCAGATCGGTTTCTTTCAACATACTATAATGGGAAAAGAAGAACTTAACCCTTGGATACCCGGAATGCCAGTGTACCATTTCCATTATGATTAGGTTTGTGTGAGAAGAACGCTGGTGGATTTATAATCTGGTAACGGGCTATATCACAACCATATATACCGTATAACGGGAAATTTTGGAGGGGAATTTATTTTGGCTTTATTGGCGGTTTTGAATGGATCGCCAATAATTCTTCCACCAATCAGAGTGTGGCATACAGTGAGTGATCCCGGCCTCTGACAGACTGGTATGCAGCACAGGTTAAAGAAGCAAGGGAAAGAATGTGTCGGATGTCAAAGTGAATATGATAATATGAGAATGGCAGTGTGATGAAGCCAATTTGCTTGAAAAAATTAAAAGCAGACCGGACATTTACATCAATGGATTTAGAAAATCTGGAATTTATGATGCGCTCAGGAACGCCGAGGCAGTGTAAACTGCACCTGCTACTGTGGTACCTGTACGGCTGTTCTTTATGTTAAGCAGTTCTGTGTTATTTTATTTATTTATTTTTTTACAAGGGATTATTTAAGAACTGTAACAGCCAAAATAGTTTACTCAAAAAAGCAAATTTGCTTTGGATTGTTATTGTTAATTCATTGTAGATACTAATATTAAGACACCCACCACGCAGGTATCGCAACGTCCCTAAACAATACGTTAAAATAAATTAGTTCTGCACTGTACAAAACCAATTTGATTTTGCCAGTGCTTGCAAGTCTATTAACTAGTTCTAAATGTAAAGCATTTTTGTTTTGACTTTATTGTTAAAGTTTTCACACATGGCAATACTGCCCTACAATTACTAAATGATATTGTGATCATTCCACTGTGTTGTTAAGTGAACCAGAGCTAAATTTTAAAACAGAGAGTTAGCAAAGGCCTATCGTTTAAGTGTACTGCAGCTACTAATCCTTTCCAGTTACTGGTATCTTAATTAAGGACTATATACCGATAATGTTGTAACTCATTTTTAGAAGGCCTTCTTTGTTGCTCTCCAAGTTGCTGCAGTGACACTGTAGATGCTGTAACGAGTTACTGTAAATGAGACACTGTTTTAGAAGATTTCATTAAGTAAACAAGTATTTGAATGTTTTTGAAAAGTAGAAATACAAAAAACTGGCATTTCTTTGTGAATGTGTTAAGTGAAAAACGCCAATTCAAAAACTGTCCAAATCTACCAAGGTAACAAATCCGGTGAATTTAATACCAGCCAATATTTCCCATTATACATTAAGTGTATAACGGGAAAATAGGTATCAGGCAATAGAGATAAAGCATTCACATTTCTGACTTGACAGTCTATGTAAAAAATTGGGTCCCAACTGTCAACACTTCATACCGGCCATTTGCCGAGTCAAAACCTGAGCATGAATCAACTAGGGTGATCAGATCAGATGGAGCCACTTTGATGTTTTGGTTGGCCTTTCTAAACCCTAACATAACAGATGTGTACAGCTTAAAAACCTTAGTACAAGTAATCTTTCAAGAGGCTGTGACTGGATAGGTATATATATCCAATAAGGTAGGGTGAAGGAAGAGGGTTTGGGGGAATTTAAACCCAGGATGTTCAAACTACCTACTAATAAAATTTAGGAATAAAGATTCTATATGTTAGGACGAGCAAGGCGAAAATCCTTTCTATTTAACACTTGGGTTTAGCTCCAGTAACTGGCCAACCATTACCCCCATTCCCATTTCTTAAGAGTTCACTCGGGTGGTTTAGGACTCCAGTAAATACTCCACTATAATAAAAACAAATTGGGTCTATTGTCAAACACTGATCCAGTAACTTGAAATACGTTTGAAGCTCTCTTTGAAATTAAACAGTGATTCAGTACATAAAAAAGAAAAATACCCTGCAAAGCAGCTGTATAAACATGACTGGAATAGTGAAGCAAAATTCTGTCAAAATATTATTTAGATTATTGTATGCAAGCGGATATCTGTAGAGCAGGAAATCATCACTCCCACGCAGGTTAGGAAAGATTCCCTGCGTTTGCCTCCAGTTCTGACCCCTTATGGAAATGGTCTTGCCGTGAAGCTGAAGTGGGTTTACAAACCTGAAGGCGTAGGTTCTCTGGTGCCAGCTGAGCTGCCCCCGGATGCTGTAGGCGATGGTGGTGACGAACTCTCCCCCCAGGCCCAGCTCGGAGCACAGCTTCAGGGCAAACTTCTCCGGAGAGTTCTCCTTCTCCGACATGTCCCATTCGAACTGGTCCACCAGCGAGATGTTGCCAACGTGGATATTCAGCTACAGAGGAGGAGGAGGAGGAAAGGACAACACATTACAGCTTTTCCAGAGCTTCCTCAGAGAACATGTAAGACATCCTGTATTATAGAACAAAATCAGCTGTTTACTGCAGTCGTCTCTGCTGTTAACTGCAA
Organism: Acipenser ruthenus; assembly: GCF_902713425.1. Lineage (NCBI taxonomy): Eukaryota > Metazoa > Chordata > Actinopteri > Acipenseriformes > Acipenseridae > Acipenser > Acipenser ruthenus. The sequence goes on from NC_081199.1 coordinate 7,064,667, forward strand.
GTCAATACAGCCTGCCAGCCGTTCACGGCTGAGCATCAACAGTCATGCAGTATACAAGATGCAGTTTTAGGACTTACATTTATTTTATTTTTTTTTATATATTCAGTTTCTTCCAAAATGATATAAGGGGGGGTTTTAATGAAGGGCTGTAATGCAGCAAAAAGCTCAATAATGAAACAAAAAAAGGAGCTGAAAGAAAGTGTTCTTTGTCAAGTCCAATAAACCAATAAACCGACCTTTCAGTCAGTGCCTAAATAAAAAAAAGTTGAGTCAACACAAAGATCTTTTTTTGTCTGTTGCATCTTCCATAGCAGACGCAACTACCCCAGGCAAAATAGATTCAGTTACATGGTTTACCATCAGGAGTTTAAGGATGATTTAATTATGCAATGAAATGTACTGCAGCTTTTTTGATTGCAGTAAAAAAAAACAAAAAAAACAGCCATTCACTAAATTTAGCTCTCAGATCATGCTACTGAAAACATCTAAAATATATGACAACATGTAACATGTGCTCATAAGAGCTGTCTGTGTTACATGCTGTCAGATCATGACTTCACTAATGCAGAGCATGGGAGCATTCTGTTTCCCATATTACACCGGTACACAATTAAAGGTGTGGTCACCAATTACACACACATTATCAGACAGTCTTGTATTGCAGGGGTCTTGATGCTCAAAGTACATGTTTCTTCTTGCTGCTCTTGCTTTGCTGTGAGCAGTGCTGAAATAAAGCTCCTTCATTGCACTGATGGAGTACTTGTGTCAGACTACAAGCAGATCAATACTAATCTAGTACATGCTTAAACCATGCAAAAATGTACCAGAATGCACTATTTGAATCCGTTTTTCAGTGCCCTCTACTACCTTGCAATTAACCCATACTTTAAAACTAATTGAAAACCCTGTGCACTAGCAGTCTGCCATATTAGGTAGAGAATATGGATGTCAAAGTTGGATATTAAAAAAACAACAATCATCCACACGACATCGTAAATCATTTAACTTGTAATCAATTTATACAGCACTTACAATCTTGTAAATTAACTCATGTTTCTGTCCAGGCTGAATGACATTAATTAAATGATTAAATGTGTGAACATCTGTACAGCTTCCTGCAGTGCTGACAGTATCCCTCGACCTGCATTCTTACTCTGTGCTGTACCTTGATGATGACCCGCTGGTCTGCCTGCTCCTCCAGGATGCTGTCTGTGGGGTACGACTCGATCTGCTGCCTGATCGCTGAGGCAATGGCAGGGACGAAGGCCAGGGGGTTCAAATCCAGGTCGTCACACAGAATCTCTGCAAACATTTCAGGAGTCATCAGCTTCTCTGGGGAAGAAAAGACAACTAGGTCAGTTCACTGCACACCCGGTACGACAGGCAGTGAATACACTATTTTTACTGTTTTGCATTTAGTGGCAGAAAATGTATTACAAGTTTGAGCCAATAAACACCACAGTTAAAATTAAGCAGAGAATTAAGGAAACAGGCTTTTAATTGATTGAATGTTTTTTGTATGTTGAATTATTTGTCTAGTAAACAGGAGCAGCCACTTCTTTCTTGCTGCCCAATGTTTTCAGAACTTAACATTACTGACCCCTACCATTCATGTTCCACGTGAAGGCGTCCCTCAGCTTCTGTCCGTCTATCTCCATATCAAGCCGAATCGGAACCAGAACTTCGGACTGGGAGGCATTTTCGTGAATAACCCCTGGGTCATGATCATCAAAACTAAGAGAATTAAAAAAAAAATAATAATATCTTCCAGTGGTGGTAGTGACTGCATTCTTAAAGTGAAACTTTATTGAGAGAATCACAGGATACACCTGTGTACCAACTGTAAAGACCCTAGATTAAAGCATGCTGTCTGTGTCATTGACTTGGCCAGAGGATAAAACAATAACACAGTGAATACAGCTGTGCACCAAACCTTGATTCTAGTTAACATAGCACAAAATGAAGTCAGTCCACCGAGATTAACCTCGTTTATAAAACTGTGTTTCTGTCAACCCATTTGAGAATTTGCTACACTGATGATGAAAGGAGCTTGGGTAACAGAGTTGTTTGTGTTAGAACTCAAAGCTGAGATTGATCTTAAATCCAATGGAATTTGATTCCAAAAAAGAATATATATATGTAAGGAACAACAAAAGAAATACAGACTCTGCATTAAAGTGCTGTGAAAAGAAATCTCTCAATGACTGCAATTCATGCAGGATCTAGATACAGTATCAAAGAAACCTCAAGATAAACTAAGGAATGTCCATACTGGGTTTTATCACAACTGGATGAGCAGTTCTCAGGATATTAGACAACTCTATAGAGTCTTGTTGCCAGGGATGTGCATTTCTGCAAGATCATGATGACAACAGTTTGTTTTACTACCAAAACTGACATACTTGGCATGTTTCTCTAAACCACCAGTCCAACAAAGACCAGAGGGTTGGTCTCCTTCAGAAATGCAGAGTATAGTCTTGACAGAAACCGCAAATGCATTGCTACAAGCCATGAGAAAAGAGTGAGTGATGACTAATAGCAAAACTCCCTGTCCGTGAGCAAATCAGAGGATAACGATTATTCTACTGAGTGTCTCCACACAAAGACTGCTGTGTTGTCTGCTTGAGAGAATAATTAAGATGAAAGCAAGACAAGAGCCCTTCGGAAATAAGCTGAGATTGTGGCGGATAAGCAGAGAAGTGCTTCCCACGTTTATGATTCAGACTTTTCATCCTGAACAACCTGTGAACCTTTAGCTCCACAGATCATTAAAAACAAAGCTTCCATTCTTCCAAAGCTTGGGGCTCCAACTGTAATGACACAGGTGTGTTTCTTTGGACTAAAACTCTCTTAAAAAGTAGGTCTTTGTACTATAGTTTTGCCCCAGCACAGGTACAGACGATGTCATTACATCCAGGTACCTACAGATCTCCTGAATCCAAGGCATCTTGCGAGAAGCGTGTTGACATCATCAATACTGTGCTGGTCAGTGCTGCGTTCTGACATAGCACCATTAGGCCATTCACTATGATATTTATCTAATTAGTGACATCAGCGCAAATATCGTATGCCATGTAAAGAGTCAGAATTTACATCCACTGTAAAATAAATAAATTACATATATTATATGATATATATATATATTACACCAGATTTTTTTTTTTAATTTGTCCTATTTGGAGAGGGGTCTCATTGCAAAGCACTCTGGGATACTTGTTCAAAAAAAGCATTACAGTAGAAACGTGAGTGTGGTGCGGGAGTGAGATGAGATTTTGGCTTCAAAGAAAAACAATAATAGACCTGAATGGAATCAGATCCCATTATCCACATGTGTGCTGTGCTGCACTGCTGTGAGCTCACCAGAGCGGGAAAGTCCTCTTCTTGTCGCGGCCCATGCGGTTCCGGTTGATGGTAGTGGAGCAGGGCACTGCGTCCAGGTGGTGGGAGCTGTTGGGCAGGGTGGGCACCCACTGGCTGTTCCGCTTTGCCTTCTGCTCTCTGAGGGAACAGTGAGGAAAATATTTCAAGCAAGCTAAAACTGGTTTACTTCCTTATCTCTAACACTACAGCTTGCTCTACACCACACGGCACCACATGAAACAATTCAGTTTTTACCTGAGGTAGGCAGGTGGCTCAGTGCTGATGGAAACTGCTTTGTACTTCTCATCGTTTCCCTCCAGAATCTCCTCAACTTCCGAAGCTTTCAGGAGAGTCACGCTGGTCGCCAAAGTCGTGTAACCGTGATCTACAGGAACAATAATAACAATAACAGAGAAGAGTCTTTTTGAAGTGTAAGGATTGTACAGTACCTGGGAATCCACTCGGACTGCATCAACCACTTATCTTTACAGGGTTTCCCAGTATAACCACAGGTAAGTGGTTGATGCGATCATGGGGAAATCCCTAGTGCTAAAATCAACCCTTAATTCAGTAGACAAAGGTATTGTCTAATGACATCATCGATCTTAGTTTACTATCTATTAAAATGAAAACATGCAATAATTACATAAATAATTTTTGCACAGCACTTTAAAGATTAGGAACGTATTCATGATGCCTTGAAATGCATTAAATGATGGGATAAAAAAGTGTTACTGTTAGTCTATAATATTAGTAATAATAATATTACTGTCATCTTGTCCCTTTGTATGGAAACCTTAGTAGCAGCAGGCTCATGGAGAATGGTTAATAAAAGATGTGAACATGATGCAGCTTCAGCACAGCTACACTGGACAGTGCAAACACAGTGTACAGTCCAAGCCTGGACTCTGCTAACCCAAGCCAGCTCCAGTAGAACCTTACCATGTGAGGATGCAACTATCTTCTTTCTTTCTTCAACTGAAGCTAGTCTCCTCCACAGAGAGGGGTACCTCTTATACAGGGAACCCCTGAACATACGCAGGTAGTTTCCTACCTGGGGACGAAGAGACACATCACATTGTGTATGACACAAATACATTAGACAGTACCCGAGGCACCCTCACCAGCATGCACTTCACACAGTACTTGCCATCATGCAATATGTGCAATAGCTGCAGTCTACTAGGGCGGGCAAAGGCAGTGTAAAACATTGGTGTGACAGAATGTTTTGAGAGTTTCAAACATTGGAGTGACTAGAACCAGTAATTAGGATTTCTTATTGCCAGCAAAAAAAAGAGGTATATATATATATATATATATATATATATATATATATAAATATATATATATATATAATTTGCCTTAAGATCAGATCTGTGACATTTGGAGTGGGTGGGGTCTTAAATGTTAGGGACTCTCCTCGCTTCAATGATTCTAAACTCCCAAGCTGATATGAATGGTGCACGTTAATATAAAATAGCTCACTGCTTCGTAGTTGTTTAAAGTCTGCATTACAGTAAACTATCCCACGAAAATGTGTAAATCATATTGAACGAACACAAACAATATATGTTTTTTTCAAGTTAGACACATTTTTTTCAAAAATAAATCCACGTTGTTCGTTGTTGTGTTGTATTATACAGTTAGCTGACAAGTCACAATGTTGTTGTTGTTGTGTTCGGTACTGCGAATACTAGCTGTTTACTATCGAATACTAAAGCATTTCTGGAGTATTATTGTCAAATTAACAGGTTTATTAATTTTTTTACAGAAATATTACACCAGATTTATATTCAAACCCTCTTATTTAAGCAACCCCGGGCATAGACATAATTCATTCAATCCACACAGCACCAACACAATGAAGCCCAGCCTACCCAGTGTGTTTAGACTGCAATAACTGTGTGTTTACAAACGGTAGCGATCAACTAAGCAGATGTTCGGATAACCCAAAGTGAACACTATGAAACACATACCTCTGATCCGATCATATAGAAATCCCCATCTTCTTCTAACTGGAATTTTACCGGTTTCTGGCCAAACGTTTTACTTAACGCCATCTTGGCTGTAACAATGCCCTACACTGCGCATGCGGGTTGAACACTACACAATAAGCATGCGCTCCAGAACAAGAAGACCCTTTTCTAAATTTGGGCATGCGTGATATGAAACGGAAAGCACTTTATTTTATATAGGTTGAGTGGGAAAAAACCGAACGTTTACAGTCCCTGCTGTATTGTATATTAAAATATAGCGTCTTTTTATTTTGTGATTTGGAAAACGTTATCCTTGTGAAAAAAAATCTAAATAAATAACTAAAAAACAAACACAGATTGTTTATTGTCAGCAATTGCTTTTCACGACTACTGTAGCAGATTTTCCATCTGCATGTAGCTTTAGTACACATGCTATACATTTTAGTCCTTTGAACACAGTAACATCTGTCCATTTCTATGCAGTACATAATTATTAGGGGTATTTTTAAATGCCACTGAAAAAAAGTTTCTGCATCCAAAACACTGCAGCAATTTTTTGTAAGGGATTTAAAACTAAAACGCGAGCATAATTTGGCACACCACGCACCTTTGTACAGTCCACTATAATGTAAATAAAGCTCACGGGAAAGCTTGAAAAATACAAACACAGGTAAGGCAACTAAAAGGTGGGCAGTGAGTCAATGGGTGAGATGTGACCCACCGCATCCATGACCCTACTGCATTAAAACTAACATACATTACTGAACAGACTTCCTTTATTTCTCAGTGTTTCCAAATCTTGGACAATATGCTTAAGCAAAAGGTGTGTTCTGTGTATGTAATGTAAACAGTAATTAGAGTGAAACATCTGTGATCAAATGAATTCTTCCTAAACCTATGAAACACTGTAAGCATGTAAGTATATAAGATTATCCTGTACATCTGTCCAGCCCCTGCCTAATCTAATTAGTTATCACTGACTTTAAGACACATCAGCAATCGAGGCTTGATACCAAGTTTCTTCCCTACGAATGGGAGTCAACAACAAAGAAGAAACCACGGTACTGTGCACAGCAGTGAGATCTGTCAAGTATAATGTACTGCAGTACCTCAAACCTGTGGTCATCCCCTCAGGACATGCTGGCCCTTTCCTGCAGAGAGGATGTCGAGGCATAGTTTGTGTCCACAATTAGTATAATCACCCCAACCTGAAAACATCTGGTTCCCTTTTCTGTTTTTATGAGCCTTCATTCAAATATCTGGGAACTTGAAACGCAGAGGGGTTACAAAGTAATGCCCTGTTTATTTCTGACAGTGGATCAAGGGGAGTTCTGTATCTTTAGATCAAGATCCCAATAAGGACTTCTTATATGAATCCACTCATCTGCAGCTGTGGTAATAGGGTTCAGTGTTGAGCTCTTGCAGGGGTTGGACACAATCGTTGGAAACACCTGTAATTGTAATATGTAGCGCCCATGTCATATACAGTACCTCAACTGACATGTATTCTGCTCGGTATAAAATATGCATCTCACTGTTGCACTTCTGTTAAAGTAACAATCGACAATACAGCAGCTCTGAAAGATTCAGATAGAGGGCTACTAGTACTGTATGTGTTCGGTTGGAAGCTGTTTCCAACACTGCCCAAATTACTGAGGTTTCAGGAGTCTCAGAATTGACTGGAGACTTTGTGGCAGGTTTCCACTTTCCACCCTGGACATCCCTGTGTGGTCCAGTGGTTAAAGAAATGGGCTTATAACCAGGAGGTCCCCAGTTCAAATCCTCCCTCAGCCAGGGACTCATTGTGTGACCCTGAGCAAGTCACTTAACCTCCTTGTTCTCTGTCTTTCGGGTGAGACGTAATTGTAAGTGGCTCTGCAGCTGATGCATAGTTCACACACCCTAGTCTCTGTGAGTCGCTAAGTCAGCGTCTGCTAAAATAAACAAATAATGTCAAATAACAGGGTTTGCAAATAGTCTAATACTGATGAATTATCCAATGTAACAAACATTATATTTTCATGCAGTGACCCATCTCTGGATACAAAGTGAAGGATTGCCCTTACCAAATTATCTTCAATGGCCTCCACGATTCAATACCAAGTGGCAATGGTCACATATCTCTCCAGAGTCACTTAAACACATCGCAGACTGGTAACATTGAACCAAATCAGCACTATCCTGTCTGTCAATGGTTGTCTCTATTGACAGAGTTATGGCAGGTGATTGTCATGTTTTGTCTTTATCTCTCCATGTTAGAAATGATAAGCCATGGTAATGAAGAGGGTATTTTCAATGATAAGAAGACAGTAGGTGATACTCTTACAGTATAGATTAAATTCTATAGACTAAAATACCAATTACTAGTCCTGTGTTAAACGTAAAACACCATATAGAGCAAACTACTACCATATCAAGCATTACAAAAAGCACCATTTAATTACCAGAAGTATACTATTATAATGTTTAATGGTACACTAATAACCTCTGGTAGTTAAAGGAAAAAATATATTTTGAGCAGTATGCAATTCTGTGGCAGCTGTAGAACAGTGTTATGCCAACAAAAACAAGAATATTTTACTATGTTGTTATAGAAAATAATCAAACAATAAAAATTGTGTCATTTTCAAAGCCCACTTGGTCATATAACTCCACACTTGGCAGAATTCCCATTGGATGTTATTAAACGTTTGAGTTATTTGTCTCTCTTAAAAGGTACTAAACATTTACATTAAAGAAATTAGATATTTTTTTTTTCTGTAAACTATGACCTCTGTTTAATTTTCACAGAGGAAATAGCAAAGCAGCCTTTCAAAGCAGACGTATGATTAATTATTATAATTTTCAAAAATGGTTGAAAGCTGAACCATGACATACATAGGGCCCTGTCTAACTTGAAAACTGGTCAGTCTTTGATGTGCAGTTAATGTTTCCAGAGACCAGAGACTGGGAAAATAATAAATAGTTAAGCTTTGCCCCCCCCCCCCAGAATGAGAGTCTATATGAAAGGATGTTTGCTTTTATTCTCCACGCTGCAGTTTTGCAATCCCAGTCTTTTAAACATAGTTAAGTCGTGATGTAATGAAGTCTTGTGCCAATTTCAAAAGTCCAAACACTGAGCATGCCCATGTAACTCATGTACAGTGGGACATAATGAAAAAAAACATTCACATACTGTACTTCTACCCATTTGATGAAAAGGGAAGATATTGAAAGTCTGGCTCACCTTGTGAAGGCACGACGCCGTGATGTGTATGTTGGGTCTTAGAGTCAGGGGAGAAAAGGTTCATGTCCTGGTTGTACACAGTTGCAGATCTTTGCTGGAGATCCCAAGAGGGGCTCCAACGATTTGGGGGGGAAGGCGAAATGATCAGGGAGTGTTTTTCTTCACTTTGTAGAGAGATGACTGTGGAGCTCCTGACAGTGAAGAGGCAATTCCTGGGCTGCAGTGAGGGAACATATCGGGACATTCTAAACTGGGACAAATGGGGGTACAATAATCAGGTTTACCAGCTGTCTGATATTGATGAGTTATCCAATTTAAAAAACATTATATGCAGTGGGCCAAGATCTCCAATGGCAGAACATGGGTAGTTACAAGGGTATGAACCATTTTCATATTTTAAAAGATGGGGTGAGATTTATCAAGGTCTTGACACCAAAATGCAATTTCATCCACTTGTGCCCTTGATTAATCTTATTTGTTTTTTGTATCATAACGGTATGAACCAATTCACACTTGCAATCTATTTCAGTACAGTGCAATTCATAGTTCAGCTATTTTCATAACTGTCTCATGATGGACCTACTTTCTTTCTTAGACAAAGTGACAGCAAACTCTACAATTCTATATTCTACTGCAGCCCGATATCTCCTGCTGCCCATTGTTATGAGGTACTTGGTTGAACTGGCCTTAATAACAGGAAATTAGAATCCCAGTATTGCTCTGTAACCCCCACTGCAGACATGAAAGGTAATATCAAGGGTTATATCAGAAAATCAGGATTAATGAGGGATAGCATCTGGAAGCACTTTGCCTAATAACCTGGTTTTGTTTAATCTTTTTAGGTTTTTTACTTTGTTTCAGATTTTTTTTAAAACAAAAAGTAATTGTCGTCCAAGTCACACGCGATCTCTTTTCAAAGTCGGACAGGCCTTGGAGGTAGGAAATTACTAATGATGCAGAAAACAAGGATGATTGATGAATGAATAAATGAGCAAGGGGATGCTGGAGCATCACATGAAATGACCCCTGTGATAGAGAAACTGTCCCACGAAAGTAACCTTTTAAACTCATTGACTAGAATCTATGCTGGACCAGGGAAAGGGTTGTACTTTGGTATCTTAATGCTGTCAGAAGTTGGAAGTCTACTTTGGTTTTGGTGGTGAAAAGTTTGCCACAGTAAAAAGCATAGCAAAGTGTAATAAAGCATAGGTAAGCACTGTAGGTAAGAATAGCAAGGTATGGTAAAGCATATTAATAAACACAGCAAAACAAAGTCATATTTGGTAAATACATAGTATAACCATGGGAAAGGCATGGGAAAACTGCAAAACTACTGTGCTGCTAGTGCTTAAAAGGTTTTGCTGGCACAAACTTTCTTCATCCATTGTATTGAATGTAAGACAAACCCTTGGAAGAACGACAGTATCAGAAGACCACAGTACAGTGATGCTGAAATTCCAGGTTGCTACAATGTCAGCAGTTTATCACACAAAACTGACCCTATAAAATATTGGGGAAGAATGTAGACTGAAAAATAGCACTATGCTATTTAAACAGTTGGCTTAAAAGGCAAGGAGTGATATTATGTTTGTATATGACCTAAGGTAGACTGTGGGACCTATGAGAAATCAATGACAATTATAATGCAGTATGTGTATAATTAAACAGCCTTACTGAAACCTACATTTGGCTTCTAATACAATAGTACAATATCATGCCAGAATGCTGCATTGTAGCAGGCTGCTGCACGTTTCATCTTATTTTCTCCGAATGTCGTTTGGCAGCATCCTTTGAGGTATTTAAAAGCCCTGTGGGGGGAGGGGGGGGGTGAAGGTAGGCAGTGAGTTCCATTCCAATTACTCAACTCAAAAGGGTTCTATTTCAGTAATTATACTATATAAGGCAGCCAGCCATTGACACTACAGGCACTTTCTAGACATTCTGTCATGTGGTGCCTGGTGGGCAGGCAAGCATGGGTGCAGCAGGTTCCACAGCACTTCATAGCCACACTAAGGAAAATAGTGCAATAAAACTGCAATCATGAATTGACTGGAGCTACCAGGACAACATCTTGGAGGCACTACCAGGAGGGCAGGTTATTAACACTATGACCATTGGGTTCACGTTGCTGTTTGAAAGTGGATCGTATACCACGCATAAACACACATACTGTACAGGCTTAACTTGCTGAAAGGAGTCAAATGCTCTCCTTATCCCTGCTGCTCATGCAACTTCAGTAGAGCGGTCTAATCATTTGAAATGCTTGTGGCGCCATCCTGTGGTTCTTACTTGTATTTATTTTTCTCTCGGCTCTGTGCTTCTGGTGTCTGACCCTGCTAAACAGAAAGCAACTAGAACAGTGCTAACCTGAGCAAGCAAGTTGGAAGGACTATGTACAATTTTGTTTAAAATCCATTTGAATTTTAGTCAATAGAAAATGAACACTTAATTTGTAGACCAATAGAGGGGGGGGGGGGGGGGGGGGGGGGGGGGGGGGTTCCATAGCACAGAATACAAGTTAATACATATTGGAAATTGACACTTAAGCTGTACCCACTTAATTTACATTCAGTACAAAACGGTCCCGTTTAGTCAAATATTTTAGAAGAGATTCAGGTAACGTTCAATGTTCTGTTGAAAGCTTTTGCATACTCCAGTAGATTACATTACACAACAGCGTTAAGCATGTAGGGCTAGGCTGTGGGGGGGATAGTGCAGCCCGCAGCACCAGATGTATAATGTAAAAACCAAACCAAAAAAAAAAAAAAAAAGTCTTGTTTAAGATTATGTATAATAATATGCAGCACATTGTGATCACTGCAGTATTTGATACAAGTTATTTCTGATTTAGTACTCGATAGAATATCACATATGCAGATTTAAAACACTTATTTTACCTGCTGGTAAAGTGCAGCAAACCTGCCTTTAGTGCCAACTGGATTTTAGTAAGGTAATTCTCTGCCACCACCTTTATTCAACCGGTAAGGTCCGGTTATGAGATCCTCAAACTCAGGAGGGTAAAAGTTCAAACAATGCACAAAACAGATGTAATTTTAAATTGTTTACATAAAGAAAAGGTACATGATTTCACAGCAATTAGACAGGCTCACTCTTAAAAGATCAATTATTGCACAATGCCAGACTAAATTTGCAAAAAGCCTTCAATAAAGAACCACACAAAAGCCAATAAACACTCCAATATCAACCGCAAATCAATTACGTCATATTATGAAATCGCACACAATTACCAAATCATTTAAGAACTTTGGACTCTGAAACACGACTATTGTGTACAAATTTAAAAAAAACAAAAGGAAAACAGTTGATGGGTTTTTAATACAAGTCGGACACAATTTAGTTTAAAAACACCTATCAATACTGTTTAAACGTCCTGACCCATTAATAACCATTTACAAAACCAAGATACATTACAATTAACAGCTTAAAACAATAAATATACCCTATATCGCAAAGTCCAGTCAACCCAGATCAATTACTGAGCGAGAGACGCAGAACGTCAGTTTGTTGCACTGCCGCCTCCCGTTTCACCAGCCGAAATCCCAACCGCTAATCCCCCGATCCGCAACAGAACCGCTTTCCTTGCCGGTAGCCACTCTCCGTTCCACTCGTGTCGGTCAGGTATTTACAGGTGTTTTTATACCCAGCTCATCTCTCGCTCTCTCTCTCTCAATTAATTTGGGCCGAATGAGCAGAACATACACTTCACCTGTAATGACGGTGCGATCTCACAATTACAGTCCATCACAGAAGTGATGTGCTGTGCTGTGCGTGTAATTTCGGTATTTATTTCGTACAAGATAATGTTTATACATTTTATTTATTTGTTTGTTTATACTTTATTTCCGAAGAACTAATTAATCCATCATGGAGGAAAATGAAATTGAACGGACTCCATCTGGCAAAAAGGTACAGGTATACATTATTTTTAATTTGTTTTAACCCAGCGATGGGGAATTAAAATAGCACTTAACGCCTATACACCTGGAAATGGTAAGAATACGCTAATTGTAATTTAAGGCGTTCAGATTCGAACATTCTTCTGTGCGATATTAAAAGGTCGTTCAAAGTCATATTTCAATGCAATTCATTTCTATTTAGAAAATCTATTTATTTAAGTTCTGTAGTGCTCCAAAATGTGATTTGATCGTATGCGGTCTTAAATGATGGTTACAAAAAAAACAAGTGTTTATTTTATTTTATTTTATTTTATTTTATTAATATGGTTGTCCTACTTAGGCTCCAGTATTTTTTCCCCTGCCTGTCTGCATGCGGCAAAAATGTATGCACTTCCGGCCTCCAGGCGTTTGGAAGAAAGTTCTATTAATAAAAGAGAGAGGGCGCTAAAATGTGCACAAAGTTATAAAACTACAATTAAACTGTAATGTTTCAAAATGAGTTACCGTCTGGGTTGATAGTACAATATCTTTGGTATTACAGTACTAGTTTCTCATTTTAATAACACTGTATTTATTCTTTCCAATAAGTGTGATATTTGAATCGTATTTTGGAGAACCACAGCAGGCACATTGTGGATGCAGTGTTAAATATTGTTAACATTTAAAAGTAGCTGCTAGAAAGAATCAAATTGTACTACCAAGTTTAATGATACAAGTGGTGTAAACTGCATAACTTGAGACTTCTGTAAACCAATGATTACAATGCAATGATTACAAAACTCATGAAATAGATTTTAATTAGTCATAGAATAATCCTGGCTTCTTGTGTTGTCTTCCTTCCTCTCCCAGTTACAAGGCAGGACCCTTGTTATGACAATCTGTGCCGCAGGTATTGGGGGGACCTTCCAGTACGGCTACAGCATTTCCGTCATCAATGCACCGACTATGGTAAGGCAAATATTTACCATCAATAACCAATAGCCTTCTGATAAACCTCCAGCAGCTTAGCTCAGATTACCTTCTGATATTCCAGTATGCAGGGATATTTACCATGAGTATGGAAACACCCCCAGATGTAAGTTACCTCTGCTGACATTAGTTTGCAGTCTCATCTTTGGTAGGGAGGTTTTCAACCTTCAGAAAAGCACATTGGATATTGAGAATTGCATAAACCACGGTGTATGTCAAGAACTTAGATTGCAATATTGAGTATTAAGTATTTTCAATGAATCTGAACCGTATCAGAACCTAATAATAGCATCTTTGAAATAATAGGATGGGACCAGGCCTGTCATTTTAACTCTCTTCACTGTCAAGCATGTTGGAGACTCTCTCTCCCTGTTAGAGATGTTGGTTTTCTCAGTACAGTGCTCCCCCTTTGTAACGCTGAAGTCAGGACCCATCGCTATGAGACTGTGCTATTTGTGTTCCAGTATAATGAGGATGAAAATGCCAGTGCAATAGAATTAAGGGGCAAAATAAGAGCCATGACCATGCCACCTTATAACTGAATCTGATGCATAAAGGGCTGCCTTACAAAGGGGGAGCACTGTCTCTTCTTTTAATGATCTTTGACAACAGCACCGTTTAGATAAACTGAATAGACCACAGTGTGTATGTTCAGCAGTACAGGTTTATTTATTTATTTTTTTTAACGTTGTAGTACATTCAGACATTTATCAATGAAACGTGGCTGGAGCGCACAGGCACGCCTCTGGAGAGTCACCTGATCACCCTGCTTTGGTCCATCATCGTGTCAGTGTACCCGCTGGGGGGCCTGATCGGCGCCTTGATCGCAGGACCGTTGGCAGTCCAATTCGGAAGGTAACGACAGCAACACTGCACTGCATGAAGTATCCATGTCACCAGCCTATACTCCTTACAATGTGTACACATGAGATGATAACCTAGACCCACTCGATATCATGGTAAAAGCTTGTAGTGGAAGCATGAAAAAGTGTAAGCAAGCACTATGCATTGTAAACGCATAGTATTGGAAAGTCACAGTAAACCGCTGCAGCTGCAAACTGCAAAGACAGAGCTGTGCTATTCATCTTGCATGTTGCAATATAATAATGTTATTCAAGATAAAAAGATAATACTGAATGTAAAACAGGTAATATTAAAGAATGCAACGTTGTTTTTGCTTTTCAGAAAGACATCGCTGTTACTGAACAACCTGTTTGTCATTCTCTCTGCGGTGTTGGTGTTGGCAAGCAGAGCTTGCCGCTCATTTGAAATGATTATACTGTCGCGAGTATTTGCTGGAGTCAATGCTGGTACGTGTGCTTCCACACACTCTGCGGCTCCACACATTGACATTTGCAAGCTTATATACAGAACAAGGACTTCCACAGTTTGATCGCTTATACTGGGACATTAATAGAAACATGGGCAGTGGGTAAAGGGCAAAAAACATGTAATGTGTTCAGTGTACAGGACAATATATAATGAAGATAACAGTATCTATTTTGAATAGTTTAAAGGCAGAGAGAAATACAGTCATATTAAGAAGAAACTTACATGACCAGCTGAGATGTTTCATGCTATGTTTCCACCATTACAATTGTTTTATTCCTGTCAGAACATTTGTTTTAGCCCTGGCTTTGAATTAGGGTGCATACTGTAGTGTGTCTCCAGCATGAGAAGATAAAAAGGTCATCTGCCTGCACCTTCTGCTGGACAAAACATAATATAAATACACTCCAAAATGATTAAGCAGTAGACCATTGTGTGCCATATTCACAAAGCATTTACCACCATGCTAACTTTGCACCATTTCTGTTGATGTTAATGAACTAGCAACAGACTGCTGCAGTGCAAGCACGATCCAAGCACGATCCAAGCACGGTCCAAGCACGGTCCAAGCACGGTCCACGCACTGTCCAAGCACGGTCCAAGCACCCTCAGTGATTTTTAGGTTTTAAAACTTTGTGAATATTATTATTATTATTATTATTATTATTATTATTATTATTATTTATTTCTTAGCAGACGCCCTTATCCACCACAATATGGTGAATGTGTCTTGTTCTGTTTTGTTATAAATTAGCTCTACGTGCTTATTTGACTTTTTACAGTAGCTAACCATGAACTATTCAATCCAGGTCTCAGCATGAATGTCCAGCCCATGTACCTGGGAGAAAGCGCTCCGAAAAAACTGCGAGGAGCCGTTTCCATGAGCTCTGCATCCTTCACAGCTTTGGGGATCGTTCTGGGACAGGTCATCGGTCTCAGGTTAGAGGCAGAGGGTATAGCAGCCGTTCTGAATGTGACAACGCTGCTTTTTTCTGCTTTTATAAATATTATGTTTAATTAACCTATTTTTAGACCGTGATGTGCCGTGAAAAAAATATAGCCCAGACCATGAGCTCAAGCGACCCCTGCAAAAAAACAATATGCTTCTAATGAAGTTTACATTAAACCTGGAAGGAATCAAAGTGCTACACAATGAGAGGTTAGGTGGAACCAATTACAAGTGTGTACAATCAGAACCATTGGGAAGATGGTGCTGTTCGACTGGTTAACAATTTACGGTATTTTGCAATGATTAATAACATTGGAGGCAAAACAAAGAGCTGTTTGATCGTAGTGAAAAAGTCGTAATTTGCTTACATTAAGACACAAGCGTTATGTGGAGTACATTTATATTTCTTTAGCCAAATTTAGGTGAATGCATTAGCCTCAACATTTGTCTGCTTGACTCGATTGCTTTTGAGTTTTATCAGAATGCAAGTTTGAATTTCTGCCCATTGCAGGGAGATCCTAGGAAGTGAATGGTGCTGGCCACTCCTGCTGGCTAGCAATGCCATCCCTGGCCTGGTCCAGCTGGTCACCCTGCCCTGGCTCCCAGAGAGCCCACGGTACCTCCTCATTGACAAGAACAACAAGGAAGCCTGTCTGAAGGGTAAGGGAGCCTGCTCTTCTGCGAATTACTGTACATTCACAGGCCCATATACAGCACTTGTACAGCGAGGAACTGATGTTGCATTGTGATTGCAGCGCTGAGGAGGCTGCGAGGCAGTCTGGACCTGAGCGCTGAGATGGATGAGATGCTGGAGGAGCAGGCTGCTGTAAAAGGGGAGAGATCCAAGAGGCCATGGGAGCTGTTTCAGGACCGGTCTGTACGATGGCAGCTGATCACAGTGGTGGTGCTTAGCAGCGCCATGCAGCTCTGTGGGAATGATTCTGTGAGTAGGGCTTGCACATCTCTGCTGTGTGACCTTAGAGGACTCTGAGCCCAGTGGAGTGCATTCATGAGGAACCCTGTCTTGACCTTACTTGATACAGAACTTTCTCCCAAACATTGCACCTGCTGTACAATGTTTAGGTCGACAAGCACCTACGTTTGCAGATAATTAACATTTTACAGACTTTGTTACTGTATTTTTCTAAAGACGCTAATCAGATTTTACCTTGGGCTTAGAAGTTAGCTCTTTTCTGAAACATGTTTTACCTTCTTGTTTAAACATTGTAAGCAAGTGTGATCCAAGCTGAATTTGAAATCTGGCTTTCAAATTCAGCTTGTCTCACACAGCCACATCGGCACATTTCGATTTTGTTTTGAGTCCTGTAAGTGGCTTCTGTCTATGGAGCATGTTATATACCAATGTGTTTTCACACCATTGAGCAGCTACTGTAGCTTACTGACTCTCTCAAATTGTTTTTCAGATGTACTTCTATGCATCCTACGTGTTTCAGGAAGCAGGAATTCCTTATGATAAAATTCAGTACGTTGTCATTGGTACAGGGAGCTGTGAGCTCATAACATCTATAACATGTGTAAGTTAGGCATTCCAAACTTTACTATAAGCTTAATTTGTTAAACCTGAGCCTGTGGCCTGTAGCATTGAGAAAAGATGATTGCATAATAAACTGTGGTATTGCTCGGGGCCTACTGTGCAGTGGAATAGATCCAGTTAACCCCATAGTTTGATGGAAATTATAGCCTAATTGTATTAACCATGTAAAATATAAGCACAGTGGTTATTTTGTAATTCAATAATTCACAAATTCAGTTCATCCACAGTTTGTCCATGTTAGCAGTAAATTGTATTTGGACACTGCACTGCTGTTCCTTTTGCTGAATCTGTTGAATTGTAACACAAACGCTGGCAGAGTCCTTTCCCTTCACCTGGTTACAGCTCAGGCACTTCATTTGTATGCATGTTTCCTGGTTGATTCAGTCCCTGTTTATTGAGAGGCTGGGCAGGAGAATCCTCATCCTGGGCGGCTACATGCTGATGGCACTGTGGGCTGTTGTCTTCATGGTGGCTCTCTCACTCCAGGTACAGTAAAACTGCTTCTTTAAACCTTTGGAAGAACGTGGCAACTTAACAATGCAGCGTCCTATGCAGTATGAAAGATCTGTTTAGCTTCCTTAACAGTAAAGAAGCTGGATGATCTATAACCCCCTAGTGCTGCAAGTTGTAGCAGGAGCATGGCTTTATGGCTCTTAAAATGACAAGGTGCCCAAGAGGTGTCAAGGAAGGAGGAAGCCTATGTCCCTAGTAAACATATTACTGCATGATTTAAGTTAAATCCTAATATCCAGACATTAATAGGAGATTTTAAAACAACTTCTAGCTACTTAATAAAGTGTGCTGGTAAGATAAAAGTGAAACTTTCTTGGCAAAATGGTTAAATTGGCATGTTTGACTTTGATGCATTCTGTTTTGTGTTTCATAATAAAAGGAGAAGATCAGTTGGATGCCTTACATGAGCATGGGGTGTATGTTTGCCTATATCCTCAGTTTTGGAATTGGACCAGGTAGGTCTTTAAATACTGCTTATATAAACGAAGCTGAGGAACACGATATTTAGACAAGCCTGACGAGCTTGCCATTGGTGGTTTTTCTCCCAGCCGGAGTTACTGGAATTTTACCCACTGAGATCTTCGACCAGAACAGCCGTCCTGCTGCGTACATGATCAGCGGCTCTCTCATGTGGTCCATGCTGTTTCTTGTTGGGATGCTCTTCCCTTTTATTGTGGTAAGTGTTGAAAATAAGCAGATCAAGTTCTCCCATCTGTAGGTGCATGTCGCTCCTTGCTAATTTGGATTTGTTTTTCCTTTTGCTTCTAGCAGTAGTGTATTTCTGTGCTGAAACAATATGTATTACAAAAGGATGGGTGCCTTACAGTCTTTGTTTGGGTCCTTGATTTGCACTTCATGAAGTATAAGCTCTAAAAGCTTGCCCACGGCTCTTGTTCGTAGGATAGGAGGCTGTGTGGTCCAGTGGTTAAAGCAAAGGTCTTGTAACCAGGAGGTTCCCAGTTCAAATCCCACCTCAGCCACTGACTCATTGTGTGACCCTGAGCAAGTCACTTAACCTCCTTGTGCTCCGTCTTTCAGGTGAGACGTAATTGTAAGTGACTCTGCAGCTGACGCATAACTCACACACCCTAGTCTCTGTAAGTCGCCTTGGATAAAGGCGTCTGCTAAATAAACAAATAATAATAATAGTAGCATCATGCTCAAAGCATCCACATGCAGTACCTTCTCTTTCTATTTCCAGGGCGGACTGGGCGTGTTCTGTTACGTGCCATTCTGCACGGTCTGCGTTCTGTCCTCCGTCTTCATCGCGTTCTTCCTGCCCGAGACCAAGGGCAAGTCTTTACTGGAAATCAGTGCAGAGTTCGACAAGCGCAACTCCAAAGGAATGGAGCCGCGGAAGGCCCAGTATCAGCTGGGCGAAGTCTCCAGATCCACTGCGCTCTGTGTTGAACCCCTTGAATCAGAAGGAAATCAGGGCCACGCTGCTGGACTGGCACCTTGAGTGCCAGAGTAAGTGCCAATGCTGGATGCATCTACAAAACCAATAACTGCATAATTTTGTACAGTACATATTGTATTAGAACCTCAGTGGCTTTTGCTGTCGATTCCAACAAAAACTTTTGAACTGAAACACAGTACAGTATTTATTATTTAATGATCTAAATGCAAATATTAGGAGACTGATGTTTCTCTGTTTCTGAAAGTGATTTTGTTTTATTTATTCTTCCACATCAAATGAGTGCAATTATAGTGTATATCCTATATGTATAATGAACAAATACCTCAAAAGTTTGTACTCATACAGTATTCCATGCTGGGAAAACAGTAGGAACAAATGCCTTGTGACTAATATGGGTAATCAAACAATAAAACACACTCCTGAAATACAGAATGTATTTCTGCTGCTGAACATTTTTAGGAAATACCTGCAGCTGGTGTGTGTGTGTGTATGTGTGATATATATATATATATATTATATATATATATATATATATATATATATATATATATATATATATATATATATATAAATATATATTTTTTTTTTTCTCAATGCAGGCATCAGCTGAAGATCATTTCTTTTATGGCAGCAGCATTGATGTCATGTACACCACAAAGTAAATGGTTGGATATTTACCTCGTTCCTGGTTCTTAGCAGTGAACTATCTGATCACATGAAACATTTGCACTAGAGACTGTTTAAGTGTTATTAGATTTTATATTCTTTGAACAATATTCATGGTGTTTGCTGAATATATTGTTGACCCCTTGTTAGAATGGAATGCCTGCATATGTGATCAATGCAATATAAGAAGCCACCAAGAATGGTTATTATTCTATGAATCCGCTGGCAGCTGTTTCTCTGGAGGTTCATTATAACAAACTGTAAAGATGAGATATGATGGGCAGAGGAACTCTGCCTAAACGTGTCTGCACAGTTTTTACTCTAAAATGTAACTATCACTGACACTGTTATCTGCTCCGTTACTGAATCGTATTTTGTCATATACTTGCTAGAACCGAAGTCATTGTATTTATCTTGCTCTTAATTGTATTGATACTTGTACTGTGATTCTTGAAATGTATTTTTGTTTACGACTGTAAGTGGCCCTGGACAAGGGCGTCTGCTAAGAAATAAAATAATAATAATAATAATAATAATAATAATAATAATAAACTGCCCCTTATTTAGCTATTGTACATTATAAGAAATATACAGCAGTTGTATTTTTGTTAGTTGTTGTTTCTGCACTTCAAATGCTTGATAATGTAACCAACATATGATTGAAAATAAAAACTGTGGCGCTGTTTCAATTAGTATGACACAAACATCCTCTTTTTTATGATACAATGATGCATGCTGTGCAAACACAACCGTTTATTATCCTAGACGGACATTACATCGCAAAGAAACCTGCAATAATAAAGTAATAGCATGTTAAACCACATAATATTTATGTACTTGGTTTAACGATGAGGTACCTGATGTGAGCTTGCAATTACCCAAGGAGGTCCTTGGATACCCAGGCATTTCTCATAGCAAATATCCAGTTCCAGATGTTCTACTTGTGCCTGCCTCTAGTATTTATACATGACTGCCAGCTTACTTTGCTGGCTTCCAGTGTGTCGATCATTTCATAGTGAAAAGAAACCCTCCGACGCCAGTAGAAGCAATAGGAATGAAAACAGCTTCTATTGCACAGGCAATTGCAAACTAAACTGAAGCTCATTCTGCATCCATTTGGCCTTCCCCGAAGCACTATAGAACCAAGAATGGGTTGAGAAAGCATTAGTTGAAACAAGGTTGAAACACACGCACAAAAGACAAAAAGTTTTCCAAATCATTTTTTCGAGGATTGGTTCCGAGTTGTTTTTTACGTGCTTAGCTTGGGATGTTATGTAAGAATCCCAGTGTGATAAAGTGGTTCTGTTTGTTATCACTATGATTCATTCACCTTTAATCACGTACATACCGTTGTGTTTTTGTAGACCAGATCTGCCTGTAAAAGGCTAAGGGTGACACAACAACGTTTTATTGATGCCTCCACACCGGTTTGTTCTAGTCTGGTTAAGTCATCAGTTAGATGTAACATTTGCATCAGCTTGGTTGTGTAATGGTCAATCTAAAAGTTCATATTATGCCACCCAGTTTAAAATATGTTCTTTGTTGGAGAAGTAATTGTACACAGAGGCTACGTGTATATATTATTTAAGTGTAGTCACTTTCCTGTTTAAGCCATTATTACATAGGTGAAGCTACCTAGTTAAAATGCCCATCGATCCTATTAAATGAAAATCCAGTGGACCACCCGGTCCATGATCCAGCCCCATGAGCAGGCAGTGATCCAAGGGATGACGTTTCCCACTGTGTGACTAAACTGCAGCACTTCATAATAAAGTGCAAAACAGGAGGTAATCCATTTCGGAAAATCAGGTTTTATCCAGCTCCGTCTGGGTATTTAACGTTTGGTAACGTTTGTTACTAATGAACAAGAGGAAGTTAATACAAACATAACTCGCAGCTCAGCAGAAATATTTAACTGAGCATAAACCCTTCATTTCTTTTTAGAGTGATACAGCCCCTCCCCTATCCTATTTGTCAAGATCACCCTATAAAAAGAGCCACCTGATACTGAGTTTGGAGGATTAATCCTGTACCAGGAAGAACAGACCCAATCAAGAGTAAAAATGATCAGCTGGCTGTCAGGGCTGGTAGGATCTTATATTTATCATTTGGTTATATTGGAATCGAAATGACAAAAACAAGGAATGTTGACTGTTTTATCTCCAATTGCTTTGCATGTTAAAGATCTTGCCACGATTACACTGGCTGCAACTTAGCGCGACCAATTTAGGGTTTGGTCACACAAGGTAAACAATACCACCTAAAAGGGGGCCGTGATTTTAGCTGCAGCATTTTGATATTTGGCACATTATTTATACAGAGGAGATCATTACCAGGGCATGTGAAATGTCACTCCCTGGTGAAATTGTCTTTCTCTCTTGCAGCTGCAGAGCTGGATGTTGATGGTGATGGTGATAATTCTGGGACTCGGAGGATCGTTTCAGTGCGGGTTTCAGATTTCTGTCATGAACGCCCCTTCAGATGTAAGTACCAGTCATTTAGTTGGTAAAATAAAACTATTTGTACTGCGGATATTGCTACAAACACAAGGGGGGAGGGGGCTGTCTATCTGAAAAGTATGATTGTGTGACAGCTATGAAGTGTCACCCAATATAAATAAATAGGGGTGTGCCAGTACTCATACTTTCCAAGTAATTGTCTTTGTGAAATGTTAAAGTAAGTATTAATTAAATGGAATAAAACATGTTGATTACTCAACACAAACTGTCTGCTCTAGTGCACTGATAGTGTAAGGATTATTGCCCACATTGTCAAACAGGTAACAGAGCAATAATGATCTATGATGTGGTACAGAAAGAAAAGCCAGAGCACTTGTTATGTTTTGGGGTTTTTTTAATCGCTCTTCCTGCAGTGAAGAAAAGGACAGATCTCAAACCCCAGTGCACTAAAGCGGCCATTTTGAAAAGAGCTTTGAAACAGACTTTAAAGTTAGAAGTGTAAAAAGTTGTCAGGATGTTAACAATGAAAAGAGAAGTTACAGGTACGTTATTTAAACAGCTGTAGCAACAAGTACAGTATTTATTTTATAATATCAATTTTAACCCCAAATTCAGCAATTTAGCCACAATCAAAGAATCCTTTGAACTACCTGTCTCAAAAAACAATAATTTACTTCCTCATTTTATTTTTTAACATTAAACAGTATCAAAATCTAAGAAAATTTTCCCCTTATAAGCTTCTCCAGTATTTTACTATTTAAATCTCCCCTGTGCAGCACATCCAGCGCTTTGTAAACGAGACATGGCTGAAGCGCTATGGCACTCCGATGGCTGAGTCAACTATCAAACTGATCTGGTCCATCATTGTGTCCATCTACAGTATTGGGGCAGTGTTAGGCTCAATCAGCAGTGGGCAGCTCTCAGTCAAATACGGCAGGTAAGAATTTCAGGAATATTGTCGAGCAAACTCCTTTTCTATTACTTTAAATTGTAGTTTTACTGTACTTACCTCTACACATGGCATGCTTTCCACCAACAGCACATTTCATGTACTGTATTGGGTCGTTTCTCAGATTTCTTTATTGTAGGAATTATGGGAGACACAGCGATTGGAAGGGAGTTCCAAAGGCTGCTGGGAGAGGAAGTTGAGCCCTGCTGACAGGATCTCCTAACAGCCTTTGGAACTCCTATCCAATCACTCTGTCTCCTTTGAGTCATGTGTTTATGTGTCTTCAGTAGACAAGCAAATCAGAGAAGGGGCAAACTAAAACAACAGTTCAAGTGAGTGTTGACACGATTCTTTCAAAACTAAGAATATGACAAATGCAAAAAAAAAAAAAAAAAATTACACTATACTACTGAACCATCCTATACTGCCAAACAGGATTTTAATAAAGTCATTCTACCACTTTTCTTACAGAAAAAATTGTTTGCTGCTCAACAACGTTGTAGGTCTGGTGGCTGCAACCTTGGCAGGATTAAGCAGGACGGCCGGGTCGTTTGAGATGATCATACTGGGGAGGTTTCTATACGGATGCAATGTAGGTGTGTATCCTGGATTCCCATTTTAAACCTCATCAGCTTTAAATGTAACCAATCCCACAGTAATCCGATGCTGTGACTGGTGCCTAGCAGAAAGATACAAAATATAATAGTGGCAACACGCCTATTTGGCAAGAAGGGTTCATGAGGGCAGGAAACTTGTATACCCAGAGCTAAAACTACCTTGGAATGTAAACAAACTGGACTGTCAACAAGTCCTCAGGTTAGTATTATCAAGCCCACCTGTCTTTGCAATGTGTCTTTTATAACTTGTTCTACTGCTATATGATGTATAGTGGGACAAGCATGTATTTTTAACAAGCATATATAATATTTGTTAAAACTCTCAATTTATTTCATGTGGTCCCAGTACTAATAGATTGTGTTTTGTGACTGTGTGCAGGTATTGGTCTCAATGTACACTTGATGTATCTGGTTGAAAGCTCTCCAACGGAACTGCGTGGATTCATGTCTCTGAGTAGCTGCGTGTTCATTGGTCTTGGGAAATGCTTGGGCCAGGTTTTCGGACTCAAGTAAATATCACAATCACATTTCTCAGATGTCTTTCATGGCTCCCATGGCAGTATAATGACTACAAGCATAGGGGTTGGATTCAAAATACAGAGCTGCTTTATGAGCTGTTCTATGGTGCTGTTCGATCAAAGCAGATATCAGAGGGTATACAGCCACTGCATAGGGGAATACTGCAGGTGATTTGTTTTATTGAGGTGTGGAGTAAACAAATGGTCCTAGATATTAGCATCCCCAGTACAGGGCACTGTGTATGTGTGTTGGGGGTCGGGAGGCTACCTTGTTAATTCCTTTAAGCATCATTTATGTAACACAAGCTGTGACCTGGTACCAGTAATCTAACAATGACTGTATTTGCAGAGAGTTGCTGGGCGGTGAGGAGATGTGGCCCTACCTGCTGGCGTTCAGTGGCATCCCAGCCCCGCTCCAGCTCGTTGGCTTGTTCTTCTTCCCCGATTCCCCACGATATCTCTTCATAGACAAGGGGAATGAGGAGGGTTGTGTCAGGGGTAAGCCTCACTCCAGAAACGTATACACTCCCTTCCTGGCAGACTCCTCTTCAGCCAACTACGCCAGAGAGAGCTTTGAATCTTGATGCTGCCATCTAGTGAGAGGCGAGGGAAGTGTACAAAATGTAGCAATTGTGCTACTCCCATAGGGTGTAAAAAAACATACAAAAAAACATTTCTCACATGTATTGTATCGTTCCTTTTTTGTGTTCTCTGTCGCAGCTTTAACGCTGCTTTGGGGTAAAAAGGATTTCAAGAAGGAGCTGGAGGACATGGCCAAAGAGAGGGACAAGATGAAGGGTCAGAAGGCCAAGACGGTTTTGGGGGTGCTTCGAAACAGGTCCGTCCGCTGGCAGATGCTGACCCTGGTTTTCCCCTGTGCCGGAGTGCAGCTGTGCGGCATCAACGCAGTAAGTGACCCTGTAGATATAAAACCTGGAATGGCTCAAAGTGCTATGCAGTGGGACTAGTATTTCCATCCTTGAAAACTATTTGTAAAATTGTAAAATTAGCACTACATTTTTTTAAAGGGGGTAGGAAAGGGTTAAATCCAAGTGGTGAGGTACATACTGGATTTATTTTGACTTATTAGAGGTTGATTTGATCCAAGACCCTGCCAGGAGAAGCCAGGCGTAGGCTGGAAATCCCTTAGTGAAGTGCATCTCTGGCACAGACATGTGCTCCACTGTCTGAATAATAGAGCAGGGCCTCAGTTGTGTCTTGTTTCTTTGCAGATCTATTTCTACGCATTTGATATATTCAGTGCAGCTGGGATTCCTGAGGAGCAGATGCACTACATGTCATTAGGGATCGGGCTGACAGAACTCATTTCTATTATACTATGTGTAAGGACATCTTTGAGTGCATGCAGTTTATGCATCATTTTAGGGTTGTTTTACAAACAAATACCTTACAATTATTTTAAGTAGTCCACCTGTTCTTTCTCATAATTGTTATTGTGTTTTTATTGTTTTTTTACCAGTCATTTCTAATAGAACGCATTGGCAGGAAGAAACTGATGGGCATTGGTTATGCTCTCATGGCGACGGTGCTGGGAATTCTGGTTCTAATGCTCTTCTTGAAGGTAATTGTGCTTCAGTGTGTTTATCACAATGTGTCCAAGCTTGACAGCTCGAGAAGAGTCCACCAGATGGTGCTCTTGTTAATAGTTAAGGGCCAGGTTCAATACTATTACTTCCACTTGCCAAATGTTAATTGAAATGTAGAAAACTGATGAAACTGATTGTCAACCAGCAACCACAGAATACCTTTATTACACTGATACAATTCACTTTTATTTCATACAGTGGGTTTTATTATCTTTTTTAAAATTGTATTTATTTTTTTCAGGATCAAGGACACTGGATACCCCATTTCAATGTATTCCTCCTCTACATATTTATCTGTATTTATGGATCAGGACCTTGTGAGTACCATTTAAAATATGTTTTAATAATAATAATAATAATAATAATAATAATAATAATAATAATAATAATAATAATTCAGTATGATCCCTACAACTGCTCTTTTAACATGATAAAAGTCCAATCCGAATGTAGTATTCTGTATGTAAAGCCTGTTTGTTTTTGTCACTCTTCCCCCGAGCCGGAGCATCGATGGCTCTTCCTGCTGACATGTTTACCCAGGCCTGGAGAGCCCCCGCTTACGTCGTCATCGGACTGGGCAACTCACTGGGGCTGTTTCTCGTTGGGATGTGCTTCCCATTCGTTGTGGTACAGAACTCTCTCATCCCAGCTTTTTTTCTTTGACTTTTGCCCCTTTACAGAAGTTCAATCAAATACCTTGGACCAGATTCAACATATTTAAATGGGCAGTGGATCACATTCGGTGCACAGCGCAACGCTAATATGCTTCCCCGCCTCACTTCCCCACAATCAGCCTTTTTCTTTACTGAAACTTGTATGCTGTTGTGATGATATCTAAGCAGGGGCAGCAGTAGAGAATCATACAAAACACAAATGATAGAATATTAAAAAGGTAACAGTTATGTATCAGGATGTAGATGTTAAACTATCCATAATGAAAAGTAATAGAAAACGCCATCATTTTGACTCTGTAAAATAACCTTGTAACTTGGAGATAACATTGCTTGTTATTTAATGTTGACAGTTTAATTTTCCTTTTTGCATTTTGGCTTAAAAACTTTGATGACTTTGACCCCTTTACTGTACCACAGGGATCACCTGTTTTAGTCAGTAGACATCTCCTGCTGTAGATAATGCAAACTATCATCATTTATTTAAAACTTGATCCAGTAGACCTGGCAGGCTGATAGCATCTTGTGGGTATCTCTATAGTTTGTTGTTTCTTCTTTCCCAGGTGCTGATAGGCCAGTTCTGCTTCCTGATCTTCATGATGTACTGTGTCTTAGCAGCTGCCTTCACACTGCTGTTTGTTCCTGAAACCAAGGGAAAAACCATGCTGGAGATCGCGGAGGACTTTAACAAACTGAACTTCAAGGGAAGGAGGAGCAAAGTGGAAGGGATGCAGAAGGAAGACTTTATCATTGCCACAAAGTTGTGAGAGGCTACAAGCTATTATTTATCTTGTGTTTCAGCAGCGGAGACTAGTGCAAGCAAGCACCAGAAATACAGAAGCCTCTGTCACTGTGGAGCTATATACTGGTAGAAAGACAGCCAGCTCCGTCTCAGGAGCTGTCAGTATCAATGCCACCGATGGACCATTGCAGCAGTTTTTGGTGTTTTACACAGGAGACTCCTGCTAATCTGAAGCAGCGGGGACCGGACCCTGCTCAGATTAGGGGTGTGTTTGACATCCCGATTGTAATGTGTACTAAAAATCTTGTGCAGTGTTTGGTTTATACTTACATTTCAGACACTGTAAATGTTGTACATGCTTCTCATAGCATTATGATATTGGAGATTGGTTTCTACAGCTGTGATCAGCATGCATCTACTCTGTTGTATTTGTTTTTTTATTTTGCTGCATTATTTACAACAGTTGTAAAATGTGGCTGTAAATGAGTGTTGTATTTTACATGCTCTGTAAAGAATTGCAAATTGTCATTTAATAGTTGAATGTAGCTATACCTTAAGAGGTGCAATAGCACATGTTTCAAAATTAATAAACCAGTTATGACAGTACTGTATAATATCAATACTAAAATGTTCTACCCTTTATTAGCTTCTATTAGTACAATTTGTCAACTTTTTTATTTCCAGCACAATTTTAATATATTTTTAATACACACTCTAAATCAACAATGTGGGTGCAATGAGAAAAGTGAGTGTCTGAAGTCAATCAGACCTAAATACAATAGACTGAACATGTATAGTACAGGTTTCTTGTAGACACCCACTGATTCCAGAAGTGATGCTTTAGTATTAGTCTTACGAAAGGGGGAAAAAAAGTTGAAATGTCAAAATGTATGTTTTTCAATTAAAAATGTACTTTGTGTTTATGTTTAGGTGTATTTGTACACATAATATTTGTTTCAATAAACTTTCAAGTTGAATATTGTTATTTCATTATTTACTATCTAGAATACTTGTACATACTGTATCTAATTTTCTTGCCTTTTTTTGCCTTTCCAAAAATAACACACATTTCTATTTCAGAAACTAGAAAATTGTAATTTCATTAGCACTATTGATGTAGCAGAAACAATTCTTTCCCAAAATCTGTTGCCGCACCACCTTGAACCTTGTCTTGATACTAAGATTGGGTCTGTTGTGTAATAAAATGTGGAACCACCCAAGGAGATAGGGGGCGCTGTTCTTTTGGTGATGCTTTACTTCATATTCTAAAACACAAGTCAATAAAACTTCCTAAGCTAATACCATCTTAAAGATATTCCTTATAAAAGTGGACCATAGCAAAAGCATAGCCAAGTGTAATAAAGCACAGTGAAAGCATGGTAAAGCATAGTTAAGCATTGTAAAGACCAGTGAGGTATGGTAAAGCATATTAACAAACATGGCTAACCAGGGTAAACTATGTTAAATGCAAACTATAACCATGGGAAAGCATGGGAAAACTTTTATAAGGGATATAACATTGTACTTCTGCAAGTGTAGCAGTAGCATACCTATTGGCTCGCAAACACAGTGGCAAGCAGGCTTCAAGGAAGCTGTGCTCATGCCAATAGAGCACACAGAAGGCTAAAGTACCTATCAATGAGGCAAATGGACACCAAGGTATTATATATTCCTGTTTATTTTAACTTGGCTTGGAGGAAAATGTTGCACACAAGAAATCCCAGCTATAATAAAACATTCCAGTTTAGCCTTTGCACTCAACTTTACTTACTATCCACTCTACTGAGTTAATGTACCTTTATACTGTAGCTACTTAGTGACCAATCCACCCTTTATACCAAGCCAAGTCATCTCACCGTGTAGATTATACCTGTTAATCGTATCCATTCTTAATATACATTTTGCACAAAAAAATATATATTTCTGTATTGTCACCGGACAGTAATCTAATACAAAAATAATATAACGCCAAGGTGTGACTTACATTTGTTTTTTTCACTTTTTTCCATATGTGGAAAAAATAAACAAAGCCACAACAATGGGTAAGACACTGGCCTGGAATGAGGGGTCAGCCAGCTGAGGGACCCTTAGAAAAGGTTACCACGCAATTTCTGCACAGTATCTTTGCAGTTTGACCCTGTTTTTCCCATGATTATACAATGTACTGTTTTTTTTGTTTGTTTTTTTTTTACCCATGTTTATTAATATGCTTTACCATACCTGCTTTCACTATGCTTTATTAACACTTTGCTATGCTTTTATAAGGGGGGGCCCTGACTGATGAGTTAAAGAACCAGATTGAATTAGACCGACCCGAATCTAAATGTTGAATCTATCCGTTCACGTCGATCCGAGTGCCAACCCCATCGGCCAGTGAGAGTCTTGTACCTACGAGTCTGTTCAGCCCTGTGTTCAGCCATAACCAGGTCCATTTCATTCCAGCAGCACTCCCTGCATCAGAATAAACAGCAGCATCTCCATGCATCCATGACAGGCATCTTGCTAATCACAAACACTGCAATACTACAGTGCTCCAGAAATCCACACACCACCTGAAACCTCATCCAGGGAAATTAAGTGGGTCAAAACACCATCACGTTAGAGTCTGAGGCAGTGTGGTCCAGTGGTTAAAGTCCAGGGCTTGTAACCAAAAGGTCTCCGGTTCAAATCCTCTGCCGCTGACTGACTCACTGTGTGACCCTGAGCAAGTCACTTAGCCTCCTTGTGCTCCGTCCTGTTGTAAGCGACTCTGCATATAATGCACAGTTCACAGCCTACCTCTGTAAAGTGCTTTGTGATGGTGGTCCACTATGAAAGGCACTATATAAAGATATTATTAAAATCAAAATATGAAATAGTTAATAAATACTGCACCACTTATTGTTACCTGGAGTCAGAATGACGCAGCTATAAACGATGTAGGCTAATGGCTGATCTAGTTAACAGAGTGTAAACTGTTACGTTTCCTCAGTTTAGGTTTGTGTCATAGTTTCTCAGTAGTGTTGGTGGGGGACAAAGGAGATCTTTAACAGTTTTAAACACCCTCATACAGTGTGCACCTGTGTAACTCCTTGGAGCTGAACTAACTGCAAAGCTGGATTTAAAAACGTAGAAGCAGAACAGTTATCGTGAAGCCACAATGACTCATGCATTGTCAGATCTGGTATGTGCCTCTCCTGTTGTATGGTAAAATATGGGGGAAAAATCAAATACGCAAATTTAGATGCAATTCATCTCCTGCATGTTTTATAATGCTATGCCATTTTTTTTTTTTGTGCTTTTTGTATTACAAATTTGAAAATTTTGACAATTGAAGACACTATCTGCTGTATTGATATTTTTGTTAAACCATATATGAAAAATGTAAAAAAATTATACAAAGTAATAATAACCTTATTATCTTTATCTTTAACCTTATTATCTTTTGCTGCAGTGCCACAGTCCGATGTTAGTCCTGGCCATATTTGTGCTGGGGATCGGTGGGACGTTTCAGTATGGCTTTCAGATATCAGTGCTCAACTCTCCATCTCCTGTGAGTGGGGATCATTCATTCATATTCAGAGACAATGCTGGATCACTTCACGAAGAGATGCAAGCTCCTGCTGTACTTTGGAAAATGTTAAATGATTGTAATGTTACAAAACTTTCAATAAAAACCTGGATGCAGGAAGGAGCAGTTTACCGAATGTATTTTTTTATGTTTAAAAATGGCCTCTGTATCTTTTGTTGATATAAGCATGTAACACATAAATGTCCTTTTTTAAAACTGTAGTGCTGTGGTAAAAAAAAGAAGTGGGTAACTAACCTTTTTGGTATAGCCAGGATTTGCTTATCACAGGAGAGTAGGAGTGAGTAAACGCTGTATTCTTTAAATGAGAAGTGGGTAAACTCTATATTCCCTAAATGAGAAGTGGGTAAACTCAGTTTGCCCGTCTTTACCCTTGACTACACTACTGGTTTGAAAGTCAAGTAGATAAAGATGTTTTTCAATGTCTACACTGGTTTACATGTTGTCATCCTGGCTTTCTAATAGGTGCAATTCTTTTCCCCGCAGTACATCAAGAAGTTCTTGAATGAGACGTGGCTGATGCGCTATGGCGCCGCCCTGGAGGACTGGAAGCTCAATTTAATCTGGTCCTTCATCATTTCTTTGTATGCTGTCGGAGGGCTCATTGGAGCTTTGAACGCAGGGCATCTCGCTGTGAAGTACGGCAGGTATGAGTGTCCATTGCAGTGATCATACTTGATTGGTTGAACATTTTCATATTTTCAGGAGCTACTGTTCTCTAGGATTTTGTGTGAGTCCCTAAACTTATTTACTGTTTTTCCTTAGGAGTTTTAAGACGATACATTTAATTTTAATATGCTGAATAAAAGCCTGCTATATGCTGTTGACTTTTCAAAGAAACAAGTTTCATTGCTGTAAAGTATTGTGTTTTCAATATCTTCTGTAGGAAGAGGTGCCTTCTGTCAAACAATTTTGTCGCCATAGCTGGTGGGGTGATGATGGGGCTGAGTAGAAGGGCTCAGTCTTTCGAGATGATTATGGTGGGGAGATTCCTATACGGAATTAATGCAGGTACACAATGACATTTATCACAGAGGGTACAAGCTGGTCTGGAAGTGTGTGCGCACTGTATTAAGAGGGGGAGCAATGATCTAAAAGGATCTAAATACAGCCATTGTTTTAATCATTAAAATAAGGATGTTGTGAAAACAATGCAGTGGTGATATTTACACTGTTTAGGTCAGTTGGACTGCTGCACCTTTTTAAAAAAAGTAAATATTTGTGCGTATAATACATGTAAGGAAGATGCAGCTTTTATACAGTGTATTTCAGTATCAATGTCGTGTCCTGCCGCTCTGTATCTGCTGTTTTCACTGTCCTGTATCTATGCAGGAATCAGCCTGAATGTTCAAACCATGTATCTGGGGGAGAGCGCCCCCAAGAGGCTGCGTGGGCTCGTCTCCATGACCGTCTCCACCTTCCTGTCCACTGGCAAACTGTCTGGCCAGTTGCTTGGGCTCAAGTAAGTTCACATACTGCACTCTGGGAAGTTTTGCAATGAAAACAAAAAGGGCATGTATTTGTTATTCAGTAACAAGAGTTAAAGAACTCCCTAACTATGCTAATATAGTGTGTGTCAGTAATGTGCCCAGTTTTAAGCAATGCCTCGGTCTACAATGATTTGTCTTTCATTGTTATATCAGTGAAATTCTAGGTTCTGAAGACCTTTGGCCTGTCCTGTTGGCTTTCAGTGTGGTCCCAGCCCTGATTCAGTTAGTCAGCCTGCCTTTCTTTCCAGAGACTCCCCGCTACCTCCTCATAGACAAGGGAGACCAGGTACAGTGTGAGAAAGGTAGGTAAGCCTTACACTCACTGCCGACCAAGAGGGTAGATTTAAAAACCAGGCAATTAAATAAAAGACCATGTACAGATGTTATACTTGAGTAAATTCATGTACAATCTGTAGGAAAAACTTTTTTATTGAACATGTACAGCAGAACCTCAAAGTTATGATGAACCCCACACTTATGAAATGACTGATCAACCAAACACACTGGAGGGCTCCTGTCTACTGTAATAGAAGTGAAGGTCCATTACAATTAAAGAAATCTCTCCGTGCTTCTTTTCTGTTTTCATAATATTCTTCCTCATGTTGATGACTGTGAAAACCAATTGTGTTTTTTTTTTCCATGCCAGCTATACAGCGGCTGTGGGGAAAAGGGGATTACAGATCTGAGATTCATGACATGGTGCTGGAACACG
This sequence comes from Acipenser ruthenus, assembly GCF_902713425.1. NCBI lineage: Eukaryota > Metazoa > Chordata > Actinopteri > Acipenseriformes > Acipenseridae > Acipenser > Acipenser ruthenus. Next base: position 7,097,880 of record NC_081199.1, read on the forward strand.
CAGCAATCAAAGGGGAAAAGTCCAAGAGTGTCTTGGAGCTGATCCTGGAAAAGTCGTTGAGATGGCAGCTGCTGACGGTCATTGTCACCTTCACCACCCTGCAGCTCTGTGGCATCAATGCAGTGAGTGCAGCATTGAATCAATGCAGTGAGTGCAGAATTAAATCAGTGCAGTGAGTGCAGTATTGAATCAATGCAGTGAGTGCAGTATTGCCTCTTCAGTTACTAGAACACCTACAGCACATGGAGTTCTCTGCAACATGCCTCTTATTCCACTATGTAGCACACACTTTTAATGTGCTGTTGACCAGTATGGAAGTCACTTCAATGGATATGATGGCGGATCTTACAGACTATGATAGAGGGCTGATAGCAGGCGCTCATTTGAGAAATAATAGCTCCTCCCTCCATCAGCTTATAGAGTTGTCATGTTTAATCAGTCTGGGCAGCCAATGGTAGCCCTATTGATAATGTTATGGCAGGTGTTTTTTTTTCCTCTCCCTATTGGCTGTGTTTGTGAGACTGGTGTAATTCTGATCAGCGAGTTCCTCTCTATTTATCCAGATCTATCTCTACTCGTTTGATGTGTTTCGTGCAGCCGGGATTCCCACACACCAGGTCCGCTACGTGGCTCTGGGAACCGGGCTTTGTGAAATTTTCACCTCATTGTTTTGTGTGAGTATATCAGGCGTTAACGCTGTTACAGTCTGCAACCCTTTAATGGTCACTTTATTTGAATAACCTACATCCTGCTGGAATGAGCCCCAGCTGGATGTTTTAGAGCATTTTACAGCACCATGAGGATTTTACAGCACCAGGAAACCCCCCTAGTTTGCATCAAGCACTTACAGTACCCAGCCAAAATGTAGGCGTCGTTTTAGCAAAATCTGTTTTTATGTGTGACACTTTCATAGCCAATAATCTGATGCTCAAATAGCACTGCATTCAAGGTATTACGAATGCATTCAGGATCTTTATGCCAAAGGATGTGTGAAATCTATGTTAACTACAATGAGGGATACTGCAAAAAAAGCACACTTAATAACCTGCATTATGTATTGCATTTAATATTTATGCTTTTAAAGCTTTGTCTAAGGACAGTGATTTTTCTTTATAAACAAAGGGTCTGCTGATAGAAAGCACAGGAAGAAGAGTTCTTTTATTACGAGGGTACTGGTGCATGGCTTTGGTGTTAGGACTGCTGACAGTTACCATCTTTCTGCAGGTAAGCCCTCTCCCATCCTTTCATTTGTATCTTACTCCCTAATAAATGCAGGTGTCCATTAATATTACAACTAATATCAGGTTGTATTATGCTTTATAGGAATAGTTTCAAGAATACAGGTTTAGTTATGATTTGGCAAGTCAAACCAATTGTCTTTTTTTAATTTTTTCGCTAAAAAATTCACAAAGGATGTTAAAAGGGTGGGGGTGGGGCTGGGGGGTTGTGTTGATCCCCCACCAGTGAGAAGACATCACTGTCCCACTGTGGTCCTCTGTACCTTTTTGGAGCTGCCCCTGATGTATACTGCATGAAGAAAAACATTTATCATGTGTCTTTTTCTCCTAGGACCAACTCATTTGGATGTCTTATTGCAGCATGGCCCTCATATTTGCTTTCATCTTCTTTTTTGGAAGTGGGCCAGGTCTGTTCCCTTTGGTAACCCTTCAAAACACATCACTTAAGAGCAAAATCACATAAGACAACCTGCTGGGTTTCTTCTGGGTGAATGAAAATCTTGTCAGGGACGGATATCTTTTGCATTTCTTCTTGACAGATTGATCAAGCATGCTCAACTGAATGTTTTCTCCCTGGTGTTCAAACATTTCATCAAAATCTACACGTATTGCATGCTGCTTGGGGGGACAATGTTGAACCTACTAACAGAGGGAGTAGAAACTTCTGGGTATTCTGTGTAAGAGAAATCTTCTAGAAGTGTTTCTTTTTCCCCGGTTGCAGCTGGAGTAACAGCCCCACTGCCCGGGGAGATCTTTAATCAGGCCTGCAGGCCCGCTGCCTTCGTCATTGGGGGATCCTTGAACTGGATGGGGCTTTTCATCATAGGAATGATTGTTCCCATTTTAGTGGTAAGGATCTCATCAGAGCTCAGAAGCTGAGTAAGGCTGATCCTAGTAACTGGGTGGGTGATCACCTCCTGGAACACCACACACAGAGCTATCAGCAATGTTGCTAGATAAACCACACTATCGGCAACATGGTAATATTGGACATAATAGGGGTGTAATTCCATTGAGCTGTTCTCCTGACACAATAAAGCAAGAGAGTGAGTGACAAAAGCATTCTCGAACAGTACTACTTTTGAGGCAGTAATAATAATAATAATAATAATAATAATAATAATAATAATAATAATAATAATAATAATAATAATAATAATAATGTATTTTCTTTACAGGATACTTTGGACTACTTATGTTTCATCATATTCCTGGGCTTTTGCTTCTTTTCTGGAGTCTATGTGTGGTTTTATTTTCCTGAAACGAAAGGAAAGACAGTGCTGGAGATAACGGAGGACTTTCAGAAAATGCACTCGAAAACGCAGACTGAAGCAGCAGAGACAGTGGAGAATCACAAAGAGTTGCAGTCTGTCACATCAACCAAGCTCTGATATCACAGACAGTGGGGACACAGGGACTGTACTGTTCAGGGAACGGCATTGTTGCTGTGTACTATAGCATTACTCTAGGGCCACTGGCTTGCCACTCAGCACATGTGCTTTTTGTTTAGATATCCTCTTAGCAGATTCAGGATTTGGACAGCACAGCCCACTCTATTGCAATCTATAAATCGATATAATTAGAGCTCATGTAATTGCCCACAAAGAGTTACGAACCCTACTTGAAACGAAGAATGACAGAGCATCTGCAATGGCTTTAGAAAAGTTTCCACAGTAAATTATTATTTTTTGCAGTTTAACGTGATTTACAGCACTTTGCTGTGTTGATTCCATGATACACTGCAATACACTTGTATACTGTAAGGATGCAAGCAGTAGATTAGGTCACTCTTTAGAATGTGTGCCTGTTCATATTGGGATTGGGGTAAGGGTAAGCATGGGTCATGATTATAGATTATATAGATGTTATAGCTAGAACCTTTTTTTTGTTGCTATCACACTGGAGAAAAGTGAAACCATTTATCATCCTAATAAAGAATCGCAGACCCATGTATCAAAAACATCCTTTAACAGCACACAGAGACTTTCCAACACGCACCTGATCTCATTCAGAACGGCAAATCATTAAAAAATGCAATAATAATAATAATAATAATAAATTGTGAAAAGCTGGTTATGCTTCTTCAATCCAATTGATTTTCTCTTAAATTTTCCCAACTCTTGTAAACTGTTAGTTTTCTATCCCAGCTGGGTTCAGTAAGAAACCAGGTAAAATGTGTTTTCCCATTCGCAACTCATGCTTGTCACCGCAGCGCAACATTGTTGCTGGAATTTTCAGCAGGTTTTGATAAATATGGGTCAAGTCTTATATAAGAATAGGTTAAGAGCTGACCGTTTGACGGCATACCCATCCACCATGCAGTAAACGGATAATGAGCTATTTATGTATATGTGTATATTAAGTTAAAAATAAAATACTGTGACACTAACATAAAACTAGTCATGCATGTAGTTCACGCCATACTCCACTTTACTGTGACTGCCTGGCTGCAGTGCTTGCTTACTTCCCCTGCTAAATCTCAAACTACATTTTTATTTTCTAACAGTTCCACAATGTGGTGCTGTCTGTTTAAATGTAAGCCTCTCGCGAGCATGCGCTGCTGAACAAGCTGGGGCTGAACAAAACCTTGGACGTCACAGAAAAGCTTTGTTCTGCCATTGGTCTGTTAGAGCGGAGGAGAGAAAGCCGCTATCCCGCGGTGCTGCAGACGCACGCACGCACGCACGCACGCACGCAGCGCAGACAGTGCAGACAGTGTGGGGGTGACAGTGGTCCATTTATACTAGTCATTCCACCCGGGTTAAGAGAAGTAGCAAATATCAACCTGCTGCAAACATGCCGATGTTCGTTGTGAAAACCAATGTCAGCAAAGATGCTGTCTCTGCGTCTCTGTTGTCAGAAGCCACACAGGAACTGTCGAAAGCAATGGGGAAACCTGCACAGGTATGTCCTGCAACTCATATGCAATGAAATAACGTTACATGACAAAGGCCAGGTAGTTTGATTACTGTCTCTCTAGATAACAATAATACAGTTAATATGCACAGACTAAAATATTGTAATGCAAAACATTAAGATATATTGGAATATTTTGAATGCAGCGTAACATTGTTGTTGCAGTAAACAAACTAAAATATAGGCTTCCAAATGGAGGTTAAAAAAAGACTATTGTAGGCTCTCTTTATTGGAGCGTAACAGCACAGTACACTGTATACAATAAAATGCATTAGAAGCAGTAAAATAGAACCAATCTTCTTGTAGTAATCTATTCAATGCAGTGCCTAGAAGTCTGACACAGTCGTGCCAGTTTGTCGTTACATAATAGCTTGCCAGACTGCCTCTGTTGTGAGCGAGCGATTCGGACTGTTCGAAAGCAGGGTGATTGACAGCTACAATTATCTGTGCAGCCAAGTAATGGGACATGAGAGACCTGGCGCTGTAAAATAATGCGTAGACGAGTCGATTAATCCCCCCGGGTTTTCAACTATAAAATTGCCAAATACAGTGTGACTACGTATTCGTAGTATCAGTGCTATGCCTCACCCTTTCCAGAATGTTCTTTATTTAATAATTCAGCACGTGCTTGTCAATGGAAGACTTTAGGTGCAGCACAGATAATATTTGTCTTGTGCAGTACATCGCGGTGCACATCGCTACGGATCAGATGATGATGTTTGGAGGAAAGCCCGATCCCTGCGCTCTATGCTCTCTGCACAGCATTGGGAAGATCTCTGGCCAGGAGAACAAGCTGTACTCCAAGCTGCTGTGCGGTCTGATCAACAAGCACCTGGGGATCTCCGTGGACAGGTACAGCACCGCGATCAGCAACCTGCACGCTGCTCTTCACACTCGCGTTTCTTTACCTCTTATTAGTTTATGGACATTGACCTAGATTTTCCACTTGTCCTATTAAGATTAAAATACCCTGTATTTTTAAACATATGTCAGACATACAATATGACAATGAATGAGTAAATATGAAACGAAGGAGTAAATATCTTCAGATTTTTTTTTTAAAACGCTGGCTCTCACTTCTGTAAGGACACTTTGTTTTGCTCTGCAGCTCCAGAACTTAGGTCAAAACATCTTAATACTGAACATAAAAAAAATAAGTAAAAATAATATTTGACTTTGTACAATAAGAACCGCAAAGAGACTAGTTCTTATAAAAATGAAAATATGCTTTGTCTTGATTTATTAACCAGTACTGCTCTCTGTGTTGGTTGAATCTATATCTAGAAGCTTTGATTCTGAAGTCCAAACCTTTACTTAATGATCTATTCAATTAATCTAAATGGTGGCAGAGCTTACGCATTGAAAGAATCTCTGACAGTTTGACTGTCTTTAGTGGATTTTTGTCTTTAAAAGGCAAGATGACAGATTTGGGCCTAATGTCTTTATACAGTGGCAGTATTTAGTATATTGCATGATCTGACCCAGTTCCAGAGTGGCATTTGTTTTGTGAAAAAAATAGGTTACCTGGAAATGCCAAACATTTAAAGAGTTCTAATGGATCTTTACAGCGGGCGCTGTTCGAGTCTGGGGCTTGTGTTGAAATTAAACATTATTTGCAGTTATGCTTGTTCTCATCTTAAAAGAAGGAAACTAATTGGACTCCATTAGAACACTTAAAGTAAACTGGCAATGCCGCTGTCATGTGATTCAGTTATTTACTATGAAGACAATCTGCTCATGTGCTGTAGCGGGTGCATAACTATGTTAGCGCTGTATTTAAAACAGTCTTCTATTTCAGGATCTACATTAATTTTGTTGACATGGACGCAGAAAATGTGGGCTGGAGCAACTCCACTTTTGGTTGAAGGAGTATTACCCTCAGCAGGACCAAGATGACAATCTTTCCTTTAGTGCTTACAGTGGCTGTACCAGAAAATGTTAGTGTGATCATTCCCTGCTTAGAACTGGAGGACTCCAAAGTACACACTGTCTTGCTTGCTTACACATTGAATAAAATAAAAACCAACCGATTCGTTGTCTCTGTGATTTTAATGTTCTTCAGAACTGAGCACACAGATACTGTAGATTATAAAAACCCATACCACATTTATATAATCAAATGTATTGAACTTGTGTTGCAGTGCTCAAAACAATATTTAAATATACTTCAAAGATGATACTTAATCCATATGAAATACTGTACCAGTATTCAGTCACTGAATATTTATATTTTGAGCAATACTCTCAAGAACTAAAAAAAAAAAAGTAGCCTATTGTACTTCCAGCTGTAAGCAAATGTGATTCTCAATAACGTGAAAATATAAAATGGCTGTTAATATAAAACTTTAAGTAACCCTATAATGACCAACTATTTTTGTACTGGAAAAACTTTTGTTTATGTAACAGGTCTACAGAAATAGTGACGGTCTCTTCATATGCAGAAAGTCCACTAGATGGTAGAATTGTGCAACTTACCACCAAATATATTGGCCTGACGTCATCAACCAGCGCCAAAGCACAACATGTGAGGAGTTGATGGTAGCATGGTGTTTATCTGACACATTGTAGGTGAAAAATAAGCAAAGTAATCCTTGGGCTCACACATAGGAGAAGCAGTTGGCTTATATAAATATATTGAAGTTGAAAATGTCTTTTATTGATATAAGATGTTAAGGGTCGTTCCAGAACTGTCGCAGCTAAATGTAAATAAGTAATGGTATAACAAAGTGTATTAATGTTTTTATAATTCTAAAGGATATTCAACTAAATATACATATTTACCACAAAGTCAACAAAAAATCGCACCTCGTCTCGAGCGCTGCCGGTAAATCCGTGATATACAGTATTATCGAAGACACTGCGAAGTTTTGGTCGAGAGATTAATCTGACATTACAAGGCATAATTCAAACGAAGATTGTTTGGTATTAATTTGCTGTATTTACACGGAAGAATTGAATTCGCCAAGCTGTTGAGATGGCCTTGTTTGTCATCAACAGGTAAGCATAATCTTGTTCTAAAATTGTGCAGCAAGCATGGGTGAAAAAAAAAACACTGCGTTTTGCTCATTGTAGTCTGACAAAGGTGATATTTTCAGCATGGCACCACAGGGTAAGACTTTTCTGAAGACTATTTTTAACACTGCAGGGATGACAATAAGACTCAAATTGCATAGCACTTCGATTCATTCGTGGTTTTACTTTGAGTTTAATAAGCCACACCTGTGCTTGTTTCTTATACACTGTGGCTAATCATGCACACAGTAATAAAACCTTATTACCTTGCCTGTACTGTACGCGTCACTACATATTTAACAAAAAATCACTAGGCTCTTTGAAAATGATTTATGCAGTTTTAAATAAGACCCAATTTAGAGGAAATTACAGTCCCTGGGATCACATATTATACCAGCGGCTACTTTTCATCATTCAGTGGGGTATTGGTCCTGATTACAGTATTGATTTGTTTTGTAAGATACCTTGGAGATGAGGAGGCTGCCCAGGAAGATGAAGCCGAGTGTCGCTCGAAAGCCCTGCTGGAGAGGCTGCAGGAGCGAGCAAAGGCCAGGCAGCAGCAGCAGCAGCAACATAGCCAAGAGACCACACCAGGCAGGAAGATAAGAGCAGATACAGACCCTGACCTGAGCGACAAGACAGGGAAGAAGAAGCGAAAACTAGGGGCTCAGAAGGAGACTGAGGAAGAAGAAGGAAATAAGAGGAGTAGGAAAAAGAAAATCAAGTCTCTGCAGGTTGATTCGGACACACCGGAGCAGACAGAGAAACAGGTTAAGAAGGGGGGTGTGGACTCTGCTGGAGAGACGGATCAGACTGAGAAGAGGGTAACTGTGAAGAAAAAAGAAAAAAGGAAAAAGGAAGCAACAAAAACCAGGAGAACAGAAGTGGAGGAGGAAAATGAAACTGGTACCATTGTGTTAAGTTTGTAAAATTAAATGTCTGGCATCAATTTTCAGTTCATAGTAGGTTTACCCTGCTTTTGATGCTGTTCAGAGTGTGTTCCTATTGCAAACTAAAACTGGTCCAAAATGTGTCCCAGATGTGTAAAAATCTAAAGGTTTGAGTTTTTTCCATAATATACTGTTTTTTTATATTATTATTATTTTTATAATCAACCCAAGTTTGTTTTATTTAAAGAACAAGAAGACAACGTAAAAGAGTTGGCTGAAGAAAAGAAAACACCAGCAAATAAACGAAAAAACAGTCAGCAGAAATCCAAGCAAGAGGCGGGTGATCAGAATGTAGAAATGGATACAGGCGGTGAGGAGGAGGATGAGGAAGGAGGGGGCAGTGATGAGGGGGAGAACAGTGAAGAGAAAACCTCTGATCAGAGCACAAAAAAGGTGCCCCCCCAGTCCACACTCACAATCCTGGGAGGCTTTGAAAAGAAAGCTGTGCAGAAGGTATTTCAAATCTTAAAAGTGTAGCTGTGTGATTTAGTGAGCCTGCATAACAACATAAACTGTATATTAAGGATTATAGCTACATTATAATTCAAACTGTCTGTATTTTGCATCACAGGTTCAAAGGGTTCTGCCACAGTGGCTGGCCCAGCCTAATCTAGTCCAGAGGGATATCAAGAAGAACTTGATACCTATCGGAGATGTCCCAGGAATCTGCCCCAAACTCCTGACGAAACTCCAGAGCAATGGGATCCAGCACTTCTTCCCAGGTGGGTGAGGGGGTTGCATGCAGCTCAGAAAATACCACATCCACTCCTGAGGTTCAGGATTTCCCTTGTTTAGGTATGCCGTTGAAATTACCAGGTGCCAGTAGTTAATTGGTTATGTAACTTACAAGTTAGTAAGTTACAAAACACAAAAAAGCAGTGTCAATTTAAAGATTTAGATCAACAGTGCATCAGTATTCGCAGCAGGAGGCACTGTACCCTTGAAAAACTACAGTAGCTGGTAGGAAGTAATGCTCTGGTTAATGTGCAGCTTTCCCACTGTTTTTGCTGAAACTAAGACAAACCTGTGCTTAATTCAAAGAAGTTTAGCATTGAGCCAAATAAGAATCAGGACGATGAGTTCAAGTGTTGGGGTTCTGGCTTAGCTATGATTGCATTTGCATGTGCATGAATCTGTCATTAAAAACCACCTTGCTAAGACACCTCTGAATTTCTGTCATTTGTATCTGTTTGCTGCAGTCCAGGCGGAATTGATCCCAGCTGTTTTGGAAAGTGCGCTGCACGGGCTACTGATTGGCAGGGGTGGCTACAGACCCCGAGACATCTGCGTTTCGGCGCCAACGGGAAGCGGCAAGACTCTGGCTTTTGTCATCCCGGTTGTTCAGGTAGAATGTATTCTGTATTCATGTATGTGGTTGATTTGAGTTGCTTTTAAAGCAAGGCTATTGGGGTGTAACCTCTGTCACCAGATAGCAAGTGTTGCTGACATGCTTTTCAAGAGTAAACGGCTTTAAATTGCAATTGAACACTTTTACTTTAAGGACATGCCTTACCTTTAAACTACACACTGAGTGCAATCAGTCTGAGAGCTCTTGCTCAAATATATCTGTGTATACTTTTGGCTTGCTTCTGGGGAGAGCATTCATGCAGTTGTTTCTGTCCTTGGTTTCCATGTCCGCACCATATTATGCACGGATGCAGTGTTTTGCCAATAACAGAAAATGTAACGAAGGAAACTTGATACACTATAGCTTTGCTGTTAGAAAATATAATTCAAACTATTTTTCTCATCACTTATATCTCAGTGTTGATAATTGTGCCTCTCCTGCAGGCTCTGTTGGAGCGGGTTATCTGTGAGGTGCGGGTTCTAGCAGTGCTGCCAACCAAGGAACTGGCACAGCAGGTATAATACAGTGCAATACAATACAATGCAATACAATACAGTGCAATACAATACAGCACAATAAAATACAGCCAACACTCATGTAGCACCTTTCCTGTCAAGCAGCAATACAATAAGAGTTCTGCCTTTTAACAAAATAATGTAATAATATATATTAAGTACCGAACAGGCTTATATTTAGAGGGACTGCCTGCCTTTTAATGTGTCCTTTATTGTGTGTTCTTTAAGCTACAAAACTTAATGAGCAGGTAATTGAGCAACTGCATTAGTAGTGAACGGGAAAAACTTAAAAACATGCAAGGAAGTTTTGTCTGTTAATTTGAGTTGCCATAAAATATTTGACCTGAAACTTTGCAAGTCACTTACTGTGTTGTAGTTATTGCCAGTGTGGCTTTGGGGTTGGTTGATTGATGCATATTTTACTGAATACATTCAGTCTCTAACTTCAAACATCCATACATAAAATGTTTAGTAATATTACAGGAAACCAGGTAGCATGCCTGGGGAGTGTTGAGTGAGATCTTACGCAGTGTAATACAGCACACGTTGTAAGGCTGCAGTTGTAGAAGCTGTGTGTTTGTGTGACTCTGCTATCTCCACAGGTGTGTAAGGTGTTCCACACGTACAACGATGGGACCGGCTTGAAGGTCGTCATGGTTGCAGGGCAGAAATCTTTCGCTGTGGAGCAGGCCTCCCTCGTCCAGAGCATGTAAGAGAATTTAACTAAATACTCTTAAGAGGTATTTTGACAGCAGTAAAGAAAGACAACCGACACATATGACTTCAAATTGATAATTTCTCGAAAATGTTAGAGGTATCCAAGTGGGTGTTAACAGAAAACGAAAGACGACCAATTAAGGGTTTGGAAATGTTTGAACCAACAACAAAAAAAAGCAATCTGAAGGTGTAGAATAATTTCTGAAATGCATATTCATTTGAGCAGACAAAAACAAGCAATTAGCTGAAGATTCTTGCAGTAGTTATTTATGGCCAAATTCAGACGGATCTGATACATCTCCATATAAAGACCAGTGGAGACGTATTCTGATCAAGAGGGCTCAGTTTGGTTATGCAATGGAAACAAGGGATTAGTCTGTGTACTAGGTTTCTCTGATTGAAGATCAATCTCAGATCATGGAATAAAAATGCTGTCTATCTTTTCACTAATGCAGCACTGGTGGGTGCCGTAGCCTGGCTGATATAGTGGTCGCCACCCCGGGCAGGCTGGTCGATCACATTGATAAAACTCCAGGATTCAGCCTACGACAGCTCCGCTACCTGGTGAGTAAATCCTGCTTTATTACTTGACAAATCAAGAGAAGCTACCGCACCCTGTTTTAAAACGAATACATTATAAATATGTACAAAACACAAAGCAATGTAAGTGTGGTGCTGTAAACCCCTACCTCCCATCTGTTTTGTTCTGTTTGTTTTTTTTAACTAATGTATCACTGTACGTGTCAGCCTTTATCAGCCATTTAAGTTTGCGATGGGAATAGCCACATTAGTGAATGGCTTTTGCTCCTAAGTGATTTAGCTCTTCATACAGATCATAGATGAGGCGGACCGGATGATCGACAGCATGCACCAGGACTGGCTGAACTACGTGGTGAAGGAGGTGTACAGAGCACAGGGAAGCCTGGAGCTCGGCTCGCTCTTCAGGAGGGCAGAGCCTGGCCCTGTCACAGCAGCAAGGTCAGCGTTGGATATGGGTCCTCCCATGGAAACGTGATGCTTGTTATATTGCAGAAGTCCTCAATATCAGACCACTAGAAGCCCAAGAGTATTTGGTGATCAAAGTTGTATTAAAATGGAACCGTCACAATGAGTAATCTTGGGCTTGCCGTTAGTCTGAAATCGATGGCTGATCAGTGTAACGGATGTGCATTTCCATGGAGTGACTCTGTTTATCCCCTCTGTACAGTGGCTTACAGCACCCCATACGATTCGTCTGTAATAGGACTCCAGCAATTAGCAAGGATTACATTGAGGTTTAGTAAATAATGGGAGATGCTACCGTGCCAATTCCGTTAACAGAGTTTAGTAATGTAATCCACGTGAAAACCCCAAAACTAATCCATTGAACTCAGGAAGTGAGATTTCAATCAATCCAGATTACATCATCAAAGGGATTGTTTACTCTTATTAGGTCTGTTTATTCTTTCCTGTTTCTCAGCAGGATTGTATTTTTTTTCACCACATAAATGTTCTTTAACAAACAAGGAAATCAGCCACCTATGTCTTTCAAAGGCTTTTTTTTTTTTGCTGCAGCTGTATTTTGTAATTACACAAGTTTGTTTGATAATTGCAAAAGTTTGGCAATGGCATTGTTTTAACAAGTCTTACAGTGCAAAGACAAAAAAAAAACATATGTCCTTTCTGTGTTCGTATTGGCTGATCATGCATCCCTGTTCTGGAATCTAGAAGGCATGTCAATAGTTGCCCTGACCCCTGTGTTATGCTGTGTTCTCTCCCCAGCCTGTGGCAGCCCCAGATGCCCCTCCAGAAGCTGATGTTCTCTGCCACCCTGACACAGAACCCTGAGAAGCTACAGCAGCTGGGCCTGCACCAGCCTCGCCTCTTCACCTCCGTCCACAGCGAGAAGCAGCGGTCAGGGCAGGGCTTTGAGCCTCACAGGACTGCCTCCGGACAGACCGAGGAGAAGTTCAACTTCCCCCAGGGACTCACTGTGAGCACTCCCAGCCGTCCGATTTCTTTAAATTTGTGTTAACTTCAAAATCGATTTACTGTCTTTAACTGCACAGGGAATCATTGTAATTGATAGTTTTTTAGATCCCAAAACAAATATGCAGAGTTTACATGCTAACATTAATGGGGTTTAGAGGACTCAATGTTCCTGAAACTGTGATCCAAATAACCCCCCAGCCCAGTTCCAGTAGAAAGTAGTTTACATGCACAGTACGTAAAGGATTTGGATATCGATTGATCAGACAGGTAGCTTGAATTGGATTAGATGCATATAAACCATGTAATAGTGTCACTGACTCAGCACCCCTTTCCTCTTGTGTTACAGGAGTACTATGTGCCGTGCAATCTTAACAACAAGCCCCTGATTTTACTGCACTTCCTACTGAGGCTGAAGTTCAACCCTGTGCTGTGCTTCACAAACTCCAGAGAAGCTTCACACAGGTGTGTTAGCCAGCTCTAGTCCCTGCTTGAGGCATGTCAGCCCCTGCTGCAATCATATTTTTAACATAGCAGGAGTGCAACACAGTTTAGTCATCTGTCTTTGTCTTTGTTTGTGTTAATAGGTTACATCTGCATTATTGATTCCTTTGCAGACTGTACCTGCTGGTCCGTTCATACGGGGGAGTGGCGGCGGCTGAGTTCTCATCTCGTCTGAGTCCCAACGAGAGGAAGAAAACGCTGAAGGAGTTTGAGCAGGGCAAAATCCAGCTGTGAGTAGCCCATGTACATGAGAGGATACGAGATGCTTCTAAATGGATCACTCCACCAATTAGTTACAAAAGCATAGTAACACGGTAATAAAGATCTGTGATGTGGTACGGAACAGAAAAGCAGGAGCACTTATGTTTATTTATTTATTTAAATTGCTCTTGCTGCAGTGATTTAGAGGACAGATTTCAAGCCCCAGTGCACTAGAGCAGCCATTTTGGAAAGAGCTTTGAAACAGACTTTAAAGTTAGAAGTGTAAAAAGTTGTCAGGATGTTAACAATGAAAAGAAAAATGACAGGTACGTTATTTAAACAGTTGTAACAGCACGTGGGGACTACATATAACACATATATTTTTCGGAACCCCACTAATTACTCTTTAAGATTAACTGTTTTCCCTCAGCGGACACCTGTAGGTAATCATTTAAAGACATGCAGACTGTGGTGAGACTTATCACTGGTTTTATAACTCCTGTAATAAGTATGATCCATTAAAATGTGCCCGATTGCTTCAGTTGCTAACTGATTGCTCTTACCAGTTTCTAATAGAGATTTTCACTTTAACCTTTTACACTTTTTTTTTGTTTTTACAAGAGACCAAAAAATATTATTTGTCCACAAACAGGTTAATCAGCACAGATGCCACAGCCAGAGGAATTGATGTTGACGGTGTGAAATGTGTTATTAACTACGATGCTCCACAGTTTATCAGGACATATGTTCATCGGTGAGAGCATTGATAATCTTAACACAAACGAGCATGCAATTTCATTAAACCCTTGTAAGCTGTATAATTAAAGTTAGTTGGTTAATAAATCAGCTATTAAGTAGCATATTGGTAATGTTTAGCCTGTTTGTACTGCTTCTCATTTTGGTTGTGTGGGATTTTTTAACCCTTTGGTTATCGCCAAGCAGCAACACATAGCAACAATTTTTGACAACGTGCAACGTACCTTAATGCCAACCTCTGCCTCGTACATTCCCCTTCGCTTACACACCTGGGGATGCATGTTCTTTGTTCTCATTTCTAGTTTTAATAATAGCCCCTTGTGGCTCTGTTTCACAGAGTGGGAAGGACAGCACGTGCAGGGAAGGCTGGGCTGGCCTTCACACTCCTCCTGGGAGTGCAGGTGAGTGCCAGTGCTTTTGAGAATCAGTGAACGTTAAGATCATACGGCACAGGTGCTCACAGAAATGGTCTAATGTCCCCTAGATACGCAGTCTGTTTACAAATCTCATGAAGTGGCACTGTATTCAACATATTTCTGTATGTATTTACACTGGCTGAAGACTGTGTCTCGTGAGAGAAATGTTATTGTGTAAACACAGAAGCTTTTATAATACACGTATCTTACTGTGCGTCTAAGAGTAGAAACTTTGTTTTGAGCTCAGATGCTGTTGGTTCTTCCTGTAACAGCCTTTGAAATTACTAGTCAGAATTACAGTTATGCACACTCAAAAGATTTTTCTTCCTATAACAAGAGAGGATGAAAAATTATCCAAAATGCTGCAGTATCAGCCACAGTTGTTATACTAATGAAATAGTTAGCTAAAATGTTTGTCTGTGTGACTTATTTAGTTGTAGTGCTGCCTCAGATTAATTGAACACACAGGAGGCCATACCCAGGATCACACAGCCTGTGTTCAGAGCCCTGCCTGACATTTCTTTTGCAGCAGTCAAGAGCATCTATGTCAAACGTTCTGTCTGTCATGTTATCTATTGTAATACTAACCAGGGATGGAAATAAGACCCCCATTGCATAGCGGTTTGATCCATTCCTAGTTATACTATGTTTAATCAGACACACTAGTTTCCTATACACTGGGGCTGATCAAGCTCGGAAAAGTTGAAACTGCTATGCAGTAGGAGTCTTATTTCCATCCCTGCTGACAAAGTGCATGCTGTTTCTTCAGGAGAAGAATTTCCTTCAGATGCTGAGGGATGCTGGCAGCCCTGGAGTGCAGAAACAATTAATCAGACATGAAAACCTGAAGCCACTCATTCCACAGTATGAGAATGCCCTCGAGGAGCTCCACAGCATTATTAAGGTAGCTACTGTGCTTGGAGTTTAAAGGCTTCTTGTCATCACATCCAAGAAGATGTAAGAAATGCAACATTTTCTTATGTGGTATTTCTTACTGATTTTATTTTTTTACATCCACTAGAGCAGGGGTTCTCAATTTCGGTCCTGGGGACCCCCTGTGTCTGCTGGTTTTCATTCCAACTGAGCTCTCAGTTACTCAACTAGACCCTTAATTGAACTGATCATTTGCTTAATTAGATCTTTTTTAATTGTTTTCAGCTCTTGAACAGTTGCATAGTTCAAGTTACTTATAAAATGTTATAGCTAACTTGAAATCTACAACTGTTTCGAGCTGAAAACAAGTAAAAAGGTCTAATTCAGCAAGTGATCTGTTCAATTAAGGGTATAGTTAAGTAGTTGAGAGCTGGGTTGGAATGAAAACCAGCAGACACAGGGGGTCCCCAGGACCAGGGTTTGAAGCACTGCCCTGGAGGCAGAGAGGCACAGGCTTATAGTCAGACTCAGATATACCAGCTGTACTTGGAGAGAAGTCATGTTTGAGAACTGGATTGAAGCGATGGGTTTTTTAAGCATATGAATTTTAAAAAGTGGGGTGTGATAACTGAACTAGACAGTTATATACAAAGTGATTCATAACAAGAAGAATACATAACTATTTTAATATGCATATCAAGTTGCTCTATAAGTAACCGTTTGAGTAGTATTATTATTATTACAGGTTTGTATTTACTTTTGACTTGTACTGTAGTTTGATATGCAATCAGACTCCTATGACTAAAACCTACATAATACCTGAGGAATAGCAGAACATGAGCTGCCTGTCTGCGTGATTGCATTCACTGTTCAGTGGTTTCTGATGCTTAAGCGTGCTTTTGTTGTTTTAAAAACAGGAGGAAAGAGCCATGAAGTATACTTGAACACCCCATCAGAAGATCAAGAGTTCAAATATAGAAGAAAAGTAAAAGGTGTTATTCTGTTTGTCGTTTGTTTAATTTGTTATACTGCATACAAAAAAAAATACTGTAGATTTGTATTTTTGTTTTTTTGAATAAAGGTGTCAAACGCAGAAGCAAAAGAAACACTGCTACCGTTCAGTTATATACTGCTCTGATATACACTATTAACGCAAATATTGTAAAAACATTCTCTTTGGTTAAAGGGTTCTTTGAGAACTTAGAATAAACTTCTAACCCTGGACTGAAAGATGTGTTTTTCATTAATCAAAATGGGGCCTATGTTTCTTGCAATAACAATCAGAATATTTGTCATTATTATTTTTGTAGTAAAAAAAAAAACAATTTCCTTTTATAAACTGCAGAATTTTTCACTCTTTTTTTCATACTCAGCTGCCTGAATATGAAAGGGTTTGTTGTTTTATGATATATAATATACAAATTGTGTAACATCACTGTATTGAGACTGCAAGCTCAGCCATCTGTCTTGTGTTTATTTAATGGATAAAAGTGTCCGAGAGCAGGAGTTAACCCTAAATGTAAATCCATAAACCTGCTTTATTGCAGATGAGTTATAGGCATGTTATTATTGTTTTTAATGATGTTAATAAGAGGGTCAATAAATCATGCATGAGGAAAAGATATAGTTAGTGTGGTGTGTTTAGATCATTCACATATACCCCTTTAGCTGAAAGTCAGTTATGAAATGATTAAACCACTCCTAATTGAGTACTGTTAATTACATTCATTAGCTGCCTGTGCCAACTTGTCTAACTAACTCTAAATTCAGGTTATTGAAAGTCATCCTGCCTTGGAAGACCTCCAAGCAACTGTAATGTGCTCCACTATTGATGTTTTTCATAAGATAACAGTGTAAGAAAAGGTCAGCACTCTTTATATGAAATTTGAATATTATCCGCTGTAATTTAATCTTTTAAACCGCAACGCATTTTAAAGCTAGTTTTTAATCACGGGGGACTTGTTCCACATCTTTTTCACATTGCTCTTCTAAACTGTAGATCTCTGAGACTGACATGTTCAATCGCTAGACAAAACAAAAAGATTACTAAAGAGTTGATGTAGGTTAATGTGTTTTTACTTTTTAATCTACCTTTGATTAAAAACGTCATTTGCATCCTACCTAATCCAATACACCTTTTGCTGGATGTTTCTGATCATCTGGAAATGCCTTTACTTTGATAGTCATCTTTTGGTATAATTGGAAGCAGAGTGTCTTCATGCTTGTTGATGTCATTGTTTTAAACCTGGTGCTCTGCAGGACGCTGATCTCCTTCATCCACAACATTCCTGGAGTTGTAGCCAGCTTGGACCTGCTGTGCTTTTTGAGAAATGCTGGCTGCGTACAATCTGTGAAGCATTAAACCCAAATTCCACAGATTTAAACCAGAGCACAGTTATTCTTCCAGACTGTATTTCACTTCCCCAAATTTCACACCAAGATACTGTTTACTAGTTCAGACATCTGGTGAGAGCCAGAGCCAGGAATTCAAGTCAGTTTGTCTTGCAATACAATACTTGCAATGAACAATGCCTCACTTACAATTGAACCTTGGGTTTACATCTCATCCAAAGGACTGAGCACAAGGAGGTTAAGTGACTTGCTTAGGGTCAATCAAAGAGACTTTTACATACAGTGGAGTGGTTTATTGAGCTATATGTGTGTGGTGAATTGTGGGGGGGAGATACTGAATTAGTGGCTTTTGAGACCCTATTTAACCACTGAGCAGGGACAGCACAAGCAGTGACAATGCTCTTCCCTGCATTGGCCCCTTGAGAGACTAATTCCATTCCGTATTGCAAGCAGAGTTTGTTTTTAAGTATTTATCAAATATGGTACAATAAACAGATGTTGGAGAGGTCTTTGGTGTCGAAGGCAGAAAGTTTGTGAAAACAGCAAAGCCTCTCTGGAAGACCACTTCAAAACAAAGACCACTAAATTACAGTCCCGTTTTTCACCTATTGAGGGGTATGTAAAGTCAGTTTCAATATCAAGGCCACATACATTTGTTGTCTGTTTGATCTTTTTAGGTGTCTCGTGAAGTCCCTGGTAAAAGCTTCCTGTAATAATATAAATGAAACTGCGTGAAGAAAATGGGTATATAAAAAACCATATGGAAAGAATTATAGCCTAAGCAAGGAAGACTGCAGTTTCTGTATTGCCTCAGTTAGGCTCAGGCTTGGGTACTGCTTATTTTTTCTGTGTGATCTCTGCTCTGATATGCCATGAGAAAAAGTATGCGGAACACTATTTAACTGCTTAAATTCTGCTTCCTGTTAGTTGTAGGATGGATTTGAGCAACTCCAATCTTGTAGAAAAGCAGTCCAGATGTGAATGTAGAGTTATGTTGAAATGTTAAATTAATGCATTTGTATTTCTCAAAAGTATTTTAAAATCATTAATAAATTGTGTAATCAGCATGACAAATACACGTTAAGAAATTCCTTTCCAGTGGAGAAAAAAAGATACATAATATTTCTGTAAACATTTTGTGTTATGTTTGCTGCATAGTAGGATGTTACGATGTGAATGCTCACATAGCTATATTCTCATAACTACATTTGACTTTTTATGTTCATACATAATTATACGACTTGTGGTTAGACCGCATTGGTTCCTGTTGAACTGGTGTATGTGGGTTTTTAAATTCTCGTATTTAAATATTCTAGAAAGAGGAGGGGCTTGTACAGTTTGTTAACTGTGTGTGTGTGAAAGTGGACGAACTTTTTTTTTTCTTGACTAAACCATTGTTCTCTGCAGTTGTTGAAAAAAAGGTCTATCTTAAATTAAAAATGGTATTGGAACTATATTTAGATCTGTATTCCCAGCCATGCAGGTCTGTTTACATCTTTGCCAAGAAAAACAACATCCCTTTTGAGTTTAAGCAGCTGTCGCTTTCTGAAGGTAAGTTATTTGTGGTTTGTTGTATACTTATTTGTAGTTTGCTGTGATGCTGTCCACACATTCAGATTTCGACTATAGACTTACTTTTAGTAATTGTGTGTGTATATATATATATATATATATATATATATATATATATATATATATATATATATATATATATAGGAACACAATGTGTAATTATTTTGTGAGTTGTGTTTATGTACATATGTACCTAGTTCGTGCATTACTAGAAGTCATTACTTTGCCATATATTTTCACACTTCACGCATATATCCCGTATATATTTTCGTTTGCAGAAATGAGGAAACATTAACGCTTTCCCTCATTGTCATTAACTATTGTTTTGTGTGTGTAGTTGATGTAAAATGTAGTCATTCGCGTACAGTACTTTGCAAAACAAAGGCGTTCATGCAACAGTAATCTCAAATGCATTTGTACAGGTAGTGGTTTTGTAAGCACGCAATGTTGTAAAGAATCATGGTTGTTTTAATTGTTCAGTTCGTGGACCTTACAATACCCTTTATACAAAATAATGGGTGCATTTTGTTGGCCTTTTAACAAAGTAGTTAAACGGAATCGTGTAGGTCTTTAGAATCAATCCGCCTCGTTTTACTATATGCCGCATTCTGTCTGAACAGTATCCTGCTTTTATGCTTATCTGTTTCTGGGTCGCGCCATGCAAATGCAGTGTTATGTAATGTTATACATTAGAAATCTTACTGATTTCAGACTACTGGCAAACCCAAGACGTTTTGATGAGCATGGGTATTAGAATAATCACCACAACACTTTGGAGCTTGCCGTTCTGATAATGACGTATCAATTTCATAGAACTGGATCAAATAATTAGATTTAGACATTATCTTGCGTCCACTATACAGACATACATTGTAGAATATACACTTACAAAAATACATTTGCTTGAAATATGAAAAAACAAATATCATAGGGACTGAACTGTTAAATTGGTCAGTGGTGAAGTCATCCACACACCTAAAGGAAATTGCCAAGTTAAATAACCAAGTAGATTACTTCCTCTTTGACTCGTGGGCGTGATCATAAAGAATTGCTTCAGACACATAGCTCTCTGAGTTAAGGGCTTTGGGGAGTACTCTGGCGGTTCCTTGTAGGGATGGGAAAAGGACATTAATTTAGTGAATTCCTGGCTGTACAGAGGCTTAAAATGACGTTTCTCTATTTGCATGTCCTTTGTTCTAGGTCAGCACTTTAGTGAA
The DNA here is from genome assembly GCF_902713425.1 of Acipenser ruthenus. Classification (NCBI taxonomy): domain Eukaryota; kingdom Metazoa; phylum Chordata; class Actinopteri; order Acipenseriformes; family Acipenseridae; genus Acipenser; species Acipenser ruthenus. The sequence continues at coordinate 7,118,435 of NC_081199.1, forward strand.
GAATTCGGGAAGATTAATCCTCTGAGGAAAGTTCCAGCCATGAAAGATGGCGACTACCAGCTGGCTGAAAGGTATGCCTTGCTAAAAGGCAGACAAACGTTTTATACTCCATAATGCCTGTGGCAAAAAAATAATAGTAATAATAATACAATAGGACTTTGTAGCTCGCTGTGCACGGTTTGAGTGGAGACAGGTGTCTGGGCCAGTGTTGAAGGTTCATGTGATTTGTGCCACTATAGCAGGTCTGTTGCTTGTCACAATAACTTTTTTGGGCCAGTCAGTGGGGCTTCCTTTTCCCAGTGTAATTTCCACGATGTATGGGGGTGACAGAGTTTTGAGACAGTGTGTCATATCTGAGAAATATTAGCCCATGCCCCTGAAAACTGAAAACTGAGATTTAGTTCCACCCAGACTTTAGTACATATAATCTCGGCTGGAAATAAGACTCATATTGCATAGCAGTTTCACCCATTCCAGGTTTTACTAAGAGCTTGATCAGCCACAGTATATAGATAACAAGCTCAGGCGTGTCTTATTACACTCATAGTAAAACCAGTAATAGACCAAACTGCTGTGCAATGGGAGTTTTTTTTTAATTTTTATCCTGTGTAATAAATGTGGAGTTTTAATATTCACAGCACTTATTGTTATTGTCTTTTTTATTTTTGTTGTATTTTTATTTTATGGTAAACAGTATGAGGTTTCCATGGGCGCTATTACCGTCTTTGTATCCTGCCTGCTTGTGTTGTTTAGACAGAATTATATCCTGTATTGTGATTCATACAGTCACACCCATTCAGCCTAGAATAATATGTTAGTGTTGTGAGATATGGCATCAAAAAACGTGTTCATCTTCTTTTGAATTTGGTTGTTGAAACATGCTTTCTTTACCAGACCTTGTACTTGTTCTGTGGCATGCTGTGGTTATTTCACTCATGAGAATGCCTGTAAACATCAGGGCTATTCATCCGTCTTCATTAGTGGAATAACAACATTCCTTCATGAACGTTGATGGCATATCAGCTATATACTGATATTACAGAATGGCAGTCTACCCCAAAAAACGCTGCACATTCTTCTATTTAAAGGAATCTCTCCTATCTCAATGTGAAATGTTTCTTTATTTTTTTTTCTTTATGGTGTTGCAGCATTGCAATCCTGTTGTATATGTGTCGGAAGTTCAAGACCCCAGACCACTGGTACCCTTCAGACCTGCAGAAACAAGCCAAGGTGGATGAGTATCTCTCCTGGCAGCACGCAGCAATCAGAGCCCCTGCCTCAAAGATCTTCTGGTTCAAGGTATGTGAGCGCAGGGGCCTTCATGCCACAGTGCAGAGAAGAATGTTACACATGACCTGCTTGTACAGATATCGATTTTAGTGATCTAATCTGTGCTGGATTAATACTGCCACTTGTCAGATTTATTAACCTCCTTTTTTGCAGACCTTATCCACTGTATTTAAATCACATTTATTAATGTTAGTAAGTGGGTCAGTAAATCGGTTTTCATTTATCTGTTTCTACTTCTAATCTAGTGTGGTGGCTGAATAATGTATGTTTAATTTAGAATTTTAATAAAATGACAGATTAAAGGATTGAGTCTCAAATGAAAGCCTTGGTTATTATCATTTTGTACATAATTGAGAAGCAAAGAGCTTGAGAGTGCTTAAGTGACCTCCATTCACATTACCTAGATGTTTCATATGAGTTTTGTAAAGTCAAGAGGTGTTTTTCTGCTTTCAGAAAAGAGGAGTTAAAGACTGGAGTATACTGAAAATGTGACCCAATGTCTACACTCAAGAGACTGGGTCCACATTCCTATTGGTTTCATTGGGATATAGTTCATCTTGGATTGCTATTGCGAGCAGGTTGACAGCAGAGTAAATATTAGACAGCCTTGAAAATAACCGCTGGCTGATAAGCAGGGTTAACTAAGTTTGCAGCCTCTGTGTTGAAGTGATTTCAATACCAATGTCTGTGCCCATTTCTTAATTTACAGTTCAAAGGTTAATTTGGGGAAAAGACAGGTGCAGTGTGTTTGCTGTACATCAAGAGGTTGGGAATGTTATGCAGCTGTAACATGTGGCCACAGAGACAGCAATCTGTCGAAGTCTGTTAAGGCTCATGTGAAAGTTCGGCTTGCCTATTCGCTGTCAGGAGGGCAGATCAGAACCGGCAGATCAGAAGAGAGGCTGCTTGCAACATACTAGGCACAGTAATGAAACAATACAGTTAAACACACTATTTCCATTGGGGAAGGAGCCTACCTTCCCTTTTTTTCATACAAGCGGGGGGAACAAAAACTTGCTGCCAGCCTGATGTGTTTATGAATCACCCTGGCATGCATACAAAGCCACCCAGCATGCAGCGTGGACTGGCCACTGTCACTGCCAGCCCATGCCATCCTAATATGTGATCGAGGGACCACTCTTGTTTCCCTTATACAGCTGATGATGCCCGTTATAACTGGCAATACCACCCCGCAAGCTAAGATGGATTCCACATTGGAGGAACTGAACACATCGCTGCAGCTGTTTGAGGAGAACTTTCTGCAGGACAAGAACTTTATCGTGGGCCAGGAAATCTCCCTGGCAGACATTGTCGCCATAGTAGAGCTAATGCAGGTAGGTTGTGCTGTGTGAGAGATGAGGCCTGTGGGGAGATGAAGCATTGACTTTGATGTATTTCACAATAGAAATAGTCTCTCGTTGTATTTCAGTTGTAGCTATTTCAGTGAACTTTATATACGGCCCACCTTAGCTTTCCAACTCTTTGGTGTGTCTAAGCTTGGATGTGACTAACTAAGCTCAAAGTAAAACCTGGAATGGCTCAGTCTCCTACAGAATGGGAGTCCTATTTCGTTCACTGTATTTTAAACCGCCTAATCACTTTTACTTGAATTTAACAACACAAAGTGACTAACAGAAAAAAAAAGCCAGCAGTTTTTTTGTTTTTGTTTTGGGGTATGTGAAGAGGATTCTGGCGTATTTAAAATTGTTCCTTTGTAAATCATGAAGTTGAGTAATGTGGGAAATCAGTACAGGAAAACAGACAACCACATCTGGCACTAAAAGTAAGGTGGTTGTTTTTAGTGGTTAATCAGGGGCAAAACGTCCGCGTAAATAGCCACTAGTCTGCTATCACAAGGGAGGGAATGTTATTTATTATAGGTAGTATTAGTCTTGAAGTGATTGAAATGTATTCCTATTAAAGTACATAGAGCTGACAACATTATTCCTGTAAGTCCAACCTAATATGTACTGGCAGCACTACTTCTGTTTTACATGTTCCATTCTAAAACATTTTTTCTTGGTAATTTTTTCAGAAACTATCAATGAATTGTCGTTGAATACATGTCATTCAGATTTGGACATTAAAAACACCTGTCGTTTTGTTTCTGTGTCCCTTCCTAACAAAGCCTCTTGGCTCCGGTCTGGATATCTTCGAAGGCAGGCCGAAGCTGACTGCGTGGCGGGAGCGGGTGAAAGCCAACATCGGAAAGGAGCTCTTTGACGAAGTTCATGAGCTCATATTGAACGCCGGGGATCTGCCCAAGAAAATGGAGCAGTCGGTTATGCTGCCGCATCTCAAAACCAGGCTCCAAAAAATGTTAAATTAAAACCGGACCCTGTTCTGTGTGCACCGTATATGCGCCAGGTTCGGTTTTTATTGTGTAACCAGGATGAGTTGTATTATTTTTTTGGATAAATATAGATACACAAATACCCATATACAAGAAGTTGACGGCATACCAAAGTTGTTTTTTGTACTCTCTCTGTGTGTGTGTATACTACTACTGTATGCAGTGTTCTCCCAGTAACTAGTGTTAATAGTGTGTATGTGTATATATATATATATATATATATATATATTAACATGTTGTACATTGTCGCATATTGACTAGAGTGCAGTGCAGCAGGGTTCCAGCGGGATATTTTCACACATTTGTAACCTGGAAAACTCATGTTTCACAATAAAACTTTATAGAAACAAAAGCTGCCATCAGTGATTTTCTTTTCAGAGTTTCTGTGGTACTGAAACCTCCTCTATAATGGTTTACCACAGTACTTTAGCACTGAGTTTGTGCACTTTCCCCATGCTCATACTATGCATGTATCATAGTTTAGCCTGGGTTGACATGTTTACTGATATGCTTTACCATACCTCCCTATTCTTTCCAATGCCCACCTTTGAGATACTGGAATCATGGAGGTACGACGCTGTATTGTGTGTGAGAGTTGAGTTTTAAAGTCCCGCAGTCATGTATTGCACAACAAATTAATACATTATTTATATAAATGTATCTACCCAATAGATTTCTTTTTATAAATCATTATTCTTGTAAGAAAAATGAAATGTCTGGCCCTGAATATAAGTATTAATAATAGTAAATATGCCAGCTAACCCTCAGCTTGTACGTTGATCTGTGCATTCTTGTAGCAATACCTGTTTCAATACACCCTCCTATCTCTATACCTATCAGCAGCAGCTGTTTTGAATTTGATTCCACTTCAGTGAACACGGTCTGATTTTTAGGTCTGCTGAAATGCTTGTTTATATTCTTGAATAACTATAACACACTCAATACTATTATTATTATTTGTTTATTTAGCAGACGCCTTTATCCAAGGCGACTTACAGAGGCTAGGGTGTGTGAACTATGCGTCAGCTGCAGAGTCACTTACAATTACGTCTCACTCGAAACACGGAGCACAAGGAGGTTAAGTGACTTGCTCAGGGTCACACAATGAGTCAGTGGCTGAGGTGGGATTTGAACCAGGGACCTCCTGGTTACAAGCCCTTTTCTTTAACCACTGGACCACACAGCCTCCTATAAGTATACTACTACATGTAGAGATACCTGAAGAAACTCAGTGCATCCAATGACAAATGCCACTAAATGTCAATGGGCTGTATTTTCAAAGCTTTTACTCCAGTCTTTAATTAACTCCTATTTTGAGGTAAAATGTATGTTCATTTTACAAAACTAGAACCAAACAACTAAGGAATACAATCAGATTTCTCTTAAGCACACTCAAGATGTTTGTTTCTCATTTTGTAACATTCACATGATTTTTTTTCTCCTTTAAAAAAAATAGCAGTGAATTGAAGACTGGAGGGTAACACTTTGAAAATATCGCCCAGTGTCCTTAAATGATTTGTACAGTTTTACTGAACCCTTTGTAGATATTGCCGTACTCCTGCTAGCACTGCTTTAAATGGGCATGCATGAAATCTCCTCTAACAATCTGCTTGCAAGACCATATCCCATTGAGTGAGAGTTCCTTAACTTCTGGCTAAGGATTCCTTCATCATCCAGCACATTTCAATTCAGAGCCTGGTAACTCAGATTGAGAACATCTCTGATAATAATAGAGCTCTTCAACTAAAGAAACAAATGTGTCATCATTTTAAAGCTGCAATTCAAAAGCAAAGCAAATTGATAAAAGTGAGTAAGTGCACACTAGATTCACTTTTGAAAAGCAGTGCGTTCAGCACAAAGACGACAACTTTTAAACAATTCTTCTAACAGGTGAGCAAATCTTAATGGATCTTGTCTTTTTTTATTGCATGTACAGTAAGTTTAGTCATGGAGTAAGTGTTTAAGGTGCAATACATCTTGGCTACATTCATATTTGTACTATGTTATAATTTCCGATGATATGAACTTTGCACTTGCTGGGACAGCCTGAGCTTTTTTCTGACAGTGAGCTAACTTGTGAATTGATGTTTTGCTAAGGTAATGACGCTTGTAATAGTGTGAGAGAAACAGCCATGGTTTGCATGATCCTTTGCAGGTTGCAGCTGGTATTCTGAAGGCTGCTAGCTCTTTATTTGCATATCAAATGATCCATGTACCGTATTTACATACAGTCTTTTGACTGACTGATGAACAGTGGATTCAATTAAAACATCCTCCTGAAGCAACCACATCATTTGTATATGCTATATATATATATATATATATATATATTATTATTTATTTCTTAGCAGACACCCATATCCAGGGGGACTTACAATTGTTACAAGATATCACATTATTTTTACATACAATTACATTTTTTTTTACACATTATTTTTTACATACAATTACCATTTATACAGTTGGGTTTTTACTGGAGCAATCTAGGTAAAGTACCTTGCTCAAGGGCACAGCAGCAGTGTCCCCCACCTGGGATTGAACCCATGACCCTCCGGTCAAGAGTCCAGAGCCCTAACCACTACTACACATCTATATGTGTGTAGATAATTAAAAAATAGTAAAAGGAACACACAGCCACAAATGGTAAAATGCATGAGACTCTCTAGAAGTTGTTTAGTTAAAGCACAAAGTGGTCTAACATTTTCACACAAGAGGGCCTATTGTTTTTATATCACTGATAACTGACCGGAAATTGAAATTCTCCCACCCAGAGGTTTTCATGCAGGTAGGTATATAAAACATATAAATGACTAATCTTGAGGTTCTAATAAATGTGCACACCACTGTGTGTGTGTGTGTGTGTGTGTGTGTATACACATTGTGCTTTTAAAAGTAAAGAGGGATCCTTGATGGCTTTTTGTTACTATCTGGAAATGTCATCCATTTGTCTAATGTAAGTTGACTGTAAGGTTTTTTTTAATTTTTTTATAAGATTCATGTTTGCTGATACAGTATGTTTTATGTTGCTGCATGTGCATCAGCTGCTATTGTATTTAAAATAGATAAGGTTTATGCATGTTTTTTACATTTTAGCCAAATACATGTCTGTTAGACACTAGGCAAATGCTACCCAAATATTAAATAAGAAACATTTACAAAAAACTGACACTGATTTACGTTTTTCAAAATCTACTGTATTTATTTAAAAATAAACCAAATGAGCACAGCTACACACACTCTTCCAAAACATAACTAACCTGTTTACGTGTTCCACACAAATACACAATTCAGCTCACTTATCCAGATTAATTCCACAGAAATACACAGCACATTGCTATTCACCGTTAAAAAAAAGAGAGATTGCTGCAGGGATGGAAATAAGACTCCTATTGCATAGCAGTCTGATCCATTCCTGGTTTCACTAAGATTTTAATTAGATACACCTGAGCCTGTTACTGATCCGCTGTGGCAAATCAAGCTTGTAGTAAAACCTGAAATGGGTGACCTTCTATTCAATAGGAGTCTTATTTCCATCCCTGTTACTGTTTAATATTTTGAAACAAATTCCTGTTGATACTTATGCATTTGTCACCTCGATGAACCTGGTGCTGATCGTTGAATGGAAGCACCCATCACTTTTTCTGAAACATATAATTCCCTCCACATCTTTGTTTTTACAGAGAGTTTTGCGTTTACCTGGCGTGTAGATAATCTTAAGGTAACAAAAACTACTTTCCTATTGAAACGGAATCTCTGACTAAGAAAATCACTGGAATGGTGAAAATCTGTGAATCTAGAAAAGGGCTTAGCCCTGGTACAGATATAATAAATCTAGAATTGGTCATACCAGCTGCATGATAAATATCTGCCATCCAAGTTCTGACACAACAAAGAACGGTCAGTTAGTTTGTTTTCGATATTGAACATTTCTTTGGAAAAATCATTAGGGAGTGGCTGGTGATGGAAACTTAATTATGTTGTGTGTGTGTTTAATGTTTTTATATATTGTGTGCTAAGCTGCTCTAAAGTTCCAATTGCCAGACTAACGTAACACATCTATTTGAAGCTATTCTTAAGAATTATAATATATCTGGTAATATATAAAGGTTCACCAGATGGAGCTGGCTCTTACTACTGTAAAGTAGATGTTACTACTGTAAAGACATTTTGGCTGATCCAGCCTGGATTATATTTGTCTTCATCTGACAACTAGATGTCCTTTGAAGCTTAAGTCCATTTCCCTGCCCTATGTTTTGTTTCCAGAGACCTTCACTTCACAACCACTGTGACATTTTGCTTTTGAAACTGGAGGATATGTTAATGACTCAGAATTTAATATTATTTTAAGAAAACCTATTTGAAATAAACAGTTGACAAAGGGCAGTGAAAATGTTACTGCAGCTGATATTAAAGGAACAGATTTTAAAACTTTAGAGGGGAATTTGAATGTTGTACACCATGTCCTCTGGACATCTGTTTTTATAAAGAGCCCTCAAAACACCAATTAATATTATTATTTTTTTTTATTTTATTGGTTACTATAAGAAATATAGAGAATCCAACAGCACTTCAGCACATGACTAGAGTACTGGAGTAGCAGGAATAGGATCACAGCAAACATTACTACGAAATACAATATATTTTAATCACAGCTCTACAGAACAACCTGCATTTACATTACAAAACAGTCCGATGCAAGACTTTATATGAACCGGGCAACCATGAATATTATAATTACAGGTAATGACCTCCTTTATTACTTTCAGAATTTATACACACACACACACACACATATATATATATATATATATATATATATATATATATATATATATATATATTTTTGTTGTTGTACTAGGTTTAATGAATAGTACTAGCAAGAAACAACCTAGTTGCAGGCAGAAGCTGTTCATTTCTTCTTCTCAGTAGTATCTTGCTCGTTTTCTATTATAAAATATATCTGAATTTTGCATTTGCTACCAAAATCTATGTTGTATACAGTACAACATTGCATTTTTATATGTGTAAAATCTGAACACACCAACAGCCACACACAGTTCTATATTTAAAGATACATTCAATGAAAGAAAAAAAAAAACAACTCCTCAGCTTTACATTAAATGATTTTTACTATTTTTTTTCATTGTAGAAAAATGTATTTGGTAGATTGTTCTATGTAACAATAGCTAAAGCAAATGCTGATTTTGCATACACCTCAATCTCCACCAAATGCATCTTTATATTTACACAAAACAACAGCAATAAGAGTCAGTCAGGAAAATTAAAATATTAATATCAGGCTTAGTTATTACTCATCATATTTTATTTAGCTCAAGCAGACGTTCTAATCAATTTAAGCTCATTTGTACGATTAAATGGACCCCACAGACCAGGCTGCTATTTGCACTGTGTTTTCATGAAAGCAAAATACTCCAGCAATGAGTCAAAACTAGAAAGACAAAAAGATGGACTTAAGAGTCTTGGTCTAGCTTCTCAAAGCTATTTACTCCAATCTGTCATTAGCGCAATTTTTATCTGAAAGAAATAATACAAATATGAATAAGAAACCACTTGAGACTTCTTACAAGTTCCGAAGTTAAATGTCTTAGTTGTATATATCTGATTTGGTAACTTTATTGGGTGTGTTTGTCTGAAATAAATAACATAATGTGCTAATGACGATTCAGAGTAATTAGCTTTGAGACTGTTGCCCTTTATATTAACCTGCTGAGCTGTTTCTCATTAGAAACACTGGGCATTTCATTTTACTTTCACAAAAACAGTGCAAAATGCACACTATAAATAAATAGTGACGAATGCTCTGAATCAATATGGCTTCTCACTTCGGCTCACTCTGCTGCTGTATTTTTCCACAGCAGGACACAGGCATAAGTTTCTCCTTCAGATTCTTGTTAGTGGCCGTCAACAGAACTCCTGTTGCTGCACAGTAGAAGGCCGTATCTAAAAAAAGGGACTCGTCAGACATTTTTTCATCTTTTGCCAGAGTCAAGAAGTAAACGAACACCAGCGTGATGGTGAACAAATACACTACCACCAGGGAAATGATCATTTTGCAGATCAGTAGGTAGGAGTTTCTGCTCTGGAACTCGTTCTGGTTTCTTTTCATTTGCTGGGTGTGTTTGTAGAGATGGACCACAAGCTGGCTGCTGGTGGTCACCATGATTATGAGGGGGATGGGACATAGAAATAACACAAAGATAAAAAAGTAAAGATTGCTGGCAAACTTCTTTGGGAAACTGAAAGCAGGTTTGGTGCATGGCGTGCCCAGGGTGTTGTTGATATTGTAAGTGTTGTTAGCAGTAGCGTTTGCTGGCATTATTGGAATAAGATACAAAAATGGGCAGAACAAGACGAAGCAGAAGAACACAGAGAGGATGAGAGCCCCGTTGACAACCAGCGAGATATTCCTCTTGAGCTTGATGAAGAGAGCGGCTGGTAGGCTGATGATCTTCACACAGTAGAAGACACAAAGCCAAGCAATGGACCAGAAACTTGAAGCGCTGGCACTGAACAAGATGAAGAAGACCACTGGTATGACTCTTCCCATGTCGGTAGTGCAGTAGATTTTAAACTCATACAAATATAGACTGTAAATCGTTGACAAGTCCAAGATCATATTGGAGAGTGAGGTGCATGAAATTATGAATTCAAGTGTCTGATAACTTTTGCTTTTCCTCTGCAGATGGACGGTCATGACAAGATTGAAGAGATTCCACAGCACTCCAAACACCAGCAGAGCTCCGCTGATGAATGTTAGTATTACAGCTCCAGTTGATTGCATTGTGGTTTGTTATTTGTTACCCGCATACAGATTGTGTTAAAAAAAAAAAACACCTGTAAGGTCTAAGCCTCAGCAAGCTCGTGTGGAAGGAAGAAAATCTGTGACTGCTCATGATAATAACTATACAGTGATAATAAAAAGTCATGCAAATACAAGTATCTCAGTCCATTTCACTGGCTCAGCCTAGTTTTTGAGATGCAAGGTAAAAGTAATTAGCTGTGTAATATTTAGTCACTGCTGAGAAACGAGTCAGTAAAACTGATTTACATTTGTTTTGTAATGTATTGAAATGCATTTAAAACAAGCAAATGAGGATTTATGATTTCACTTGCCTTCACTGAAAGAGGGTGAGGTGGCATACTCGGTCAATGCACATCAGTTCTAAAGGCCTGGAACAGAATCTGGCTAAAGTCACAGCAGCGTATAGTTGTCTTAACAAACCCAGCACACAATTCAGCACAGCCGGCACTGGACTGGACACATTTGCAAACCAATTACCTTAATTAAAAGCATGTAGCTGTGCAAAGGTGGCCATCTTGGCTCCAGGCTGTTCTTCCACTCCTGAGCCAAGATGGTCACCAGCCACAAAAACACAGATTTTAACTGTGCAGTGCCTCTGCCCAGTCACAGAGCTGCATCTTCTCTGTGGATGAAAAGAAGAATAGAGAGGCTCAACCCTGCAGCCTTTTAGGCTCAACCAGTCCTTTGCACTCTCAGGGACTGCATGCCCTCATAAGAGCTTCATTAGTATGAGTTACGATGCTGTGTTTTGCCCTGTGGAAATCAGTCCACTAGGAACTGAAACCATCAGGCACTGAGACCACCAGAAGCACCAATATGACAGGATCTTTACTGACCGAAGGGCCTCCCTGGTGCTGGTAGAGAACCAAGGTGCAAAGCTCCTGCTGCTGCAGAGTCAGATACACATTTTTTTCTTTGGCTCTGCTTTGCAGAAAGGGAAAGCCTTGTGGTGCCAATATGAAGTGTTGATTTATCATTACTTTTCATATTTTATTAACAAATGCAGATTATCACAAATGTAATCAATTAAAGATAACTTATGCCAATAATCAATCAATATAATAAATGCCTGATTAAGGCACATTTGTTTACCACAGACCCATGTGCTTTTTGCACTGTGTATTGGTGAAAGTAAAAACACACCAGCCATGATTCAGAACTAGTAAGAGAAAAAGATGGACAATCACCCCGTGTATGCTGCTTGTCCCCACTTTGATGTACTTGCTTCATATTACATCACTTTACTGTCCTTTGCCATTCTCAGTGGTTCTTAAAGCAATCCATGTTGTGTGTGTGTGTGTGTGTGTGTGTGTGTGTAGGAAAATGACACATAATTTAATATATTTATTTTAAGAAAACTTATTTGAAATAAACAGTTGACAAAGGGCAGTGAAAATGTTACTGCAGCTGATATTAAAGGAACAGATTTTAAAACTTTAGAGGGGAAATTGAATTTTGTACACCATGTCCTCTGGACAGCTGTTTTTATAAAGATCCCTCAAAACACCAACTCATATTATTATTATTATTTTTTATTGGTTACTACAAGAAATATAGAGAATCCAACAGCACTTCAGCACACGACTAGAGTACTGGAGTAGCAGGAATAGGATCACAGCAAACATTACTACCAAATACAATATATTTTAATCACAGCTCTACAGAACAACCTGCATTTACATTACAAAACAGTCCGATGCAAGACTTTATATGAACCGGGCAACCATGAATATTATAATTACAGGTAATGACCTCCTTTATTACTCTCAGAATTTATACACACACACACACACACACATATATATATATATATATATATATATATATATATATATATATATATATATATATATTATTATTTTTATTTTTTTGTTGTTGTTGTTGTACTAGGTTTAATGATATAGTACTAGCAAGAAACAACCTAGTTGCAGGCAGAAGCTGTTCATTTCTTCTTCTCAGTAGTATCTTGCTCGTTTTCTATTATAAAATATATCTGAATTTTGCATTTGCTACCAAAATCTATGTTGTATACAGTACAACATTGCATTTTTATATGTGTAAAATCTGAACACACCAACAGCCACACACAGTTTTATATTTAAAGATACATTCAATGAAAGAAAAAAAAACAACTCCTCAGCTTTACATTAAATGATTTTTTTTCATTGTAGAAAAATGTATTTGGTAGATTGTTCTATGTAACAATAGCTAAAGCAAATGCTGATTTTGCATACACCTCAATCTCCACCAAATGCATCTTTATATTTACACAAAACAACAGCAATAAGAGGAAAGGCAAAAGCAAGCAATAGGAATTTTAAACAGTTAGACTGCTCTCAAGTCAGTCAGGAAAATTAAAATATTAATATCAGGCTTAGTTATTACTCATCATATTTTATTTAGCTCAAGCAGATGTTCTAATCAATTTAAGCTCATTTGTACGATTAAATGGACCCCACAGACCAGGCTGCTATTTGCACTGTGTTTTCATGAAAGCAAAATACTCCAGCAATGAGTCAAAACTAGAAAGACAAAAAGATGGACTTAAGAGTCTTGGTCTAGCTTCTCAAAGCTATTTACTCCAATCTGTCATTAGCGTAATTTTTATCTGAAATAAATAATACAAATATGAATAAGAAACCACTTGAGACTTCTTACAAGTTCCTAAGTTAAATGTCTTAGTTGTATATATCTGATTTGGTAACTTTATTGGGTGTGTTTGTCTGAAATAAATAACATAATGTGCTAATGACGATTCAGAGTAATTAGCTTTGAGACTGTAGCCCTTTATATTAACCTGCTGAGCTGTTTCTCATTAGAAACACTGGGCATTTCATTTTACTTTCACAAAAACAGTGCAAAATGCACACTATAAATAAATAGTGGTGAATGCTTTGAATCAATATGGCTTCTCACTTCGGCTCACTCTGCTGCTGTATTTTTCCACAGCAGGACACAGACAGTTTCTCCTTCAGATTCTTGTTAGTGGCCGTCAACAGAACTCCTGTTGCTGCACAGTAGAAGGCCATATCTAAAAAAAGGGACTTGTTAGACATGTTTTCATCTTTTCCCAGAGTCAAGAAGTAAACGAATGCCAGCGTGATGGTGAACAAATACACTACCAACAGGGAAATGATCATTTTGCAGATCAGTAGGTAGGAGTTTCTGCTCTGGAACTCGTTCTGGTTTCTTTTCATTTGCTGGGTGTGCTTGTAGAGATGGACCACAAGCTGGCTGCTGGTGGTCACCATGATTATGAGGGGGATAGGACATAGAAATAACACAAAGATAAAAAAGTAAAGATCGCTGGCAAACTTCTTTGGGAAACTGAAAGCAGGTTTGGTGCATGGCGTGCCCAGGGTGTTGTTGATGTTGTAAGTGTTGTTAGCAGTAGCGTTTGCTGGCATTATTGGAATAAGATACAAAAATGGGCAGAACAAGACGAAGCAGAAGAACACAGAGAGGATGAGAGCCCCGTTGACAACCAGCGAGATATTCCTCTTGAGCTTGATGAAGAGAGCGGCTGGTAGGCTGATGATCTTCACATAGTAGAAGACACAAAGCCAAGCAATGGACCAGAAACTTGAAGCGCTGGCACTGAACAAGATGAAGAAGACCACTGGTATGACTCTTCCCATGTCGGTAGTGCAGTAGATTTTAAACTCATACAAATATAGACTGTAAATCGTTGACAAGTCCAAGATCATATTGGAGAGTGAGGTGCATGAAATTATGAATTCAAGTGTCTGATAACTTTTGCTTTTCCTCTGCAGATGGACGGTCATGACAAGATTGAAGAGATTCCACAGCACTCCAAACACCAGCAGAGCTCCGCTGATGAATGTTAGTATTACATCTCCAGTTGATTGCATTGTGGTTTGTTATTTGTTACCCGCGTACAGATTGTGTTAAAAAAAAAACACCTGTAAGGTCTAAGCCTCAGCAAGCTCGTGTGGAACAAAAGATGTGAAATCCGTAACTGCTTGAGACAGTGATTATAAAAAAGTCATGCCAATATATCAGTCAGTTTCACTGGCTCAGACTAGCTTTTGACATGCAAGGTAAAAAGAAACAGCTGCGTTATATTTAGCCACTGCTAAAATACAATTGGCTCCATTAAGCTGATTTACATTTGCAATTTATCATATTGAAATGCATTAAAAAAACAATGATGTTAATGCATGTAAAGGACTAGGATCTGGTTTAAGTCAACAGAGTATGGTGATCTTAACAGGGGCGGCGGAGCCGGGGAGGGGGGTGGGGGGGGCATGCCCTCTCACTTTTTTACAAAAGAATCAAGTGCACAGCAGAAAAAGGCACTTGTGTAGCACACAGTGTTTAATTGTGGTTATACTCTATGTACACTTTTAGTTTGTGAGATGTTTCTTCACAATAAAGGGCTAAAGTACAACAAAAAAAATGTTTAACAGAAACAAAAATAGTAGCAATGTAAATTAATGTATTTTATTATTCGTTGTATTTATTCTTTAATAACAATAGAACTCAGTAAGGAGAAAAGACCTCAGTATTAAGAGATGTCCAGTTTCTTAGTGGGTGTTAGTGTTGTGGCAGTAGAAATGTTTGATTTCAATTGTGACTCACCAGATCAATGCTAAACTAATCGTGTTAATAAGACCCAAATGACCTCTCCACTGAGCAACAATAGCTCTAATTTGCAAAAAGGGAAATTTAGATGATGAATCCAGGCAGCTCATAGACTTCCGATGAACCCATCTCTCACCCGTATGGATGGAAGTACAGTCTTTCCTCATAGTTTGTCATTTTCTAATATTGTGACATATTTATTGTTACATTCGTGGAATTCAGGAGCCATCTCAAAATGCTTAAAAAAAATTAAAAAAAACAGCTTTAGTCAAAAAGCAACACTGACGAAGTCATCAGGCTGCAGGATGCTTTTTTTTTTAAAACTCACTCTACAATGCATTCAGGTACCAGCTTTTACATGTCTCTTTCCTTTATGAGACTGCATGAACCAGAATTCATTGTGATGTCCCATAGTAAATACATAGCCAAGTGTAATAAAGCACAGTGAATGCACGGTAAACCATAGGTAAGCATAGTAGAGGAAGGGTAAAGCATATTTAGAAAATGGCAAACCATATAGTAAACTATGGTAAATACATAGTAAAACCATAGGAAAAGTGGAAAAAAAAAATTGTGCAAAACTACCATGGTAAACTTTTCTAAAGGGTGAGTTAAAAGATATCCTGAACTGTCCCAGAGAAACACCATTCCCATCTCACCCTGTCCATATTCACATACAATGTTTAATCAGTTATACAACTCCTTACCGCTATAAAAACGAGGAAAGACAATCTTGATGAACCAGATGGTGCTTCCAGCTGGAAACATCCTGCTATAAAACCCTTTTTTTATTTAGCTGGAGCGCTTCCCTTCTGCTGAGAAGTCTGATCACAGTATTTTCATACTTTACTGCAGGCTGACACCCAGTGGTGTCCTGCAGTAAAACAGTGGAAACTTAGCAAGAAGGTTACCCCTTCTATTATATACTCATACTGCAAACTGCTATTACCATTGCCTAACTATATTTAGGGTTTCGGGTTCTTTTGGGGACAGAAATGAAACTGAGGCTGTGATGGAATGAAGGTTGAAGCCGTTTATTTATGAACAATAATTATTTATTTCTTAGCAGACGCCCTTATCCAGGGCGACTTACAATTGTTACAAGATATCACATTAGTTTTACATACAATTACCCATTTATACAGTTGGGTTTTTACTGGAGCAATCTAGGTAAAGTACCTTGCTCAAGAGTACAGCAGCAGCGTCCCCCACCTGGGATTGAACCCATGACCCTGTGGTCAAGAGTCCAGAGCCATAACCACTACTCCACACTGATGTCCTTATAATTAATCAAATAAAATGATAAAGTAGGGAAGGGAACTGGGAGTCAAAAATGAAATTAAACGATTTCAAGTAGTTTTTTCTTACTATGCACTTTCCCTCTCTATCTCTCTATCTCTCCACACACACCCTTCTCTCTCACTCGTCTTCCCCGAATCTCCAGGTCTTTTCCACGTATATGCGCTCCGCCCTCCACATCTTTCGTGTCAAACCTGCACCACAATTGCCCTACACACACATTCACACACACAGGCACCCCCTGCACGCATACAGATACATTGCAACCCCCCCCCCCCCCGCACACACACACACACAAAACATACAACCCCCTTAACGCACACACCACCAGTCAACCCCTGCACACACACATCACCAGGCAACCCCTGCACGCACACACACAACCTCTACCCTATCCTGACCTTATCCCCCCCAGGACCGCTACAATAACATAAATCGACCATTTTCACCGAAATGAGTGCAAGTATGTATTATAAAATGTTTGCTTTGATTCAGAAAATGGTTCCAGTACAGTACTGATAATGTTAGTTATTCTTTGCAGACTTGGAAAAATCGCACCCACTGTGATGACTCACATTGCAGAGTCTGTAAATGAATAGATCTTTGGAATATAATGACGCGTATGGAAGTTTACAGCAGTGCATTTCCACGGTCATTGTGCTACCATGGCCGGTCATGTTTTTTAATATGCTTGACCATATCCCTGAGGGCTATGCAATGCGTACCTTGTATGCTTTACCATGGCTAAATTACACTTTTAGTATAGTTAATACATTTTTATAAGGGAGATCCTTAACTGAACATTACTAATTCATTATTAATTAAAAGATAGTGCCGCACTATTGTTATAACAAAAATCTCCGAATTTCCGAAGCCTTTACATTTTAGGAGTATTACACTTTCGGTCAGGAATTCTAACCACGAGGACCCCTCTGAATGAATGCATTGTGCTGCTGCAGTGTGTGGGCTGAGGGATCCGTGCTGGACCCTTACTGCGGTTTAACCGCTTCGATACGCTATCACTTTACCACGGCATTGCATCTTTAGCAAAGAGGGATGTTCGGATACGTCTTTTAAAGTCATGATCTCAATTAATACTAAAAACCTGAGATTATTTCTAGTTCTGTTTATATATATATATATATATATATATATATATATATATATATATATATATATATATATATATATATATATACAGATAGATAGATAGATAGATAGATAGATAGATAGACCAGTGCAATTTCACGCTGGCTATGACGCGCAACAAATAGAAAATCGAGTTTTATCCTGTGGGTTGGAAAAACACAAAGAAATGTATCATTTTTAGGCTTGCGTTTCTTTTTTTTTATATGGAGACGTCATAAAAGCACCTTAAGGGCTATATTTGCAGAATTAACAGTTACATGTATACTTCATTTTTGCTGTTAACAAACTGAGAATAAATTATCATAACAATTAAAGAGAAAATTAAAATAACAGGTCGATGTCAGTTAAAAATGCTCCAAAAACGAGGACAACAGCAATTAATGGGTTAAAGGAAGTGAAATAATAAGTCTTTTCTGTAGTCCTTTCTTAAAACGTGCCTATCTGTTTAAGTGAAAGACTTAAAATACCCCTATTTCCAGTTGTTCACAAAAAAAACTAAAACAAAAATTCACACGAAGTACAGTAATGTAATTACACTGCCCTGCGAGCATATCGTCGGCATATTTATTATAGTAATGGTGCTTAGTGTCTATTCGTGTGCTAATGTTGCTAATACTGCTGTCTGCCCACATCTCTAACAATGAACAACACAATACGCGTGTACCTCCGCGTAGTCGTGCATGCGACGGGAGTGCCTTGCTAATTTTAAGGAAGAGAATTTAGAACGCTATGTTTTTGTAACGTTTTCAGAGGCAGCAGAATGGGTCTGCGTGATTTCTGCGAGTACGAGACGATTAAATTAGTGCGGATTAGAAGCGTTAAACTGGGATCCCTGAAATGGAGCATAAACGGGACCATTTTAGCATTTATCTGGTGAGTCAAAATTCAAGTCAGAGATTTCTACTGCAAAAGCATTGACAGTGAAAGAAAATGGACATGAGGACGGTTCCTCGAGGTGAATTGTCGAGGAAAATGTACTATTTGTTGCATTGTGTCAGTTAGGTTAATTGGGGTATTAGGATACGTTTTGCAGATGCAAGTTATTGACCGCTTATAAAAACGCGTGCTTGAATTATTTTCAATATCATCGTCATAGTGATTGATTCTTTTTCAATCACATTATTATTATTATTATTATTATTATTATTATTATTATTATTATTATTATTAAGAATACAACTTATAATAAAATAAATTAGTTTTTTCTGTTGAAATAATATATCACAAAATGTTTTGGTCAGTGGTTCCTTCTTTCAACGAATCATGGAGTAGCATAGCTCAGATTCCTGAGTTTGCATTGTTTGAAACGAAGGTATTTAAAAGTGAGACCTACCAGAACCAAGGAGAGGATTGTACACTATTCTCTCCTGATCTTTGTCATCATCCTGAGTGTTTCTGAGTTATGTTGCTCCAACACTGAGACTGAATTAGTTTTCCCTTAATTTGACTCCTAACGTGTTTTTGAGTTAAATTCACTGTCTGCTGCAGATTGTAGGCTTATTCACTGGAAACATTAGTTGTGCACAATTGTTGAAGTTGAACTTTTTAATTAACACTGCCGCAGGAAACTTAATATTACACTTTCCAAGAATAAATAGATGCTAATTAACTCTATAATTTTGTATTCCCGTGTATTTACTGTATTTAGATTAGGGTGTGCCAATAATTTGTTCTCCTATAATTAAATCTGTATTGTGACAGTGCTATCAAACTTTAAAAGTACTAAATAATAAAACAAACAACTGGGTCATAGCTAACTGATGGTTTGGAGCATTGTATGGTGCGACATCATCTGCAAGGATAGCAGCACCATAATTACAATTTAATCCTGCAGTAAGCGTGACCAAATGTTTTTCTGTGTCAATTCTACCTGCTAACACTGTGTTTGCGACTGCGCAGCATCATGCTGGTTTGGAATAAGGAATACCAGGAACACGATTACGTCGTCAGCTCGGTGACCGCGAAAGTGAAGGGCGTGGCGGTTACCAAGGACTCCGATCTGGAGGGAGTATTGTGGGATGTGGCCGATCACAGTGGTCTATCACAGGTAATACACTAACCTACGTTTTACCAAGTCAAGTAGACAAACCTTACTTGATGTTACAAGGTACATACTATAAAATACTGTAAACAACATGCTCTTGAGTAAGCTGAAGGAATGATCAGGATCTGAAACTCCTATTTGTAAACCGTTAATTCACTGGACTTTTCCTCATGGTCTACTATTGCAGCCTACAAAGGGGTCAGTTGGATCAACCTATACACCACTACGATAGGTAACAGCTTTATTTCATTGGAGAATCACCCAAAAAAAACATCTGTGCATTATCCTGGTGGGGTGTAGGTTAAGGAAATCCAGCCCCAAGCCTAATTGTGTGACCCCCCTGTGCAGTTCAGCAGTAAATGTAATATAGTTGACTACGCCACCCTCACCAGATGTTAAGAATATATACCGGACCTTGAATATTTATCCAGTCATTACCCCTTACCCCTAACACAGATTCCCTTCAATTAGAAAGATTGCCCCCAATGGAGCTGTTTATTAAAACAAAGTCAAACTCTGAATAGGAAGGGTAGCAATGTATTATACAAACAAGCAATATGATATTTAGTAAACAACAATAGTCCAAAACACCTGTTAGGTTGATGCAATACTAGGGTAGATTATAAAGGTGCTGCAATTTTACACAATTGATAGTGTGAGCTATAATGCAAGGATATTTTCTCATGGAATTAAGCACAACATACATTGGTTCTCATTTGTTAATTGCTCTAAATAACAAACACACACTTCACTAATTAATGCTTTAAGGGCTATGTATGCTCTAATTGACTTTGTATTACAAATCTCATTTTCTTCCACAGGGGAAGGACTCCTTTTTTGTTGTTACTAATGCAATAGTCACAAAGAATCAAAAACAAGGCAGCTGTCCGGAGGTAACTACTTTCAAATGCGTTGGCATCTGTATTGTATATTATCAAAGGTGCTGTAAATATATGCATGGAAGCACCTACCATTCAAGCACCTACAACTGGGCCTCTATCAAAGTGTCAGGTGTTCCGTCTTGCCCGTTGTAATTGAAACTCACTTGAAACAGTGAGAAGCTGCTGTTGTATATTACAGAAAGCATTATTCAGTCTTCACTTACAGGACAATCCATTTACACAGAAGTGTATTCTGCAGCATTCGTCCAAAAAACTTGTTTTTCAGTGATTTACTTAAGCACGCCTTATTGACTGAAGTCACACACATGGACAAGCATAACAATGTTATCCTTGATGTAGCCTGCATACAGAAACCAGGCCTTTTCAATCGTTTTTAGGTGCCAGATTCTGGAAAAAAATGCCGTTCAAATAAGGATTGCACAAAGGGATATACTGACCAGAAGAGTAATGGTATGTCATGTTTTACTCTATTGCCTGTTTTAATTGAGCTGCCATCTTTAAACATTTGTGTATGGAATTGGGATTCTGCAAAACTCAATGATTCTATTCTTCAATAATGAGCCTTAAAGCAAAATGAACCTTGCTTTAAGTAATGATTAAAAGTAAGGTTTTTAAACAATCTACATTTCAAACCAGTTTCAGTGTCCCTGTACCCTCCTATATCATTGTTTAGTTAACTTACTTAACTTAGAAAACATCATAGAGAAGAGCTTAGTAGTTTATTTGGGCCGTTATTCGCTCCCTTAAAATTGTTTCCCTGATCTATTACATTCCTCGTATAACTGTATTTGTATTGTGCTTAGTTATGTTATATAAATAAATGTTGATGGAAAACCATACATGAATAATGTTGAGTATTAGAATCTGCCACTTTTTAAATCACTCAGATAGTACCTTTAGAGGCCTTTCAAAGGAATAAAATTATAAAAAAAAGTTATAGAACAAATTGAAACCTTTGAAAATGTTTTGATTTTTATATCCTCAGGGGTTCAGACTGGCAAATGTGTTGATTTTGACTCGTCAGTAAAGACCTGTGAGGTCTTTGCCTGGTGTCCGATCGAGAAAAGGAGGGTTGGTCCCAAGTAAGTGTTTTATAGAGCACAGTGTGGTATTGTGTATGTTTTTTACAAACTCAAAAGTCTGTTATTTAAAGCTGACAAACGTTTGGGCTATTGCCTTCAGTTAAACCATACACCATTCAGTTACCTTCAGCCACTATTGGGAGACAACCAAATCTTGATTGTGTAGCGTATATTATAACAATAATTAGATTTCCTCAAGAAAAAATTGGGGCAAACAGAATGAAAAGGATTTTGTCATATTAATAATCCCAGCATTTCATTGGTTGCGGCTGGCTGTTGAGTTTCTGTTTCCCTAAAAGGAAATCAAGACGAGCAGTTTGTCAGCTAGTCCATCTTGGTTCTCCCTTTTTTCTTCTTTCCAGTCCATAAATAGAGCTGACGTGATTTTGCCTCCGATTCTGTTTTCTGAGCTTCCTTCTTTCAGATGGTATCTGTTCCCCATTGCAGTCACAACGTCCAGTGTGCAGAGCTCTCCAGAGGAGCGGTTACTTTCAGGATTAGACTGCACTTGCAGATCTCTTGATCGAGACCTCCTACTATGCATTCACTGTGTCCCTGTGATCTACGCACCACGTTACTGGATCCTCAGCTGATGCACTATCCTTGCACTATTGCACTACTAATATGTCATTGTAGTTATAACTTGTTGTAATCCTAACTTGTTGCATCCTACGTCATATTGCATTTTAGTAGTATTATTTGCACTTACAGTAAACCATACTGTATTTAAGTATGAATCTTGCATTGTAACCCTGTAGTGCCCTATAGCACCTGTAAGTCACCTTGGATAAAGACGTCTGTCAAATAAATAAAGAAATAGTAATAATAATGTAGGTCTGTTATCCATTACCAGACTGCAGGCTATAGTCTGGGCAAATGTTTTGTAGTAAGAATACCGTTTCTGATTCTTATTGATTGAGTCCACTACTAGAGGGAGCTCTGCTTAAGCAGTCTTCTGAGTACATACAAATGGAACAGGTATCTGTATGGCAGAGTTGGGTTCACTGATGGGATCAAATCGCACATGACTATTGTCTTTCCCTAATGTGAAGGGTCAAAGGCATGAAAATGAATTCTCAGTCAATAATGTCATTCTTTTTTTCTCCCTAGACCTGCTATTTTGGGATCAGCAGAAAACTTCACCGTCTTAATTAAAAACAACATTGGATTCCCTAACTTCAATTACACAAAGTAAGACTTTACATTACAATCCTTCGGATGAGACGTAAAACCGAGGTCCTAGTGTAAGTGACTCTGCAGCAGCAGCAGCTGTGATGCATAGTTCACCCCTAGTCTCTGTAACTTGCTTTCGATAAAAGTGTCTGCCAAGTGACCAATTAATAATAATAATAATAATAATAATAATAATAATAATAATAATAATAATAATACAAGGTATCTTATTGTAGTGCACCATGCTGTTTTAAAAGCATGTCACATTTATTCTGCTGTGTTTTTTTTACAGTAGAAACATTTTGCCGCACATGAATGACACCTATTTGCGAGGGTGTATTTTTAACCGAACGACGGATCCATACTGCCCGATATTCCGTCTGGGAGATATCGTCCAAGAAGCCAGGGAGAATTTCACAGAAATGGCTATTGAGGTTCGTTCCTGATTGTTTTCCCTTCGTAGAGTCACACAATGGGGCTTCTGTTCTCAGGGCCAGAGCGGCCAACTGCAGCCCTCTGGATTGCATTGCAGAGAAATGAGAAAACAAAGCAAAGGAGGGAGAACCGGGGACTTCACATGACTTTCCTTACTTACTGTCCCCTTTTTCTTGTGTTGAAGAGTATAACAGATAACAGGTTTAACGGGTAGATCTTGGGTCTTCACAACTAAAACCAACGACAAGCCTTTCTAAAAGTGCTATTATTCTTTACCATCTTAAAGGAAGCTTTAATTTTACATACTTTTCCTTGGTTTGTCTGGCTTACATTTTTGTATAAAACTGCTGATTAAATGGGGATGAAACTTGGTATTAACGTGATTTAACATAAGTTACTGGGAGTATCAGATTGTGAGGATATCTGGAGGTGTCTCTCTGTCTGTCCACCTGTCAGTCATTGCCATTCAGCCATTTCTTCTTCTATACTATTCTGTAGCTACTGTTCTGCACGCTGTGTAAGGGTGGTTTGTGCATACACTTGCGTTGCAGGGGGGAGTGATAGCAATACAGATCAACTGGGAATGTAACCTGGATCAGCTGTTTCACAAGTGCATCCCGGAGTACAGCTTTCGAAGACTGGACGAGAAAAACAGCAACAAGACCATTTTCCCTGGCTTGAACTTCAGGTTAGCAGGAGTATAATCTTGTATTACAGGGAAGGGATGCGCTTTCAGTGTCTGATAAACTGTTACCAGGAGCTGGTGATGTCACATTAGGCTATAGATGATATTGCATACTGTTGACTGGTAGGCTTGAGTTGTCAGCCACAGTGAAAGCTTGTTGCTATTAGTCTTAGTTGTTTCAAAGTGGGACAATACCCTAGAGCTGGAGAACCATCCAGTGGCAGACAGAGGAACTGTTGTATTTCAGTTTAAACGTCGTCATTTTGGCAGTGATGTGATGTAGTTGGAAATGGCTTTGCAATAACAATATGCCTCTGAATCCTTCCATTTTATTTCAGCTTTGCTGAATTACAGATATACAGTTGCAATTTGCAATTGTGCTGCTTGATAACAAACCAGAAGAGATACTGATATGCCTATTAATAATTCCTGAGGGTTTAGCAGATAACGCTGTATACCAGAGAGCAAGCTGTTGGTCTTTATTTGCAGATTTGCAAGAAACTATAAGCAGAATGGAGTGGAAGAACGCACGCTGTTCAAGACGTATGGAATCCGGTTTGATGTCATGGTTTTTGGAAAGGTGATTGGGGCTCTTAGTTTTAGCTTTATTTAGTGCATGTAAAATGAAACCAAGTTCTCAGATCACTGTGTATAAACTGCTAAAAAGTACACCGACCCTAGGTTTATTAATTATCTTTCAGTCCTTTAAACAGGTTAATGCTCTGCTCAAGTTTCAGCAGTTTGAAAGTGAACAACCCTTCCTGTTAAACCTGCAGTCTCATGTTTCTCCTGACACAAAATTAAAGACAATAATAATAATAATAATAATAATAATAATAATAATAATAATAATAATGTCTATTTTTCATTTCAAAAGGCAGGGAAATTCAGTGCAGTTCAGCTGATTATATACATTGGCTCCACACTCTCCTACTACGCACTGGTGAGTCTGAAAACAGTTGCGATATATTGTGCTAATGCGCCCTTGTCTGTAAAGTGTGTACACAGTTTAGTTAGTCCCGGATCTCTTGAAGGTTATTTCTTCCATGTGCCTTTCAGACTACAGTGTTGCTCGACTGGTTCATTACAACATATGTTCATCCCAGTTGCTGTTCAAAGGAGGTCAAAAGTAACTACACTGGGAAGAAGTATGAATCTGTGGATCTGAAACAGGTAAGGACCGGTTACCGACGCTGCTACATTGAAGTGAATTAGAAAACGTTAGGTGGGGCTCCCTGGTGGCTCACCCAGTACAGGTTTGAGAAGTCAGGAGCTGACCGGTTTGAATCTTGCTTGCGCTTACTACTGTAGTTACTACATTAGGGCAGCAGTGTGGAGTAGTGGTTAGGGCTCTGGACTCTTGACTGGAGGGTCGTGGGTTCAATCCCAGGTGGGGGACACTGCTGCTGTACCCTTGAGCAAGGTACTTTACCTAGATTGCTCCAGTAAAAACCCAACTGTATAAATGGGTAATTGTATGTAAAAATAATGTGATCTTGTAACAATTGTAAGTCACCCTGGATAAGGGCGTCTGCTAAGAAATAAATAATAATAATAGTTGCCGATCTAGTTGCTGCATTTGCTTTTTTCAATTGACTGTGATTAGTTTTTCTCACCAAGCAACAGCGGCCCCCACCATCCAAGTGTAATCGATTGGCTAAAGTCCTCAGGACGGTTTGTGGGGAGCTGCCTAATCGAATTGGTCATTCCAAAGCTGATCTGAGAGATAACGGGGGTGAAATCTATATTGGGCATTCCTATTTAAAGAAAAAAAAAATAATCTACTATAAAAGTTTTTTTGACAGAATAATAATAATAACAATAATAATAATAATAATAATAATAATAATAATAATAATAATAATAATAATAATAATAATAATAATAATAATAACATACATGAGCAAAGCACAGGAGTGGTTAGAAACAGACAGTATCCAAGGTGACAGAGTTAGGATTGTAATCTCCTGTGTCTTCTGTAGAGCCCTCTGTACGTCTCCTTTGTGGATGAGGACCACATTGCGGTGGTGAAAGGGCCCTTCAGAAAGAGCTTACAGGAAATGAAACCTGCCGCTGTTCAAGTGAGAAGGGTAAGTTGTGAGGCTGTTTACGGTAGATGATGGGGAGTTTATTCAGAATTTTCACTCCTGGAATTAACATGTTTTCTCCAGGCAGGAAGGTAATGTCATATATCTCCCGTACCACACCTTTGAATGTTTCCTGTTGGTCACTATCGCCTCGGAAAAGAAGGGGAGGGGTCTACAGGGGATGTCTGACATCCTTGTCCTGTTTGGTCAAGCAAATGCATGTGGAACCAAGGAAAGAAAATGAAAAAAGTGAAAAAATATTACAAACTCTACAAGTTCTTAAAGGTGATGAGATTGTCATGTACTGTGTGTGGTTCTCCGTCCACATGGTTTACAAGGACTGTATCTCATTTATTTTCCAGCTGCACAATGAAAGTATGAGAGAATGCCTGAGCTTGCTGCAGAGGCCTCCCAGCCGCAGCAAAGACATGGAGATGCGAGAAGTGAGACAAACGGGAGAGAATTCGAAGGAACACGAAACAAACCCTCCACTGTGGTGCCGCTGTGGACAGTGCCACCCGATGCCAAGCTTGCAGGAGCAGCTGTGCTGCCGCCGAAGCGCCGGGCACTGCATCAGCACCTCAGCTACATTCTCTCGACTCGTCCTTGACAGGCAGACTCTGGAGTCTGTGCTGCTGTACAGGGGCCCGCTGCTGGACCTCAGCCAGGCACACACCAGCACCAAGTGGCTGCGCCACTGCGCCTACAGCCAGTACACCCAGTGGCGCTTTGGAGACGTGGAGCCAGGCAGCTGCGCTGTGATACCGAGCTGCAGTGTGTGGAAGATTAGGGAGAGATACCCCAGTGTGGAGGGGCAGTACACTGGCTTGTGTTGTGAGAAGAGGGTGCTAATCAAACATGATCAAGGTGATAAATGAGACTCTAGGTTTAGCTTTAGTGGCCTTGAAACTACTGGAGTTTGTTCATCAAAAAAGACTCAATGTGCAGTTTTTAAGTGGAATAAGGAAAGGGGTACCCTTACAAACCTGAATTCACAGACTACAGCCGTCAGTGCATTTTTTATACTGTTTTATTGTTGTTTTACCATGTATTGTTCTGAGTGTTTATACTGTATATTTTTCTTTGATAATCAAAGACAGATAATTAAGTTTTGTCCTGAAGTGATGTTTTACAAGCCTTTTGTACCACGCTGAATGCACAGAAAAAGGACCTTTTAAGAGCCTCTGGGCAATGAACTGCTCTGGACCCCCAGTGCTTACTGCCTTGAATAACTGGCTCATTTTAAAAGACAGTACTGCTCCATTTCACATTATATTCAGAATCTGAAGATTAAGAAGTTGATTTGATCAAACTATATCCTACCAGGCTAAGCTACAGTGTGATTTTTTGTGCATTTTGCAGCACCAGGAAAGGCCCCTGTCTTCTTTATGGGTTCCAGGACTGTATTTTTTTTTATTATTTCACGTATATTATTAATTTTTTAATGATTTAATCATTGTTATGTTATTCATTAAAAAAAAAGAAAAAAACTGTTTCAGAGTCTATGACATTGTAAATAGCGGTGCTTCCACTGTCAATGATAACATGTGCTCTTCACTTTACTACCTAGTTCAATAAAGGAAATTATTGAAATTAAAAGGAATGCCACTTTTGGATTAAAGTTGAGGAGATATATAGTAACCAATCACAAAGGTCGTATATTTAATGTAAAACTGAATTGAAGACAAGACAATTGGTCATAATTGGGTGACAGGCATAGATTTGTGTGATTAGACTCATTAATATGCAACATCGTATTGCTCAGATTGCACAATACAATAATAAGACAGTAGCCTATATTGTACATACATGCTATGTATTTTTTATTTTTTTTAAATGCCTTGTATTCCAAAGACTAGATATTAAACAGATGTTGTTGAAGAGGTGGCAACCAGCACAACATCTGACCTGATGATGTAGTAAAAACACCTGATCAAATTAACAGAGCTGTGAACATTGTCCTCTTGTGGTTTGTGTGACTCCATCTGAAAGTCTTGTGACTGGTCTGGTGGGAAAGTGTAATCGTTTTTTACAGTGGAAGTCAGCGCATTGTTAAACAGACATGTCTTTTTCATGCGGTTGTTGCAGAACTCTTGGCCCGGTGCTTTTTGAATACGACACACCGAGAATAGTGTCAATTAAAAGCAGAAAGGTCGGACTAATAAACAGACTTGTACAACTGGGGATCTTAGCGTATGTGATTGGGTAAGTGTAGGATTTGCGGTAAAGATGTATTCCGGTAGGTGAATGTAACTTTGACATGATCTTTATTTAACATAATATTATAAAAACAATTCTGTTTAATACACCTCTTTTAATGTTACTCCTTTTTTCAAAATATGTAGCCTACTTTTTATGTACAGCCTAGTTGGGTCACTCTGTTCGTGTTAGTTAAGAAGTTTCAGTTTCGTTTTAAATCAAAGTAAAGTGAGGATTACTGTGTATGCATACTCTTGCGCTACGCCACCCCAGCAATGAACGTTTGATCCAGTCTGTTCCTGTTTTACTGGAGACGACGTTCCTTATTTTTCCCGTACACTGTGGCCGACGCAGGAAGTAGTGAAAACAAATCGAAATAACTCAATTCAAAGTCACAACAATAGAAGATTAGAATTAAGAATTATTGACACGGTCAAAATTTGGCTCGTGTGGTTTCTAATAATATGAGTGCACGTTTCGTAAAAAATAAAGCAAAAAACTACGTTGACATACAAAAAACTCTTCTCCTGTTTCAGTACGCTAGCAAGCGAGGGATAATGGCTTCTTCTGAAGCAGTGTCCAACTTTCTTTTGGGTTTATTAGGGTTATAATTATATTTTAATCACCCCCATGAATCAAAAAATGACGCCCTGCGCTGAAGATTGTTTCATTCTATTTCATAAAGGGTCATTTGAAAGGTTACCAAGTTTATATTAAAACTTTAAAGAACATGCCAATGTTTTTTTGCTTTTCTTAAGAATATTTGAACATTATGAATCCATACTTAAAACTAAGTGTGTTAAACTGCCCATTGCCCCTGTGTCCACAGCTGGGTGTTTGTTTGGCAGAAAGGTTACCAGCAGTTTGACTCGGTCATCAGTTCAGTCACAACCAAGGTGAAGGGTGTCGCAGTGACCAACACCACTGACCAGGGAGTGAAGATCTGGGATGTGGCTGATTATATTATCCCACCACAGGTATTAGACTGCTCCATGAATCACTTGTGTACACACTATCATCCGCGCCGATACACCTATACACCTCCCAAGGATTGCATGACAATTAAGACACCATATAGTGGCTTTTAAAAAGTACCAAATAACAAAAACAACAGTTTGCAATTAAACAATGCTAACACTGCATCAAGTAACAGAATCATCAATTATATACATTCAGTTTTTTTTTTACTACTTTTCAAAAGCCCTTATAAGGATTGCAACAGCAGAATAAAAATTGAATCCTGGGGTATGTAATGTACGGCAGTTTTGTTCATGTTGTCCACCATGGTTAAGGTGACCATATGGCTCCGTGTTCAGCGGGACAGTTTGGGACAGTTCAGGCTTTTCAACTTGCAACCCAATGCATTGTGGTACGGTTTACCTGTCTCGGGTACCATTCTTACCTTTAAGAGAAGCAGGACTACGCTTACCAGAATGCATTGGGTTGCGAGTTGAAAAGCCTGAACTATCCCAAACTATCCTGCTGAACACGGAGCCATATGGTCACCTTAACCATGGCTGCTGTCTCCAACTATCGGCTCAATTAACCGCTGATGTGCAATGGTAACTGCCCAGAGACAGTGGGGTCTATTGAATTCATCTTCACAGAGTTCAGCTGGTATTTGTTTCAGCACATACTGTATAAGATCATTGTGAAGCCTGTGTCACCAGGCAACCTGTATCTTCTTTTTCCTTCACAGGAAGAGGCTTCCTTTTTTGTGATGACAAACCTGATCATGACTCTGAACCAACAGCAGGGGCGCTGTCCTGAGGTAAGGGTAGAACCAGAGACATTACTGGTTTAGTGATTGTATTGAAATGTAAACTACTGCCTCACGTTTACACTACATTCTGTATTTCTCGCAGATGCCAGAGGACAGCCCGGACTGTATCTCAGACAGTAACTGTACTGCAGGAGAACAATCGTCTAGAAGCAATGGTATGATTCGGGGTGTATATTGATAGACTTGTAGCTAGTAAAATGCATCTTATTTCAACTTGCTCTTTGCTAAAGCTAAAAGCGTTTCTGTTTTCACCATCACTTGGAATATCTCTCTCTCTCTGTCTCTCTCTCTCTCTCTCTCTCTCTCTCTCTCTCTCTCTCTCTCTCTCTCTCTCTCTCTCTCTCTCTCTCTCTCTCTCTCTCTCTCTCTCTCTATATATATATATATATATATATATATATATATATATATATATATACACACACACACACAGAGAAATTCACAAACAGCTCTGTATCCAAGGATACCCATCAATCACTAGAAATGCTTAATGACAAAGAAAAGTAATTGATAATAGTAATTAATAGCTAATTACGGTATTAAAATAGTAAAGTTTCAGTTTATCAATTACTTTTCTTATATATATATATATATATATATATATATATATATATATATATATATATATATATATATGTGTGTGTGTGTGTGTGTGTGTGTGTGTGTGTGGTTTGTGAGTAATTAAACAATACACGGTGCTTCCATACTTCCATACAGTATTACTACTTTTTGTGTGCATTGGAAATAAAGCTGACTAAATTCATTTCCATGTTTAGGTATTCAGACTGGAAAATGCGTTCCTGTCCACAATAGCACAGCTGTTCACACCTGTGAAGTACTTGCTTGGTGTCCCTTGGAGAATGATGTCGACCTCTCTCAGTAAGTTCCAGACTCAACGAGATCCCCAAGGAGCAGAATTGGAAGGTTTCCTTTCCTGTAAAGAACGAATAAACCACAAATCAAAACCTGTTTTCACAAAGAAAAACAAAATACTTGTCATTTTTCCTTTTAGATCAGCAATAGTTGTATTGCACATCCACTAATACGACAATACAAATGTGATGTTTGTGATGTGTGTACGTGTGTTACTCTCTTCAAACACAAGAGGGCACTGCCTCATTGAAATAACAATTTACAGTACTAATAAAGAACAACATCAGATATCCCAAATTTAACTTCACCAAGTAAGTGTTTTTGATAATGCTTTATGTTCTCTACATTCACATTCATGGGTTCCAGGAGTAAATGGCATCAAATAAAGAAATACCAATAGTCCAGTTAAAAAGAACAGTGTCACCCAACACGCTTGTTTTAAAATCTACTCTATCTTGGGGGTTCATCTGTGCTAGACAAGATTTGCCTGGCAGTCAGCATTTATTGAAATAGTACGATGTTACCTGTTTCAGAAGAAATTGTAGAGACCTACTTGTTTCATGCATTGTCTTTTTTTTCCCCCCCAGGAGAAATATTTTGCCGCATATTAACGGCAGCTATCTGAAGCAATGTGTATTTAACCGGACGACTGACCCAGACTGTCCCATCTTCAGACTGGGAGACATTGTCCGAGAGGCTGGGGAGGACTTCCAGGAGATCGCTGTGGAGGTCTGTGTCCCAGCATCTCTCTCACACAGGCTCATTTACTAAGCATTTAGTGTATACCAGCCTGCTGTATTATACATTATTTCTGCAAGGGTCTTTAAATACCAAGGAAAAATTGCTTCCCACGCTTTACAATTTTACAGCATTGTACAGGGAATAAACCTGGATTGCATCCCTCACTTTTTAGGGGTAATCTCTGGAGGTGGGAGGTGGTTGAAGCAATCCAGTTCTTATAAAATGCTTTTTTAAAAAAAAAAAAAACTGTTGATCTCAGTGGGTATAGGTTAACCAAATCCGCCCGGGTTTATTTTCTGTTTCTACCTTTGATTGGGGTGTGTATCTGAGCCAAAAATAATTTCTTTTAAAAGTAATTTAATTAAAAATCCGTGCTGCTGTCAATGTATTCTTTAAATATAAAAGGCAGAAGATTCAAACCTCTTGCACATTGTGGAATTGAAAATGAAAACCACAATTGGCTCCATAACTATTAGGGAAAGAGTGAAAACCCAAAGTAAATGCAAGGATTCTTGGGAGGGGGTAAAAGTGTTTTTGAAGAAAGCACGGTATGTGGGGTTTGTTCCAGGGTGGAGTGATGGGAATCCAGATTAAATGGGATTGTGATCTGGATCAGTCGGTCTCCAAGTGTGTCCCCCAGTACACCTTCCGCAGGCTGGACAACAAGGATGTGCAGAACACAGTGGCACCTGGATACAACTTCCGGTGAGAAAAAAGGCATTGCTATAAATAAAAATTACTGAGAGTTTCATTTCCAAAATGTTATCAAAAGCACATTTAATCTATTCTCACTGTACGCTAGGTAATGACGTATAGTACCTGTCGGACTAACTGAACAATAGATTCTCATACAAAAACCTAAAAGGCAACTTGGCAGCACTTTGATGCAATGTGTTTTAATACCTTATGTTATTATGGTTACTCTGATGATTATTTCAACAGGTTTGCCAAATATTATAAGGGTCCTGGCGAGGTTGAATCCAGAACACTGATCAAGGCTTACGGAATTCGCTTTGATGTCATGGTGTTTGGAAAGTTGAGTCTTGCCTTGTTCCGTTTCCTCTAATCAGCTCTGCACATTTGGATATTGGTCTAGGAAAGACAGCTACTTAAATAATGGAGACGTAAAGTAGGATATGTATATCTATGCCGAATTGTATTTCATTTTCCGTCTATGATAAACCATATGTATTAAATTAGTTATCCTCAGTTATTTAATTCTGAAAGAGTTATTTGACCCAAACCATTCAGCATGATACTCCTTATTTTCACAGGCAGGGAAATTTGACATTATTCCAACGATGATAAACATTGGCTCAGGACTGGCACTTCTGGGAGTGGTGAGTAATACACGGTTACACACAAACATGTACTGCAGTTATAATTCAGAAGAACATTAGAAAATGTACGAACGAGAGGCGGCCATTGAGCCCATCTCTGCTTGTGCAGTTTCAGAACTTTGTCAAGTTGGGTGATTCTGCCAAACACCATGACTAGGTAGCCCATTCCATAACCTCACCACTCTCTGTGTGAAGTGTCTCCTTCCCTCTGTCTTAAATCAATCTCCACTTAATTTCCAACTGTGTCCTGTGGTCCTGGTTTCTGTACTGTGCTTTAAGCATTGGTTTTGGGTTAACTGTCATCAGGCCTAACAGTGTTGTGTGTGTGTGTGTGTGTGTGTGTGTGTGTGTGTCTATATCTAAGATGGATAGAACCCAACGTGTTGTATTGAGATATACAAATTCAATGTCTAAATCACCTTTGCTTCTCTTAGGCTACAGTTCTGTGTGATTTGATTGTCATGCACATACTGAAGAAGAAGACTTTTTACAGAGAAAAGAAATACAAATACGTAGAAGACTATGACTTGGTAAGTCAATTAAACCGCCATATGTCAACAACATACCTCTAATATTCAACTTGTAAAATAAGAAACTGAACCCTGACCAGTTTTACACCTGTCCATCCAGGAAGAGGAGTCTCTTTCCTCAAAAGGGACCCCTACTGGCAAAAGACTGTTGGTGCAGCTGTCTGTGTAATTCTGAAAATCCAGTTTATCGATCCAGATGTGTTAAATACCTTTCGAAACATGTTGTACCTCATTCAAAGCACCTACCACAATGTAATTGTATGTGTGTGGCTGTTGGTATAAATACATATGCATCGCTATTCTAAATTATTTTGCAATGTTTATTAAAAAGTGGTCTTCTAACTTGGATTTTCTTTTTGAATTTAAAGGTAGGAAATTCACCTGAATGTGAAACCCCCTAGGCAGTCTTTCACAGAGGTGTCACATAACCAGGCAGGGCTGCTCATCGGACTCTGCACTCTGTGGAAACCAAGTGTACATTGTGCATGAACTGAGGATGATGTGTTAACCTTGCCTCAGACAGGCCCTACTTACATGCTGTACCCACCTGTATCACAATGCTAGAACCCAGCTGATGATCATGAAACCTGAACAGATGGTCTGTTCACTTAGTTAAGAAACATTTAGAACAGCTGAATATCAAAGTATTTTATTCCACAAGAAAATGGAAAAAAACATTACCATATTGAAATGACTCTGGGTGGGGGGGGTTACAACTTGGAAAATATATTATGCCCGTCAACAAAAGGAGGTGGAACTAATCTTAATCCCTTATGAAGTGCAGTGACTACACGATTCCTAACCTGAACTAATTGTACTTTTGCAGAATCGCTTGTATCGTGATTCATTGTCAAATGTATTTTTTAGTTTTCTATTCACTGGAGAATTTATTGAAAATCTTTTTTTTCCACTTGTTATAAAATAATACACCTGTTTTTTATTAATGTTTTTATATATATATACACACACACTGTATAATGTGGTTATAGAAAATTACTATGCCATCTAATAGGATGTTTGCATTGCACAATGTTACAACTGTAGTCGGGATCCTAAACGGAAAATCAAACCAGACTTATTTTTTTAACATTAAAATTGTGGGTTGTGTTGTTGCCCATTAAGCTTGTGTTTGCTTTCTGCCTAGATTTGGAAGCCATCACACGGTATAAAATCAATCTATGACATTGTAAAATAAACACACAGTACAATGAAGGCAACTTTTATTTTATTTAAATAATATATATTTCACCATGAAGCTGTATTCAAGACCTTTCATAGCCCTGCCGTGTGTAGTGCATTTCAGCCTCTGCTGTCAGGTGAACAGCTGTCTATATAACATGGATACGCAGTACAGGAGAGCAAGTAAAGAATGAAGCATGTGCTTAAGGCTTAGCAACTACTGTTTTGTGCCAGACCCTGAAGTGGGAAGGCAGTTGTATCTTTTTAAACATGACTACAGTATATCAAGACATTTTGTTCAGATATTTTTTAATATATATATATTTTTTTAACAGTTTTACCTCAAAATACATGAGCAGTAATACCCAACACAGATAAATGAATTGCACGAAGCAGCCTTCCTTACATCTCATCCAAAGTGACATTTTTGTACAGCATTGTTTTTGTCTTTTAAATTTCCACTGCTTTCCAGTTAGCAAACAAAGCACTACTTGCAGTCTTAGGGCCAATGGACTCTCATGATACTGTGCTCCTCTCGTCTGGCTGATTTGATTTGAACACCAAATGTTCTAGAATGGTTGCCGTAGTTACCAATGTGTGGAGGGTATTGCTTCTTATATATATCACACGTATACTACTTTTTTTCTTCTTTGCATTCTGCATACACTACTTCATTGGAGTTAAGATTGTATGCAAGTTGATAGATTACTGACCGGCTTTAACCCTCTGTTGCACTGTGTCAAGGAAATTGGAAATTGAATTAGGTGGTCCATATAGCAAGCTTTGCGCGACGTGTTTGTTATATTTATCACACAGCATGTACCTCTTTCAGTGTGCAGTAATTCATTTTTTTCTTTTTTTTTGTCAAGTGTATGTAACTTTTTTGGGACATGTTCTTGTTTGGGACACCATGCAACATCAGGTTAACATTTCTTAACCTAGGTCTGTGTTTTTAAACGTCCTGTATACATGCGTTATATTAAACTAGGCAGATACACTGCAGCCCAGGGCTGATAATAACAACCAATACATCTGCTATTGTACTTCAAAGAAGGGTGGCATCTATTATAAAACATAAGAAATACAGTCCATATATATCATAGTAAGAAATACAGTCCATTCTACTACACTGGAACAGCAATAACTTACAGCAGTATAACAAGGCCTTTGGCCTAGGTGTGCTCTCAAAGGCATACAAAAATGTCACCCTAAAAGTCTAGCGTTTGTCTCCCTCCGCTCCTTCAGAAGACATCAAGGGCAGAAGGACTTACTTTCCACAGCCATCAGTCGGGGATTTTCTAGTAGTTTTATGATTTTGACAGTAACAAAAACAATAGTTTTAAATGTGGTTTTAAAATGGTCGCTTTTTTTCCTTACAGATTTGATATTAGGTTATTAAGATTGAATCATTTCAGTACCACTATCGTCTATCTAACTTTCAGTCACATGAACTGCCTGAAATTGTCCAACGTTGTCTGCTTTTTACAATGTATCCCCTCTCGCTGTAAATCCATCTCGATTTTGCGTGCAGCTTCGTAGCCAGTTTCAAAGCCACGGTTCTACCTCAGTCCGCCAGGAATACGCAGTTGTGAAGTCAGTGTGTTATAAAAGCTGCTTGAAGTGTGCGCATAAATCATGCAAGTGCGCTCTGTAGCACTGGCAGCTAGTAATAAAGCTGTCAATAAGTGGCGTGCAGTTGCTAATATCAGAATTTTATTAACATTAAAGTCTATGGGACGGGATTGATTCCTGGGAATATGTTGTTAATAACTGAAAGTTGTCTATCAGGGTTGCTAATAAACAGCAGAATAATAATAATAATAATCTTCATCAATACCACACTGAAGCCATGGTTCACAATGAGAATCACCTCCCTAACCCTCCAGAGATTGAACAGATTCCATTGCTACTTTTTCACTTTTCTAGGAATCTGAATTCACATGGAATTGTAGGGCCAAACCTTTTTCTGATGGGTTTGTAACAGTTATCAAGAGAAACAGGCCATTAGAAGGGGAGCTAAAACAAAAAACCACTTTCACTGTTCCCAAGATATGCACAGGGTAAACAGTGCATAGGATCACAGACTGAAAGAGAAGTACATTGAACTTTTTATTCAATGTACAATGAGGCTTAATCAATGCACAGAACCTTTCATATAGCATGTCATGTTCCTGCACACTTTTAGGGCTACCCTTAACTACTAATGGGATTCACCTGCACCTAAATAAAGTCGAGTACATTTAAAAACATATATTTATAAAATGTATTAGACCACATTGGGCTGTAACCATTCCTGCCTCGAATTCCATTATATTATCCAAAGATGCATGTATAGTGTTCTGGTTTGCCTCAGCCCCCAGAACCTCTTGTTTAATTATCAATCAGTATTTACAAAATGTAAAAAAAAGCATACGGAAGCATTACTTTAATCAACTGACTGGTTCAGAATCAACTGCATTACATGCTGAAGTCCATTTATCTGCAACTAACAACTACGATACACCCTAACTGGAACTAGAATAAAATACTGGACTATCACATAGTAGAGATTCAGTTTTGTTCTATTTACAGCCAACAGTTAATCAGGGTATATTTACTAGGCGTGTATTGAAAGCAGTCGCTACCACAAAGCTCCTATTTGAAACATTTTACATCCATGTAGTGGATTGATTATGGAAGCATTGGTACATGTATTATTCAAGTCACTCGGCTAAAATAGGGCCATCTTGTTTAAAGTAAAACAATGTAATGCTTTGTAATGCAAATAGGTCACTTAGCCCTTGTACCAAAACAGGCAAAACCGTTTGGTGTTTTTTTCCTCTCAAAAGCGTTTTTTTTTTTCCAAGCTGTCACAAAAATCATTAAAACCATCAACCAAACTCCAGTAAAATTCAGCCTGCTTTTCATTTACGGCTAGTTTCCCAGACCCTGATTAACACTGGTCTCGGACGACCTTGCCTATGGTAACATTAGGTAATTCAGGATTAGTGGTAATCACGGTCTGTGAAAACAGCCGCAGCTCGGATTCAGAAACACGCCGGTGTTATTCCATGCTTAAGTTAATGGTTTTCTAACTGAGTAAGAAGCACCATCAAGTGAGCACTATCGTGTATGTGTTGTTTCTCAATATTGCTGTCAATCTTTATATTAAATAGCTTATCAGAGGTTTGTAGAAAGAACTTGGAATCAGCAGATTAGTGATAATGTGGCACTTGATCAAAACAGGCAACTCGCACAGTGCCTAAACTACCGTTTTATTAAAACGATATTGAAAGCAGTAAATACATTTACTGTACCAACTGTGTAGTGACCGTTAAATTTAACAGCAAAGCTATAAGCTCCTAAGACTTGGAAAAAAAAAACGCAGTGACAAATACGTCAATACTCCACAACAACGCTTAAAGAATGCTATTGTGTGCTATAACAATAACAGTACTGCTCCTGCCACCGAAATGTATGCAGATATCCAACATGTTATACTACAGGACATTGTATATTATCCTTTTCTTAAATACACTTTAAAGAAACAAATGTTCAAACTGCACCTTTATATCAGTATCAGGTTTTGTTAAACCACAATTCTTAAGTATATTAAAAACCCCAAAAAGTAGTACACTTAAAAAGCGATCCAATCCTATACCGATCACAAATAGTAAAGCAGTTCATGCTGGGGGAGGGTGGTAATTTGCACCAGTAGGTAAGATACTGATCTGCTGTACAAGTCCGGATCATTGATGAAATGTTTATCTTGTATTTGAAAACATGCAAACCACAAGGACTGACCCATGCCAGGCGCCTGCCTATTGTAAAGCTGCACACAAACAGATTACTGTTCTGGGGGCTCCTTCAAACCACTGCATGAGACCTCGCTGCTGGCAGCAGATGTGCTTTAGCCTCCAGTGCTTCAGAGACTCGTGACAATCCGTCCGCTCTCTAAAATCGACAGCCACCTTCAGGACAGGACCTCATCCTCCCCCACGTCCGGCAGGTCTGCGCTCTTTATACTGTCCCCGCTGCCTTGCTTCCTGGGAGAAAGAGAATCAACAGAAAAGCAAAGCAGGGATGCCGTAGTTAGAAAAAAAAAACAGCTCTCCATTCATTTAGAGAGAGGAGGAGGGGGGGGATCAATGTTAAAATCGGTAAATAATTCTCAGCTGAAATATTTTCTGCGCCGAATGACAGTGAAATATTTCATCCATTTTAAATGGGGTGCACCCAATTGTAAATATATGGGGAGACAGCATTGGCAGTGATTTTGTCGTCGTGGGTTTGAGATGGTTAACAGCATGCCTTCCCTATCGTAGTGCCCATGCACACGTGGCAGGCTTCCAATGCAACAGCGCTGATCTGAACTCACCGTCGTCAACACTGCAGCAAAGCAGGAGGATTTCATACTGTTCCGCCTCTGTGTGCTCACACCTCTGTTCTCAGTCACAATTCAATCATGAAACTCCACAGGGAAGCAGCCTAGCTTCGGGATTCTAACACATGCTCAACTAGGCTTCTGTTACACTCAAACTGTGTTGCCCCTGAAGCACTTTAGCTGCAATACCTGAATGAATTGTACATTTCGAATTCAGAGCACCCACAGTTGATATCGGGAACCGGCCTGACCCAAATTCTCAGCACTTCCAGATTTTACCAATCCTTTCTCTCATGTCTTTTAACTGCATACAGCATTCATCAAGGAGTTCCCAAACATCACACAAATGATTATAAAAGTTAAAGGCTATTTTATCTTGCATGATCAGTTCTCTGCTTATTTGTCAGTAGCATTTGTAAAGTCATAAGACACCATGCAAGGGGTTTTTGACCTATAATACTTACTCATAAGTTCATGTGCTACAGGAATAAGCAAATGCAGTATGCAGATTTAGTTTGTTCAATTGTAATGTCAAAAGCACAAACTAGTTCTCAACTTTAGGTGGGGAGTTTCCTATGCAAAATAAACTGGATATTTTTAACACTCCAGCATTAATTTTCTCATGCTATTTTAATGTTCAAATCAGTAAAAAGAATGATTGTTATTAGATATTTCATGCAGATCAGGATTCATGCAGAGATTTATTTGTTTAGCAAGTTACTCTCGTCAGAAAATTCACTTGCTGTTTGCAAAGTGTGATCCAAAGTAGAAGGCGGCATACACAACTGAATTGTGTTTTTAGAAAAATAAAACAATCTGTAACATTCAGAGATACAGGCTTTTAAATGTGCTAACCTTCCCTTATAAAGTTGTGCATGCTTTCTGCTTTCCCATGGTTATACGATGCATTTCCCATAGTTTACCATGGTTTTCCATGCTTTTAAATACAGCATGCTTTACGATACCTCTCTGGGCATTAAAAGGCTTACCTATGCTTTTGCTATGCATCATTACACTTTGCTATGCTTTTACTATGGTAAACTTTTTTCCCCCTCACTCCAGATAAACTCAGCTTCTTTTTCACCCTTCTCCACAGTAAACAGTGACTCACTTGCATGATCTCAGTTTTGATGTAGATGTGACCAATTATTTTACGTGTGTGCCCTTCAAGTATCGTAGCACATTGCATCAATGGGGATTCCATGCATAGTCTGAGTTTCAGAATGCGTTTTCAGAGCTGACAAGCTGTTTCCCAAAGGCACTGAAATTCACACATCCTTACATCACTGCTCGCTGCGGCAGCCTCTCAGAATCGAGCAGACTCCCACTGTTGCCATGCAGACGCAGACAGAGACGTAGGAGTTTGTACCTTCAGCACCTTGGATCACACTTCACAGCTCTCGAGCAACCCACCTCGGTTAGTTGCATTTGGATTCAAATTTACAAGCAAACGAGATTTGCAGCAGAGGAATGGTTTTACCTGTGGCTACTGTGAATGTAGCAGTATTTCACATTTCCTGACTTGTTTTTTCTAGAAAGTGGGAAGGTAAGAAGGAACAGTGAGATAAGCTGTATTGTTACTGGTGCCGTAGATCGTCAAATGGAAGTTGCTCAATGACCCAGGTCAGATAATTAGAGCACGCCATGGCTGTTTCAGTAAAAATTCAAAACAAAATGAAATGCCCTGTGGCTTAGCGGGATACTTGAGCAATAGCAAAACAAACTACTCAGGAAGAGTAAAGGATAAATACATACATACATAAATAACACAGCTATCATCCCTATATATGGGATCTGGAATCCTCTCCTCTTTCTTGGCACAGTGGAATTTGTCTGAATAAATTCAAACAAATAAACTCATAAAGCTGACAGACACATCTGGCCCAGCGCTTTCTGGCTGGGCCCAGGCTGGGCAACAGTCCCGGTAAAACAGCATGGGCTCTGATAAGAGGGTGTAACTGTGTCAAATTGCTTTAACTATGGGTTCTTTTAAGTGTGTTTCTTAAAAGCCAAGTTCTGTTCAGACTCACATGAGCAAGTTTCCCGAGGCAGACAGACAGCGTTCCTCTCGCCTGCTCCAATCAAAGGGGTTCCCAAAGGATCGCTTCCGAAGCATGGTCTTCACCAAAATCTGAAGAGAGGAAACGTGTCACTGCAGTGCATCTTACAAGCGTGCTAAACAGCCTGCAGTGCTGACAAGAAACTTTACTGTTGCTGCATCCTGTGCTGTCCGTATCGCACCAATATATTTGTATTTTTAAAATGGTTTTGACTCACACATTAACCAGCTGAAAATATTTTTTTTACTCAAGTGTGTCTACCAGAA
Organism: Acipenser ruthenus; assembly: GCF_902713425.1. Classification (NCBI taxonomy): domain Eukaryota; kingdom Metazoa; phylum Chordata; class Actinopteri; order Acipenseriformes; family Acipenseridae; genus Acipenser; species Acipenser ruthenus. The sequence goes on from NC_081199.1 coordinate 7,159,696, forward strand.
TTCCTTTTATAGGCATTGTAGTTTCTGCAGACTCTCCTGCTGCAATGTTGGTGCTCTGACTGAAGTGAGAGAAAACAATGAAATTCAGGAGGGAGCATGATCCGGAAACACTACGATGCTTATAAGAGAAAGTTTCTTTCCCCTGGCAAACACTCTCCAGTAAAAGCTGAGAAATTTTATGTTAAAAAATATATTAAAAAAGCAGAAGAATGTCAAAAATATATATTGCTGTGAGATACGGCAAAAGTAAAGCAATGCGTTTCTTATAAACACTACAGGGGGTCTGTAACATTTTAACACAAGTGTTCTCACTGTAGCTGCCTTGCTTCCTCGTTTCATTGAGCAGGGACTTCTGCCACAGTACTCTACTTGAAAAACATGTTGTTTGTACGGTGATGTTGAATTTATTAAGAACAGCTGTTCCTGTTTGGCATGCAGGACTTCCTATTCAAGCACACAAACACATTTATTTTACAGTAATGTCCACTACAAATAGATGTATTTCCTGTTATAAAGGTATCACTTATTGAAACGGTTACTCAAATCTTAGCCATGTGCCAGATTTTTTTTTTTTATGATTGTGTACCAATCTGACCATGTTTAGCTGTATGAGTACAGCAATTAAACCAACACACAGATCTTTCTTTCCAATAAAACTACACCAAATCGACAGCAGCTAGATTGTAAGGCCTCAAGGGAATTAAACAAATCTAAAAAGAACAGAACAGTCACAAGATAATGATCAAGCACATGTCGTTATATGGAAATCCAATGTTAATATGTATATCCTGCTTTCCTCTAAAACAGACTTCCAGGTGCTTTGTTTTATTTTTCATACGTTTTCACTAGTCATGTTGAGAGACACAGGTTTTCAGGTTACACCAGCATAATAGTAAATGTTTACAGAAAAAAAAAGTCTTTGGCTGCCCAGACATATGGTTTAACAAATCATTTTGTGTGTAAGCGGGTCTGACAATATAGTGATGCTTTCGACCTTTTAAAGATCACAGAAGCACATGGCTTTTTGGATTGAGAACATCAAAGACTGAACAGCCACAGCCAACAGATGAAATGATCAAATTTCAATACTGGAGCAACTTGCTAATTATGTGAAGTTCTGCAAAAATGTAGGAAATGGACTTGAAGTTCACCAAGTGTATTTTGCAGTGCCTTGGCTGGATGGAATGCATAATGTTCACCTGTAAAAGCTCTTCTTTTTTCAATATATAAAGAATATGAGAAAATGCTCAAATGAGAGGAAGTCATTTGGCCCATCTAAGCTTGTCTGGTTCCTAGTTGATCTCCGATTTTTCTGTGTGAAGAAGTGTCTCCTTCTCTCTGTCCTGTCTATCACTACTTCAATTCCAACTGCGTCCTCTGAAACTGGTTTCTGTATTGCACTTCGAGTATTAGTCTGGGTTAACTATGTCAGCTCCTTTTAAGATAAAAAAAAAACATTGATGTTTGAAGCTACAGTATTTACTCTTTAATCATCCAACCCTATAAACTGCCCAGCCCTGCAGTATAAAGGAATGAGTGTGGGGGAAGAGCTGCTTCTCACCACTGTAGCCAGGCTGGGGATGTGCTTGACAGAGTTCTCCACCTCCTCCTCGGTCACCTCTATCAGCGTGCAGTTCTCATCCTCCGAGGGGAGAGGCTCGGCCCCTTGTCTCGTCACCCAGGGGTGGACCTGCACAGACAGGGCGAGGACGGCCATTACACACCGCGCGGCTCAGTCCGGGACACACAGTAATGCACTTTCCAGAACAGCACACTGTACCTTCATCTCAGGGACTGTGATTCTCGTCTCCGGGTTCTTGTTCAACATTTTTAATAGCAGGTCCTTTAAATCTTCAGATACATCTCGTCTGTAATCCCAAAAGATTGTTACCAGCGCTTCTGAGGCACAGTAATTACTGATGTTTACTGACCCCTCAGAACTGAAAGCCTGCTGGGGAAATCATTTCCCTAGCTACACTGGGTATAACTTTTGTTCTCCCCCCCTCACCCCCCATACTAGCATACTAGTTATATGCTAAAGGGGCTTTACTTTACACATGTGAGTATGGAAGGTTTTTACAGATCCTGATTAACTCTAGTCTTGTATTATGTTACAACATCCAGTATGGTAACATTAGGTGAGGTAGCCCAAGATTAGTGCTGATGCCTTCAGATGTGTTTTAATAGGGGGCTCCAATGGTCTAAATCATCCCTGAAAAGGTCTTTGAAACGACCTTGAACATCTGTCAAAATGATCAGGGAAACCCCCTTACTTTTTCCAGATTTTTAGGTAATACTTTACTAAACACTACTGAGTGCATTATAACCCTAGGCAATGATCCATCACATACATGGGTCTCAAGCTCTCGCATTGCTGCCAGATTCATATAGAGTGGCGGTATCTGGCACTGTTTACAGCTATGGCCAAAGGTTTTGTATCACTCTATATAATTAACACATTTTGCTTCATAAAGTTTTTTTTTTAAATGTCTCAATCCTAAAATTTTAGATGAAGCAAAACTGTTGCCCATAGCTATAGGGACTGATGCCATATGCGAGTTACCACTGGAAGGGTAAATTAGAGGGCGAGTGAGGGGGTAAATAAAACACAAGTACAGAACACAACGCAGATCCCTGGCACTTACTGCTCTGGCAGTTCCACAAGCTGATTCTTAATTTTGTGATGCAGGCTCAATATCCGCTCATCCATGAAGGGACACTGAAATGCAAATGTATTTTGGCACATTGTGACAAGCGCTAAAGCAGATGAAAGGAACAGGTGTTCACAAGGAGAACGCTTCTCTTTAAAGCAAGACTGAAAAACACGTTCAAGATTTCTAACCCACCCTTCAAACCCCATTTGAGGGAGAGGGTTTGATGTGCAGGATGCCAGGTGTGGTTCTTTACACTCATGCCAATAAAAGAACAGATGAAACTGCACAGGCTGATCGTCTGCTAGCTCACAAAGATGTCCCTGTACACCCACTCACAGCATTCAAATATTCAACCCATTTTAAACTCCATGCACCTGCGGGACACAACTGGAGCTTTTATTGAAGTGGATTTGCCAAAGGGAAATTAATTGCACAACAAAAGAGGTTAGAACGATGAAAAACAAGGAATCTTCACTACGAGCAAAGTAACAATGTAACACTAACACAAGCAGGTGTCTGCTGAAAAAATAGGACTTTTTGTGAATTATTATTATTATTATTATTATTATTTTTTTTTTTTTTTTTTTTTCTTGGGCAGCTACTGTAGCTTTAGTTTAAGATCCTACATAAAGAGAGACACTTAAACAAATTAGATCTCACCATCTGTGATTATTGTTACGGCATTCATTCACTTTCTTTCCTTGAATGAGAACAGCACACACCTCATATGTTTTATTACCTGTCCAAACACGAAGCAGTATAAAGTGACTCCCATGGCCCAGACATCCAACGCCTTGAAAGAGAAGCAAAGAAAATGGTTTGGACTGCATAGAAGAGACAAGCAACACAACACAAGCAGTTACAGTCCTATATCCCAAAAAAACACGAATCTTAGGTTCCAAACCAAACTGGTACCACAATCCAACAGGAATAATGTACTTCAGTATGCACTGTACAGGCAAATTAACGATAGCTGTGATGGACTGAACGACTCTGGTCCACCAGCTTATCCTCAATTCGCTGGTAGATTATATTGTTTGCTCACATGATAACTTGTAGAGCCAAATCTAATCACATAAAAAGCAATTTGCACCATTTTTTGAGGGGAAAGAAAAATAAAACATGTTAATGTAACATAACTTGCAGGTGCACTTTTGAGTTAAATTGATTTTTATTATCTGTTACTTGTTTAATACAGTTTAATTTTAGTTAAACGAAACATGGGGAAATTGCATTATGGTGTTAATATAAATTAGTGCCGTAGTGCGGACTGCACCCTGTACACAGCCAGGAAACATGCACAGGTGATTGTATGTTCCTTACGCGGCTCCGAGGGACAATGGCGCTTGGTTACCTTGCCTGAGAAATTCTTCCTGGTCTCGGACAGGGTCTCAGGAGCCAGGAAGGCTGGAGTACCCACAGTGCTGGTCAGCAGGGCGTCTGTGCCTTCAAACTGATTGCTGACTCCGAAGTCTGCGATCTTGATGTGCCCGTCTTCCCCCACCAGCAGATTGGACGGCTTAATATCCCGGTGGATTATCTTCTGATAGTGCACTGGCCCGGAGGAATAATAAGACACAGGTGTCCTGCCATTTTTGGAAACTTAATATAGTGATCTTTCACCTCTGTTGGCTCCAGACTGCACTTTAAGCTAGTCATTAAAATGTTTTTATTTATATTAAAAAATTATAAAGAAGTACTGGTCTAAGCCTGGTTACGTTTTGAAAAATTGCTTCGACACTTACAAAATTCGATTCCCCGCAACAAATCCTGGAAGTAGAACCGTGCCTGGTTTTCAGTTAGGGGTTTGTCTGTCGTAACTTCCATTACAGCACTGAAAAAATAAATCAAAAAAGAGCAACAAATGTACTTATTTTGTGCTGGTGCAGTGTGATGTGCTTGAATGCAATAGCAGAGGTACAGGTTTTTTACTGCGAAAAAAAATCTAAAAACGGTAGTGGAGTACCTTTGGGATATAACAGAAGCAGCCTGTCGACTCTGGCAGTATAAAAATGAAATACCATACAACGTTTACAAAAGCCTGAACTTGTCTACGTATATATCTTAATGTGGTACTGCTGGTGTGGTTTTACTGAATTCCTATTTCATGTATATGAATTAAAACATGCACATTGCTCAGCTTACCCTTGTTTCACCAGTTCAAACACTGCAAGCGAAAGAAATACACCATTAATACAAGGTGGTGCTTTTTTTCAGGACCGTTTTTCATCAAATAGAGGTCAATGCATGAATGTTTTCTGACAGCGGGACTTGACAATATTGCTTGAAGCTATTGAGCAAGACGACAAGCTCTGAATGAACCGGACTGACAGCCTGCTAGTGACAGCCGATTCAGATAGATTTGAAAGAGATCATACAAGACTAACAAGATTACTTGTAAACGTAGTCGAGATTGAATTAAAAGGCAGTAAGAAGGTTTCTACACCACTAGTTACACAGACACAGGGTGGGTGCTTAACCCTTAGTGATCAGGAAGACATACAAGTCTGGTTGTTGTCTTTGAAGACTATAGGATCCTCAAAATGTGGACCCCTATGCACTGACCATGCAAACATAACTGCCTTGAATTTGTGCTAATCTTCCCCAAACGTTTATCATAGCTTCTCAGCCTCCTACTTATCTCATGGTATAACCCTATAAACTGTGGATTTACTAATAGCTACATTATGAGGTATATGTAAGCCCTGTTTCACACTCACCTGGCCTCACAAAATACTGACTTTGCTGTCTGTACACGACTGAAATTCTGGTCTTAACTAACACAAATATTTCAAAAAAAGATTCATCATTATAATTTAGGTTGGTATCAAGAGTTATTTAGTTAAGAATGTAGGAACAGCTGCAAGAAATGCAACAAAACAAGACTTTTTTTTATAACCCTTTCATGCATGGCAACCTCATATGTGGACGCATAAAAAACTCTCTTCTAGTCTTTATATGGGAACACATGAAAGTCACCAATATGATGACCTCATATGAGGTTGCTATATTTATTACAGTATGTGTCCAAAACTACTTTTGCTTCAGCAATTTTCAACATTTCCTGCATGAAAGTGTTAAAGCTGTATCTAGGGTCACCAGAACAAGCTGTGCTGGTGCTGAGCAGCCTGACTGCAGCGTGTGAACACTGCAGAGACACAGCTGGGACCGACAAGCCCCTGCCTGGGTCTGTTCACCGGGTCAGACGGCTGTACTGCAAGCACACCCACCCATGTACAGATGGTCCTCACTGGGGTCGTCCAGTACCTGGTCAGCAAAGAGAGAAGAGGGGAGAGAGGAACAAAAGCATCACTGTGTCCTGACTAACAAATCCAAACGTCACCACCAGCCGTTCTATATGCAAAAATCTGAACGTGGTGTGTGTGAGGTGTACTTGGTTCACGGGAGCTGTGGTTTAGTGGGCAGAAAAGCAGCGTTGATTATGTTGACAACAGCCCCTGAACTGATTCGAAGTGTCAGTTTACAGACCCAGAGCCGTGGGTTAACTTGAAGAGCGCACGGACTGTCACTTCAGCTCAGAGATGTGTCACATTTCAAATCACGCTTACAATTATCGAATATTGCCTTTCTGAAGTTCACAGCGGGAAAGAGTGGGCGTCAGTAAGGCCTGGATTTTTTATGACTATTACCGCCACATGAATTTGAGCTTTATACTTTCCACCAGTGTGAGCACATGTCTGTGTTTTGGAAGGGCAAAAGTGTTATACAATCTGTCATGTGTGTGGGCAGTTTAGTTTGGATTGAAAGAGGCACTCTGTCTTAAATATTGTACCAAAACTCATAATTCTGCCCAAAATTGACATCCGTCCTTCACAAAATAACTTTACCAGGCTTTCTTTCTTGTACATGTTAATGGATCTTCTTGATGTAAATATGGTGTTATTAATAAAAAACAATATCGGTGCTGAAGGGTTTCTAATTGGAGTGTTTTGAATCCATCCATTTCCACATCGTTCCCGCTTGCATTCAGGAGAGCCTCACCTCGACCAGCTTCACCACGTTGGGGTGGTCCAGCTTCTTCAGGATGGCAATCTCCTGGTACACTCGCTCCAGGGGTCCCTTCGGCTGAGGGGGGCCCTCAGGGAAGGTTTTAGCACCCCGTGGGGGGGGCCGACCTGTAAAAAGGGAGAGGTTTATAACAGGCTTTGTTAGATAGAAATATCTGCCAAATAAATAATTAATAGATAGTCATGTTATCAGTACGATTTCCAAAAGGGGCAAAGTAAAAAAGAAGCTGTTGTCAAACGTTTTTAAAAAGCCTTATTTAGCCCACTGACTGTGGGATATTCAAGAGGCTACAGAGGGTTTTACATCAATGTTTTATATATTGATAAAGTGAAAACTCACTATTTTAATAACTGAACAGTGAATTATTAAAATAGTGGATTTTCAGTCTATTAATTACTTCTTCATGAAGTATTTCCAGTGGTGGATGAGTTGATCCTGATTTTCAATTCTCTCTATTCTATCAGCATCAGTAACGATGGTGCGTCACACAACCCTTTACATATGCTAAGGGTTCACCACCTGTGTGTAATTGACCTTTTTAAAGTTTTACATGAGCACTTACGAGGAAAGCCAGCTTGTCGCATGAGCTTCTTTTTGGAAAGAACTTTCATTGCCTGTGGAACAAAACAACAGCAGGAAAGAGTCCAGTTACAGTAAATCCTCTTTTATACTCTGCAAATAACTGTAAATAACTCGCTTGGACTGGAGGGCGGGACCTTAATGCCTAATTTAGTCCCCACTGTGTCAACAAAAACAGAGTGGAAGCAGACAGGGCTCAGAGCTCTATTGAGTGCTTAGTGTGGGCAGTGTGTTACATATTCACATAAGCCATCACTGTAGATACTGTAATACTGTAGATAATGCAATTACGGACAACGTTTCTTAACTTTGGGAGTCTGTTACCATACCCACCCACACCAATTTCATTTATATAGTGTCCTTCATGGGCAACCAAAAATTTAAAAAAATAAATAAACTGCAAACCAAACAAGCACAAGCTCGCTAGTGAAAGGCCAAATCAAAGAGGAATGTTTTGAGCTTAGATGTAAAAATACTGACTCAGCATTCCGCATAAAATTTGTAAGCGAGTTCCAAAGTGAAAGAGCTAAAAAACCAGAAGCCTATAAACCCTAGGTTGTTAATCGAGTTCTTAGAATAACCACGAAGTCATTCAGATGTTCATTGATTAAAATGAGAAATTATCTCACATCCATCTTAGACATCTTTTTGAAATAATTTATCCACACTATACAAGCCATGCAATGCACCCATACGTACATAGTAGGTGTTGTCATCTTCATTGTAAGCCAGCTTAACAACTCCATAGGAGCCCTGGTCAAAACAAGAAAGACAAGCGTTAGGAAGACATGTTTGCATGTCAGTTAATTTACAGTTACAAACATATAACTGCTCCTTACTAAACCATGTACTGCTATTGCAGGTTTACAAAAGATACCGTATCTGTCTGTATAAGCTCGCAGTAAAACGGGACATGGCTCCTACTGCTATGCACGCAGTCATTGTGATGTGTGCTCAAGTCTGTTCCCTGAAAGGCAGTTCTATATTACATTCCCAACTGGGCTGCCAGATTGTACCGGCAGCAGGTGACCTGCTTGCGGTTTGTAACTGATTTTACAGTTGGACTGGACTGTGGAGGTGAAATGTCTGGCTGTGAATCCAAATCACAATCCCCCGACCCCCGGTCCTTAGCTGAAACAACTCAGCCACTCTGCCTTCTGCCTCGGAGGCCAACTTCTCTCTTACTGTACCTTTCCAATTTCATCTTTCAGCTTGTATTGGTTGAGCTGCACACAGTCCTGTAAAAACAAAACAAAAAACACGGCTAATGAGAACAAGGGTATGCAATTTAGCAGAAAGCTATACAATGTAATGGTAATGGTGTTAAACCCTATTCACAATGCCAAATAAATGTGGAGAAGACGACTGGGAATGAAGTGAATGAAAACATTATTTAGGTAGTATGATTAGTGTAGTTATTCCCAACTCTAAATACGTCCAGTTATTTTTTCACCGCATCTTTTTTAGCCTATATTAACGTTTAAACCTTAGTATTAAAACTGTTAAAGGTTTAAACTTGAATCTGTTTGGAATGTTTGTAAACCAGAAAAGCCATCACAAGAAGTCAATCACTTTCTAAGCAAGTATATAAAGCTGAATGTGACCAGCATTTCATATTATACATGGCAAAGACTTTGAAGACATACTGAACATGAAATAAAGTGGCGTCCACTGTACACACTATGCAATGCTTAAATGTTTAAACTCTAGGCTATGATCAACTGGAAAGGCATTCTTTCCTTCACTGTAATGCTGAGGACCAGCAGGGAAGAGACAGTGCTTTCCAGTGTTGCATCCTGTGACGTTTCAAAATGAAGAAAATACTCTTTTCTTATTTTATTGAAACTTTTGTCTTAACAGTGGTAAAGGGAGCTGTGGGAATTCCATGGAAATTGATTTTAAAATCTAACAGTACTGCGACTTTAAATACAACAAGCAAAGTGCCCTGCTCAAGCCACAGAATATAAAACTAACAGAGCTCCATATTAATGTTAAATATTTATTCTTGCCTCACGCTATTAACAATGATAATATTTATCTTTACTGTAGTCACACAAGTTTTTTTTTAAAATTTTTGACTATCTTCTGGCTACAGCTGAGACACTGAGTTTTAAAATCCCCCAGCATACTAAATAAACCCTGGTACTGAGTGCTTTTCTCTTCACACAAGTCATGCGCTTACTGTATAAAAACATACCAATCCAGGTGAGATCTCTCTGACATACAGCTAGCAAACACTGTGTTATTAACTCTGCATTCTAATCTACTGATCATAGAACTATAATGTACTTCTAGGTATTCTGTTACCATGTAGCATGTGTGCTTCTCTATGGATTCGCTCTTGAATCATCTCAGAACAGCCGTGCTTTTGTTTCATTAACCCTGAATCTGTTCATCCGGATTTAATTAACCGGGAGGCAGCCTCTCACTGCTCGTGGGGTCCTGCTGGTTAGAGCTGGGGTGGAACTGGAGGATGAGAGGGTAGCTGGCTCAAGGGCTCCCAACATTTTGGCCTGCCATCAAGATCCCGCCTTGTAAAGAAAGATATTTAACTCAAAAACAGTTGCACTACTGTCTCCAGGATTGGGATGATACATAAACCGATTTGCATTTGCAGATGATGAATTTGTAGAAATGACAAATTGAAAAATTTATGATGATGTCAGTATGTTTTAAGGGCTACGATTCGTCAAGGGAATTTTTTTTTATTTTGGGGGACATGCATTTGTGAATGCAACAGATGGAAGTCCACAGTGCATTGAAATCTGCCCTGTGTAACTGGCACCGTATACTGGCGCCCAGTGAAACACAGGAAACACGCAAGGAGCTCCAACTGGTGCTTTTGGAACAGAAATAGAACAGCTCTGTGTGTGTTACAGTCCATGTCGACAAGCCTTTTTAAATAAAATAAAGAGCAAGAAGCACACAAATCACACTTTCAAGGCTTTAAAACAGTTCTCTGGTTTTAAGAGCGGGCTTGAGACGTCAAACTGAAAGCTTTCCACTTCACATGAGCTTGCTTTTCACACAGAATGATGAGGTCACACCTCCTTTCTAAACCCCATCCCTTCATTGCCTCTTCTGTTAAAAAAATAATAATTATAATGAAAGCGACATGCCCTAGAAAGATGAAATGACCACGACAGGTGTGACAAATCAACTTGATTCTGCAGTAAAAAAAAAAAAACCCTCAAGACTTTAACGTGTGTTTACATGTTCCTGAACCTGTGAAACTGGATTGTCTGAAACCCCTTAATTTTGTTACAGATCCAAATGCTGTACTGGCTGATTAGAAACTTAGAAACAAGTTTAGTGAACCTAACCAAAGAAAAAAACAGCTACAAATGTAACTAAAAAGCATACAGAAGAACCATAAATACCCTCAAAAAAGGTCAAAGCACCATCATCAAAAATGCCATGTTTTCTGTTTCCTTGGGAATACAGAACTGCAGCAATACAGACACGTCAGGTCCAGTCCTACCTGCAGATCAGTGATCGAGACTCTGTGAGACTCAACCGTGGGTCTCCGTGGCAGGCGAGGGGAGGAGTGGGGTGAGGTGACAGGCGAGTAGGGCAGGGAGGGGTAAATGTAGCGTCCGTTTACCCCTGGGTTGCTGCCCGGAGACTGGGCAGTCTGGGAGCGTTCCTGCAGGGATAGTTTGCGGTCGGAGAGGTTGAGGCGGACTCTGGCCTCCTGGCCCCCTTGGTTCTGCTCGTTCCTGAAGAGGGGCGCGGAGACCCCCGCTTCGGTGAGCCGGCCGCAGTCGGGCTGAAGCTCGGGGGAATTGCAGCTGTCCATGTCCTTGCCGTCGCCCTGCCCGGCCGAGCTTGGGTCGTACTCTGTGACCACAATCAGGGACTCCATGCCGACGTCCAGGTTCAGTAGTGAGATGCTGCACACGAGGTCCGGGGGATGCTGCTGCTGCTGCTGCTGCTTGGTCTTTCTGGTGCTGCTCTGCTCATCCCTGCAAACAGGCGTCTTCTCAGCAGCAGGCTGACTCGAAACACATGATGACATGGCGATCGTCCCAACTGCCGCCAGACTGCTCATCCATCAGCCCTTCAGGCAACAAGGCTGGAAGAGGGAAAGGCAGAACGTCAGGTCTCGCATTTCTATGTATTTGTATTATTACATTTTTTAATTGATACATAGCTCTCTCTCTCTCGCTCCCTAAAGAAAAGACAGTTTTTCAATATTTATACAGAACATACGGTACTTTTTATTTCTCAATTCTATAATTGGTAATTCAAATTTGTTTAATTCACTGCTGGCAGTAAATCGTACTATACTGTGTAAGGAACTGTTTTCAATATTTCATTATTTTTGTTTATGTGCAAGACAGACAGTAAAATACTGAGATTGATATACTTGAATTACAGTATCCTCCCTTCCTGCTATTGAAATCCCTTTCAGAATGCATTCTCATTTTCAAAGCCATCCTTCTAATTTCTCTTAATATGTATTCTTTGAATCTGTGGATACCCCTTGTCTGCATATTTATTCAGATCTACGTATCTGATTGATGCACACGCCTCCATGCTGTGTTTTGTTTAATTGATTTCCTGTTTTCGGTCATCCCTGGAAAAGAGGCTCTTGTCCCAGAGTTGTCTTTCATTACCCCTTTAATCCCATTTCTGTCTGAATTCAGTGCCTGAAACATAATCTTCAGGCCGTCTGGTGTGCAAGTACAGCTGATTTTCCCCTGCCATAGAATTATGACAAGCAAGTTCCAGTGTCAGTTTAGTAAAGAAATATTTCAGTTTGACATCTCAAGTCTGCAGTGCATGAGACTGGCACTGTGATGTTCCCTATGGCTCTAATCACAAAGCTTGCGCTGCCTTAAAACATAACTTGCATTCCCTTAAATTGCCTTGGTGCCCAACAGCTGTCTATGATACTATCAAATTAATGATGAGCTCCGACACGGGGATAACACTTCGCTTGCAAGGCATTAGGGGTAACGTAGTTTCTCTTAACCTCTTCAGCCAATTACAACGTTGTCTTTCCTGTTCTGGAGAGAGTACAGAATGGTCTACAGCAGTCCAGACAACTCCAGTGCTGCGATTTCATAGGCAATTCAATAACGAAGTGCTTTAGGGTCTAGACAGGGGTTTACTTGGTCCAATAGAATAACTAAATTTACCTGAACCAATTCACTGCAGCGTCAAATGACATTTAAATGTATTTTGTACACTCCCTGTACTATTTGGAGCTTATAACCATTGTGAATGGTTCTGGGTTTTGTTGCTTCAACACCGAGTTATCATATTTCTCTAAATCTGCCTTCACCTGGCTGTGAACTTGCTTTGAGCTTGTCTGGGGAATCCTAAATGCCATCACTGCATAGCCTTCCTCGTGCCATTAAAATCCTGTCACGGTGTGACCTTTCAACTCTTCTAACCCAACCTACTCCTCTGTGTGTGTAAAAATGTGGAGCAGGTCAGAGGTCACACTGTCACATGATTTAAACTGAATGAGGAGCGCTCTTCAGTGCAGGCACTTTCACCAGACGAGCTCAAATCTAGGTTAAGGCGGATATAGAGAAAATAATAGAGCACCATAAATCAGAGCCACTAAGAAGGATGGCATACACCCTGAAGTAGGAAGGGAAATGTAAAAATAGCAATTAGCATGACATTTGAAGCTACTTACTCTTAAACAGCATGGCTGGAACAAAATCCTGGACTGAAAATACCAAGATAGACCCCTGGCTAGAGGTGTAACGATACACTACGTATCACAACACGCAATACACGTGATGGCCCGGATAGGGTACTTGCATGATGTATAATACGAGCAAATGATCAATGATGGACTATTATATTAAAAGACCAATTAAATGAGTCACGGAGAGTATGTATTTATACTAACTATAAAATACACCTATTCATTCAAGAACCACTTGGTGAACTACAATACATATCTCTATTACTGTACGATATATCATGTAAAGAAAGCATCACGAATGATCGATACACGATGAACCATTACACCTGGACTACAGTAGTGCAGGAAGACACACAGGAGGGTCAATTCCAGAGACAAAGCAGTCAATGTGATGTATTGTTCTGGAGGCTGTTTTTTTTTTATTATAGCAGTGCAGCCTGCCGATTACAGCAAGTACAGTTCACATGCTCATGTTGCAAGGGCTGCTTAGCAGTACATTATTATTATTAATAATGCCTCTCAACATGCATGCAACCAGCAGCTATCAAGTAGTTCAGTGTGCAGGTCTGCAGAGGGTTACCATGCTGTACTGCAGCAGCGATGGGACTCATGCGAAAGACGGGTGCAGTGCATCGCCTACCTGCCCCGGTTAGTCTGCTGCTCAAATGCCAAAGAGACAAAGCAGAAAGAAGAAAAAACAAACACTTGAGTTAAGAGTGCACAGTATCTTAACATGCTGCACAGAAAGAGCGCTCAATACTGTTCTAAACTTTCTTTAGTTCTTACTGCTTATGCACATTTAAGGGGTGCTTTTCTTTGAAAAAGAACAAACGATGCACCCCTGTGCGTCATCTCTCCAAAAGAAATGCAGCTGAACTACAGCAAAATCACTGTAAAACCTCTTCCCACCATCCACTGTCTAAAATAGATGATTGTGGGCGTTCACACCCCCTTCAGATGCCCCTGGCTCTTTTCAGTCACCCCCTCTAAGTGTAAACCGCCCCAACAATTTCTTCCATCTTCACAGAAGGTCATCCTGGATGTTCTGCCTCCCACGGCCACTCTCTGCGTGGGAAGCACTTGTCTTTGTGATGTATTGTTCTGGAGGCTGGTTTTTTTTTATTACAGCAGTGCAGCCTGCCGATTACCGCTGTGCTGCTCTGCACACTCTTCCTCCATGCTCTCGTTCCTCTTGAAGCTTCAGGCTTAGTGCTCTGCTGCGTGTGCTGCTTCTACCCCCACAAATGATCTTTCCTAAGTGGCAAGGCACATTTGTCCTGATGATGCTTCAGCTAATGTACAGGACCAGAAAAATCTTCTTTATCAAGTACAAGTATTCATCAGAACTTGGTACAAATTAAGCATGTGGCTGAATAAACAGGACCAATGCACATTTTCCTTCAACAGAATCCAGTTCAAGTATTACAAAATGTCTAAAACCTACTCTATCTGAATGAGTTGTTCCCTTGATGACTTGACTTACCTTAACAAAGAAATGTGTTTTATGGAAATGTGATACATCTGCTATGTAATGCTTCTGCCACTTATTTTACATATTGTACATTCACTGCACAAATACTGCCAACTGATACTCACATCCACATACAGGGTGATTAGAAAGTAAGTTGTACAATAGTCATTGTGCATGAATGACTGCAGCTCTGCCACATAGTGTTCGTTTTGTTTCCCACCAGCAACACAAACAGACCCTAATGAAGAAAGGCATGTTTCACACAGCACTAGCTAGAAGACTGCCCTTGGACTGGCGAAATCACCTCTGTCAGTGTGAAAATACCAGGAGTAATTAGTGCAAACTGCTTAGGAAGACATTTATAAACACGACTCAAGTCATGTAATTACTCAGTTATCAAAGCAAATAAAAGTCTGGAGGGACTGATGAGGGGGCTTCTTCTTGAGTGTTGAAATCATTGATGGGGAAGACAACGGGTACCTTTATAAGCAACCAGTTTACAAGAACATACCGTATAATCAAAACAGATGCAAAAATCCAGTCGACAGATTTAAAATAATGATGTCATACTTGTTTGTTGCATGCATGAAAACAGCCGTGCACGGTTAGATATGGGAGAATCTCACGCCCTGTATAGAAACACACATTTTAATTCTAACTATATCTTGTGTATGATGACATGGTAGAAGTTACCAATGGAGAAATTCCACAGACTTCAGCAAACAGCTGGCTAGCTGGCATCTGATAAAAGCTTCTATTTTAATTCTACAATGACAGGGACTCAGGGACACAACCATACACTACAATGTGTGTGTGCCAATGAATCTGGATTGAAACAGAGCTTCAGATTGCTTTTGAGCTGCTCCTAATGTATTCAGCATCCCTGGTGGTCCCTGTGGGGGGTTATTTGTCAAAGCTGGAAGGGAAAGGGATACACCTTCTCTGTAATGACTAAGATATAAGTACAGAATAAACAGAAGGGCCCTCGTCTAAAGTGAATCTCCAGGATGCGTTCCTAATTAAGTGGCAAGGCCCTGTATATTTCCAATGTTAGATTCACAGATCACAACTCATGCTATAGCTAAACCACAATAAAAACATGGCTAGGCAACCACAGGCACAACATCACAATCCAGTAATTTGCAGGACTCTGCTAGGTCAAGGGAATGCCCCTGAATCTAAGAATATTATCTTTGACGTGTGGGTGATGTATCACAGGAACAACTTGTTATTCCAAACACTGGCCGAGTGAGTAAATGTTCCCATAAATGGTCAATTATAGCTGGCCAAGATCTAGTTGCATAAAGGCACAGCCGAAATGGAAAAAGCAGCAACAGGCATTGAACCAGGTTGTCTAAAGGTGACTAATACAGAGTGGTAATTTGTATGTTGCAATCACAACCAGGGTTGTTTTTGCCTCTGAATACATTTGAATCATTGAGTTTGTTTAAACATTTGTCCCAGCACTTCATATCTCTGATGCTTGTACTGTACAAACTCCTACACACTTCCTTCCCAATTATCCACACACTGCACACGGTAGGAAACAGGGATGCTACACGTTACACAGCCGTTACACTCCTTCAACACTGCAGACCTGTAAGGAGGTCTAGAAACCACAGTGCAGGCACATGCTGAGGGTCCTAGGAACTGCACAGTACCTGAAAGGACCAAATGCAATCTGATAGATCTGCAGGAGGCTAGGAGTGTAAAACAGGTGAAGAGCGGTGCAAAATCAAGCAGTTATTGTGTTCACCATGTGGAGTGTGACCGACAGACAGACAGACATGATCGGAAAAAAATACTCCAAATTGTATAATATCTATTGCTGTTTCATCTGAAACTATTCTATAAAGCAGTATTTAAGTTTATAACTCCAAGGGCAATGCTGAACACATTTACAGAATTTAACTATTAAACCCTGGAATGGCTGGCTGACAGTCTCTATACAAGTAATTTCTCCCCTCTTCTTGTATACAAGAAACCGTACAAGCCCACTGCATTGCGTTAGTTGCTCAAACTCAGTGCTGCTTTGCTCTCTCATGGGAATTGCTTGCTGTACTCGAGCAGCATTCACTGTCCCAGAAACAAACAGATGTTCCCATCATGTCGGGCTATGGGGCTCCTGATACCAGGGCTTGTGAATCAAAACAATGTCACATGCTCCAGCCTTTATCACCCTGGAAAGCACTGGAGCGGGCTGAATACAAAATACAACAGCAATCAAAGCCATCTGGACTCTAGTATCAACAGCAGTTTGACATGCATGCACAATATCAAAAGTACAGAAATAAATGTAATTAATTTAAAGCTGTACTTGCCTGCCTTTACAAAATTCTGCCTATAACTAGTTCTGCTGTGTTGTGTTGGTGGAGCAAAGTCAGGATCTTATGCTTACCGCCTCCCACTGCTCTGTTTTCAACTTCGATCCAAGAGTGAAATTCCACTACAACAGGTACACTCAAATGACAAAACCTGACTGTCATTTCTGGATGTCACTGAGTAGTGAACCTGCCTCTTTCTGTTGCACTGGTATTATGTGTTCTGTTGGATTATCAACCAGTATGGCATTTGTCTGTGGTGACAAGAGCTCACACATTATATCCATCATATAATGATGTAAAATTAAAGCACAGCATTCATTATATTCTGTGATTCTGAATCGCACGTTAGAATCAGCAAATCAAATAGTCAGATTGTTTTGCAAAACGTGAGTGGACACTCATTGCATAGTAGGTCCGTACAGTATTACACAAAAGTATGATTTCAGCGGTAGAGCGAGTCTCCTACTGAGACCTCTCACAGGCGACTCTGCAGATACCCGTTTTGAACTCGGTTCTATAGGTTTTTAAAGAGGCATGGTAAATTTAGATTACTGAGGGTATACATGGCTCGGTTATTATGACCCGCTTCTTCTGCACATGTCAAACACACACGGCTTTAAGACCCAGCGGACATGTACTACAAATAGTTAAGCAATAGTAAAACAAGCAACTCGAGTGGGATGCAGACACACGGCACTTTTAATTTCCTTTTGGTTTTCAAAGGATAATCTTCATGGTGTGTCTGCTCCGCGGTACATTTATAACTCGGGCATTGCTTAATGCAAAACACGCAGACTGGAAAAGATCAGGCCTCTTATTATCCGGTTTTATATTAATGTTCTAGATCGCGGCCCTTGTAGCCCCCTTGCTATACAGAAAACACCATTTTAGTGCAGACGACTGATTCACTGTGCTTATCACCAGAAATAAAATCACATGCATCTGCCCTAGATTTCCATTACAACCAATGCCTCTTGGAAAGAACTCGGTTGCAAACGAATTGAGGCCACGTTATTCCTCTCCCTGGAGGCATACTATCATGTATAGACATTTCTCTTATAGCAAACACAACATACCGCGATAAATACAAGTATGTTTTTATATTTGTCTACCAGAAGAGACATCCGATGTGTGCCAAATACACTGTGCATTCAGAAACAGAACATGTGCCTGTTTTTTTTCTCGAAAAAAGATGTACATAAATGTATGAACAAGAAACAGCTGTTTCCATTGTACAAAATTTTTAAAAAAAATCTAAACATATGAACATTTGCACTTACAAAATGCATTTTTATTTCCTATATCTATTTCCAGTTTCAAGATTCAAAATAAAACAATGAGCCATTACCGTTTCATTTTTCACGTGAACAGATACCAAGCATTCTTCACTTTCTCTCTACCCTTCCGCTCTCCGCTCGACTTTTGCCTGCAAATAAAGCTGCAGATTCGGGGAGAAGACTCCCGGCGCTGATTGGCTGGAGCGCAGAAGTGACAGACCAATCGTAAATACGAATCAGGTTCACATTTTCCCCTTCATATACCATATATTGACAAAAAGGAGGCCGTGTTTGAGTCCAAGTACATGTGTAATAATGCAAAAGAAAGGGTCCTCTCGTTAGACTTAACAGCAGAATGGTGCACGGCGATGTTTAATATATATATATTTTTAAAGAAACCATGCACGACTATTATCATAATAGTTTAACTAGGGCACACTAATTTGTTCCAGCCCATTTTTTACTTCGCGAAAAATAAATGTATTGATTCCACTAACAGTAGCATCTGGGGTTTTGACATAGGCTTTGATGCAACAGTAATATTGATCTACTTGTGCAACATATCACTGTAAATGATTAACAAGGGAAAAAAAGAATAACACATTTACACTTTAAACAGCCCAGGTATCGTACCGTTTGCTTGTTAAAAACACCAATATACCGTGAAGCTCTATTTTAATCATGTGTTTCCATATACAGCACATTGTTACAAATAAATACAACATTTTTCCCGTAACTTTAAAACTTTCACCGTTCAGTGTTGCCCATTTTTAACAAAATGCACAAAAGCATTCTAGCAAAACCACTACCTTCATATTGTGTAAACAATGCAGCCTTGGCTAAATGCCCAATTGATTATTCTGCACAGAAGACAAGCATATACTGAACGCCCTGCCATTGCACTTTTTTTTTTTTTTTTGTTAAATGTAGGTTCCAGACCTATACAAAGTTTATAGCCTGTTTTGAAAGCTGTACAAGTAAGAGAAAGCCTATCATTTGCTTTTTAAGAGAGCTAAAGCTATACATGTGCTCTGCTGTTATCAATTGATTAAAAGCAGCTTAACCAATACAGACACTTATGCCTTTGTCAGGTGGTTGCATTTACATTCAATAACATATAACGCTGTTTTGCTGTTATAGTAGCAAAGATATTTTTTTGTTAGCTTTTAAATATACTTTAACTATAGGGAGGCAGCCAAGTACATCTAATGTTTGTTTTAAAGACTTTGATCACTATATAACCATTTACAGAGGTAACTATTTGCTTACCATTAACAATCTTTGGCAGCCATATGGCGACTTCGGAAAGTTGGTTACACTCTCTATATTGAACATTAACTGACAAAATTCAAACATTACTTGTAAAAACACAGCATTTGCTTTCTCACATAATATACTAAACATGTTAGGGGGTACACAGTTGTATTGATTAGTATCAGATTTGTAGGTGTATGTACATATTTTGGCAGCGTTGTTCCACCATGACTTTGTTTTATCATCCATGCTAGTAAAAAACAAAATGCCAAACACAGGTGTTGGAATACATTTATTATGGCCTTGCATCAGTCAATGCAGCCTCCATGCAACTGCAATCCCACTAGAAGCACCCAACAATTATAAAAACTGTACAAAAAGAATCGAAACAAAACTCCATGAAATCAATTTTAATTGGAGAGTAAAGATTATCGTCTCTTTTGGAAAATATTCCCCCGACCCATACTTCCACGACCCCTTCCCCTGGCAGCCACTGGAAAGAAAAGAAATAGGTTATTGAACATTTCACACATACAAGTGGACCTGAACAGCAAGTAAATGATACATAAACTCCTTGTACCGACACATGGTAAATAAAACAGACTAGTCAGGAGTGCATAATAATCAGAGAAGCAGAACAGCTGAAGGCAAGCGCTCAGATTATAAATTTAAACATGGGCAGGCATTAA
Organism: Acipenser ruthenus; assembly: GCF_902713425.1. Classification (NCBI taxonomy): domain Eukaryota; kingdom Metazoa; phylum Chordata; class Actinopteri; order Acipenseriformes; family Acipenseridae; genus Acipenser; species Acipenser ruthenus. The sequence goes on from NC_081199.1 coordinate 7,179,641, forward strand.
AGCTGCGTGTAGCCCTGTAGGTAAATATGAAACATGCAGTATGTGGCAGAGTAGCTAATCCAATTACAAGCCCTCTATGCAATTAAACCCTTACCAAGTCAGCCTCCAGACAAGGAGAGTCCTGATAAGACAAAGCAACCACACAAGACATGTGCAGCAATTGTTTTCTAGTGTGCTGTTAAACAGTAATTTCAATTTTATTTATGTGTGCAAATCTTTGCTTAACCTCAATCTGAAAGCAGAATTGGTTTAATCCGACTACATACCTTGGGCTTTGAGAATCGCAGCTTTTCCTCTTCCAGCCCCAGAACCTTGGTTTTTGTTCTTCATACTCTTCAACATCGGAGCATTTTTTAACATGTCCGGTAGTATGAGGAACCTGATCTTGCTGCCACGAATGTAGACCTGTTCCAACTGTGCGACACGGCCATCTCTGTACGTCACAGTGATATTGGACATCTGTAAGCAAGCACAAAAAGTCAGAGCGTATCAAATGCTTCAGAGCAGCTAGGCAACACAACTTACACACTTCAAATGTTTGAAACGAATTAGCAGTTTATTCTTATTTGTATGCTGTGGAGCGTGACCCTGCTGTTTACTATGTTCTGCATATAACATTGTTGAAGTGCATCAGATAACGTCCATTTTACAGAAAAGAGCAATACTGAAATGCAAGTCAGGATAACATTAGTGAGCTGTTGATACAAGGGGGACCAACAATACTTTATTTTGCCTCACCTGGCAATTCATGTTGTCCTCAGCTTCAATGAGCTTCCCTCTGTAAACTTCACCGGTGTTGGTTTCACAGGTAACAATATGACCCTCTGCCTCATGAAGAACTTTAATTGGGACTCCGATAGACATCTTTCCTCTGCGATTGCTGCAGGACAAAAGTAAAGGTTAGATTCACAGCAAAATAGTGCCAATACAAACACAGCTGCAAGCATTTCTTAACAGACAGAGCAAAGAATTCACCACAAAACACAAATTCCCACAGCAAGTCAGCCACTAAAATAACCTTAGATAAATATTTCAGCTAGAGCATGGATGGGGTGTAAATTTGACTCCCATTGCATAGCAGTTTCACCCATTCCAGTTTTTATTATGGGGTGTCTGATTAAACATTGTGAAACTGCTAAGCAATGGGAGTCTTATTTCCATCCCTGTAGTGCCTTACTCACTTTGAAAAACCACTGCTGGGTTTTACGTGTATATAAATAATAATAAAAAAGCCAGCATATCTGCATGTGTTATTACAAGCCTGAACTTACTAGACTCAATTTATTTTGCAGCTTCAACAAATGATTCTGCAAGGTAAGTTCGAAACTCCCGCTACAAGAAAAAGAACCAAGTTGTTGTTAATAATAGGGCCCAACCTGATCACTGACGAACACAGGTAACAATACAATTAGTCCTCCCAAGGCAAATGGGTTAGTTTTATTTAATTAGATTAGTAGATGCAGGATACATTAGAGTACCTGTGTCCTTTCAAAATAAGTGCTATATTTATTTACACCCAGACTGCACATATTTCCCTGCATGGATTTATGGCCTCATCTGCCCGCCCCCTATAAAATGCGTGTGATTATATATCGCTACATCATACGAAACGCAGAGTACCTATTACAATTCTAAAGCCATTATCTGTGTTAGAAAAAAATATTCATCGTTTTGAATTAACATCCTACCCTACCAGACACTTATTTTACTCCATTTTTCTGGGTAAGCCGGTGCGACACAAGCGCCTAAACACAGCCGTTCATTCATGGTTAGAGACACATTTTCACCAACGGAAGAAACATTCAACTTGCAAGAAATAATACTACATGGTTATTAAAGTCTGTAAATTGAATTAAAACGTACCTTTTCAACCTTAAACGTCGCGTTCTTTGTTGTTCTCAGTTTCCTCTGTCTATCCGGTGTTCGGTAGCAGCGTGTATAAAACCGCCTCAAACAGCAATCTTGTACGTATCCCACGTCCCACAATGCACCACGTTGACCTGGATTCGAAAACTTCTTCCGTTTTGAGTCCCACCCCCTCGTACGACAAATGTGATGCACGTTTGGACTAGGAGTTTTTATTTAACATGGAGAAAATGCTATTATAGTCAATTCATATCTGTTACATTAGTGGATGTGTGCATAGCTAGGCAAGCTACGGAAACCAATGTTTTCTAAAGTCACATTAGTTTACGGTAAAGGGTGGAATTATCAGAACTAGAAAATGTTCCAAATTGATCAGTTGTAACCAACTACCAATCGTATATGAATATCTGTTCACGGGTCAAGGTTGTAAAGATGCAGGCTTGCTGCTGAGCACACAATGGTAATGAAACTTATTGTACTGTTCTATCATTTGCTAAGCACGTGCAGCACATTGAATACATATTTGACTCTAGCATAAGCAATAATATATCAAGATAAGCCCACCGTATAATGTACAGCATTTGTGATGTTAATGTGTGGTGGTAGTGAGGTAGTCCAGTAGTAAATTGAGATTTGGCATCTTGTTATTTCGCTTCATCCAGGTTAGGGGGCACTGTGGGATAAACACTTCCAACCAGACTCTCTCTGTTTCTCTCACTAGCTCTGTTTAGAAGTACTTCCTATTTATAAAAATCCTCCTTCGAATATCAGAAGGAGGAAGTTGTGCAGGAAATCCCAATCGGGGGCGGAGGGGAGGCAAATGCCGGAGGGAGAGTGGTACTTCCGAAATTAAAAACAAAAAAAAAATGCTTCAATAAGATCGATACGATGGCACCTGAACCTACCGTTATAACAAAACAAAGACATGCATGAATAAAACTTCATCCAAATCATTCAAAGCGAGCAAAAGTGATACAGTATAGCACGATTAAAACAACAACAACAACAACAACAACAACAACAACAACATCAGCACAGAATGACAGGTAAGAGAAAGTTATATATTTTACGACCAAAACAAGCTCCCTAATAGAAGTGCAAGATATCAGTCGTTGGGCCATCTGAAACTGCGTTACTTTTTAGTTTTTTGTAGTGCACCATATGGCAACCATATGAGATACAGTTTTGCTATTGCTATTTGCTATTGAGATATGCATGCCATCCATGCGTAGGGGTGCTGCATGGTGTAACGCTGTACCGCAGTGTTCATACGGGGTTACAGTAATATTATTCATATTTGTATAGTACAGTAAAATGCGATTGATGTCAGTTTCATTAAGACTTAGCCACCACAGTCTATGCTTGTCACAGAACATCTCATACTTAAAACTGTCGGTTTATTTTTTACTACCGGCTGGACCACAACTATAATAAGTTGACGTTTATTTGGACGGTGTCTTTTCTGTACAGCTCACCCTTTGATCTCGCTCATAGACTGCGGTTGTGCTGTTATTTTAACACAGTTAATCATCTGTGCGGATTGTTTTCACCTTACTCAGTATCTAGGTGCAGTACTGTATTAGTTAATGTGTGTAACTGGCTGGTATTAAAACAAATGTAGAGACCATTTCCAGTATGTATTTGTGGTGAGCTTTGTGTAGTCGCGCCTGTATTTGAACGACATATAGCAACAAATAACACTACAGAAAAGCAGCTGGAGCCGGTCAAGTTGAAAGCAAACACATAAGAAAAAACAGTGCCAGGGTCCCATGCCTAGTGTAGTAATAATAAGAACAAGAAGAAGAAAAATCCTTAAAAAAAAAAAGATAAATCCTTCAATTGCTAAACGAATCAGGTGTCAGCACCATGACAAAGTAGAAATAGGGATTGTAACAAAATATTAAAATCACAGATATTATAAGGACTTATATTTATATTTGAATGTAGTTTGATACAAGAATCAAGAATGTTCAAGATATTTTATTCACAACTTGTTATATCATTAGATTTTATTTATGTCAGTTAAAAAAAGTTAATAAATATATGATTTTTTTTCTTCTAAATAACCTATATGCAAAGAACACATACATAGCTAGGGTGTACATGGCCTCCATTATATCTCCATTGTTGGGAATAATAATACTAGCAGCAGAAGTTAAGTCTGACCATTTATAGTAACTGCACACCAGGCTATCCTGAGAGTTTTCCCAGAGACTGTAATGTACACAAGCTAAAAATAAGCAAAGGGAATTGCTATCTGTTCCTCTGAAATCCATCATAACGATCCGGGCTTGGGAAAGATCCGTGCACTTTAGTTTTTCATCAGTAATGCCCTGTCCAGCAGAACAAATCCAACGTAAATTATACACAGCTTTATTGGCTAAACTAATAAGTGTATTTCTATCTGTTACATTTTAGAAAAGTAGACCCAAACACCTTAACATCTCTTACGGACTCAAGTTTGTTATATAATTTTGCAGCGTGTGATTTTCCCTTTTCACAAGTCGGAGCATGTCAGTGCTGTAATAGTGTGGTTTGTTTCCTAGATGTCCAACTGAAAGTACCTCTCATTCGGCAGCTGTATCACTGGGACTGTGGGCTGGCTTGTTCCAGGATGGTTTTGAAGTAAGTATTTCAACTGTTCTTGTTTGGTTAGGGTAGCAGAGATAAGGTCGTCTTACCTGGAATCTGTTTATAGGGTCCACACAGAATTGCATTTACAAAAGAACTGCAACTGTGAGACCCAAAGATGCCAATAATGAACACAAAAACCCTTGAAAACATGCTGAGACAGGTTTTACTTGAAACTGCTGCCACATGTACAATACCCTTCAGCAACTGAGAATACTTTTTTGTGCAAGTTGGGCTGTGTGTGTAATCAGATTCTCTCTTGATACCTTGAGCTTGGACAGGAAACAGTGTGGTAATAAGTTTTGTAGCCCCAGCAAAATGAAAGGGATTCCTGAGATTGCTGTAGACATAAGGTAGAACTGAAGACAGAGGACAGCATGTTACACCTTTTAAAGAAAGTAATGTAAAATGCAGGGGGGGGTGGGTGGGACAGATGGTTTCAGGGGCACATAGAAACATTTTCAAAGGTATCAGAATTTGGGGGGGGTCCTGAGCTGAGAAAGTTTGGGAGCCCCTGTTGTACATGGCAGCCACCACCATCAACTTGCACAGGTACCTGCATCCAGTGAGTGAGGAAGAGTTCCAGAATGCCTGCTGGGAGCTCAAGTTGACGGAGAGCGTGTGGACGATCGACCTGGCCTATCTGATGTGCCAGCTGGGGGTGAGGCAGAGGTTCTGTACCCAGACCCTGGGTGTGGACAAGGGCTATCGAAACCAGGCGAGTGGGTCACCAACAGCGCTGCTTCAGTCTTTGTTAATTTGATAGTGCAAACCAGATGTGATGTTTGATTGAATAACTAGTATAGGGAATTGGGGGACATGCTGTAGGAGCGTTATAACCGGGAGTACTGTATACATTATTCAGCATTGTAGCAAAACATTTAGATACGTTTTCTCCAAACAGTGTGATTGATTGGAAACCAGGTAGTGATGTGTTTCTGATTAGTGATATCGTCTGAGTTCAGCTTGTACGTGTGTGTTGGGTATTTGACTATCTCTCTGTTTACACCTCTAGTCGTTTTATAAGAAGCATTTCAGTACTGAAGAGGACAGAGTCAATGAGCTGTTTGCCAAAGCCGAAGCCAACGGTGTAGTGGTGGAGAAACGGTATGAAACATTTTATTAGTTACTCAGCATTTTTCTTTTAATATAAATATGCTGTTATTAGAACTGAAGTCATTGTATTTTGTGTCTTGCTCTTAATTGTACTGTAATTGTAGTCTAAGTCGTTCTGGGTAAGGGTGTCTGCTAAGAAATAAATAATAATAAATAGATTTATTTATTTATTTATTGGTTTTGAACACGTCATGGTCATTTTATTTATCTTTAACAGTGGCAGATCCTAATACTACCACCCTAAACCCTCTTTCCACATATTATCATTCTATGTATAACTAAGCCAATAAATCACAGCTGAAGTGAAAGCAATTAATATTTAGTGAAACAACAGCAGTATTTAGATACATTGCTGTTTAGGTCATTACCCATTCAACACTTAACAATGAGCTAAGCCCATTGAATAACATGTTCCCTGTATCATGATTCAGCATTCTCACTGTTGCTGCCTCCTTTACATACAAAAATGAACTGAATGTTACCATTCCTAATTCCCGTGTGCTCTCGTCTCGCCCAGTTCTGTAACTATTCAGGAGATCCAGAATCACCTGGCTCAAGGACACGTGGCGATCGTGCTGGTGAACGCGGTCCTGCTGGTCTGTGACCTCTGCTCGACCCCTGTCAAGTACTGCTGCTTCCTTCCTGTCGGCCAGAAGTGCTTCTGCAGGAAGCCAGACTATCAGGGGCATTTTGTGGTGGTGTGCGGCTTCAACAGGGCCACAGGCTGCATCTTCTACAACAACCCTGCCTACTCTGACCGTGAGTTATCCATTCAGACAGCAAAGAGCACTGGTTTGCAAAACCTTGTCCAGGACAGAGGCAATCAATTAGAATTTTATTTGTAGACAACAGCCCTGTGGCCATAATGAAACATAACAGATCCAGCCAGCTGCACACAATGTAAAACATGTGCAGTTCTGAGCTGTTCTTTGAGGCTGATTTGCTACAGAGGTTGGCAAATATAAGGCTTTATTTCAGTTCTCAAGATTCAGTTCTTATGACTTTCAAAGAGCTATGTTTACAGTATTCTTGCTGTCTGGGATATTCTCCCCCCATTAGCGGATCCAAATTAGACTAATCTGTATTACCAGAAGTACCACATTTGGGAGAAAAGCACAGGTCTCATTTCACGGATCACGTGCTGCACTCTTGTAAAACCCCTTCCTGTGTGCTGTGTGTCCCCCAGGAGTGTGCAGCACCAGCACCAGCACCTTTGAGGAGGCACGGATGAGCTACGGGACGGATCAAGACATTCTCTTTGTATACAAGGAGAGCTGATATCCGCGCGGAACACTGGACACTCACTGTGACCACCAGTCTATGCAGCCCCGGACACGGCAGGGCTCGTGGCTCTCAACCATGACTTCAAAAAAAAAAAAACTCAATTTGTACAACGGACTGAGACCCTGAGATCCGTCACTGTCTCTCTTTTCATCTCTTTCTCTCTCGCATCAATTCTGGGTAAAAAAGGGAAAATTTAAGGTTAAAGACAAGCAGTGGGGGGAAAAAAAACACAACCAGCGTTTTAAATCTAAAGCCTAACAAGTCGAATGATTACTAAATGAACTACCTTAACCGGCTACTATTCAGATCACCCAGGTTGTGACGTTCCACAGCCAAGGAATGCAAACACAGTTTTTAAAACCGGATAACTAAGAGGGTGGCTTATGCTAGCTGGCAAGTTGTGGGGCACCAGTCCTTGAGGACAGTTGTGCACCCCAAGAATAGAAATACAGGGTGTCCCATAAGTTGGCTATCCTTTTGCATAGTTGTTAATATTGGCTGTCTCACTGTTTTCGTTCAGGTTTTAGATAATTTTGATGCGTGGTTCAGATAGTCAGCTGGGTATGGCCATCCGATTTAATAGAGAACATCTGATGCCTGGCTTATCGGACACTGTAGATTAGTGGTAGGTAGGAAACTGTATCCTGAAAAGTCCCGAAGTTTCACCGCCTTGTCCTATAGTGTTTATTCAATACCGACACCTCGCTGGAGACACAATGGAGACACGGCATGAAGTCTGAGGTGTTTCTGTGCCAGGCAGTTTCTAAGAGCAACCGTTTGAAGATCTTTGAGAAGAGTGAGAGGTTATTTTTTTCTCTTTTCCATTTTGATCCGCACTTTAGATTTGGGAGACCACCGCCTGTGCTGTGATCTAGATTTAAAAGGGCAATATTGTATTTATTTATTTTTTTGCAGGAGGGAGGGGGGGAGGTAAAACATCTTGTGTGATCTGTATTTTTTTTTGCATTGGAGCGGAGTTTATTTGGGGAAATCCTCACTGTGAATCTCAGGTACTGCATTTGGGTAACTAGTGCATTATTAATACTATTCAAGGAACGTAGTGTTTTCTGTTCACGCAACAGAGCTTAAGAGGGAATAGATTTTGCAGAAACTTGCTATCTAATCATGGGAAGAAAAATGGTGTAAAACATCAGGAAATACAAAGTGACCTCACAGGGACCTGAACACTGACTGGGTCAGCTGCCTGGCTAGTGGCGCCCCCTGTTGTCTACTCATGGCTCATCCATTCTCAAGTCACACTTACAGGAAATTAAAATTAAAGGTAATCAGTTTTCCTTGAAGATGAAATTGAAATGAAATGTGTTTATTTTAACATGCATTTTGTTTAATCAACTGCTTCATAACTTCCGGGGTTTATGCAATATAAAGGTGTTATTATTTTTATTATTATTTTTTGTAAGACTAAATGTCTGTGTCTCATTAATAAGTGAGTTATTATTACCTTGCACGTTTTTCATTGCAACAAAAGCAGTGCTAAAAGAAGGATTTGGGATCAGTGTAGAATCCTGGAGCCCAGTTCACAAAGTTTAGTTTATAAAATAAAGTTAACATTTGTCAAACTTTTCCTGAATGTTATTTAAGAAGCCAGCAACAGTCTCATGGTAATAACAGTTTGTTTGATTCATTAAATTGTGAGTTAAGCTTTGTGAATTGACCCCAAATGGCAAATCTGGAAACATCCCTTAAACCCTGAAACCATAGTATTACCATAAAGAGCTTGTTTTTCAAAGCATCTACTCCAGTCGTAACGCAAACACTTTTTACAAAACAAAGAAAGAATATAACTGAAGATCTCGTAAAAACACTCTCAAGTGTGTTGTTCCTGACACTGGAGTCGATACTTTGAAAGTTCACCCCAAAGTTCAGTGGAGGTGCAGCTATATATAAAGTTTTGCTGCCTGGTGCTAGAAAAGAAGACTGTAAGTACAGTTTATCACTGTCTGTAAACAAATGAAGAGCACAACAGTGAAAAGATCCAAATGGAAGTGAAGATAAGCATGCCCTGTGATTGACCAGTGTTAGAGTGGAGAAGTGAGTGCAACCTGTTAATGGTCAGAATCCTGTATTTTGCCCATTTAAGAAACTGAAGCAATCCAGAATCATACCGTACATTTTGAGATCAGAGAGATTTGATCTTTTCATGTTTGTGCTCTGCAAATGGTATGGAAGTGTATCCCATTCTGGGATATGAACATGCACACATTTCCAGATCACATCCTTAATGTTTTTGTTTTTACATCACTAATAGAGTCAGGGGTGTGAGAAATTTTCAGTGTTGGACTTTTCAGATTTGTATATGGTAACAAACTGGTTAAAACACTGCACTGGAGTGAACACACACTTCTGTCACAAACGCATTTATTAAAACACTGCAGGGGTATCTCACACCCCTTAACAAAGTAGCTCTTTTTATTCTTCATCATCTTAGAATAATGACTTTTCAAAACCAGCTTATCACTCCTTATAGAGTATCTGTAGCATAGTGTTTTGGGTTTTCTGTACGTCGGAGTGTTATGGAGTTAGTAAAGGTATTGCACCACAAGGTTTTCCGAGTGCCATAACCGTACTGTATTACATGCACATGCATTTATGTTCACATGATCATATGTTCATATAAATGTGTATGTTATTTTTTTTTTTTTCTGCTGTCAGTAAATTTTAAAGAAAAGTTAAAGCCTTTTGAATCTAAGCACACGAGGAAATGTAACGGAATTATATTCACGTAATCAATAAAGTATAGTATTCAACTCTGGTCCAGCTCTTCAGTTTGTACACTAGAGGGTGCTCAATACCCAGTTTTATGGGGCAAATTGTTCTTAGTTCTGTAACACTGATGATGCAGAGGGACTTTAAATAACTTGCGAAACAACTCTTTATTCTGTTTGGTTTCATTCCACCTGCTTTAAGACAATCGTGACATTATGTTACAACAAATATTACTGCGATACAGACAACGCAGGACACGGCAAAGGTAAACTGTACATGTTCTGTAACCCTTTTAGTTGGTCACTGCACAACTGGTGCGGTACACCACTTGTAAAAGGCAGGTTTGGCTGTGTGTCCTGGGTAGCTATCCAATCAGAGCCATGGGCCTATGATCACTCCTTGATGATGTTCGCTTTGAAGTCGTGTTGAACAAACTTCGCCAGCTCCTCCGCATACATCTCGTACCTGCCTGTCATCTGGAAAACACACAGAAGAATCACGCGGCTGTCAGTGCACTGGGAAGGCTGAGGGACGTTTTATAGATTGCTTCTGCCGAGCGAGAGAGCAAGTGTCAAAGTAAAAGCTTGACCCTGTCAAAGTGAACAATACATGTCTTGTTGGGGAATGGCCTAATCCATCCTCCCTTGTGCTAAATCCACAAATACTTGTCAAACCTACCGCAAAAAATAATTAAACTATGTGAATCGCTGTAGATCCGTGATTAAAACAGGCTCCTTTGTGTGCAGTTTCCTTTTGCTGTATGTTTTATAAATAGAAAAACAGCAGCTGTCCCAAACTAATTGGAAAGGTGTGAACAGTTTGCTCGCTGTCAATTTATTTGTAATAAATCGTAATACAGTGACCATATGGCCTTATCGTGAATTATGGAATTGTAAAATAACAGGGGACCACTGTATATGCAAGTCCTCACTAACAGTGGGTGGAAGGTCGCATTTATTGGTACTGGGATGCTATAATAATCTTGTCTGAAGCACTGGCTGATTGCTAAGTCAGTTTTTTTCGTAAACTAAACTTTACATGTGCAGTATAAGAACCCAATGGTAATCGGTTTGTCTCTTTTAACCAAAATAGTTGGACAGCTCTTCAATAAAGGGTTAAACAGCAGGCTTATTTAGATTATTTATTCATAGCTGTTAAGATTAACAGACAGACTGAACACAGTAGACTCATGTTCTCTAAAACCTTTGACAAAGTCAGCAATTCTGAGCAAACCTTGTATGAAAACAAACGGGTGGAATTTTACAGGCCAGCTTCCAGAAGATTTCTTTGTAAGGAGTGAAGGATGATTCTGATGCCCTTAACATGACAGATAGTCGTTCAGGAAGCATTTCCCTGGTAAACCATTCCATTTTGTAAATGTTAAGCCATTGTGAAAATGACAGTGCAATGAATTATTTAGCAAGTTCAAAAGAGAAAATAAGACCAATATGTCTATAAATAGCACAGGCTGGAACTATATGGGATCACATTTTAATTATGGTGCCAATATCCTAGCAGCTTTAAAGAATTGACTATATAAATCTGCAAAGAAGAACTGTGATAAAGATCCTTAGTAATTGGCTTGAACAGTTTGCATAAAACATCAATTCCACGTTTTTTTTTTTTCCCAGTATCAAAATAAGTGTGACTTTGAAGTACCTGCTCTCAAGGCTTCAAATGCAGTCATCTTTATCACAGTTTCTGTTGTTTTGATAGCGAAGCTGTAACTGAAATGTAATCCCAGCCATGGTACTCTGGACAACATACCGGGTATATAGAGCGATCACAAAAGTGACACGTTACATATTTCTGACTTCGCTGTAGAAGCGCATCTGAGGTTGTGAGCGGATCAATTCACCTCCCTTCTGTAAAATGTTATTAGTGTAGGATATCCACTGTGCAATTAGCCCCTGCAACTGGGGTGGTAACAAGGGTGCTAATTTGAGAATTTGAAAAGTACTTAACAAACAATTAATACATTGAAGGCATGCCATTATTCTAGAGGCGAAAACTATTACCACTGATTAAACTACTGCTTACTCCTACAGAGCTTGCTTTTCACAAAATCGTCCTGAAGTTCTTTCTCCTCTCCTCCCCTTGCCTCCTTTGCAGTGGCATTTCCCTTTAAGGGGGTTTCACCAGCCGACCTTGGTTGACCTCTGACAGTGTCAAAGGTCGCACCTCAATTGATGGAGGCTCCTAGCGCCCCGGAAGGTGAGATCACGGGAGTACCCCCATTCAGTCCAAACTCAGTCATTCAGCCCACAATACTTATGCGAGTTGTGTTCTTTCAATATACTGAATATATATATTCTTGCTTTCTCGTTTCCCAGATTTACATACCTTCTTTGGAAGAAAGAAAAGGATACGAACAACAAGAGTGACGTCTGCAAGAAAGAAAAGCAGTGTGAGCTTCCTTACTTTGAAGCTCCATTTATCGCTGATCTGCCTGGTCAGGTTAAGGTCCATCTCAGCCACCAGCAGCCCGTCTCGTGTGCGGGACAGGCCAGGGGTGCGGCTGCCATCGGGGGCGGCCACATAGCTAGAGCCGTAGAAATGGCCAAAATCTGTGTGTGCTGAAAAACAGAAACGCATCACGCTGTGCACAGTCCAAATGGGCACATTCAATGTAATTTCTTGGGCAACGTTTTGGATAATCTTACATTCATGCAATAGATGCAGAGCAAATGTGTGTTGTGATTGGATTAGCATTTTGCGATTTTCCCCATTAAAAAGTTGATCAAAAGTGGCTTTAAAAACAAAATTAATAGATTAGTTGGTCATAATACACCCTTACTGACAGACTGACCCCTAATCCCTGGTGATTCTGCCTGTATTGCCTCTTTTTATTTAAGTACTATATCATCCAACTGACAAGTATATTTAAGTACTTGATATTTACCTTTCTTTCCATCTCCTGATGTAAACTCGTTCTTAAAATGCTCCTGTAGATCAGAATAACCAGAAAAAAACATTGTTTAGCTATTTGATAGATGAAGTCAGTGGATCCCTGACATACTGATTTACTATGTTTTAATTTCAAATTCTAGTTTTGAAACATAAACATTTTATTCCTTAGGATTTTGCACTGGTGAGTCTAGCCCACTGTATTCTGTAGAGGGCAGTGTATCACCACAAGCGGCAGCAGCAACAGTAGTAAGCTGCTGCACTCACATGAAAGTAATGGAAAACAAACTTGTCTACATGGAATTTAGACTGAATACTGCTTGGAATTATTCTTTTATTTTTGCATTTCAAGGACTTCCAAACCTGGTATTCGTCAGATGTTAAGAAGGAGACGCACAGCCTGTCTGTCTATCTGGAATGTGTATGTAAACCAACCAGAACTGTGCATTGTACAGAAAGCAAAAAGCCTGTCAAATTCAAGGGCTTCTCTCTGAGGCAGAGGGTCATTGTAGGTTAACCTAGCACACCTGCAGCAGCCTGTGACATGCTCTGACATTGCTGAAGTGAAATGATCTATGGAGCGCAAGTGTAAGAGACCCTGTAAAACCAAAAGCTTTGTTTTAACCTAGTAATATATATATTTTTTTTAATGAAAACATGTTTGCCATCAAGGTCTAGTCAGAACTAACAGTGAATTACCCACCGTTCCCACTCTGTTGATGGCGCAGGTGAAGCAGTGGTTGGCGATAGCTGCGTTTCTTGCTTCGATTGGCCACATTGGTTCACTGAAAGAGAAAATAATAATAAAAGGAAATAATGTACATCCAATCCAACTGTATATAGTAACACCAATTCCATAGAGGGATCCTGGTGATATAAAAACCCACAAGAGCCACAAGGACCCTTATAAGTCCAGTCAGAACTGTCGTGGGGCTTTGACAAGAGCATACCTATTACAATAATGACAATACGGCTAGCATTGTTTGTTGTTGTTGTTGTTTTAAACAATGTTAAAATACATCTCATGACCTGGAGAAACTCCAGCTCACTAGGGCCCAGGCAGTGAAACATTCCACAACAACCGTCACCTTTCACCCTCACTTAAGCCGATCAGGATTGAAAACTCTTTCAAATTGTTCAACTGCATTTCTAAACAAGGCCAAAACAGGCTTACGTGCTCAAGGACAAGACTGGCTGCACGTCAGCTGGACAGCTCAATCCACTTGTTTGTATATCACATGGCAATAACGGGGTACAGTACGAGTCTTCCTGTGCAATACGCCAGAGTTCTGAGAGAGGGCGTCAATGCCAGCTGGCACTGAAGAAATGCTCCACAGTGCCAAGACACAACTGAGACAAACCACTCACCAACACTACAATTAACTAGCATTGTTCCCAGTTGTTTTAAGGCAAAGGTTAAGGAGTAAAAGGATACATATTGAAAAGTTCATTTAGAAATGAGGCAGCTTTGGTAACTCCTAAATCATCATACTGGGTTTAATTTTCACAGTAATGAAGCTTTAACAAATAGGGGGCCACTGAGGCTACATTTTGTATGATTTCAAACAAAGGCACGGTCTACTACTATTTTGTACATTAAAGATTACTGGCACTGTTTCAGAGAATCAAGGGGTGTCCTACACTATCCTACACTGACAGACCAAAGAATTTGAAAATGTACAATTATAAAATCTTCTAGTCTGAAATTTAATGCAAACTAATGTGGTGACGTGTGTGAGAGCTGTGTGCAACTATTCAGTAACAATCATGGGAAAGCATGAGATCCAGATCACAGAAATCTTCAACACTGGACAAGACATGCCTGTTTCCCCTCGAAACAATGAGGCAGTAGCTATGCACTGCGGGCTTCAGTAGCAGCACTCAGTGTAGTTTCTGGGTACAGTCCCCCTGCCCACCTCAGTACCTGAGCTCCCCGACAGTGGCGGAGGGGTTGAAGATGATTTCGGCCCCGTTCAGGCTGTACATGAACCAGTTGAGTGGATGGTGCCGCCCGTAGCAGATATTCACAGCGATCTTCCCAAACTGGGTCTGGAACACTCGGTGTCCAGTGTTCCCCTCCATGTAATAGGTCGACTGCACAAAAAAGAGAAACAATTTGGAAAGGGATCAAAAGACTTGCTATAGAACTATGCAACTATTGTTTAATAAAAGCTTACATCACCGTCACTGCTATATTATTACTGATCCAAAGTTTGCATGGTAATTTTTGTATTTTCCATGCTTTTCCCATGCTTACACAGTGTTTTGTTTCAGTCTAACTGATTAAGGCGTTAACCTATCTACTAGACTTAGCTTCTTGTAATTTCACCTTGTTTTATTTACATGGTACACCACAGTAGGAGAAAACGGGGGTCGATCTCGTGTTTGTTAAGCCAGAGTGTCACACTGAAAGCAGCTTGGGTAATCCGAAAGGTATTCAGCCTCATAACCTACAGTGATACGATGTTCATCAGAATGATCTGCCAATATGAACTTTGCTATTCAGAGCGTTTTTTTACAGCGTGCAGGGTTACCTTGTGTGATCTGGAAGACAATGAAGACACAGACACAGTATTTTTCTAAAAAGATATTGATTGAGGGTGTTCACACCGTTTAGTTACAAACCCTATCAGTCCGACAGGCTGTGACACTCAAAATGAATCGTACTACAAGTAATAACAGAAGAAATACTTTTTAAAGCAATCAATCACATGTCCGGTATACACCACTAGAGGCAGAATTGCAGGTTTTAGTTTGAGAAATGCATCATTAATTGGTTATAGATGGAGAACATACAATAGAAAAAGGATACTGATATAACATACAGAGCTTGCTTATTGGTAACCTGTGTCACAGTATTAGTCAAACAGATTATCAGTTGGAGTGGACCACAAGATATTGCACATGTATTGCATTGTCCCAATGCTGACAAGTCTATGAGACCGTAACTTAGTCTGTCATCCCCAGGGAGATATTTGATGGTGTGCAGCAATATTTAGACAAATAAATTAATGTTCTAAGAGAGGGTGACATTGCAAAGAATGGGAGAGCTCTCAAAGCACTAATTACAATGATCTACCTTTGTAATTTAGTGCATTTGTTAATGACGGGTGTCTTGTCAACACATCGCTTCATTGCAGTGATAACAAGGCATTGTCATTTCTCAAAAGCCTTGCCTCTCACAGCAAGGGTAACAGTAGAATCATGCACAAAACTGTCAGAATTTACTGGCATTTCACAATCCTGCAGAGCACATAGCTGGTTTTCTTAATGTCATGTTTTAAATATCTGGGTGTCTGGGTGCACGGTGACACTGAAAATGCATGCACACTGTCCTGCTTTCACTTACTTGTTAATGCAAGGAAGCGTCTGTTTTAATAAGGAGCATGCAGCCACCATTCCCTGCTGTGACAGCGCTGGGATTGCAAGTTTTCTGACTTGCCACGTCACTTACTCTGTTTCCAGAGCATGCAGAACCTGTGCGTGCTTGTTATCCTGCCTTTGACAAACTCAAATCTAATTCTGCTGCGATTTCAAGACATCATCAGGACAATCACTGAGCAGGTCAATGCAATCTATCGAAAATACAAGCAGAAGCTGGGCGCGGCCCCCAAAGGAGTGATTGTTCCAAGCTCCTGTTATCCGGTCTCATCTGTAGGGGTCAGCAGTCGCCATGACAGCAGTGTGTGACGCATAGGCAAGCCGTCAATTGCTCAAAACAAAGCAATCGGCTGAAAACACCGCTACCTGTTATAATAGGTAGTTGTCTGTGCTCTTTCTGGTGATGGTTTTCCATTGTCTTTGCCATGTGCAAACTCTAGTATCTTTGACAGCCTTGACAATAATGGTCTGCCTTGGCCTGTGCATAGACCCCAATGAACATTAATCTACAGCAAAGCTCTCCAAGTTTAACGCAGACTCTTCACACTGGCTCCCAATGCATGTCAGTTTGATCCACTCCTGATTTTACTATGAGTTTAACAAGACAAACCTGAGCTTGTTACGTATATAATACTGTATACTGTGGCTAATCAAGCTCATAGAAAAATGTGGAATGGGTGAAACTGTGCACCCGTTCACACCTTTTATCAATTAATAAATCAGTAACATAATCTGCATATCTATCCTGTTGGCTTGTTAAAAAAGGATCACCTTTTACCAGTCCTTCACTGTGCTCTAGTGTACTGAGCCGTCAACACTTTCCGTTCTACTTGGCCATAAGTAAACAGCAGTATCCATCAACCCTCACCAATAACAGACAGACGCCTTGGTGTTTCCAAGTCTGACACACTGACCCCAAGGAGCAGATCATGACCCCTCTGATACTGGACACGATCACCTCAAACAGGACCTTCTCTCAAGCCTGAAATCACTGGATCAACACAGACAGAGCTTCTGTATAATGTCAATATATCCTGCGGTGACAAACAGACTTGAGTTGTCATCCAGGTAGAAAAGTAAAACCGTTTCGGAGATGCAATTATATCTGCTGGATTAGGAAGGTCACAGTAAAACAGAGCAGATTTAAAGCTAATCAGCTCAGATTTCAAGTCAGCCCACAGACTGATGCACTAAAATGCTCGTCCTGGTTGTTAAAGCACAATTACTCATCGTTTGATGACTTTTTAAATTGTTCTTGCGGTTTTTATTTGCTCTCTTAAATACTGTAAAATTTCCCAATGACAGGCTCTGTTCCAACGAATGCCTGTTTTGGATTTGTGTGAACTAGCCTGCCCCCGGTGAATGGCTGCTTTGGATTCTGAAGCACAATCAGTGTATTCTGTGTTTCTAAATCTCGAAAGCATACCCATTTATTTGAGATTTTAAAAATTATTCATATAGAATCAGCCATATTGTAAAAGTGTCTATGAATTAGACTATCAATCATGATCCCTGAGCAGCGCTGTAAAAGCATAGGGAAGGATAGTAGTGTAATATAAAGAAAGTATAACATATACAAATATGGTAAAGCATGGGAAATCATGAGAAAAGCATGGGAAAAAATACAGGGCCAATTTACCATGGCAAACTTAAGGCAAAATGACAAATGCCGTTAAATAAGATGCCTTGTCAAAACGTTTGTCTACTGGACTGTTTTCTTAAGTTTCATTCAGCCTTTAGTAACACTGTCACATATTATCTATGAAGTGGTTTTCTACAGTTGTTACCTCATTGAAGTCCCCAACACGTGGGATGTGGTTTTTGCGTGTCTTGCCCAGCACGCTGCCGGAGTTGGAGATGACCACGGCGGTATTCCACAAGGTCTCTCCGTGGACCTCGTCACGCTCCAGTATCGGGGACACCACCACCACGTTGTACTTCCTAGCAAGCTGGAATTGAGACACAAAGTCAAAGCCAGCTGGAGCTTTCCCCTGACTTCCAAACCAGCCTCACTACTTACTTCTCCTGTATACCGTACTGCAGAACTTAATCATAAAATCCTTAATTTTGATCTCGGGTCGTAATGAACTGGGGAATTGCTCCCCAAGGACTCCCCCTCCCCCCCAACCCCAACCCCTAACCCCAACCCCAACCCCTACCCCCTACCCCCAACCTCCAACCCCCACCCCCTACCCCCAACCTCCAACCCCCACCCCCTACCCCCACCCCCTACCCCCAACCTCCAACCCCCACCCCCTACCCCCAACCTCCAACCCCCTACCCCCAACCCCCAACCCTACATATTATTGCTCATGCTGTCATATTTTACAAATACATTACAGCCAGAAGGAACCAAAGCAAGTTGAAATATAACTTGTAATATGAATCACAAACCTTTCCTTAAAAGCATCACCTTCAGATATGATGGCGAATGTCACATGAAGATTTAATCATCTCAACAACAGTGGCTCTGACGCTTGCTGAGATTTATAGACTCATTCACATCCTGCACTTGGGTGTGCTTACACTCCTAATACTGGCATTAGGAATTCAATGTGTTTTAGGCGGCCACTGATGGAATGCAGCAAAACATAATTTACGTCCTTGATATAGCACATAGTAGCTGTGGAGGGTAGACTAAGTGAACTGAATCATTACTCCAAGAAGAAAAAGCCCACAATAATAGTGCGGGCATTGTAACTGACTGTATTAAACTGACATGTTTGCACATCTCAGTGACTTGCAAGTGACTCAAAATATGAAGCTGAAAAAATGAAACTAAAACTGAAGCCAATGCTTAGTAAAAAAAATATGTTGTTCAACCTTCTATAATTATAACAACAACAGTGAAGCAATAAACCCGACACATCACCGTAATCCACATCTAAAGAATGCCTAAACCAAGCTGATCATCACAATTAGGTAAGCAGCTCTCTCCATTCACTCAAAGTAAGTGTGACGCACATACATACTGAAGCATGGCCACTTTAACCCTGGAGTCTCTTACAGGTCAGGTGGATCAATAAGATGTCATCTGTGTGGCTGCAATGACAGACAACCATAAACCAGTCTTCTGCAAATCGCACTTATCTCCTAAAAAATGCACCTGGTGATTTCTTGCTTTTTAACTGCTCTCTTCAGTTCCTGATTCTTCCTAGATGACTCGCCTAGAGAATTTAGCTAAACCGATTTTATGAGCAGAAAGCTACATGCATTCGTAAGGTTGCCTCTCAGATGCATGCTCATTATTCAGATGAACACAACTTCATTGTAAAGAGGAATGCTTGAAATCTGTTTTGTTTTATTGTGCTCTGTCTGTCTACAAGCACCCTGATAAAAGGATTATAAACCATTGCAGAAACAAATCGGCTTCACTGAAAAAGAATGTTGCATTGTGGGTAGTCGGGAGATTTCATTTCCTCTTCATTTCTTATATAATCAGGCATGGCTCGGCATGCATGCAGCTTGCACGTTAACCTTTAGCCTCCAGTCTCTCACCTCCTGGCAGAAGCGTGTTGTTTGTCCTTCCTCGGCTGACTCAGCGAACTCTGTCCAGGGCACCTTCTCCCTGGTACAGAAGGCGAAGGGCATTGCTGCACAAAAACAGAAGCAAACACCTGAATCAGGGATTTCAAATGGTTTAAACAGTGGTTCACTGCCTTTTCCAAGGACTACTACAGTTTCAACAGATATGCTTTTATACAACAAACTATAGCCTTATTGCTATATTAGATATTATCAGCTTTTTCAAAATGGTAGTATATCCCAGGCTCCAGCTACAGATGTGTTCATGTTTCTCATGCAGTTAAGCTGCCAAAGCAAATACTGCATGGTATCTCTCCTGCTCTGCAGAGGACAGCAATGAACACAAGTAAAGGTACTTCTAAAAACAACAGACAAAGCGTTTTTAGGGTCCTCATTCAAAATGTAGACCCCTGTCCATTGATTGTGTCTATCACACTCTCAATGGCAAACACAATAAATTCCTTGGATTTTCACAAACCTTATCCAGAGAGAGCCTGTAACTCCAACCCTCTGTAATGCAAATCTCTCAGGGAATCTTGACCAAGCCCCCGTGGTTGTTAAAACAAGATTTTTTATGGATTGTACCAGAAGTCCTTTGGGATTTCTGTTTTTCTCAGGCCTTGCTGTCCTGTGGCTCTCCAGAGGCAGCTCCAGGAGTCAATAGGAGAAGGACATGGGACCTTTCTTATGAGCGCACATTGAAATCTCATTAAAATACAAAACAAGGGCAGTCCCTAATCCTTACGACCAGCCGTGGAGAGTAAAATAGCTGGTTTAATCCTCACAAGCCAACTAACATGTTCATTCAGATCAGGAATTGACTGTCAATTCAAGGTCCCCCTAACACCTTAATCACAATTTGATTAACCACACACACACGCAGTGTGCCCTGTGTATCAATGATACCATATTAATGGGAAATGGTAGCACAAGGGCATCCAGCTACAGTGCTAGGAGACATTGATAGAATTGCCCCACAATTGTAACCATTTTAGAGGGATGGAAATAAGACTCCTATTGCATAGCAGTTTCAACCATAGCAGGTTTTATTTTGAGCTTGATTAGCCACAGTGTGTATAGGTAACAAGCTCAGGTGTGTCTTATTTAACTCATAGTGAAACCAGGAATGGAAGACACTTCTATACAATGGGAGTCTTATTTCCATATGACATGCCAATAGTTTCACACACACTTGGTACCATGTTAGTAGTACCAGACCAATGTGCAATATTTGTTTCACACCCACTGTGTCGGGCTTGCTGGTAATGCTTAATGCACCTGTATTGTAATGGTATCTTAATGGTATTTTTGTAAGGTCCTGGGTGGCAGAGGGACTCTGATGGGAACACTGAGGGTTCCTGGTTCCCAGTAATTCTGTCCTGAGCGTTGTCTTCCCCTGTGTTTTGGAATACAGTATTTGGCCTTATCCCCAGGGACACGGGAAAACCAGGCTTTGATCTCTAAATAGTTCAGACCACACAAGCTGCATAATGCGTTGATGCAACTACAAGGTTGTCTCTGAATATTGAATTACCTTTTTTCAGTGGGCCATATTGATTTTACCTTGAAAATATGGTTGAAATGTTACAATCTTACTTCTAAAGATGTACTGAATACATCCCATGCCACAGCGGTAAATACAACATTAGCACTATTAGAATCATAAAAAAATATGTAGTGTTCTCATTATTTCATTATTCGATAATTCACAAGCTCAAGTTAATTCACAGCTGCTGAAAGTAAATTGCACAGACACTATACTTCAGTGAATTAGTGTAGAGCCCTTCATACAGTGTTTTCAATATTTACAGTTTTTTGATGTGTAAATCAGGTTGCGAAATACAGTAACAAGTACATGACTGTATTTACAAAAAAGTAATCAGGACAGGACCACATATCCCCAGGTCCAGACACATTCATTTGTGTCCTAACCAAGTTCTGTCACAATTGTATTAGCGGTTCTCTAGATCTATGTAGAAATCTTTCTCTTTTTTTAGCACTACTATGTTCTAATATACTGCAGCAGACACAAGGATGAGCGTGACTGTCTGTGCTGCACTTACAGTACAGTAAGTGCACTGTACTTACTCCAGGCTTCCTGAAAGCAGATAATGTTGACCCCACACATGGCCGCCACTTCGACAATCTCTCCTACCCGCTTGTGCAAGGCAGTGATCTGTGCAGAAGAAACACAGGGTGCGATTACAGAACATAGTATCTATAGAACTTATAATTAATAATTACAGACTCTGAGCCGCTGCCAATGCAACTGCTAATGCCGGTCACAGCTCCTTTGCCTATTATGGGATGAACTTAGGACAGATATTCACCCAATTAGAATCGGACCCGCTACACTGTACTGTACGCTGCATTTGAAGCACAGCGTGTATTTAATGTAATAATTAATTACATTTTTGTTCAAGTTTTTATGGTTCAAGTATAAATGTTTTGGTGCAGTATCCAGTGCTGTACAGTATTTTCCATTTGGGGGGGTTCTGTTCAATACCCAGACATTGCAAACACTAATTTAAAGCAGATGTACTTCTTGAAAAGTTAGAAATCTCACGAATCCTTCTCACGAATACTTTCAGCCTTAATACTTGAACTGAATTTATTAAGAAAAAAATATCCAGTTTTTCAATGTTGACATCTATTCTCTATGGAATCCCTCTTTCCCTTTTGTCAAATGTTTTTTTGTTTGTTTATGGGATTCTATTCCGAACGGTATTTTTAATTAACTATTTTAAATTTGTACTTATATTATTATTAAAGTTTTTTTTTTTTTTTTCAGAGAAACAAAAGAACCACTTGAGATTCAACATCTCATGTACAAGTGTCCGGGGAAATCTATACGTAAATGTAGTGCATGTGCAATGTATAAGAACAAGTAATAATAACATAGCTGCAAATAAAATAGTAAGATGTAATGTATCCAAAGGGACCTGCTGATGTCAATAGACGTAATCAAAAAGCCCCAGGTCGGCATCCTTTCCTTGGGTGCCACTCTCGGGCATCTGTCATTTCAACAATGAATCCTATAACCGTGGCTTCAGAGTAAACATTTTCTTTCTTACATATGTTTGCTATGTAATGCCAAATTACAGAAGCATTGAGGGTGGCCTATCTGGTTCTGAATGAGCCACACTTACCTGCTCTATAACAGGTGCATCAGCAGAGAGGACGATCTGGTTCTGAAAGAGTCACACTTACCTGCTCTATAACAGGTGCATCAGTAGAGAGGATGATCTCGTTCTGAATGAGCCACACTTACCTGCTCTATAACAGGTGCATCAGCAGAGAGGATGATCTGGTTCTGAATGAGCCACACTTACCTGCTCTATAACAGGTGCATCAGTAGGGAGGACGATCTGGTTCTGAATGAGTCCCACACGGACGATGCGGGGCTGACGCAGCTGCTCCAAAGAAGCACTGAATGCAGAGCCCTGGAGATCAAAGCCCCTTTCCGCAGCAGCCTCCACGGCACATTGGGGCAACTCTATTGTCCTCAAACATAAATTACAGGAGATGGTTAAACACAAACAGATAACACACAGTTGATTGAATCTGGGTCATACCATGTCATTTTCAGAAAAGAACCTGTGATATAACCAACTCTGATAGGCCTGAAATAATTAATTATGGTAAATAAGAAATTTGGAGAATTTATATTTTGATCTTATGTCTAATGGTAGATAGATATACCCCCATCAAAAACTAGGTGGATTGGGAGGCACTTCCTATAGTTTCAAGAGATTCGTTTTTGCAAATGCATGTTCTTTCCAATGGGTCCCCTCATCACTGTTTAGCTGAACTATCCTACTATACTGTATGCAGACACCCCTCCGCCATGTTGTTCCACACCCCAGTAAAGCCCCATGCTTTATTTACTGGACTGTCACTTTCCAGTTAGAACTTCATTTAACCCTTGCTATGCCATGCTGCTTTACTGACATAAGTGAATGCCCACAGACCAAGAACTGGGTTTGCTCTGAAGTGTTGGACCTCAGTGATGTTTCAAATGTAGGAAAACATAAAGTAGTTATAGCTATATAATAATTCCAAGCATTGTACCTGCAATGCCAGTCTATTTGCTAGACAATGTATGATAGCTGTAACCATACTAAATAAAATAATCTCTCAGTTTGCACGCATTGCTTTTAGGTAGTATGTTATACCTACACTACTTCCTAGGTCATTTCACCAGGAAAGTGTAACAAACAACAAATGAAAACTATATATGAATGTCATGTATTTATCTTCATTATTTGGAAATTTGAGATTAGACACTGTTTTTCAACAAATAAAAATATCCAAACTTGTATTCACCATAAACACATTAAATACAGTAGTAAATAGTTTACTGTATTTTATAATAATGCGTCTTACCTCAAGCCTTAGGGTTAAGCTCTTCTGTAAATGATTGACTGGTGGAATGCAGTATGTCTGACCCTAACAAAATAGTGTATTCTCCGCACAAATTTTAGGGAAAACGCTTTTTTCACATACTGTATTAAAGCTGCAGTGGGCAGGCTAGCCATTATGATTTATATATATATATATATATATATATATATATATAAATATATATATATATATATATATATATATATATATATATATATATATATACACACACACACACACACAAAATGTATTTGTTTTGTATATACCGCGTATGTATTTTGATGCACAACATATTTTAATAACGTTACTTGTAAATAAATAAACAAACGCTTGTTTTCATATAGGTTTACAAACTCCAAGAAGGTGTCTTACAGGAGTCAACCACATTTCTCAGCGACATCGAAACAGGTCCTGACAATTTAAACAAGTGAAAAACATCGCAGTGTGTGCTGGGATTGTGTAGTCTATTTTTTCCACTCAGTGACAGGCGAGGTAGCCCTGGCCCGTAAAAAGTAAAGGCAATGACAGCTTTGTTTTGTTTGCTCTTACTTGGTGTCTTTCCCGTACATAATCCGTTTGACTTCTTTAAGCTCCTCGGGGGGGATGTGTTTTTCCAGCGTCTTCTCCAGTGATTCAAACAGAGTCGCAGACATGGTAAACTTCGGTTGCAACAAGGTTCGTCTAACCTGCCGAGTCCAGCGCGTACTCCCTGACTTCACGACCCTCTTTCAACTGGCACTACCTCTTTGCTTCATTGGTTAATACTTGACCAAATCCCAAACTATTTTAGAGGCGACCCAATGTCCAGGGGCGTATTTCTAAAACGTTTTTAACAAGAAAAGTCTTCTTAAATCGGTAATAATTTTTTTTTCAGTTATGTTTACAATTTAATAATTTTGGTAAATTATACACATAGTACGATTCCCGTTTGAATTAATTAGTGTTGATTATTAAACACCGCGCGACACTGGTTTGCTAATGAGCCCATACAAGGGACACAAGTGTTGCCGTCCGTCTGGACACACCTGCAGGGCCTGTTTACATGTTGCTCATTAGACTTGTTTGTACTTTATCACAATGCTCTGCATATTTATTTATATGTCACGTGTGACATAATTTCTAACTTGATTCGTTTTACTGCGCTTCCAAATAAAGTCCATGGGATACAGCAGAAAACATACACCAAACATGCACGTGTGCATGTTCTGCTTGATAGCGTGCTGTCCCATTTCCCTTTCCCTACCTCCTGTCTCTTAGACCATAATGTCAACCTTGCTCTGACACAATCGATTCATTCTCTGTACAGTAACTCTATTTATGTTCTCCTTCTAGTTTATTTATTTTTTAAATGTTGTCGACTATATCATCATGACTATCTTCAATTGCCAGCAGACATTGTTTTCTTTCCTGCGGTCATGGCTGGCCTCAGCACTGATCGCACACTAGGGGACTGCCAGTGACGTTTTAAATTGATAAACATTAGCAGAGCGATGCCAACAAAGACGAAACTCTAAATCTGACGTCCACAGGAAAGCACGCATAGCGTGCCTGTTGGTGGTCTGTAGTGGTCAGCCAGTGTTTTCACACGTTATAAATCACCCTACCTACATTGATGATACTAAAAGCTAAAACTACACACTTTGAGGCATATTACTTACTAATTGTGCCGTGCACTGCACAAAGAAGTGTACAGTAAAAGCTGTAATACAGCAAACTGTATTGTATTGAGCAGGTAATTACAGGCTTGAAGAAATCAAAAGATAATGTTAGCTTAATAGTGAATTTCGGTAAAAACTTCTTAGAACAGTTATAGGGAGAAATGAGTAATACTCAGTATTGGAACATTGGAACTATTGGCAACATCATGAGAAAGGGAAAGGGAAGGGAAAAATACAACAATAATTATAATCATAATGATGATGACTTTTAAAATATTTACGTTTATGTTAATGATAAATTATTTGGAAGTTGTAGTTCTTGAATTTGAATGGAACAGTATCTGCTTCCTTACTGAGATGAGTTACAACAGGTGTACAAACACATTGCTTCTGTTGCTGTGAAGACTTTACACATCACGCTGTGGTTGTGCTTCAATTCACTGCAGCAGGAAATCATTAGGAATGAAGTAATGTACCTGCAGTAACTCCCAGATCTTTATCTGATTGTAACTACCAAGCATGGCATTGATTTATCACTGAATGCAGACAGATGGGATTGAATGCCTATTAAACATGTTATTGATAAAGAGTAAGGACCTTTAATCACACCTCCACATGTGTTCACCATGCAACCTTCACTTCAAGGATGATTCAAATGGCAAATCGCATTCCTTTGGAACCTGAATCAATCTCTTCTTGGTTTACAATGAAATCCAATGAAATATGATTCCTTGGTGTCCAGATTAACGGTGGGAAGCAAGCTGATTTGGATTTCAAAAGCAGGTCATTTTTACTATGCTCAGTTAGTTTGCTTAAGCATGTATTTCACAATGGATCTAGCTGGAAGCCCTTGTGACATTTACTAAAGGAATGATCAGACTGGCATGACCCCTGTTATATTGAAGTGGAGCTATCCTGTTTACAGATCTTTCATCAGTAAAATATAAATATAGACCCTTGTAAGCACGGATCAGATGTAAGTGTATATCTCAGTTTTTATGCTTGCTTATCACGTACAAGAAAATTTCACTTAGCAGCTGAGAAGGAATCAAAATGATATATTTGAGAATATTCCTCTTTTTATTTCCAAGAGTTTCCTGTTTACCACATGAACTTTTAAACCGGATCTGGAGGATTTTATTTTTGGAACTTATATCTGGAAAAGCATTGCAGTTTTAAAAAATATTTTTTTTTTTCTGTTTTTGAAAACAGAACTGTGTCCACTTGGATGACCTTGTAGTCCGGAGGTCGTGATGAGTGTTACTGGAAACCAAGACAGACTGGACATGCATTCCAGTTCCAGACTCAGTGTCACGCAGTCTGCAGGAAGGGGCGTCAAAAGAGGGGGGGTGTGTGGGTTACACCCCCACAGTAATCCCCCACAGTAATCCTCAAAGACCACACTTTGCATTTTGCTGTATGAACAGAGCCCAGGATTTCATGTTTAATAACAGACTAGGCAGATTTGTGCTCCAGTGCGATTACTTCACACATCATTGGGATCAGATTCTAGTTTGCCTTGACTTCCTCTGGCTGTAAAAAGAAGGTATCACTGGTTGGTTTTGTTATAAAAATGTCTAAATGATCCTTCTGCAGTCTCTCTGCTGTTTTGTGAATGCGCAGTTCACAGCATTTTCCTTAAGATTCGAAGACAGCTTTATGTTCACTGTGTCTTGATTTACATCAGATTTTGCTTCTCGCTCATTTGCAGACACAGTTAATGCTAACCCTTTTAATGCAGATGAATGTATAAAAAAAACATCTCTTCTAGTCTTTGTATGGGGACGTATGGAAGATGCAAATGTATGATAGCCTCATATGAGGATGCCAGTTTTTCCCCAGCAATGGAAAAATAATGAAAACAATTTTAAATGAAAAATATATTTATTATGTGTCCAAAACTACTATTTTTATATATATTTCTTAAAGGGTATCTATACATTTACTATTGTATATTTTCAGCAAAAAGTTTCAAAAAGGAAGCTTGTTACAAAACTAGTTGCAAACAATTTAGGATTTAGGTGATGGCATGATACATTTAATCATGATTTATTTTCTATTATTGAAATATTTCACTGGAGCAATAGAAGATGCAAATGTATGATAGCCTCATATGAGGATGCCAGTTTTTCCCCAGCAATGGAAAAATAATGAAAACAATTTTAAATGAAAAATATATTTATTATGTGTCCAAAACTACTATTTTTATATATATTTCTTAAAGGGTATCTATACATTTACTATTGTATATTTTCAGCAAAAAGTTTCAAAAAGGAAGCTTGTTACAAAACTAGTTGCAAACAATTTAGGATTTAGGTGATGGCATGATACATTTAATCATGATTTATTTTCTATTATTGAAATATTTCACTGGCGCAATAGAAAATACCAACATTATATATATATATAGATATAGATATCTATCTATCTATCTATCTATCTATCTATCTATCCTGTATATATATATATACACTGTATACAGACATGCTCAAATTTGTTGGTACCCCTCCACAAAAAACGAAGAATGCACAATTTTCTCTGAAATAACTTGAAACTGACAAAAGTAATTGGCATCCACCATTGTTTATTCCATATTTCAGACTTTGCTTTTGATTTTTTATTCAACATAATATTGTAAATAATAAAACAAATGAAAATGGCATGGACAAAAATGATGGGACCGCTAACCTGATATTTTGTTGCACATCTGTCCAAAGGACATTCTCCCAGAAGGATTGTGGCTTGTCAATATTATTATTATTATTATTATTTATTTCTTAGCAGACGCCCTTATCCAGGGCGACTTACAATCGCAAGCAAATACAAATACATTCAAGTGTTACAATATAAGTCATACAATAAGAACAAGAAATACAATAATTCTCAAGTGTGACAAACCACAATTCAATAAAACAGCAGATAATAGTGAAAGTTACATCAGCAATATGCATTTTAGCAAATTCCAGTCTGGCTTTTTTATGTTTTTCTTTCAAAAGTGGAGTCCTCCAGGGTCTTCTTCCATGGAGCCCACTTTCGCTCAAAAAGCGACGGATGGTGCGATCAGAAACTGACGTACCTTCACCTTGGAGTTCAGCTTGTATCTCTTTGGCAGTTATCCTTGGTTCTTTTTCTACCATTCGCGCTATCCTTCTGTTCAATCTGGGGTCGATTTTCCTCTTGCGGCCGCGCCCAGGGAGGTTGGCTACAGTTCCATGGACCTTAAACTTCTTGATAATATTTGCAACTGTTGTCACAGGAACATCAAGCTGCTTGGAGATGGTCTTGTAGCCTTTACCTTCACCATGCTTGTCTATTATTTTCTTTCTGATCTCCTCAGACAACTCTCTCCTTTGCTTTCTCTGGTCCATGTTTAGTGTGGTGCACACAATGATACCAAACAGCACAGTGACTACTTTTCTCCATTTAAATAGGTTGAATGACTGATTACAAGATTGGAGACATGTGTGATACTAATTAAAGAAACTAATTAGTTTGAAATATCACTATAATCCAATTATTTATTATCTTTTCTAAGGGGTACCAACAAATGTGTCCAGGCCATTTTAGAATATCTTTGTAGAATAAGCAATAATTCATCTCTTTTCACAGCTTCTTTGCTTTATTCTATGACATACCAAAGGCATGCAAGTATACATGATAAAATAGCTTTTAATTTCATCACTTTTCAGGAGGAATGAAGCATTATTTCAATGAGCTGTAAGGGTACCAACAAATTTGAGCACGTCTGTATGTAACATTGTAAGGACTTTGAAGGCAACATTTGCAAATGTCTCATTCTAAGCAGTTATTTCTGAGATACGGTCTATTCCCTCTCAGTGCATGTCAGGAGTTCTCTTGTTAAGTTCTGTGGTTGATATTGGAATTCTTCTTGCTGGTGGAGGGAGTTTTGTTCTTAGTGTGGGGGTGGGTGGACGGAGGCTCTTTGTGCTGACGGCCTTTCCTCGAGACACAGTTCTTCCTCTCCCGGTCTCTCTGGGGGTTTGACAGCTTCTGTAGGACATCTGGGAAACAGAGGTTTATTTACTGGGTGCATTGAAACTGAACTACAAAATGCACTAAGAAAGTAGAGTGTAGGTCTATGGAATGGCCAGTAGGGGAGTACACAGAATACAACTATGTTCAGGTGGTTATTTCTTTGCAATTAGAGTGACAATGGATTGTTATTCACTTCAGATTTAGAGTGCATTAGAAACCACTATTATTCAGACAGAGACAAAACAACTTCGATTTATATTCAATTTGGATTAAAATTCAGCAATAATACCGTATATAGATTCAACTGAGGTAGATTACAGAACGTTTTTATGCAGTAAGAAATATATTGTTGCAATTATATAGAAGACAGCAGATACTCATGTACTAAGGTCATATGCTGTAAACAAGCACCACTGTATTTACCTTGGGAATAATCCATCAGATTCATAACAAGGAATGTAGAAAGTTAATATAAAAATTAAAAAATCCTGTTCAAGCTCTCACCTGCTAAATCGGGGTGGCATTTTCCTAGGTTAAGTAAGAGAGATTCATATTTGTTCCCTTCACCACCATCTCCTCCTAAAACAAACACACAATGCATTTTTCAAAGCTGGGAAATGAAAACTGGTTTAAAACAATGGCACTTGTTACTAGTCTAGACAGAAATATAATAGTGATTATATTTTAGACTCACTGATGACTTTGAGCAGGATGTACCTGTGCCTTTCCTTCAGGAAGCTGCTGGCGAAGTCAGGTGAGTTTTCACGCTCGCTCAAATTCATCAGGGCTCCCGATTCATCTAGCAGGTCGATGCAAACTACAGGAATGAAGGAGTCTTGTTCATTAAAACAGAAACATAGCATATTCAATACACATATACACAATCAAACCCACATTGCATATTTTTAATTCAGGATGGTTTATTAAACACATTTTCTGGTTGCTTGGCATACGGTAACGTCACAAGCGCAAAAGCAACATTCTTTTAGTATTTAATTACACAAGACTTTTTAACAGAAGCAGTGCTATAGCTTTTTCTTATTGAGGATTGTATGATAAAGCCAAGACCAGAATATTTACAGGTTTGACTTCAAAATAAAGGATTTTATACATCACATGGCAAGGAAGTGCTGTTATTGGGGGCAGCTATTGTCAGATCATCTGGTGACATCAGCAGGAGATCGCTTTGGTGACAGGGCTCATTGTCTTTGTGGAGGCAATGAGAGGCGATGGTTTTGCAGAGTCTGCAGATCCTAGATTCAGATCCCATCTCACCCACTGTGACACTGTGAACCCACAGTGCAGCATCCCTTTTGCTTAAGATTTGCACACACCTAGGCGAAGCTACTGTGGTGGGTGCTGTGAGTGAGTTTCACAGGTCAATAAACATACCATTGCTAAGATGTGAGAATTGCAGCGATTTTCACAGCATGTAAACCTTTTTTTAACATTAAATATCACATTTAAAATAGCTTGCATGCAAACCCTACCTGACCTGAAAACACTGGAAAGGGTTTACTTACCTACAGGTGTTCAGAATGTACAGCTGGTGTTTAACTAACACAGTAGTATTTCATACAGCAAGTTAAAATATAGAAGTCAAAACTGTATCTCAGTTTCTCTCTATAGCTACCTGCTAGGCCCTAGACAGTTTACACCTGTTTTCTATAATAATCTAACCATAAAAACCCTTTCCGCTGCATTTTTGCACAGTATTTTTTGTAGTTTCCAATACTTTTTCCATAGTTATACCATGCATAGTTTACCCTGGTTTGCTATGTTTATCAATATGCTTTACCATACCTCTTTGGGTTTTACAAATCCTTGCCTATACTTTACCATGCTTTCACTGTGCTTTATTACACTTTGCTATGCTTTTGCTGTGACCTTTATAAGGGAAACATCAGTGCTTACTGTGGGTCTGTTTTCACCCCACAACCCTCCTCTATCAACTCCCCTGATAAATGCTACTGTTTGAACAAAAGAAAAAGGTTTTACTCTGGCAAAGAAATACATGTACCTTCTTCCTTACAGTTACATCTCTCTTTCAATGAGTGGATGAAGTTAATGATTCTACAGTTTGGATTAAATATCTCCTTTTGGTCTTCTGTAGATAAAAGCAACAAACAAGGGGGTATAGATTAATATAAAAAGAAACCTGTATTTACTTTAATTCTCTGTCAATTATTAATAAAAGCTGTCCAATATACAAATAACAGCCTTACTGGCACATCGCAAAGTGCAGCTCATGAGTTCTCCTTTGATCCACCAATGCTCTATAGTGCATTTGCAAAAGAGAATATAGAACGATGCAAAGCTGGCATTAATTTCATTTAATAATTTAAATGTCATGTTGCCTCCCCAGAGCTAGATTTCAGCTCCACAGCTAGGGTTACACAGTATATATAAATGCCCGGTTCTATAGATCTGACACGTGTGCTTTTTTTTTTTAAACATTGTCTTGTGTTACAACATGAGAGTTGAAATGGGGTTGTTTTAAACACAGAATGTTCCTGTTAATCAATAAACACCTGCTCTCTAGAGTCCGTCACAGTGGAGCCGCCCACTGTGCAATCCTGGTTTGAACGCGGAAAGCTGCTAAAGCCTTATACAACCACACAGCATGAGGAGAGGATAGCTAGACATGCAATGCCTAAAACAGTAAGACAGAGGGGGAAAAACTCATTCGAAAAAAATATATATATAATTCCAATCAAAACTTACCACCAAACTTCACTGTGATAAACATCCTCTCCCAGGATTTAAAAAAAAAATTCCCCAAGGCTGAAAGACTTCTTCCCTCAGAAAGCTGTTCCTTTGCACTGACTGCCAGCACGTTTTTCTTGTCTTTTCTTCCCAGCTCAAAATCCAGCCCAGTCTCCTAAACACAGCTCACAAAAGGGGTTTAAATCAGTGTTGTTGACTACAGCCATGCTTAGTGACAAAGCTTTGTTATTGTGAAAGAGGATTAATTATATATGTGAGCGAGTGTGTTTGTGTGTGTGTGTGCACAATAAGAAGTTTATTGCATTCTTACAAATTCCCTCCTGAAAAATATTACTTTTTACAGAAAATTGAAGAAATGTATGACATGATTTACAGATCTATAGAAAATATAAAAATCTATAGAAACAAGTATGATATATATATATATATATAAAAATAGCAAATAATATATAATTTTTCTATAGTAATCTATAGTTTTTGTAAAATAAATCAATAGGATTTTTCGTAATGGATATTTTTAATACATGTACCAAGAAATGTTCCACAAAATGAACTTATTTATGTTTGAAAACTAAAAAGAAACAATGCAAATGTTTAAATTAACTCAGTTAGTTGTTTATTTTCCATTAAAGGACGCAAAGTTACCGCTTGCACAAACCAAACTGTCAAAACTAGTAACAATCAATTTGGAAAACACTATTTTATTTTTCCTTTTAACAAAAATAGTTTGAATTTCATTTCTGAGAAAAGGCCTTGATACATATTTCCAAAGAGTCTTTCTGTGCTTTGCCAGTGTAAGTTTCTTGAGTGAAAAGAATTGAATAAGAAGTTATAATGGCAGAAGCATTCCGGAATACAGATTGCTTTCACAGTAACAATACAGAGGGAAGTGTGTGGCTGGAGAAACTAAATGAGCTGTTCAGCTTTTAATAATCGATCGCTGTCTTTTGTGTTTTTCTCCACTACCGCCTGACCTGGCTCCATCGGCCGAAGCGAGCACTGTTTTTTAGAATCAGTCAGACACACAAAGAGGCAGTCTTGATGCCAGCAATTAAACAATGCTTAGTGGGAGGAACCCACCTTTACAATAAAGTCTAAGTGCACTTTTCAATACTGCTATCATTAAAATTCATCATGACATCCAAGCGACAATGCTAGCTAGCAGCTTAGAAACAGACACTTTAAAGCTACAGTGCTCTGCAATCATCTACACTTTTACCAGTCCACTAAAATAGAATTCCTTGATGTCTTTTTTTCTACATTCCTTTACAGTTTCACATTCTCAGCTCTGTGCTTTGTAAGACCTTGTTGACGGTTTGTTTACATTCCTCAAATGTATTTTTGCTGAATTGTTGGCATGTATAAGGGAGAATTTTATAAGCAGTTGACACACACACATAAGCAAATCAATTTGAATGCACTTTAGAGAACAAAAAAACCTCTCCCTCACAGTAATTATACCGCTCCTTCCTACAACCAAGTTGTTTCTTGCTAATTTTATAATATTAAAATAGTTGTAGTCCTTTCAGAAAATTAACTTTTGCTCTTGCTTCAAATTAGGGCGCTTGCGGTCCCAATACTTCACTGCTCCAATGCTTGTTGGAGGCTAATGTGCTAATTGCAAATACATGTTTTAAAAGAAAATATATCTCTCCTCGATCTGGGACACCGTGGAGTCTGAGTTGAGCGGGGCCTAGGAGTTTGTTGTCTCTTGTCGTTCACCGTATCCATGGTGACCATTGTCTCAGACAGAGACTACCTTTTACTATCAGCCCTTGTATTTCGAGCCATAGTAAAGTGTCTAGGCTTGCTGAGTGCAGAGCAGACTGTGGAATCTACATGTTCAGCAGTCGAATGACTCTGAGCTGGCCTCTGCAGCTACCGTGATATTTACTATCTTTTGTGTTCTTTAGTGACAGACCCTGATCACTATATGCCTCATCAGGAACAGTGCTTACTTGGACATTGCTGATCTCCAAGGCCTTTAAGCTGCGATAATGTTTCAGCTGCATGTTTCCGCTGATTCAGTAATATTGTCAAGGTCAGGCGCAGTTCAGAGCAGTTCAGTGTATTTCTGGCAGCAGTGACAATTGCTGCAGCCCATCTTCCTCTGCCTTGCTAATGAGGCTCTGTTATACAGCCTCTGATGCCTCATCTCACGTCAGAGGATGGGGGGCTAATTGAGGTGCCAATTACCTCCAGCTGCAGATGGCAGCTTTTTTTACTTTGACCTTCTGCAATCCATCCATCCCATTTCAAGTAAACATAAAAAACAACAGTGTTAAAAGTTATCAGCCACAGCATCAAGTGTTATGTGGCACATCCACTGTACCATTAGTGTTATTATCATTGGCAGATAGTACTTTAATGAAAAGGTCATCCTATTTATCCCTTAAATGTGTATTGCAGGCATATTATATTACATGGTTAGGGTGGAAAATCTGTTGCTGTAGTTACCATTAGTGAGAAACAATTATCCAGTATTTCTTGTTCATGGTTTATATGACTGGCCAGCTTCTCAAAAGGCATTATTAATGAGATTCTGGTGGCCTTTTGCTTCATTCCTCAGCCCTTTCAAAAGGCAAACTTTCTGAGCAATTATATGGTTTATAGATTGTTGTTATCCCTGCAGCCCACATACAGAAGGCTAAACGAAGGACAATTGTTTTTTTTTTGTACATCAAACAATTAACACCTTCTGCCAGGGTTTGCACAGGTCACTAACATGCACTGCAGTGCATCTGCTGCTCAATATGGCTTTGCTAATAGTATGGACATTGGTTGCTTTGCATACTGACTCATGTCAAGAACTAATTACCAACAAAGTGCAGAATGATAATGAATTGAAGAAATAATCAACTTAAACGCTATGCAAATCAAACGTTGATAACTATGGAGAACTAGCAGCCAATGATGCTTCATAATGACTAGGAAAGCTGTAAGACAAACACAGCTCAGGGTATTTGTGATTACATGCTTTCCAATAGGATGATCAGTCCTCATTTGGAAAGCAAGGAAAAGGTGCAGAGATCCAGCCCTTTCCTGTGCAGACAGAAGAGATGCTCTACCAGCATCCCTAATGACTGGTATGCAATTATCAGATCTACTGGTAAATATGAAACCATTAAATACAATAAAATAGTTTTACATGATCCTCAAATGGCTATTGAAAATATCCATAAGTGATGATGTACCAGCTATAATAACACTATTGATGAAAGTTCTCCATTTGTATTATAAGGTTACCTTGTCTGCAGCATTGGCTCATATGACATTAAGATGGGTAATTTAGATCAATGGGATCACAGTTCAGGTAATCTTATGTCACTGACATACAAGTGTTTCTTTGGATAGTAAAGCTGATGCCACATCAGAAAGTTTATTTATTTATTTATTTATTTATTTACATTTTTTTTATAGTGCCTTTAACCAAGGTGCTTTACAAATTTAGACAAAATGGTACAATCAAGAATACTGGGTGAAAAAAGAATGCAAGTTATTGGGCTGAGGTGGAGAGA
This sequence comes from Acipenser ruthenus, assembly GCF_902713425.1. Taxonomy (NCBI): domain Eukaryota; kingdom Metazoa; phylum Chordata; class Actinopteri; order Acipenseriformes; family Acipenseridae; genus Acipenser; species Acipenser ruthenus. The sequence goes on from NC_081199.1 coordinate 7,215,381, forward strand.
TACTGAGTAATTACTAGTGTGAAAGCAGAGGGTCAGAGGCTAGGTCAGGGTCAGGCAAGCAGGGTCATAGCAGGAGGTCAGGGGCCAGGACTATTAGTAGTATGGGCTAGGGAGAAGAGATGCGTTTAGAGAGAGGTGTGGGTGACTGATTTATGATAAGTGGGAGTCTATTCCATTGAAGGGGAGCAAGAAGGGAAAAGGAACAGAAACGGGATTGGGTACAGGGTGAGGGTGGGACAGAGAGGTACAATAGGGATTGAGAGCGTAAGGGACGTGGAGGAACATAGTAGGTGATCAGTGCAGCCAGATAAGGTGGGGCAAGACCATGGAGAGATTTGTACACAAGGGTAAGGAATTTGAACAGGCAACGATAATAGACAGGGAGCCAGTGTAGCTGCGGGAGGAGAGGGGAGGTGTGGACGGAGCAGGGGAGGAATATGATACGGCCAGAGGCTGTAATGGTGTAAAAGCATAGGAGGGGAGGCCAAGGAAGAGGGAATTACAGCAATCAAGACGGATGAAAAATGAGAGAGTGGAAAAGGAGTTTAGTAGCAGAAAAGGAACTGGAGGGGCGTATCTTGTGGATGTTGAATAGGTGGCAGGTGCGTGTTATGGCTGAGATATGGTCAGAAAGGGAGAGGGTGGAGTCGAAGATGACACCGAAGTTATGAGCAGAGAGGGATGGAATGAGGGGCAAGGGAGGGAATGAGATGGTGGAAAGTGTTCAAATATTCTTCATTTGCTCCTTAAAAAAACAAATACATTCCTTTCATATGTAACAGCACCTATGTTCTGATTTGATGTGTTCTTTGAATTGAGCCAAAACGCATTTCTGTATAAAAACTTTATCTTTTTATCTTTCTTAGGATTTTTTTATTACTTTGTGTGGTTGTAAAATGCTCTGGTATATACTGATTTGGAGTGAAAAAGAAACATTAGAGAAACATATTTACAAAAACAAATGTAGATCCACTCATCACATTTCATTAATATACCTATAGATTAAAAAAAAAAAATCATACACTTTTGATGCAGGATCAAACTGAATCGTTTTCCTGGGAATCACAATACAGAGTAAAACCCAGCTCTTAAACACAACACTCAGATAAGGCTGCTGCAATCTCTGCTATAAATGCCTAACATATAACTCATAAACCCTTCATTTACTTTAACAGCTGTACTAATTGCCTGTAACAAACTGAGATGCACAACAATATTTACCCAGAACTCTGCTATGTACTCTCTCAGGGCTCAGAAACCATTTCTATACAGTTTTGCTTCAAGGGCCTGAGGATCCAAACTTTTGTCTGAAGTCTATTAAAGTTACAGCATCCTGTCTGCAGGCTCCTTACCATAGCACTCTTATGTTTCCAAGCACTGCATAGATATTGATTCTCTAATTATGTAAGCACTATACACAGCAGAGACACTTTAATTCAGGGCAGTATTCCCAAAGTTGCAGACTGGTTACAAATATTTGGAATTTAATAAGGTTTTCTCAGCAAGTGATACCCGTAAGCAGGAACTTCAGCTAACCTTTACTAAAATAGAATGTTACCATTTCAGTCACACGAAAGGAGTGAGGTAATGTTTCCTCTGTAGCTATTAACAGTTGCATTGGCCCTAGACAGTGTAGTAGTGATTTCCCCCGGGACACTACTCAAAACCAGCTAGGATTCTCAATGTTTTTTCCCCCCGGTTGCCAAAACAAATAAATAAGAACAGATGGTTTATTCACGTTTTCTAGAGGGAATATAATACAAATTCACGTCTGTTTTTCATTGCTCAAAACATGATAAAGAAAAGTAATTGATAAACTGAAAACTCACTATTTTAGTAATTAGCTGCTATTAGTATTAGTATTTTTAGTATTTTAATGACTTTTTTTTTCCTTAAGTATTTCTAGTGATTGATTAGTATACTATTGGATCCTGATTCTCCTTACTGTTTTTGAATGCTCTCTCTCTCTCTCTCTCTCTCTCTCTCTCTCTCTCTCTCTCTCTCTCTCTCTCTCTAATACATATCTGCATTCACAATAAAACTGTACCACTGTTTTTTCACAACACTAAACATGTTTGAATTAATTATCAGCAAACAAATATGTTTTTCAGTTTCGAGATGTGTTTCCAAGCCCTTGAATTGAAGCCAGAAGAGATTTCCTTGATCTACATCGCCGTCTAATGCATGAGCACAAAGGAAACTGCATTAGGGAGCAGGAGTACAGCTTTCAGGTATGTGCTCTGAATTTACTGAGAGCATCAACCTAACCGGCCACTGTAGAAATAAAGAGAGCCTAAGACAGGGCATGATTGATGTGCTCTTCCTGAAGCTCTTGAAATCCAGGATTTACAAGTTCTGTCTAGCATGTTTATAAAGTTTGGAGCACAGTGATTACCTGGTGGCTGACTGCATTGGTGAGTCACTTTATTATCAATCAGTCACAGGCAATCCGAAAGCATGGGCTTCATAGCTTGAAAACAGTTATAGTAAACACTATAAATCTCCCCATTGAGACAGATGAGCAAACTAACCAATCCTGTCAGTCTCTTTCAATTGCAATGAGCTCCCTCGATTTGGAGGACTATCTCTCTATTAACACTATTTGCCTTCCTATCTGTGCTCATAATAGTTGTCCGCTGTTCATGTTTCTTATGAAGTGTTTTTCTCTAATGAATTTGAGTCAAGCCTAGCAAATATATGCCTTGCACTTCATTTATCAGCATTTAGTCCTTTAAAGTGGTACTATGGGCCCTATTGACCAGGCTCTAACTTTAATGAGGTATTTTTAAAAGCCAGTTTAGAATCCTTAAACAAACTATTTTTAATAATGTAAAAAAAAAGTTGAATGGGTTCTAAACTTTATTTAATCCAACAAAATCAATACAAGACTCCCATTGCACAGCAGCTTGAGCCATTCCAGCTTTTAGCATGACACACAATATCCTGGAATGAGCACAAACTGCTAAGCAGGGGTTTTAAATTATCCCCATCCTCGGTTACAGCCTATGAATGCGACTCCTATGATACAGCAGTATTTATTGTGTAGGATGTTGCTGTAATCGCTGCACTGTTATTAAAGTAGGCTACAGAGTTTTTTACGGAGTTCCAATTTGCATCCTGTTCCGGCTGGACAGATTGAATTATTGTTGCGCACGTGAATTCACACACATGCCTTGGGGGGGTAGAGGAGTGATATGCACGAGTCGCACAGGAAGTCTGTGTGGAAACTGAAGAGTGACTGCAGGCACAGAACATAAACAGCGTTCTGATCTGCACGACAGCAACTTCCCAGCCTGGTAGTGGTGGTGGCTGATCATGGTGGGGGTTGTTGTGCAGACACATCTAAGAGCAAAGCAGCCCCCTCCACTGGGGAACCCTGTCCCTTTGTTAATGTTTAGAATCATTCTTATAGCAATTACTTAAATACTGTGTTTTTTTAACTTTTTTTATAAGTCTTTATTTGATTTTATATGCAAGTGGTCGTTTTTAGTGTTTTAAAAGTCTGATTCATTTAATGGAGACAGCTCAGCCACTTTCATGTTTACACATTCCTTATCCTCCTTCAAATGATTTCCTTGTAGTATATTCATGTTTTGTTTTTTCCCCTTTGGTTGAACACCTACCTTCTTTTCATAGGACATTAGACATCTCTCAATAGACAACTTGGTTCAGATTTCAAGGTGTTGTCAACTCCAGAAACAACATACCAGGCATTGCAGGTTTTCAACTGGTCATTGTATAATGACACATATAAATCAAGGAAATACATTTAAAGTCCCTTTAATCATTAATGTTAATGTTGTCTGCTGAGGAATTAATCAATTTCCTGCAGCTGTATCTAGTGCTAGGTTGCTGTGTAATAATTCAACAAGAAAGCAGTAAATTCATGTTCTGGTTCCTATCACAGCTTACCAGCGAACCAACGGTTACTGGAATCCAAGTTGGGTCATTGTACGTTGCTTTTTGTCTAAATGCTTTTAAGACAAAATTGCATCTACTAGTCGTGGTATAGAAATACAAGGGCATCTGGTATTTTTTTTATTGTAGATTCAGCGTTATCTGTGTGACTGGATCAGCTGAGTCACATTAACAGCTCCAACTTTTTCAAAACCAGAGGCTAGACAACACTACACACTGAAATCTAAATCCGATGCCCTGCCATCTTAATCCACTGCAGTGAAATCCACAGGCTAAGATCAGCGACTTCAGACTACCCGAATGTGAAGCCGCACTCCCCTGACTGTGGGACTAAAACTTGTTATATTTAAATGCATATACGCACATTGTTTTATTGTGCTGGAGGTGAATGTTATGTAGTGTATGTTTATGACGCAGTAGTTGTATCTTGACATATTGGTTTGAGGATGTTTGGTCACAAGCTCAGAATGGGTTGAACTCGCATTTACAGAGTTATATTCCGTTACCTGTTGGACCAACGAGTCAGTGGTTCTCAAGGCGGTTCAAACACCAGGATCATTGGGTTCAACTAAATTCATTCTTAAGGGCAGCCTTTTTGTTTGCAGCAGTATTACAGGGTGACAAGTTTAAACCCGTGCATGCTGGTTTCCAGATATTCTTGCTGTAGACAGACTCTCAAGATAGTCTTAAAGCCAGACAGGCAGTATGAATCTAGATTAGACTGGAGAGTCACAGCTTAGCTTAGAGGCAGAGGAAACACTGCAAAACGTAATGAATGAGAGCAGAACTATTCATACGTTCCCACACTGAAGTTTTGGCCTGATTCTCCAGTATGTGCTGTACAATGTTTGTTTGCTTACTTCAAGGTGAAGGGAGGTTGGGGGGGGGTCTAAGTAGCATGCAGTTCCCTCTCTCATCCATTGGTTATATTGGGCTTGCTCTGGGTCCTCTTCATCAGGAATGGTGGTCTGTTTACACAGCATGGATGAGCAGTCATTCTAAAGCTGAGGGAACACGAAGCCACTTTATCAGGAACAGTGGTTTGAAACCTGGTTCCAGGAGACCAGGAGACCTAGTTTGAGGCAAGTCTCCCCTGGTGTGCCTGGCAGTTGCTTGAACTCTAGTCTCCTGAAACCAAGTTCCGAGCCACAAAGTGGCTTTGTGTTCCCTCAGCTTTAGAGAAAAAGAAAGGTGAACCAAACTTAATTTAAAACTTAAACATCCCACAATCCCATTCCGTTTTACATAACATAATTCCTTGGTCTTTATTCCATGCTTCCATAATCTAACTTGTTCTTCACTCTGTTTTATGAACATGTCCTTGATGACAGTCCAGCTTGCTTGCTTTGCACAAAGGTAGTTTTAGCTATCAGTACGCAACGCTCCCATTTTAAACCTTGCCACTGTGTAACTGAGAACCAAACAGACACGCTGTAGCTACTACTTGCTGCAGTAGAAGTCTATATATCTTTAAACAGTTTGTATAGGTTAGAAAGCAAAACATTTTTGTTTTAATCCTTAGCACGCAATCATCAAATGTGAGTAAGACCAAATGCAATCTGTCGGAAAAACCTTTCAGCAAGTATCTTCTACAGTTTATTGATGTTTTTAATACAGGCTTGTGAATGCCTGCACGTACTTTTTATACATCCACTGCGTTTTGACAGATAACTCAATTCTGCTTCCTTTAGATTTTACTATTAAAATAATTTACGTAACATTTCCCTACAGCTGTTTCCCAAGGGAAAAGAAGTTACTGTATATTCTAAAGGGCTACACGAGAGGAAGAGTGATGAATGGTGCTATTGATCCATTTGAGATTGCTGTAAGTTCATGTTAAGGTTTCTTACAATAAGGGTGAGTGAGAGTTTACAGATAGGTTTTTTCCAACAACAGTTTGAAAGAGATAAAACAAAGTGTCTGGCAGTATAAGAGAGAGGATGACTAAGCTTTCAAGGTGTACACGTTATGATGCGACAACAGCTTTTTGGGAAGTGTGAATCATATAATAATTAACTCCCAGCAATGAAATGCACTTATAAATTACCATATGTAAGAATACACACCATAGACAATCCCTGTTTTTTGTTTCGTTACTCTAAATATTAGGACTAAAGGAAGGATGCTGTCAATCCTATCCCAGGAAAGGACAGGGGTGGCTATTAGTTAGGTTTACAACCAAACATTTTTTTTCGAAAGGTTTGATAGGCTATGAAAGGGTTTGCAGCAGTACTACGGTGGTGTCTCAACCTGGAAATGTGGTCAACCAGTAGAGGGCAACATATATATTCAGCCATTGTTAATCTCTGACTACACATATCCTAGGTGCAAAAAATATATATCTGCATTATAATGTTATTTCCTTTGATCTGAGAATATTCACTGGTATGATGGTCCATTGTGAAATGATATATACAGTGGAGGGCAGCATGTTTCACATTGATATTCTCTGTATATTCGTAAACAACAGTGCAACCATCAAAACATGCAATAAAATGTACATTGGAACAACACAAAACATCTGTAAGTAGAACATTTGCTGAGCATATAAGTGATGCTTACTCCAGTCAATGCACCATCTACAGTACAAGAAACCTCATATCCAAGGATGAACAGATAACAGGCATTTGAAAAGAATAGTGTCATAGAGATGGATCTGAGGGGTCTTTTCATAGAACAGCAGGAGCTGTCACTTCAAGATTGTTCTTTGGCGTTGTGTAACAATCTTCAATCATTTCCCGTGGACCCTTGTGAGAATTCATCTTCACAGATTTTCACAAGCATCGTTTGCTTACAGGTGTGAAACCTCCCGCTGGTGCTGGAGTGTGTTGTAAAGATCCCATGTCTAATCACTTGTGACGGTCCCCTGGCAGCCATCATGGTCCATTGGCTGGAGGTCTGATTCTGAATCAAGAAGACACCACCAACATCAATTTCAGGGAGATCCGAGTACCGGCTTTAATGGAGAATGTCAGTAAAATTAGAACATACTGTAGTCTGTATACAAACGTATGTGCCGTGCCCACTAGATATAAAAAAGCGATGTTCTGTACAACTCAGAATGAGGTCAGTGAGTTCACTAAGCAGTGCAAGCAGCTCATCCTTCAACCCAGTGGCTGCATTGACCACCGTGACCTTCAAGATAGACTCCTGGGTTTGCAATGGAAATGTTTGTAATGGATTTGTCAAGCAACTGATGTGCTACAGTGACCCGAATCAGAGAAACCTTCAACACTGGACAAGACACCCCTGTTTCCACTTGAACATTATACTGGAAGTTCGGCACAGTAGAATGGTATGCGTCCATGTGGACTGTTGATATATTGCAATACCATGGTACCACATCAGTACTTGCGTGCAATGTATTAGTACCACTGTGAAACATTTGTTGCAAATGGGGGGAATGCTGTGGTTTGCTAATAGTTGATATTTCTGCTATTTTGATGGTATCGAAAGGTGGCTTTTCTGTACATTTGAGCAGAAATGATGAGGGATGGAAGGAAATAATAATCTGGAACGACAAACATTGAAATCCGCAACACTTGGCTTTAGATAACGTAGGAACATTCTTCTAAAGGCAACACATTTCCAGATGGGAGAAAGATCCATAAAACCAGAAAGATCCAGGAAAACGACTATTAAAGTAGAGAGGCTAGCCACAGAACACTATGCAAGCTGGCAGCATCCCACATTCTTAAATCAGAGCGGTCCTTAACTGGAAACAGCTTAACGGTGCAGTTTTTTAAATAGTTTTCAGATAATAAAACTTGGAAGCCTCCTCTGTAGTGGATCTCTTTGTATCATAATCTTGTTTGCATTTAGCAATCTTATCATTTTAATTCATGTACAGCTTACATTTTCCTGTATATAGGATAAACATTTAATGGTAAAAAATATGCAATTGCCTAAAAATATGTCATTGTCTTTGGTGTGCAGGCATTCCACTTCAAGAGGTTATTTAAACTGTGAGATACATATCAGGTAGGATTTACTGGAGTTATTTTGTTTCTTAAGTGGCACTGTCTGTATTTAGATTCATAAAAACAGACGTCCATGAGCCTCAAACCTTTTGACAGGTTGGCTGACAGTTCTGCAAGCTTATTTACAGCAGATAGCCTTTCACACTGCTCCCAAGTAACTGTCGTCTTCTATCCCAGAAATTCTATTGGCACTTGCAAAAACAGTGCAGGTAAAACGCATGCCCCAGCATGAGACACAGCATGTATAATAATCAACTAGTGACAACAGCACGATAGCCTATCAGAGAACTGCAGACACACAATCTACCAACTACTGTCTGTATCACCCTGTATCCTAATTATTTATCATTGTGTTGCTTCTAGAGACACATACACACAATGAAGACTGAATGTAAATACTGCAGAGGTCTAGTGTGAACGTTGTAAGTGAATGTGTAAACTGTGTGTGTGTGCCACTCGTTTGGTACACTTTAGCAACTCGGACATGTTGTCAATCACTCACAAATTAACCAGTTCATGATTTGAAAACTTTTCAAATAAACATTTGTCTCTATTGAAAATGAAGGTTTCACCCCTTTATCACTTCGGCATCAGGGATTTATTTATTTATTATCCGAGATACACAGCCCAGTCCCACCAGAGGTGAGCAATTTTAAGGTAAAACTGTGCTAGAGAAACCAGTGAGTGTTTTAATATTATTAATGAAATAAATGTAAAACTATGAATTCCAGAAGACAAATATTCCGCTAGTGCCTTCATAAAATTTTATGAGTGAGTTTCTTGGAGATTAGATTTTTGCTGAGTGGTTTCATGCGGTCAGTTTACATTACTATGTTTATGTATTATCCTGATCATGGAGAAGGAAGAACTCCAGCAACTGACTATCATAGGCTTACCAAAAGAAGTGTGATCACATACAGTAGCATTATCACCCCAGCCTGTTGCATGGAGTTGCATGCTGCCTTCATCTGCTTCGATCTGCCAAGACATATGATATCAGACTGCTGTAGTGATTTCTCAACTCTGTGTACGTTCAATTCCACACAGTAGTGAGCTAATTAATCAGTGTGAGGTTACTGACCCTGATACTGCAGCCAAATTCTTACTATCTTCTTTCCACTGTAACATTCCAGCATTGGGATAATGAGGCAGGGGGGGTGCGTGCATTCTTGGGAATTCCATATTAGTAAATTAGTGAGTTCCTGCTATAATGGGGTAGCATTTAAAAAACAGTTTCTAAATAATACTTACTGGGGGGCAGGGTTCCTGAATGGGTTGTCTGACCCTTCAGTTTAAAGCTGCAGTAATCCAAAACCACGCTCCATTGTATATTTAATACATAACATTGTATTTCTTGGTACCTGTCAACATTCTGCAAAGGTTTATCTGTCAAGACACAACCTCCCCCTTGAAACCCTTTTATGCATTGCTAGCGTTAAATCATTGCACCATAGCTTTGGGGTGTGGTACTTTTTAAAAGCTGCCTCAAGCCATTCAGATTTCTCTGTTCACTCGAATTCGTATTATTTTGTTTATGGGCATTCGAATTCTGGATTGGGTATTCTAATACTGTACAAAGAATACTAACGCAAAAAATGAAGCCAGTTTCTTAATAAAAGTATAAAAGTAAGAGTGATTGCGCTCTGTGAAGTGATAAGGAACAGACAATGAGTATGCACACTAACACAACCGCTGACTGCAAGACGTGAGGAAGCTGATTAAACCAGAACAGTGAGCAGGGAGCTACTCAAGATGGGCTTCCATTGAGCATTGAGGGTGTGACCCGTGTGCAAGAAATGCCCTGCCTACAGTCACCCCTCAGCCTGGATTTTACATGCTTATGCTACAGTACATGTAGAGCGTGTTTGTTTGTAATCTAAATAACTCAAGTAATTACACTTCACAAAAGAGATGAGAAGACAAGAGAAGACCAAGAAAAACTTACTGTACAAACCAACCACGGATAATTGATAGATGAACAAAGTGAATTTGTCAATCAATCATTTATCAGTTTGTCAATCGATCATTTATCAGCCATGGACAAATATCCATGCAGTACTGAGAGCCATCACGCTGCAAATTAAATCTCGCAGCATTTATTGATGTCAGCAATGATGCGATTCTTCAATTCTTTTTTTAATTATTTTGAACTATTTTAACTATTATAATGGAATCCAAATGCTGGTTTCCTGGCCTTTCCCCCTTCCACGGTTAATTATATGACAAAATTATGTATTAAAAAAGAAAAAAAAAAATGTAAATGAACAATTAATGTATTGAAATTATTGTGTCTGCTGCATTTAATGCCGTGCCTCATATCTGGTCAGCGAGGAGCTATTGTCTTGCCACACACACACACGCGTGCTTTTTGTGTTGGGAAATGAGTTGAACCCAGGGATAAATGCTAGATCAGGGATGAGGGAGGTGCTGTGAATAAACATGAACACATGCTTGAATTAATAGTTTACTGGTGGTTTATCATTCAGTATGACGTCTCTCCTCCCCAAGTCCTTCAAACCTGAATATACGGTTCTTAATACAATATTAAGAGTATTAACAGGATACAGTTCCTGAATGGGTTAAACGTACTTATCTTGTTGTCAGATATTTAAAGCATGAGTTCAGCCTTGAGGTATTTATTGTTATCATTATATCATAATCCTTTTGTGTGCTGTGAGCAATCTCCCTGGATTAAATTACTTCCATTGGTTGTAATGCAGAACAGACGCTCACTAAAATAACAAGTGCTGATAGACAACAGGTGCCTCAGCAGCTGCTGCTGTAATAACAAGTGCTGCCCGGTCTCACTTTCCCTCTCCATCATCCCTCACAAAAAAAACACACAGCACAACCTGCAACCCTGCTTTCTACCACAGCTTGCCTAAGGGACAGGCTTATTTAAATTATGAATACAAAACATTATTCATTGTGCTGTGTTTTTTTATGTCAGGCATTGCTGAGTCACATTTCATGTGCATTTAAATCTTAATGTACGCAGTCACTTCAATCACTTTCTTAGTGCTTGATTTCTCTTGAGTTAAATCCATATAAGACATAGGGGTCTATCTAATTGAGCTAAACAGTGGCAAATCTAAATACCACCACAGACCTGCCATTTGACTTTTAAGCTAAAAAAATAGTCTATTAAGACTCGCACACATAGTTAGATGTTGGTTTTCACAAAGTCTCCTTATTTGTATTTCAGTGATGGTGGAGGTATCTAGATCAGCCACTGTTTAGGTTGACTGAATGAATGTCGGTGGCGAGCTCTAATGAAGTTGAGAGTGTATTTATCACAAACTCTTTACTGGATCTGTCATACAAAGAGTGCAGAGAAAGTACACTCTCAGGTGCTACTAATAGGTTCCAATGGGGACTTGACTTATAATATACTCTATACTCAGGAGCTCAGTAGCCCTTTTCTATATATATATAAATATTTATACAAAAGTGAAACCTCCATCAGAACAAATCCTGAACAAGAGAAAAATGAAAGTACCAACCCTTTGTCTTTAATATGTAGCATACCAGAACAGTACTGTGCTGCACTGGAAACACGGTAGACAGAGGGCTGGGTATTACATTTTCTGTGACAGCAGTGCAGAAGAGCACAGTAAGACACAGAGTTATTCTGATTACTGAGGAGTTTGTAAAATCAAAGTATTTTGAATTGAAGTTGGGGGCGTGGACGGGGTTAAAATCCCATCCCTGCAGATATAAGTGTGGAATGTGGCCATTCCCTAATTGGTTAATTGATTGGCAATTTGGGGGCTGGCCAGCTGTATAGTGGAGGAGCCAGTTGCTTTGTTTGTGTGGTTAGTTTAGGGAAAAGACTGGGAGCAGCAGCAGGTTGTGTTCTGATTTTGATTTTAGTTTTTTTGTTTGTTTAAATTTTTTGCATTGATTGTATTATTCATATTTCTCCCCAGGCAAGCCCTACATAACACTGTAATAGTGATCACTTTTCATTTCTCACAGCCTGGTGGACAGCACCTGTCAGTGCCCTGCACTTCTGTAAAAATAGCCCTCTATCCTTCAGATGTGTGCAGAGCAATATTAGAACAATCCGGTTTTTATAATATCGCTGTAGTGTGGGGCGCTGCAGCTGTGCGCGGGAACAGATGAGGAGTTTAAAAATAGTTAATGCAGGGCAGCTGAAGTAAAGCTGTCCCATATCAGCAGTTACAGACTGGCCAATAAAACAACATGAAATAACCTCTGGTTTTATGGCCCTGCATTAAAAATGTCTTTGTGAATTTGTTGGATGTCGGGTGAACTGGGTCCAGTAATATAAACGCTTTGTGAAATGCTTATCTTTTATCTTTAATTTGTTTTTATTATGTTTTCCCAAAAATACATTATAAAAGACATATAATCTGGAAAGCACACAACATCACACCAAGAAAATTGTAATTTACAGTAAATAACTCAAAATACTTTATTATATGATGCATATATTATATTAACAAATAGAAATTAAATATTTAACTTGTACACACTGTACTATATATTATGTAAAAAAAATAGGTAGGTATGTTATATGATATGTGTATGTTATGCTTGTCATTTTAAATATTGTGTTTAGATTTGCAGATAAAGCACAATGTTTTTCAAAGCTGCTGAAGGGGATGACTGGGGTCCAGTCACTTGAGAGAGGTACTTTATTGTGTTCTGGAACCCTTTGTGATTCCATGGCAGCCCTCTGCGCATTTCCAGCCAAGCTCGGCGACTTCCCAGTAGTGCTTTCACCAGGTGAGTCAGCGGAGGTGTTGCTGTGGTTTAAGAAGCACTTTCCTGTCACTGGTGTGTTTTCACCAGGTGAGTCAGCGGAGGTGTTGCTGTGGTTTAAGAAGCACTTTCCTGTCACTGGTGTGTTTTTACCAGGTGAGTCAGCGGAGGTGTTGCTGTGTTTTAAGAAGCACTTCCCTGTCGCTGGTGTGCTTTTCTCACCTCACTTTTGCTTCATGGGCTCAAAAGAAATTGGAAACTGAAATAAGCACAAGCCTCATTGCCATTTAGATCCATGATGGCATTAGCAAACAATTCTCCTCCGATGTAACTGATGTGTTCCCCTCCAAATGTGATCCTAATGACGATGTGGATAGTAATGGTATAATAAAATACATCATCAAATGCATCTTATTTCAGCTTTCCATTGCATTACACCCAGTGACTGGCGTCAATGGCATTTGCAGTACTATTTTAAAGAGAGTCGATTTTTTTAAAAAGGAAAACTACAGCTTGCTTGTTTAAACCGAAATTTCTAATGCACAGTGATGGAGTACGCTGATTTTAAAAAAAAAATTGCCTGCAGAGAACATACAAGATATAAATCCATTGCTGACTGTTCCACTGGGAAAGATGGCACAAATTCCATTCCAGTACATTTAGTTTTAAAATGCTTTACATGTACAGGGTCAATATGACAAACTATACATTTGCAGTACTAACCACTCTTCCTGAATGTAAATCAGCCTTTTTTTCCACTCAGTCCATGCCAGTAACTGCAGCACTAGCCTTTACTCTGGTAGAGACAATATTCTCATGCCCAGGATAATATATTGCTACATAAGGTGTGCCTCCTTGAACAAGAGATCTCCTAACCTTCTGGTTTCAAAGTCAAGACTCTTTGAGGTAAGTTCCTTATGTTAGCATGGTCATTACATTTTGTCATAACCTTGCATTTCCCTGGAAGTGCTTTATAAATTTAAGTGATTGGTGGATATTTAATGTTCATTTAAAAAACAAGACGGTACATAAACAGCTAGTTATTATGAAAAGGCAGGGATTGAACCACATATCTGGGAGTTTGAGGTCAACAGAGCCAAATGAGAGACTGTGTCCTCTAGATTTCAGACACAGTTCTCCTTCACAAATTATAGCCTTGTGCTCAGTCCCCAGGAATCATAATTCTGGATGTTCTTAAATGCAATTTGTCACAAAGTAATTACATTTTTATTCATGGAACTTAAGTAAAGTTGTAAGTTTTCTAACATGTCAACTATAGGTTTGCAATTATAGGTTTCCAATGGTATAAATAAATATATCAATATAATAAACAGGCACAGGTGCAATTTAGTGAGTGCAACCGACAGAATAAAGCAAATCAATTCCACACGTTCCAATCCTTTTCACCCTACTGTCAACCTTCTCCTTAGCATCGCACGTGTTTTTATAGACATTTATAGACCCTACTGAAAACAGTGGCAACACATTTCAGTAGATAATCGCCACCCAGAAATTCCCTGCCTAATGCTGTGTTGTGAAAGAAACCTTCTTTAAGTAGATACATTCTCTTTAAGGTCCCTAAAGTGAACTCTTCCAAATAAATGAATACAATTTCTGGCCGATTGTGATTTTCAGTGTGAGATACCGAGATACAGAGCTCTACAGTACATGTATGTGCGAGATTGTGACCAGACCTCCAGAGACTGTGTGCGCGTGTGTTTGTGGGGGAGTTATAAACTTTGAACACTTCCTTCTTTACTGAAAGCCTTTGAGTGATTATGGGAGAGAGAGAGCCCTGACCCAAGTCAACAAATGAACAAGCAAGGTTATTTAAAGACAATCACTCCTCTGAGTGGAAAGGAAAAGTGTGTGTGTGTGAATGAACGCGCTTCAATGGGGTGCAGATAGCTTTAGCAAACAGTACCACTGTAAGGCCTTGAGACCCAGCATGGGCACTCTATCACTCAACCTGAGTAGCAGCTACACAGCATGAGGAACCACTCTCAGTGTGATTAGCTATCTCCTACCATAGAAAGCTTTTAAGCATGTTGTCCCCTGAAATAAGTTTCATTGTCAGCCCCAGCAGTCCCTGGGGTATGTAAGGAGCCTGTTCAGCACATTTTATTTATTGCTGACTGTTCCAGGCAAGAGTGACTGTTCTCATTGTGTATGGAATGACAGAGCTTGCTTTCCATGTTATGCTCAGCTAGCCAGGACACTGCAGGGCTGCCCTTAAGGCAGTGTGGTTCAGTGGTTAAAGTCCAGGGCTTGTAAGCAGAAGATCACTGGTTCAAATCTCACTGACGGTCACCGGTTAAAATCCTATCTCTGCCACTGACTGACTCACTGTGTGTCACTGAACCTCCTTGTGCTCCATCCTGCAGATGAGATGTTAAATCAATGTCCTATTGTAAGTGACTCTGCATATAATGCATAGTTCACAGCCTACCTCTATACAGCGCTTTGTGATGGTGGTCCACTATGAAAGGCGCTATATAAAAATAAAGATATTATTAGTAAGAACAGAGGCAGCTGGTCCTTTAAATGCTAGAGGTAATTGCTGTTGGCAAATTCAGCGGCAGGGAAATATGCTTTAAGTGAAGGATTCATTTTACATTAATAAAGGTTTCACAAATCATCATTCAATTCAAATTAGGAAGCTGTATCTGCTCTTTTGAAACCATGGGACCTTGTTAGCACAACTGAGGCAGTGATCGATAGTATGAGATAACAGAGGGCAGCTTTCCATGTTAATTTAAAGAGCTGATCTGCCAGTAGATCCCACACACCTCTTGTTAACATACTGTACTGGTATCATATACAGGGGGCTTGACCACTTTTACTGCCATACTGACATACCAAGGCAGTAAACTGACATTTCATTCAAATGTCAGCACCTTGGTCCAATCAATTCTAACCCCATAAACTGTAAAACCTCTTATTTCGCCATATGGCTTCAGAGGGTGTATTTAGTATCCTCTTCACACATTATCATTAACAATGCAAAGTGCCCTTCAGAATCTGTCAGGCAGCATTATTGCAGCAGAGAAGAGTCTGTCAATTATGTGCTGAAATTGTTTGCAAGGATAATAGAGGTCATACCTGTGCGCTGACTGAACTGCTGGCATCCAAGCAAACTGTTTAGAGGGTTTGAGGGTTCAGATGATTATTTTTTAAATGTATCTGTGAATGAGATTTGAACTTGAAACCCCTCCAAGATCTCTACCTGCTGCCAAATGCATACAGCTCTAAGTGGTTTGCAGCTGGTAGTTCCTGCAGTCATCCACTTGCCTTGCAGTCAGTCTTGATCTTGCGGTCACTTATACCAATGTATGAATCATCACTGTGTGGTCCATCCCTTGTCCATTACATTCACATCTTCACAAAACAACCTGAAAAGCCATGGTCCAGAACCTGATTGAAAAACATAGGATTGCAACTTTCTAAAAGTGTAACATTTACTGTAAAAAAAATAAATAATAATTCTTGCATGGCCATTCGTTTGTAACAGCTAGTTAGACCTACATCATTCTGTGTTGATATTGTTTTGTACCTTACTTAAATAAACAGAGTCCAGATATCTGACCAATCAATCTCCTACCGATTCTAAAATTGCGTGTCTATTGATCCTAAAGTGAGTGCTTGCTGGATGAGAGCTGTGGAGGGTAACTGTTTACCTGACCAGGTTTTGGGTTGTAGTCGCCCCTGTTGTTTTGTTCTGCATGTGTTGCATAGAGTTACCGGTTGTAGCTTCTGGTTTTCGCAGCAGGGTCCTCAACCCTTTAGCCACAGACCTCTTTCCACTGTTTAATATATATTTAAAAGTCGGCTGTGTTTTTTTAGAACTGCAAATAAGAAAGTAAAGGCAATCTGTTTTCTTCTGTTGACAAGTGTGGAAACTTCCACCAAGCGCCTCAGAGAGCAGAGAGCGCTTCAGACGCAAGCTTTCATCGTGCAAATGCCTAGAACTAACACCAAAGGAAACTGTGTTCTGACCCTGATAGTCTCATTTTTAGAACATTAACAACATTGGTCTGTGGTTGCTGGAAACCACAGAAAGCAAGCAGTATTGTGTTAATTTTAGCTTGGTTGCATCAAGCATTAGTCACTCTTTAGTATCTTTGGTTCCGTGTATTTGAAATTATACTTGGGGCATGTAGAGCCATAGGGTGCATTGATACTCACTTTATTGTTTCAAAACAGCTGAGGAAATTATAGAATAGATTTCAGGGAAAGGCACCTAATTAGGGGCATGGTTTGAGTCAGTTTCTACTTCTAGGGATTTTGGTGTTCCCAGAGTTTTCAATGTGCAAAGTCCAGTTCTGGCCTTCGACAGAAACCACTATGATCTCCCTGCTTTTCTGTCGTGTTTTGTATCACTCTGTATTTTTTAGACTATGGATTTAGTGTTTTTAATCCCCGCTTTCCTGAACTTCCTCGTTAGCTGGTAGAGGAAGTGACGATTGTGTAACAGATCTTCTCTCACCCCTTTGACATTCTTAGTTACTGTTCCCTTGGTTTCCAGTTGCCTAGGTCAGTTTTCTTCCACTGGTTTAAGATCTATTTACCTCAGGCAAAAAACAGGAACATGGTACAGTTTATCCAAATTGTAAGAAAATCAATTACATCAGAACCGAAAAGCTTTGTAAAATAGCCCATTTATTTGTTCACTAAAACACAAAAAGTTGTTTATATTTTACCAGCGAAAAGTGAATTGAATTGGGCCTGGTGAGGGGTGCGTGTTTCTTTCCATTGCAATCACATTGACTACTCACAGGATAAAAGCAGGGTGGAATTGAAACTAAAACTGGAACCGAGAAACCAATGCTTGTGACGAATCCCTCCGGATTCCCAGTAAAGATGAAACTGTGGTCAGCAGTCACACCTCATAAAGAATAGGCCCTTTTATTTTGCACGGTCAGCAGCACCAAGAGGACAGGCAGAACATGATGAGCAGGGCTGATCTCTTTCCCAGTGGCTTTACAGGTGCAATGCTTATTCACGCATTATACATAACCTGGCATAGGACTGTACTGACTTTAAAATGCTTCTCTGAGGCGTTTCAGGACATGTGATTATTAATAATAATAATAATAATAATAATAATAATAATAATAATAATAATAATAATAATGAATTTTATTTATATAGCACCTTTCATTGCAGGAATGACAACACGCTTAACAACAGAGGAAGAAATAAATAAAAATAGAGAAATACATGTAAAACAATAAGCACAATTACAAAAAAGCCAATTGATAAAAATCTGTCATGAGTCCCGATTTAAAAGCCTCAATAGTCTCACAGTCCTTTAAGTGTCCAGGCAGATTATTCCAAAGGCAGGGGGCAAAGGAGCAAAAAGCCCGGTCGCCCATAGTGCGCAGCCTTGTCTTCAGCACAAGCAGATTAGAGTCATTATCAGAGCGCAGGTTCAGCTGTGGCAAATAAAGGTTAAGCATGTCCCAGACATGGGCCAAGGCCATGCAAAGCCTTAAATGTCAGCATCAAGATCTTGTAGTTTATTCTGAATTTTACTGGTAGCCAATGTAATGATGCCAGGATTGCCGATATATGCTCATGCTTCCTAGATCTTGATAAAAGCCGTGCAGCGCTATTTTGCACATACTGCAACCGATTAATTGATTTTAAAGAAACACCAGCAAGCAAGGCATTACAATAGTCCAACCTTGATGTAATAAAGGCAGGAATTAGCTTCTCCACATCCAGCAAAGACAAGGTTGACCTAAGGCAGGCAATATAAAGGACACTGCAGATATTCTTAATATGAGCCACAAAAGACTCGGAATCGAACTTTACACCTAGGTTAGTAACTTCTGAGGTTGGACTAATCTCACGCCCATTAATAACCAACCCTAAATTGCCAGCTTTCCTGCCCTGATGTGAAGAACCCAATAACATGACCTCTGTCTTGCTACAGTTTAACTGCAAGATATTTTGCTGCATGCATGTTTTTATATCAGTCAGACAGTCATTAAGTACAGAAACAGCCAAAGAAACATTCTGTTTAGTCTGAAAATAGATTTGTGTATCACCAGCATAGCAATGAAATTGAATGCCATACTGTCTAATTATTTGACCCAGTGGGAGCATGTAAATATTAAATAGAAGTAGTCCCAGAACAGAACCCTGAGGAACACCAGATGTAACAAAGGTAATGTCAGACTGTCACAAAGACGGCCGGAGTGGGTGGCGTCAGACCAGAAACAGGAACACAAACGACAGAGAGATGGGGTTTTGGTGAGGCTGTGTCTTTGTGACACAGACTTTAACCCGTCTAAGGTAACATACTGCTTTCTGTTTGACAGAAAGGAGGTAAACCACTGATGGACAGTACAGGAAAGCCCAATGAGGTCCTTCAGACGATGTAAAAGAATGTCATGATCCACAGTATCAAAGGCTGCACTTAGATCCAATGAAACAAGAATGGATGGGGAGCCTGAGTCTGCAGCCATCAACAAATCATTTACTAACTAGGGCAGTTTCTGTGCTGTGTGCAGATCTAAAACTGGACTGGAAAGGTTCATCAAGCTGATTTAACACTAAATGGGACTGAAGCTGAGACGCTACCACCCGTTCTAAAATTTTGGCCAGAAAAGGTAGATTTCCGATTGGCCTGTAATTACATAAAGCTTCAAGGTGAAGATTTGTTTTCTATAATAATGGAGTAACAGCGGCCAGTTTGAGAGGTGAGGGGACAACTCCAGATCTCAATGATTAATTTATTAAACTAGTTACAAAGGGGCATAAGGATGGAAAACAAAACTTGAGTAAAGAGGTGGGAATGGGATCTAAAGAACTAATATAGTGGAATTCATTTTGGCAACTAGCTCAGATAGACCTGTAGAGGTAATACCTACAAAATCAGATAAAACAGTCTCAGTGTAGGCAGGAGAAGCAACAGAAAGCTAACATTGGTTTCAGAAGACAGAATTTGAAGTCGTATATTATCAGTCTTATTTTGAAAGAATTCCAAGAAGGAATTGCACTGCTCAATTGAGGCTGGTAGTGTGGATATGCATGCTGGCTTTAGCATACGATTGATAGTAGAGAATAGCATGAGACGCTTGGTTTTAGACATGGGTAGAGGTGTAATCAGATCCAGAAGAACAGCCATATGATCAGAAAAACCAAGTTCATGAACATGGAAGTCAGAAACAGACAAACCACCAGTAATAATGAGATCTAATGTGTGACCACGGTTATGTGTAGGAACATTACCATGCTGAACAAGGCCAAAGCAGTCAAGTAAATTTAAAAAGACAGCTGCAAATGAACCTCTCATGAATGTTCACCTAACAGGACCATTCTATTAAAAATTGGGCACAGAGATGTAAGGAGGTCAGCAAACTCAGCCAAAAAAAATAGTATTAGGTCTCGGAGGGCGATAGACTAGAATTACAAGGAGTGGATGAGAGGATCTTAATTTAAAAGCCAGACATTCACATCAATAGATACCAGGCTCAATTCTATATCTAAATGATGAAAAACAGCTAGACCCCAATTCAATGGATGACCAGTTATGAAGTGGTCCCTTTGGAAATTAAATACAGTGTCAGGTCTGCATATCTGTATTTATTCTAATTCAATTCTAATTTATGGGGTTTATGACTTTGACAATCAGGTAGACAGATATGTCAGCTAATGCCTTCATCAGTGTGTTGTCCATCACATCCTGTTTGCTTAGCTCCCCTCACTACTTGACAATGCCAAAAAAAATAATAACTGTAATCTTGGGCAGGAAGGTATATGCTGTATAGATATAATCAAGAAAACCTGGCCTTAACTTCACTAGCTCCTCAGTGACGAAACACCTGGATTGATTAATTGCACCCTTTTTCCATCGGATTTGATAGTTTGAAACCTAGAGATGTGACAAGAACTGACAACAATCACCTAAAATAAAGAAGTAGTTTGACACCAGTTGGGTTTAATAACAATGCAAATAAACTCAATGCAGGTTCTTTATAGTGGAAACCATGATGTAATTACTACTACATTTTCACAATTTAGTGACCAGAAACAGACCTCTTAGCCCTGGAGAACATTACTCCTCTGTATGCTTGCCTACCTTGGTCTAAACCCTTCCCCACCTTCGTCTAACCCCTTTCCCCTCTCAATGGATAAGAAGTGGGTTCCGGGAGAAGCCGGTTCTTTATTACACCCAACAATGTAATGCTTCCCCTCTTGAACTCTCTTCCCAACCCTGACCTCAATCAAAGGGAGCGTGGCATTTCGAAATGACTTTGACATTAAAGCCAGCAGACCTAACGGCAAGGTGCTGTTCTGTATATTCTCACTAGGCTTCTTGGCTGTCCCCAATATGCTACAAAGGATGCCTTTTGATTTATTCTGGGTCTGGGAACAGTTTTATAAAATTTGGCAGAACTGTTTATATTCGCACAACATACACACATATTAAAACAACCACACACTATTAAACATGCTGCATAATTATTTCTTCCCAGCAATTGGAAAAGAAGGAATGTTAATCTGCATACATTCTGCCTGTTTCACGGCTTAAATTCCTCTTATCCGTTCCATTAGCATGCTGGTAAAAAACATTAGCGAGTATTAAAATACGCAGTGGTCAAAATGGCAAAACTAATGAGGTTAAGTGTAGAGCAGAGATGAGGGGGAAACTGAAGGGTGCTACTATTGATTTGCTGCTATGATGGGTGTTAAAAAAAGTAATTAAATACTGTACCAATATATCATAGAGGGTTATTACCTGAATCTCAAAATGATCTGCTGTCAGAGTCAAGGATGCCAAGTGTAAAGGTTCACATTGTCACATTGTCATTCTTGTACAGAATAAGGCCTCCACTTCGAACTGCAAAACGAAACTGGATTGCTTAATCTTACAATTAGAACAATTGGGGCTAGATTCTCACATCTCTTTACTCCAAAGAAAAACAACCTGGGCATTTAATTTGGGGAAGCAGTCTTGTTTTTGTTTTTTACTGTATTCGTTTTGCAATTATAATTGGCATTTTATCCTTTCCAAAAACAAATCTAATAATTGTGCCAAACTAGGAACCAATTCTAAAGTAAAACTAACTTTCAAGAAAACGTGTGAAACAGAGCGGTCCTATCAAAGTGTTTAATTCAGCTCTAATTAGCTCTTTATTGAAATTTTTTTTTAAGCAAATTAATAAACTACTGAATGAATTTTAGTGGCTGATGTCTCTTAGTTTTGTGAATGGCTAAATGTTTAGTAGTACTATACTGTTTATGTTTAAACATGACACCCCCAGTACAGGACAACCAGTACCCTTACTCTGCAACTAATAACTGCTTAAATTCAATGTTGTTGTTTGCAGCACATTGCTTTGCAAACCCTGGTGGGCGTGTAGCTTCATATTGTACTAGCCTACAGATGCCTTGACCAGACTGCACCCAGCTACCTCCAGACCCTCATCTCTCCCTACACCCCCACTCGACCTCTCCGCTCCGCCTGCACTAGAAGACTAGCTCTACCTCCGCTACGCTCCCCTGCCTCCAGAGCCCGCTCCTTCTCCACCCTTGCTCCGCAGTGGTGGAATGACCTTCCTACAGATGTCAGGACTGCCCAGTCCCTGACCACATTCCGGCGCCTCCTTAAGACTCACCTCTTCAAACAGCACCTGTAGAACTCCTCTGTTTGTATCCTGGGACACTATCACCCTTCATGTAAATGTGCTTTATTTTGCTCTTATCTGCCCCCTATTTTACTGCATTTAATCCTGTACTTCAGAATACTGTAATCTGCCAAGTGTTTAACCTGTAGTACTTTGTATTTAATCACATCCTGATGTAACTATCACTATTTAATCATATCCTGAAGTAACTATCACTATTATCTGCTGTATTATTGAATTTTGGTTTGTCACACTTGTACTTTGCTTGAACAAAAGTTATTGTATTTCTTGCTCTTATTGTATTACTTGTATTGTAACACTTGAAATGTATTTGCTTACGATTGTAAGTCACCCTGGATAAGGGCGTCTGCTAAGAAATAAATAATAATATTTTCTCCTTATTTGTTCTCCTGCTCACAACTGCCACATTTATCAGAATGCATAAATACAGTGTGACTGTGAAGAAAGCCAGGGTTTGTGCTATCTGGAAATATGATCCAACCAGTTTCCACTCGCTGCTTCACCCTTCCTCACCCACAGAAGAACATCTGCAATGCTTAGATAGTGTTAAAGGGACTGTAAACACAGTACTTGGGTGCACTTGGTGTGCACTCATTTCGATCAGAAAATGCTGGCCGTAGAAGTGAAGAAATGCTGGTGAACACACACACACACACACACACACACACACACACACACACATCATCATCATTATGGATTGCTACAAGCCTGGAAGGCATCATAAGCTACTGACGTGGGTCAAAGGGCTAAACTGTATTCATGACTTCAGGACCCAAAGCACCAACCTCTTACTCCATCTCTACAAATTCCCTCCGTTTTCCACTGGGATCTGCCTCCAGACCTGTATGACTGGATGTAATGGGTAGCAATGCTGAGTGCATTCATCCTGAGCCTCACTGTTCTTCAACAGCTTGTGCTCCTAGAACACAATTAAAGAGTAAGTAGCAGGGTTCCAATAAAGATAGCGTTACACGTCCCCAGGTGTTGTTACAACTGTTTAAATAATGTACCTGTCATTTTTCTTTTCATTGTTAACATCCTGACAACTTTTTACACTTATGACTTTAGTCTGTTACAAACCTCTTTTCAAAATGGCTGTTCTAGTGCACTGATAGTGTAAGTATTATTGCCCACACTGGAGGCTGTGTGGTCCAGTGGTTAAAGAAAAGGGCTTGTAACCAGGAGATCCCCAGTTCAAATCCCACCTCAGCCACTGACTCACTGTGTGACCCTGAGCAAGTCACTTCACCTCCTTGTGCTCCGTCTTTCGGGTGAGACGTAGTTGTAAGTGACTCTGCAGCTGATGCATAGTTCACACACCCTAGTCTCTGTAAGTCGCCTTGGATAAAGGCGTCTGCTAAATAAACAAATAATAACATTGTCAAACAGGTAACACAGCAATAATGATCCATGATGTGGTACGGAACAGAAAAGCCAGAGCACTTGTTGTTATGGTTTTGTTTATTTTTAATCGCTCTTCCTGCAATGATTTAGAGGACAGATCTAAAAAACCAGAGCACTAAAGCGGACAGTTATAAGTGTAAAAAGTTGTCAGGAAGTTAACAATGAAAAGAAAAATTACAGGTACGTTATTTAAACAGTTGTAGCAACGCATTTGCCCACAGCTTTAGTACATCTCATTATAGTATTTTTGATCCCTCATTTGCACTATCTCCACCCTGTTTTTGCAAATTTTTACAGGAACAACCAGAATGATAAGAACTGCAGCTGCAAAGCATTTCATTAAAATGATGCTAACAGCGTTGTGTTTGTTTAGTATATTTCACGCTACACTGCCGACTGGTTTGCATGTGGTTTGCAACGATTGCAACAGACGCAACACTTTAGTACATCTAACTCACTGTTTTTTTAACTTTGGGATTCTATCCTACAGTATGATCTGTGCACAGGAAGACATCTAAACACAAGAGATGATGTACTGGAATTGTGACAAATGCTTATAGGTGATCAGCTGTTTCGTGCTACAGCAGTTCATGCGGCTCACACAATATGAAATGGTGGCAGGATGTTTTGCTTGTTTCTTGGCCAGACTGTTTAAGGGTGAATATCTTCCGCTTGGGTGAGGGTGGATCAGAGGTTGTAGAGCTGGGTCTCTCCGTAAGTGTTTGGTGTTTGTGTTGAGCAGTCAGAGCGGTTTTTAAACATAAACTGGATCACCGCATATCGCTTTACTCAGAAATCCCTAATGGGTTGCAGGCACATTTCCAATTCCAGCAACACAGCTCCACTCTCCCTTGTCGTTTCTTTTACAGAAGTATTTCCTTATAATTGAATACAGATTGTGGTGCCCATATATTACGTTGGGGTCTGTTCTCTGCATAGCAAGGCCTCTTGTGCACTCTTTAGCTTAACGACAAGAGGTCTTCATTTAAGAATATAGATAAACATAACGGCTGTAAAGAGTTCAAAACTGACCTCTTTAAAAAAAAAAATCTGGCCAAGTGGAGTCCTGTTTTGATCATGAAGAAGTTTTCGTTCTTAGCTGTACTGATATGATGGGCCATGAAGCTCATTATGGGATGGTGGGAAAAGGCTTGGATAACGTCTACTTTTAATTAACAGAAATGTTACTGACAAAACTGGAATTGGTGTAGGTGTTAACTGAATGGTTATTTTCCATACTACAAATTAGTGATCCTAACCAGTTACTCGATGAATCTTTTATTTGGTGTACCTCTAGTATGATTAATACATCTGAAAACAAGCTGCACAATATATGTGGGATTTATAACTAGTAGCTGTCTTAGAAACAGTTTCTTGTGAATAGAAAGCGTTCATTTCCCTGGAACCAGGGGAATGAACCGTTCAATTCTCCTGGAACCAGGAAGCAACAGCTGAAATGTGTCCAGCTGTAACTAATAGGTGCTATTAAACTTTCCAGAGCAGTAATGGTTTTGTTACTTAACTCAGAAAAACAACTGCATTTTCAGAGATTGATCAGCAGATGCTGCAATTATGTTTCTTTTATTACGGGAGAAAAAAACTGGAAAAAACCACCGCATGCCAATAACCCAATGAGAATCATCAGCAAAGAACAAAAAACACAACCTTGGAAACTGGAAAAACTCAAACATGGATTGTACATGCAATTAATGTTTCATACTCTACGACGGCAGATTGATTTTGATTAGCCGTCAAGCGGTTTAGATGATTATTTGTCAATTCTTCAGCAATGTCGGAAATCAGATTTTTCAATAGGGTGAAAACAAACCACAGCTTCTTAATAATAACAACACCAAAAAACGTAATTTCTTAAAAATATTTATTCAGAAAAGGAGGTGTTGCTGTATTTGCCCCAGCAGTTGAAGACAATACCCAGGCCAAAGACAAAAGAGTGTGAATTAATTCTGGCTGGATTTATAGGTGTTATGAGCGTACCACAGGTCAGCACGTTTGTGTTTCTTATTGGATAAGCAACAGACATCCGGCTGTAAAACATCTAACTTCATTTATCACTGCATTACAAACCAGAGCTTTGATTTTCTGAAAAACAGATGGGGAGATTACATGGAATATTCTGCTCTTTTGGTCCAGTGGGTGAGGAAATAGCTGCTCCCTTCAGCCAAATAATATTCAGTCTCTTATCCACTCCGTGCCTGAATCGGACACAACTCAGGAAAAAATGTATTTCACATTAAAATTTGCTTTTGATATATAAATTACTTTAATTTGTTGTATTATTCTGATGTCGTTTTCTATTTAATGACGTCAACTAACTGTTCTGAGCATCCAAATTTGACCAAGTGTGACAGTCTGGTGTGTTATATTGACCCATTTTGTCATTAGGGTTTTAAGTTTTCGAGATCATTAGAAAGTCTGCAACAACACATGTACAGCACAACACAACAATCGCCTGTAAAGATCTACTGTACGACAAAACTGTTCACTTATTTTTATGTAACAGGAGAGCATCTTGGAAGCGTTACTGAACATGCTACAGTATGCAGTGTCATTGAAGAAACTCTTACTGCAATAGTCTCCTTTGCTGTTCATATCCTCTTTTTCAGCATAATCACAATTGCTTTCATATTTATTGATCACGTACCTAATGTACTCAAATGTGGAATGTAGCAGAACAGATTGCAATAACTCAGTTCAAAACGGAATCATTTTGCGTTGAAGGTCATTTTAAAAAAAAATCAAAGGAATTGTGATTATGTTGAAAAAGATATTGCATTGAAACATACCGCACAGGATACCACAACTTAATGCTTAATAAGTTTGCTGTTTGCTAACAAGACCCTGCCTGGTAACACTTTAAATAGGTACATTAACACAGGCCGCTTTGTATTTTTTGGCTTGTATCAAGTAAGACTGAAACAAGAAAACTACCATCTAAGTGGACCCGGCTCCACATCCCATTCTTATCAACACGTTGTAATCAGGGCCTCAGTGGAAAAGAAACAAGATTACAGGGAGTGATTAAGACCACCTTAAGCGCTGTGAAATTCATTTTAAGTTGAGCATGGTGGGATCCCCAGGGAATGGTGGCCACTGGGACAAATGTGTCTGTACCCTACGTATTCACTTTGGCCCCATCCTGGATATAATATTTTAAAATCATTTTTTTTTACAACAAGAAACAACATATGAAAAAGACGTTTCTACGCCCATAAAATGTACACCAGAACCTTCCCCGGTCCTCAATAAGCAGATGTCTGCCCTTTTACAAAAGGTGGTGGCCTAGGACCTTCTGCCATTTCTCCTGACTCATGAACCCTTGGTCCTTGAAATGCGGAGCAAATTCTGGACCACAGTTCATTGTTACATTTATTTTTATTCCCACTTGCTGCCCTCTTTAAGAAGGGAGTCAATAAATAATACAAACATAGATTCATATCCTAATGGAAACAGTTCTGGACTGAAATCAAGACACTTCCGTAAGACCTGGACACTGTGAAGATTTCTCTTGGTACACAGAATTGACATGCACCTTCGAGAATTCCTCATTCTCTTGCAGATATAGGACCTCTGCATTTTTGTCAAGCTTGGGCTTGTCCCCATTTTGAAAAGTCTCTGGCAAGTCTCTGTTCTGTTGTCGGAGATCTTGCATATGTGGGAGGTCTAAATGTTGTCCATATTGATGCAAATCAGAGAGGGGTTTGTTTTTATTTAGGTTTTGTTCAGCTGGGTTCTCCCCGGGAGTTTTTTGCTCATTACAGTGCTTGCTGGCATTTTCCTCTGTGTACATATTCAGGGCGTAGCCATTAATTTTGACGGTGGAATTCTCTGCCATGCTGGTGTGCACCGAAGTCCTGGTGCTGTTGCTTCCCCCACTCTTGAACAGATGCTCCTTCTTCGCCAGAATGTGTCGCCTGATGATCTTCCGGAAGGTTTGTCGGAACTCCCGTATCCGGTAGGCGTAGATGAATGGGTTGACCACAGAATTGCCGTGGGACAAGATGATGGCCAGGTACATGAGCCAGGCCGGGGGCCGTGGGCACTGAGGACAGAAGTAGGTGAAGCAGTTAATGATGTGGAGCGGAAGCCAGCAGACGGCAAACAGCCCAACGATGATGGCCAAGGATTTGGCCGCGTGGACCTCCTTCTGGAGGATGGAGCGGCACTTCTCCCCCTGGATGGCCTTGAGTTCGATCAGCTGGAGCTGGTGCCGAGCCGCCATGAAGATCCTCAGGTAGATCCCCAGCATGAGCAGCAAGGGCACAAGGACAAAGGCGAAGAAGTTGAAGTAGACCATGTAATCCATGGTGACCACGTTCTCAAAGAGGCAAGGCATCATGCGGTCATCTGTGCACTTTATAGGATTTACCTGGGTGCTGCTGTTGGTGGCCTCACTAGTACATTTGTTCCAGCCCAGCATGGGCGTCAATCCAATGATGACAGAGAGGACCCAGCAGATGGCGATGATCCCTTTAGCTCGCTGACCCGTCACCAGACCATTATACCTGAAACAACATTAAGGAAACAAAGTTATTCCTGTCACTAAAATAACAAGAACAGACCATAAGATACGTTGGGATGGAGAAGAGGTTGTTCATCTCATCAAGCCCGTCCCTAGTCCACTGTTCATTGTTTAGTAAAGGAACGTAGATTTACAATGTGGGTTTTCATTCACAGAGGCAATAAAAATAAACACCAACAGGACTTCACAATCAGCTCTCTCAGTATTCATTTCTATCTCACTGGAGAGGTCTAAGGCTTCCGAGGTCATCTGGATCTGAGACATTTCAATCATCTTCTTCTATCACAGCTAGATTTGCGAGCATCACCCCAAACAACACCTCTGACAACAAAATCAAAACCTCTCAGAATTCCAGGATAAGCACATTTCTATTCATAATCTTTTTAGATGTAGTGTGGATTGGATCAGACTGTAACAATGCTCGCTTCGTATGGGTGATCTTTAAATGAAATAGGCACATCACAAGGCAATGATGTGCAAAAGAGCTGAATGACGTGACATGATAAACGGTGCGGTATATACGTCCTTGAGCAATTAGCTATTGGTTAGTATGCCTGTGAAATGCATATATGCAAAGATTGATCATATTTTGAAAGAGACATGATAGTGACTGCATGAAAACAAAAGCATCAAATCAATACATTCAATAACCCAACAATCCCCTGTATGTCCCGGGTAAGGGAAAATCAAGGGGGGCGGGGGTGTATGGAGCAAACACACTGTGCTGGGAAAAAGGTCTGGAAATCAAGCACTTATGAGACTGATGAAACTAAGAAAACAAAGGAAACAGAACTAAAAATGATGCAGACACATTTTTTATAAATAATAAAAAAGGAGCTAAAAGGAGCGCACTTTCTTATTTATATACAAGGCAGACAAAAGGAACAAAACTCACAAGGGATTAGGAACCTGCATGGCGTTCTGATCAATCAAACTGCCCTGATATTGGGATTGGGCTATTCTGGCCCTGAACACTAAATGGAACGAAATCCTCAGATATCAATCTGCGATGCCTTCAGCCCTTCACTCGGTAATCAACACTCTTCTGTAGTGCCCTCTCTTAATCAAGCAGATATGAATCATCCTCTTTTGGAAAAGGCATGTTTGATGTGTAATCCAGCTTGAACATCTCAGATTCCAGCAATTTATTATAATTGTGTGTGAAGGTTTCGGATGTGGAAGCCTGTTCTGTTGATAAATGAAGGACTTCTATGAACACTGAATTCTACACAATTTATTTGAACCCTTTGCTTTGCGGTATGCAACGCATTTTTTGGAAGGTGGAAAAGATCCCCCTTTTCTGTTAAATGAATACTGCTTTAGTTTATTAAAAAAAAGACAGCTACTGTATTTCTCCACTTATAACTCAGATGGATGTAAGTTACTTTTCAGGGGTAAGATGTGCATTTGCTGGCGTGTTGTTGGAATCAAGTATTAGGATCAGAAGGCTACACACTTTTATTTTCAGAAGGAATAACAGAATGATGTTGCTGTGTTGATTCCAGGCATTTAGGACCATTTTAAAGCCAGAGTTTACAGGGCATGGATATGATACTGTATGTGGCTCAGATGTTTCTCCTTTGAGAAAGAATATGCAAGTAAGTCTCCTTCGTTTGTCTCATTGCAAAGTCCATGTCTGGCTCATCTTTAAACTATTATTAACTTTGTAGTTTGTTGTTGCAATGCAGAGCTCAATGTTGATTATGCACATAGCCTTGTAGAGTCTTCAAATGAAACATGCTGTATGCTGTAACTGTTTTGCTGTAGTGTAACACATGTAATCATATTATGGCCAGCTCAAAAGCATCTCAGGGATAAGAGAAAAGTAAATACGTTCTTGGAATACCTTTGAGAAGCCACGTAAATAATTGTTTAACGATCATTCAAGTCTGTACTGTACAATGTTTGCTATCAAGTAATGTAAAGCAGGTTTAGGAGTGTGTGCATTGGGGTGGAGGGGTGTTGCTGGAGACCTATCTTCCCATGGCAGTGCCAATGCAATGTTTCTGTATGAGGGAAACTACACTAGTATGGGTAATGGATCCATTACTAACCATGCAATCCTAAGATATGCTGACTTGTGCACCAGTTAATATGATCATTGTAATAAGGGAAACTATGCTTTCTTTCCCTATACTTCTACTAACAGTATTGCTTTAGTATGTTATATTCCATGGTACAGTATACTGCAAAATAACCATATTCTTTTTCTTTTATATGGTGAGAGGCGAAGACATTTAACATTTATATTGGAAAATACTTATCCTTATGCATTCCTGGGAATTAATCTCTGCTCTGAAGGGTCAGTACAATGTCTCATAAACTGGTTTAATATTCTACTATAAAACATATAATTGGACTTCCTGTTATAAAAAAAAACAAAAAAAAAAACCTCTAATATGTTTACAGTCCAGTTACAAGATCTATTTTCAGATCTCGTGGGATAACAGCTGAAGGATTTGGCTGTTTTGACCAGGTTCTTTGTGTTAGAGTTAACAGGGTGGTCCTGAATAAGCAAACCCGGCCCCAGAGACACACGCACACAGACAGAACAACCCTAATCGGTCCGGGCAGAACGAGCGGTGAACCAAACCAGCATCCAACAGATTCTCACATTTTGATAATGCATACCGTCCTTAAAATCTGTTAATATTTTAGTAATGTACCTACATTTTTTAATAAGCCTTTTCAGCTACAGTACTCATTTCCGTTCTCTTCCTATCTTCATGCAGTCGGGTTTTCCATTTTGAATATCATTGCCTGCACTTTGAAACGCTATTGAGCAGCCTTCTCCTCCATGCTGGTTTGCAGAGGAAATGTTTACTCTGGATCATTCACCTGTCTCATTCTTTCAGTAAAGCCAGATGGCAGGACAGGCAGAACATGTGTCAAGTGGAGTTCTAACTGGAAAGAACACACAAGTGTTCCAGCATGAAGGAAACTCTGCAGTGCTGTGCCCTGCCCCTTCTCCTGGGGCTGTCATAGGGGCCTGGAGCAACGCTAAGGTGCATCTGTAAAGTTCTGATATGAAGGGAATTCCGCAATGCATTTTGTTTATTGAAATGCGTTCCTTATGTTGCAAGTCACACAGCAGGAGAGTTCTGGGAAAAAAAATCATTTAGGTTTATAAAAGAAAGTCTACTGAGAACTCCCTTGTTTTGTTATTGAACCTAAAAAAAAAAACAGACAGATGTTTTTTAAATCTTACTTTCAGTCACCACTGGCGTCCATTTTATCTGACTGCACATGACAATAAAAATGGCAAGCATTAAATATGAATCTGAATTAAAGTCCAATGAAAACATGTCTCATCTGTTTTGGGACTACCAATGCTACCGGTTCCTTCCTTTTATGGGATTAAAATCAGAGGCTGTATTAAAGGCAACAATATGTAGTGGGACCAGTGCTAGTGCTGCTAGTGCTCATAGGAGGTAAGGAAAGGGATTTTAAAGCCTTGTTTTGCACTTCTAATAGGTGATTTACTGCTGATCTATTCTGAATAAACAGTTCTGCAGTCACC
Organism: Acipenser ruthenus; assembly: GCF_902713425.1. NCBI lineage: Eukaryota > Metazoa > Chordata > Actinopteri > Acipenseriformes > Acipenseridae > Acipenser > Acipenser ruthenus. Next base: position 7,247,130 of record NC_081199.1, read on the forward strand.
CACACACACGATTTACACAATGACCACTGATGCGTCATGGACACTCAACACTCACAAGTACAGAAGCAGATGCTGCTGCTGACATCAGTGGCACACAACATGCACAATCATTGTATTAAACCTTATCTCTGGAATCATGGGCCACCTGTTAAGAGTCCTATCGCAGGGCTTTGAAACTGTGAAGAGAGTTACGTGACAGCTTTCTGTCACATGTCACACTGGCTGTAGGTTCTTTTTGTCATTGATAGACTCTAGACTCCAATGATGTCACATTTCAGTTAGTTGGATTTATTGTGTTTTGCTTCAAGGTAGTGGTAGGGGTGGTGGTGGTAAATACAAACACCCCATTTTCAAGCATTTTCTAGTGTGTCCCAGGGGACTTGCAGGCATTATAAAAAGTTCCTTTAGTAGTCCTCCTGCAACCTGACATAATCCTGGTTTTATATTGCTCTGTCACACGACTGATGAAGGCAATGGATGAAATGGTTGTCTACAGTACTACTTCTAGTATTTTATAGTTTTTTTGTGTTTACGTGTTGTCAAAAAACTGTTGTGGGGAAAATATAGGTGTTCGATTCAGTATACAGTGTAGGATAATTTTATATAACAGTCACTTTTTCTTCAGTCTTTCCATGTGCAGGTAAATTCTGAGCACAAACATTTATTTATTTATTTATTTTTTACACAAAAACATGTTGCAGTAATTTATAAAACAGCGACGATTCTTATGATGGCTTTTCTGACTGGTTACAAACATTACCAATAAGCTTAAGCATTTCAAAGTGTTTAATACTAAAGTTTAGACATTTAGGAAATCTAACACCCCTAACGTCTAAAAAAAGTCCTCATGTTTGCTCACCAATTATAAGAGGCTTTTAAAGTTAAATATGTATTCAAGGCGTCGGGCAGAGCTCTTTTAGAAGGCATACATTTGACACCTCTGTGTTCTTTCATCATGCGGTCTGCAGTAACACCCTGGGTTACCTCTCAAGAGTAATGCTTGTAAGTGTGAACCCATTCACGTACTTCTAACACATTTTCTCTTGCACACAGTGTGCATAGAAGTTGAGTCTATAAAACTTCACCATGGTAAATTTACAGTGTACCTTTGTTTTTTGCTAAGTGAACATTGTAATTTACATGCATGCATGTGTTTCTCTGGCAGGTCCTAATAAGCTCCCCTCTGGGTGTGGGTTTATGTGTTTTAATGTAATTTGAGTACAGTATATATTTCTTCTGAAATACAGTACATTTGTCTGGGGAGACAATTATACCGTAACGCTCTGTTTAGACAGCTATGCTCGATAAAATGTGTCCGTCACAGATTCCTGAACGCACTGACCAAAAAATCTCCAGCAACAGCATGAATCATCAATCAAGTATAAACCAGCCTTATGTAATGTGCTTTCTTTCCCTTCTGAGCTTCTGTAATACATGTGCTTCTCTCTCTCATTACCAATATCAACAGCAGCCTGTGGCTCCCTTCCTTTGTGCTGTTATTGGAAAGTGGAAAATGACTGTCTGAATTGGACACTTTTTGCCAAAAGTGTTCTAATTTTAAACAGACCACCACCTGGTCACAGCGGGAACACGACCTGAGAATACGACAAACACCCCCAATCGTTCTATTTAGCTGTTGTCTTTGAGTTGTGGGGTCAAACATTAATGTAAAAAAAGCAGCTGACTTCTGTGCAAAAGGCCCTGAACATGGCACTGCTAATGGTAATGTGTGAGTTTATGCCTCTAACATACATGCAAGCCATAGCCGTAAATAAAAAAAAAAACTAGAGCCATCAGTATCACAATAAAGATGATCACTTTCATATGTAAAAAAGTAAATGTGACATAAATACTGTACAATAAGGTACATTTGTAGCATACAGACACGTTTCTCCATAAATCCCTACATTCTGATATTATAAATAACTTGCTAAATAATCCCCAATTGAATAGCTGCCTAAAACAATGTCCTAAAGGCTCTCTAGATATATGAAGAATTTGCTATGCATTCCCAGTGGGGATAATAATGAGCCAAGCTCTGTACACTCATGCAACTTGCACCATTTTAGTGAAAGGAAAAATATAATGGAACATGTTACTTCTACTGTAAATATGCACCTCAAACACTGCAGCAGTAATACAATGTGTATGGGCGGCTGCATAAGGAACAGCTCATCAGAGCCTTGCAGTCCTGTATACAAGGCAGTGGTCATGTGGTGACTATCTATACCAGTAGAACTGCAGTAACATCTAAACGTACAGTACTGTGGCTGCCCTCTTACCTGAGGGGTATCTTTATGGCAATGTAGCGGTCAATGGCGATGGCCAGCAGGCTGAAGATGGAGCTCTGGGTGAGCACGAGGACAAAGCAGGCGATGAAGAGGCAGCCGTGGAAGTGGGCGCAGAAACCCGTGCTGATGGTGATGGCGAAGGGGATGGCCAGCACGCCCACCGCGATATCCGCCACCGCCAGCGACACCACGAAGAAGTTGGTGACGTTCTGCAGGTTGCTGTTCAGGCACACCGCCCAGCACACTAGCACGTTGCCCAGCACCGCTAGCACAGCGATCACCAGCTCCAGGATGATGTAGATCACGTCAGCATCTAGCATATTGAGGTGAGCCGCGCACACACTGAGACTGAGCAGGAGGAGTGATGTAGGGTCACTTCAACGTGCATAGCTGCAATTCAGCAAGCCACCACGGGACCACACCACCACCGCAGAGGGAGATTTTTTGCAAGTTCTGATGGAGGATCAAACCAGCCTTCTGGTTCAATTCCAAATGGTCCTAAACCAGATCAGCCAGTACGCTCTAAGACTGTAGGAAAGACACAACTGATGTGTATTCAAAAGTTCAATTAACCCCTCAAGACGGTCAGTTTTCCCAGTCCCGGTTGACTCTGATGTAATACCCAAATGGTCAATACTTATGGAAGTACTGTTGCAGATGTCTTAAATCTTTTAAGAGATGCGTTTCTGTGTATTGGCACTGGCTTATTTAAGACTTAGTTAAGGAATTTGTCTTAGCACATGAACAGAAAGGCAAGTCCTTTTGCCATTCCAAATACTGACGATTCTGATTGGCCCTTTGTTTTCTTCAGTGTGTCAACAGATTCAGAGGTTGCATCCAAAACAACCCAACTCAGGGTTCAAGGCTGACTCTTGTGAAGACAAGACTACACACATGGTTGGAACAACTTTAGTCCAGAACAATTTCCAGCAGTAATGATTTGGCTTCCAAACGGTAGGTGAAAATGGGTCGATAACCATTCACTCATTGATTTTTAAACTGAGAAGCACTTAAGACAGTCCAAGTCTCTTTGATGGGTCAGTGAATAACCCAAGCTGTCATTGAGTTGTCGTTAATCCAAGGACGACTTCTTATATTGCTGTTGACATACTGTTGAGATTAAGCTTATTGTAATTATGTTCTGCAGCTCTGGTTGTTTGAAATTAATCTGATTTCTTCACTTTACTTCTGGTTTTAAATGTTCAGATTTACAGCCTTCCACGATTGGAATCTGAAATTAAAAAATAATATTATTATTTACACAGTAATTATTGTTTTTCATTGTTTGAAAAGGAGCTTTGTCATGTATTGAAAAAAATATAAGTTAACATTTATTATTGCTATTGATTAAATAACATTCTATTACTTTTGTAACCTGTTAAAAGACCAGAATTAATTATTAATCAAATGTGACTTGTAGACTACTGAAAATGTATGAACATTCATAAAAAATAAGATCTGGAGCAGTATACCAACTACTCCCCACTCCCCAAGCAACCAGAATGGGTTCAATTGAGCTTTTCATGAAACTACATATAGTGATATATACATTAGTAACAGATAACCTTAAGATAGTCTTCTCCAGGTGTGAGATAAACTGCAATTTTAGATATTATACCCCACCTACTGTCTATATACATCCAAAAGGGACTCAACTGGTTCATTAGTTATTGCATGTCACAATTAAGTGTTAGAAGAAGAAGAAGAAGAAGGAGGAAGCTGCAAGGAAACAGAATACCCCCTTGATGGTAGACATGAATGAGTTGCTGAGGACAAGTGGGCTTGTTCTATCCTGCAAATAGACTCACAATGGGTTTTAATAACATTTGAATCAACCCACAAGCTTTAGAAACGCTCTCCACAACACCCTCCGAGGTGTCTTCTGACAGCTCTTAGCTACTAGATAATTAAAAATTATTGTTTCAAAGAAAGCAGCTTTAATAATTAGACAAGTTTGCATTAAGCACTGTGGCAACTGTTCACATATATAGTAAATCGACATGCGGTTCACTGAAGACACACTAAAAGCTTTGTGTAGCGGTTTGGTTGTCCTCATTCAGTTGGTCAGTTTGTTTATTATTCATAGGGAGAGTATTCACTTTCTTATTTTGTCATGGAAACACTCAAGGGTCATATTTAGATTCAAAATATCAAACTTTATTGATGTCTGTAACATCTAGACATCTGGCCAGTCATGAGTCCCCCAAAAACCACATACATTTCTAGATGGTTTTTGTAACAGTCTGTATTTACTAACAGTTATTTTCTAACAGAAAATGAACCTATTAGAAATTGATTGTTGAAATATTTTTTTTTTTAAGGAAAACAGCTTAAATGTACACTTTCTGGTAACTTCTTTTTTCGTAACTATCCTAATTAGCACAATCTATGTGGTTTTTTTTTAGTACTGTGTGTATCTAGATGAATTTGCTTATTTTGCAGGAAAAAATCTATATAAGAAAAATGCATTCTAAACACTGAAAAGGAATGTTTTGCTGTCCTGGATGTCCTTTTGGCATTCATTCAAATATAGGTTTGTAACTTGAATTACTGTAACTTGTTTATACTTGTTTAAGAAACAAACGACAGCCTAGTTTCAGGAATATCAAACACAATTCTGCAGACTTTTACATATACAACTTTGTTTTAAGTAACAAGCGATTTATGCGTGAAGTTTCATCCATTGATCCTGAAGAAGAGTCAAGTTCCCACAGTACACGCTGGCTTGATTTCCTGACGCTCCCCATGGTTTAAGCAGATAGCTGATGTCTGGCTGATCTTCACAGCAGATGTGCATTAACTGCATTTCTAATAAGGCGGCTTCATGTGAAATTTTCTGAATATGGGGATCGTGTTCTAAACCATTTCCTCATCTCAAGACATGCCGCCGGTGAAGAGAAACGATAACCATGAAAAAAATTAAATGAATGCCAACCCTAGTCTGTCTCACCGCTTTTCTTTATTTTTTTTTTATTTGCATACAGGAAAATTGCTGTTGTGCCAAAGATCTACTTGACTGCGTTTGTAATAATATGCAATGAGACCAGGGCAAGACACCTGATAAACAGGTACGGACCGCGCCGGTTGAGAAACGTATGCTAACACTCATGGTGTGAACTTTAACATCCATTGATTCTGATTACTTTGCTTTGATTGATATGATGTGTAGGAGTAAGAGCAGGTTACTGGGACTCACATTAACAGCCAGGTCTCAGGATCATATTAGTTGGAGTAGCTGGCTCGATTTCCAACTTTATCAATAACCTGCCAGTGGATGGAAGTTGCAATGTAATAATGTTTAAAATCTGAAAGGTGGGAAGGGCATGATGCACAACGTTCAACTAAAACACCACCGAAAAGCTGGGGAATGAACAACCCTGTTAAATATTTGCCCTTTTGGAACTAGTTGAAATGAATGAACTTTTCTCTGTTGAAAACTAGGCTAGATACCTGTGCTAGGCAAGCTGGATGGCTGAAGTCCACCGTGTACTTATTTCATTGTATTATTTTACTTATCTGAACAATCCTTCATTTGTAAGTATGCCGTTGTACTGCCTTCATGTCACACTGTAAATTGGAGCTTGTGTCTAATGCTCTTTCCCTGGTTTAATAAAGGAATTGGATTGTGTACATTCAGATCCAATACCTCAATGTTAATCTTTTAACCTCAGGAATCTATTTCTGATACCTCCAGGAGGTCCTTCTGATTCCAACATGTTACTGTCTGTTGCCAATACTGCAGACCGAACCCTTTTTAAACTAATGGTTTGCTGTGTTTGCATGCTGACAGCATTTAATGGATGAAGCTGTATGAAAAATGGTTGAAGGTGAAGGGGTTAACAGACCGGAGCCTTTTTTTTTTTTTCCCCCTCAGGTGCAAAATATTTCTAACAAAACCACAGACAAATCAATCACTTGATGTAGTGAAACACTGACTGTTGCAATAATGTTTTTAACTTAAAAAATAAATTAAAAAATAAATAAATACTGGGTGCTTTAGTACGACGTTCTCCGTGAGAAAAGGCGGGAAAGAAAAAGTAGGTCAATTTTACAGTCAATTTTATTTTAAAACACCAATGGGATCCTCATAAAGGAGCAACCCAAATGAAAACTGGACGTCGTGCCATATCCTGACTTGCAGCTGGACTTTCCGGGATGCCTGTTTGTCCCAGGGGCGAGGGGTGTGCTAGCTGGCCTCATTGTGTGCTACAGTAAAGCAAACAATCAATCAGTGTCCGAAACAGCCTGTGAGCGTTCATCACTTTCGCACAAGCAGGACGGAAAACTTGATCAGCTATAATAAAGCCGCTGCGCTGCGCTGCACACACAGAACCAGTTTCAGTCAAAGCACCTAGTTGTTTTTTTTTTGGTTGTCTTATTCTCAAATTTATTTCTTATTTTCTACAGTGTACTGTCATAGGCAGTGGATTTATAGGAACTTGATTGATCCACAGACTCTGGAGCATATTATATAGATAAAACACCACTGCTAAAAACTCAGACTAATCCCAAAACAAAGCAACAATTCTCAGCTCACCAGTCTTTGAAAATCAATTTAAGCGCCTTCATAACAAATCCCTCCCCACCCCCCCCAGCCCAGCCTCCTGCTTAATGCTCCGATCCTATCTGTGAACACAGGCCAGTTCATGAGTAGAGTCACGCTATGTCAAACTCCTGCTGCTTTCACATCACTATACAGTTAGGTGACATTCTGAGGTCAGTTCTCTTCCCTTATGGGAACAAGCCAAAGGCAAACAGTTTCCCTTGAAGTGATGAACTGATAACTAATGAAACTGAAAGATTCTGTCAAATCAGCCTTTTTATTGCAATGAAGAAACATGGATTCATTATACTATTGGGGGCATGAACAGCAATTAAGTCAATTGAACCCTTTGGACTGAAATTGATTTTGATTCACACCATAGGAAGCTGGACCGCAGCACATAAATGGCTGATATTAATGACAGACCCCAATTAGCACTAATCATTGATTACCTATTGGGACTTTAGGCAAGGAAGTCCAATGTCAATGTCACCAACACATACAGTGTGTGTATACAGGCTAGCCCTGCAAATATAAAACAACTTCCTCAAATGATGTATGATATGAGACATGCAAGGGTTCAATTTTCTTCTGTCAACGATTGGAACTTGACCCAGAGTACCAAGTATGAAGACAATAACTCAAAGCGTTAGGTCTTCACCATCCAAAAAACAAAAAGTCACATAACCCCAGTCAGGCAGCCATATGGGTGTAACACTGGAACTGATCTGGTATCATTGTACTGCAACGGATTAACAGTGTGTGTTGGTTCACAGCATTGGGATTGCTCTGGCATGTCACAATATAAAGAACTGCAGACGCTGCATTGCTATTGTAGTGCCACTGCACCGCCTTTAAGAATCATTGGATAAGTTCTCGTTCCGCTCTCTTTTCTTATTATTTTCAATGGTATCAGTGGCAAGACGGGGACAATGGTTTCCCATTTATTAAAATGGAAGTGTGTTCGCATTCTGGGTCCTTGAAACGACACCCAAAAGGGAGTATAATAAACAGCTACATTGTTTTTTAAAGCATTTTCGCAATTGTAAAAAAAAAAAAAAAAAGTCTGACACAAATAAATGGTACCAATAAATGAGAAACACAGCAAAGGTTACAGCAATGAAATTCAAGGAACATTAACAGTTATAATAAGCAATTCTGTTTTCCCTCAATATCTCTCTCAAATCGGGAATGGTGCTTACTTCCGAATACAAACTCTTCAAGCATCATTTGTTAAGTGCTTTCCAAATATTTACAAATGTTAATAATTCCGTGTGAGGTGCATTCAGATTTAGACCAAACCATTTTCAAGAGCATTTTACAGCACTGGAGAATGAATGAACTAGGATTGCTACAACCACCTACCTTACTCCTAAAAATAAGCGTCTGGCACAAGCTGTTCTGAATTTACTGTTACTCAGCTTCTATATGTGCCATCTAGTCCATCTCTGTGCTTGTTACTTGGGTGAACCTTACTCGAATACCAGGTCTAGTCTACTATAGTACAAGTACTGGGAAAACAATATAATATCGTATCATTCATTTTGAAAGAATGTCCCTGTGTATCCCTCACTAATAATCAGTTAACAATGGAAAGCCTACTTGGAAAGGGACATCATTTCCAGTTAGGGTTCTCAGATAAGATTCCACTAAATATATGTATGTGTTGCACACTGTGGAACTTAAAAAAAAAACAGCAGAGCTGCCAGAACATAAACAATCACATTAAGTCAGAACTTCAGAAATAGTTGAAAATCAGGCTATTCTCTAGAGTTTTATTGTACTCGTGGGATAAGAAATTCCTAGGCAGTGGCCAAAACAAATAAACTATCGACATCGGTCCAAGATTGAAAAACCCTTCACAGTGTTACCAGTACTGATGATCAAAAACCCTACAACACTAACACTTCACAGTGTTACCAGTACTGCACGATCAAAAACCCTACAACACTAACACTTCACAGTGTTACCAGTACTGATGATCAAAAACCCTACAACACTAACACTTCACAGTGTTACCAGTACTGACGATCAAAAACCCTACAACACTAACACTTCACAGTGTTACCAGTACTGACGATCAAAAACCCTACAACACTAACACTTCACAGTGTTACCAGTACTGACGATCAAAAACCCTACAACACTAACACTTCACAGTGTTACCAGTGCTGCACGATCAAAAACCCTACAACACTAAAACTTCACAGTGTTACCAGTGCTGACGATCAAAAACCCTACAACACTAACACTTCACAGTGTTACCAGTACTGCACGATCAAAAACCCTACAACACTAACACTTCACAGTGTTACCAGTGCTGCACGATCAAAAACCCTACAACACTAAAACTTCACAGTGTTACCAGTGCTGACAATCAAAAACCCTACAACACTAACACTTCACAGTGTTACCAGTACTGCACGATCAAAAACCCTACAACACTAACACTTCACAGTGTTACCAGTACTGACGATCAAAAACCCTACAACACTAACACTTCACAGTGTTACCAGTACTGCACGATCAAAAACCCTACAACACTAACACTTCACAGTGTTACCAGTACTGCATGATCAAAAACCCTACAACGCTAACACTTCACAGTGTTACCAGTACTGCATGATCAAAAACCCTACAACGCTAACACTTCACAGTGTTACCAGTGTTGACGATCAAAAACCCTACAACACTAACACTTCACAGTGTTACCAGTGTTGACGATCAAAAACCCTACAACGCTAACACTTCACAGTGTTACCAGTACTGACAATCAAAAACACTACAACACTAACACTTCACAGTGTTACCAGTGTTGACGATCAAAAACCCTACAACGCTAACACTTCACAGTGTTACCAGTACTGCACGATCAAAAACCCTACAACGCTAACACTTCACAGTGTTACCAGTGTTGACGATCAAAAACACTACAACACTAACACTTCACAGTGTTACCAGTACTGACAATCAAAAACACTACAACACTAACACTTCACAGTGTTACCAGTACTGACGATCAAAAACCCTACAACACTAACACTTCACAGTGTTACCAGTACTGACGATCAAAAACCCTACAACACTAACACTTCACAGTGTTACCAGTACTGACGATCAAAAACCCTACAACACTAACACTTCACAGTGTTACCAGTACTGACGATCAAAAACCCTACAACGCTAACACTTCACAGTGTTACCAGTGTTGACGATCAAAAACCCTACAACACTAACACTTCACAGTGTTACCAGTACTGACGATCAAAAACCCTACAACACTAACACTTCACAGTGTTACCAGTACTGACGATCAAAAACCCTACAACACTCTGACACTTCACAGTGTTACCAGTACTGACGATCAAATTGATCAGAAAAAGTGAATTTTGAATTCATTTTCTGAATTAGATTCTGCAATTCGATTTGAAGGTATGCTGTAGGTTACAATGTACATGCAATTTGATTTGCTTATTGCTGTCATAACTACCATTCTTGTTAACCACACAGCGATTAGGTCAAGCCAATCTATAAACCTATAACTGAAACCATAACAACAGAGACCAGTTTAGAAGATTAGAAAAAGAAAAGAAACAACCAGCGTGTCTGTCCACTTCAAAATTACTTACTGAGGGACACAAACAATGCTCTCTTTCTTAGTACTGCGTTACAAAATGAACACCATACTGAATACATTGGATTTAAATGTAAATATGTGAGTTAAGTTTATCACCTGGTCAGTTTAATACACTGTAATCCATTTTAAGTGATCAGAGAATTACTGCAATGGTTTACTTCCAGAGCACAATATTGTAGTTGTGACTCAGTAATTATTGAATATTATTGAATATTTACTTATCAAAGTATTTTAGAGGTGTAATAAAAAAAATGCTGTTGATTTCTGAGAATCCCATTTAGAGTTGGGACAGGAACCATGTGAATGTTGATCACCCTGCTGAACCGAATCCCAAACTCCTAATTAGAACCCAATGTTGGCTGTTTAATCTGACAGAACAGAGGGAGGAGAGCGAGGTGCACATAAAAAAACACACTGTTATAACAGGGATCGGAAAATAATAGTGAGCTAGACTTTTGCCAACCGGGAAATGTGCTCTGTTAGGGCGAGACCAATTAGAAGGTCACAACCATTAACTGTCAGCTGCTCTTAATATAGTGTGAATGTCGGGTGCAAATTTGGAATGCTAGCGGTTCCGCCCAGTCAGCACTCAACAATTCCACATTCTACAGTGAAGCAAAACTACTGACAGGAAGGTACACTGTATCTCACATGTAACGTACTGTTTTAGAGTTTATACAATGAGTAATTTGATAGGGACACGGGGTAAACAAGTATCCTCGTATGAAATGCGTTCCACATGTTTTTTTTTTTTTTTTTTTTCTGGAAGACGCTTAATAGCAAAACGAATGCAATTAAGAAACAAAATGAAGCACGGGGAATGATAAAGACATTTTAGTTCAAACACAATGATTTGTTGCACATTTTTACTAACCAATATGTCTAGACGGTTATAAAATTTGATACCCGATAAAGCCCATGCAGAGACAATCCTTCAGTCAATTAACTAGATTTGCTTGCAAATCGACCCCATCAACACAATAGGGCTAGTATTGCTATTTCGAATGGTCTCTATGAGCGTAGTAAAACGATTAGATGGACGATGGACACACCAAGAGGGGTGGTCCGCTTACAAAACAAACTACTCTCATCCTCTGACTAAATAATTGGTGGATCTCACCTTAACTTGGTAAGTACCTGAATAGACGTGTTTGCCGCATGCTGTCAGACATGCAGTGCGTTTTCAATCGTTCAGGTCCCTGGGGGTTATTGCGTTGCAGTTCAAAACAAAGCCAACTAAACAAGCCCCCTCAATTAAGTGGCAGGTAACGTGTCCTAAGACTTGCAAGCTGCGCACTCCTTCAACTATTAGATTGTTAAAACTCCCATACACTGTATAGTATATTCTTGCGAAGAGTTGCTTTTATACAGCAACCTGTTGCTAGCATACTTGCCACTCTTCACATGATATAACCACTAGTATTACTGATCGTGGTGCATGCACTACCGATTATTTATTCGAGCATATACTGTACAGCACGATCCTCTTATTTCTATATTATAAATTATTATTAATCTAAATGCATATTAAGGTAAACAGACTATAATACAGAGAATGCGGGTAAACGTTAATAGAACACCTAGATAAGCACTTGTACATACACTAGTCGGTATAACAAACCGCTTTTTAAATATGTATGACACGTTCTTACCATTAGGCGTGTATACATGGCAATACATCTAGCAGTGTTAGTTTGGGGTTATATTGAAATACTGTGCGCGCAATACAACTCCAGCTACAGTATGTCACTGATGATGATGTCAGCACAGGCAGTACTATCTGTGCTAAAGTATGATAGATAATGACACCGCTTTATTAAGTTTAGATGATGCTAAACTAAAACAAGTGTGTTTTACTACCCTACTGTATGTTCTATAAAGCAAGGGACAAGAAAAAGTCATCCACTGCGTGTGTTTCTGAGGGGTTCAACTCCACCTTTTGTTTTTTGTCCCTTAAAGCAAGCATCATGTACGTGTAATCTGGGTCTACAGCTGCCTAGCCGAGTCCCCACCTATACCGCAGGGTACATTGTCATTTTCTGCAGCATAATCTAGCCTTCCATTCAGGAAATGAGGTCTGCACACGTACCTAATTTGTTCAGGCTATATATATAACTGTTATTGAATGATCTTTATATGAGTTCCGCATCACAGGACTAAAGAGCTTCTGCTTTGCTGTTCACTGCCCATACTGTACGAGGGAATTACAGTGCACTGCAATTACCAATGTGTAAGGCTGTTAGGTTGTAGTGTGGTATTAAACTATTATAGTCCAGTTGTTTTTACCGGAACTAGCCTACAGTTATCCAACTAAACAAAAATCTGTCAATTTCTTAAAATAGCAGTTCAAATTTTGTTAGTTCAGTTTAGAATCTACTTTTATACTTTAATGAATTAATATAACGTGTTGATATATAATAAACACAAATATTACATACCTTTTAAAATCCAAAAATAAGACTTCTGATAAAGTACTCCACAAAACACCATTAAAGAAAAAGTGTTTCTGGTCAATGTCTTTTTGTAAGATTATTCGACTATGAAAAATAATAATAATAATAATAATAATAATAATAATAATAATAATAATAATAATAATAATAAAACATTTCTTAAAGTCCTCTGAATTTTGAGGTTGACTTCCAGATGTGAATGAATGTCGAGGCAAGCAGAGCTTTCTTGATACAGATTTCAAATCACCTGGAATTTAATAAATAGATAGCTATACCCTTTTATTTGAAGTATTCATTTGCCCATCGCATCTTCTGGTAGTTATTTGTCTGCAATTCCATTCAGTATCGGTGGAACTAGAGCATGTTCTTTGATGTAAGTTTCGGCCACATGGTTTCAATTTGATGCATTGTCTTTAGATAGCTTAGTTTTCTGTTTTTTCGGTTATGAGTTAGAACACAGAAATAACTATTTTCCACCTTTGCAGTTCGCACTTTTGATATGCTCCCGGTTTATGATCAAGTTAATTTATAGCAGAAAAAAGCTTAATCGCTGTATAGGCTTTCGGATCCTCAGCATGGTTGTTGTTGGTGGATGCTTTGCAGATCCCAGGTAGTCTGATACAGTTGTTTCCTCTGCTGTTTTATTCGCTGATTTTCTTTTCTGTTGCGCAGTCAATCACACGTGCACTCTTGCACATCTTTAACCCGTCTGGTTTTGTTTCTGAGTTTGGAACCAAGCTTCAGGTTTTGAAGAAGCCAGAATGAGCCAATCAGCCGCAGACCCTTGCAAAAACCACGTGATTCACACGATACTCGAATCTGCATCCACTAGCAATGCAATGATCCATACAATACCGGAATTGCGCTTTTAAACTTGATTGTAATTATTGAATAAGCAAATTTAATACATGTTCCGGCTATTCAAGCATGGTTTTAGGATAGCGGTACAGTACCTTCGATTGATGTGTATCTGTTACACATAATCAGACCTATTCTGTAACTTTGTCAACGGCTCTGACCCGTGCTGCATCCCACACATGGAAGCCTCTAGTTTCAGTGTGTGTGTGACGCAAGAAACTGCCGTGGGTGGTCAATCTGCTTCAGAGATCTTTTATATAAAAAAAACAAAAAAACAAAAAACAAACAAACAAAAAAAAAACAGTAAAAACAGGCTTGACGAGATATAGAAAAAACATCTGGAAGTAAGGTACAGGTGCTTATCACCGTCTTATATTATTTTCTAAATGGGGACATAGCATTAATCAGCTAGTTATTTAAATCCCATCATGATCTTGCCTGTCAATCAGACCAGAAGGTAAATTGACACTATTTTATAAGCCCATATTAAAAAAAAAAACAGTATTATTGCATAGTAGAAGTCTTTTCTCCAGTCTGTCGTTGATTACATCCTAGTGCTGCAAGCAGTTGCTGAGGGAGCATACCTGCAGTATTTGGGTTATAGAGGTTTGGCTGACTTATTTCCAGGGGAGAATCATGTGTCTTTATAGCTCTACCTTTAAACAAACTGGACTGTCAACAAGGTTTGCTTTCCGATAATACAATCGAGTGTCCAGAAGGCTGCACTGCCCATACTTGGGGTTGTCTCAAGGTGTGTGGCTCAAGCTTGCATCACTTATGTTAGTTGTGGAAGTATAGAAAAAGTGTAGAACGTGTCCAGACTTCAATATTTTTGTCACACATGTATAATCCCACTGGAGGCCAGGGTTTGGCACAACATAGCTTCCAGTGCACCTCAGTGTCACTCACTTTTTTAGTCTCACTTGTAGCTTTTGCCTTTGCCCCCAACCTTCATGTGCAGCACATTCATTAAAAAATACAGAACAAAACAAGCCAACCTAGTCACGCACAGAAGTGGAATGATATTACAGTGTGGAGTACTGAATATCCCTCTGTCAGGGTCGATTTCTCTCTTCTGCTCGCTTCTCCTTTGTCCCCGAGTTCGGTCTGCAGTGTATTGTGTTGCTGGTATAAAAAAAGGAACTTATTCTCTGTCTGCGTCTCTCTCTCTCTCTCTCTCTCTCTCTCTCTCTCTCTGTCTACATCTGAGTTTATAAGGGGGGGGGGGCTATGAAGTCATTTGATCACTGCACTGCTCTCTCTCTCTCTCTCTCTGGCTCACTGTAGATATACATAGGATACCCATAAAGGATTGTGTTTTTTATTTATTTATTTTTTATCCAACATATAGTGAAACTTATTTAATGCGAAGTTCTTGTCTTGTTTTCCATTAGTAATGTATGTGTGTTTTGTGTGGCTCTCTGAGAATTTATTGCATTCTTGCATTCAGTGATTCACAAATGTCATACGATTCCGTGATTACACAGAAGAGAGACAGACTGCAGCTGAGTGGGTCTGCAACCAAATACCTGGTGGAACTTCATGATTGGTGCACAGGAAATAGAAA
The DNA here is from genome assembly GCF_902713425.1 of Acipenser ruthenus. Lineage (NCBI taxonomy): Eukaryota > Metazoa > Chordata > Actinopteri > Acipenseriformes > Acipenseridae > Acipenser > Acipenser ruthenus. Next base: position 7,262,479 of record NC_081199.1, read on the forward strand.
TACAAAATGCATTGAATTCTATAGGTTTGGAATAATAATTGAGGATAAGACGAGGTGTTCATTCATACAGCATCAAAATGCTCAGTCGGAAGATTATACGAAACAAAGTCATGTAGTAGACTGTTTTGGCTATTGTCTTTCTAGTGTACTCATTAGGAACTGTGTATGTTGGTATTTCTATACTAGGAGTATCCCCTCCCTGTGAGTGCTCAATGTTGACAGCAACCATGATTATGACCAGTCTGTAGAGGGGAAGGGTGGGTGAACTAAAAGAAAAAGGAAATAGAGAATCATACAGAACACAGGCTTCCATGTAGGCAATGTATCCCTTTTCAAAGAGAAACAGTCATCCTGCAGAACCAAGCTGTCATCTAATCAAGGGAAAACCAGCTTGAGAAACGGAAAAGTACTGGCATCTCCATCGAGCACACGGTGGACAATGACAGGATGTTACTGTTGAGATAGAAGGGCCTGGGGGTGCAAGGGATCAGCTGTCCACAGGATTTTTATTTATTTTTGTCCGTGTAGAATATCCTAAAGCTTATGCTCAACCTGGTAACCAGTGTAGCCACAAAACAAAAAATGATAATAAATCTCTACAACAATTAACAAAAGAGTTCAAATGATAAAGGTGTAGTCATCCACAGATGAGTCTGTCAGTTTATAGAAACAGGTTGCACTTTTTTTATTTGTGACAATGTAAGATTGTAAATGCAGTGTTTGTCAGCTGATAGAGGAGATAGGAGCTGCCAGTGGCATTCTGTAATGCAGTATAAACTGAGCATGTTAAAATCTGTGAGACTGCTCATTAGAGAGAGCGAGAGAGAGACAGATATGTGACATGTCTTTTGTTTTATTTAATCTACATTTAAATGTCAAAATCTGGTAGCGATAAAATATCTCTTTCACAAAGGCTCCCTGTAGGCGGGATCGAAAAACAACCCACTGTAATCCAAACACAGGCCAGAACAAGTTCACAGCACAGCTCAGGAGAGTATGCAGCGTCCGTGTTTATATAAACCAGGCCATGATATTGAACAGTCATGACAGGATCCAGAGCACTGTGAGACTCTGGGAACATGTATATATAATATAAAGCATGCTGTTCTAATTCTTTAGCAATCTGAAGTAAAAAAAATAAAACACACATACAACACTTGTGTTAATTGAATCCAAACACATGTTAACAAAACTGTTTCACTATGCCATTGATCTAAACTAGGTGCTTACATACAGTAGTCCTTTAAAGGGATGGTAGATAACTTGGATTGAAGGCTAACATTGCAGCCTGGTTAAATTGTGACTGCTGTTTGAGTTGACAGTGCTTTGATTTGACCATTTAAAGGGATCTGTGTAATGTGCAGAATGCAGATTGATCAGCACATAATATACATATGCACTTGGTGAGGAATCATTGGGCACTAATACCCATGTTAAACACTGGAAAGGTCATCTTAAGATTGCTGTTCAAACATACAGGCTTGACTACAAAAACAGCAGACATGACCCAGGCGAGCAAAGCAGTTCCCGTGACTTCAGCATCACTCTCTTCCAGCATCACAAATGCAGGAACTGAAAACGCATAAGAGGAATTCCTAAAGCACAAATTAGTTACTTTTCTCAATCATGGGGATAAATAACTGAGAGTGACAGCTAAAAACCCTCTGCCAGACGATAGCTTGTGTGTAACTAGCACAGGTTGTTTTTTTTGGTTTCCCCAAACGCTCATTACATCTTGTTATTCAGCCAGATCTTACACGATTTCTAAATTGGGCAGCATTTTATAGATGGAACGCGCTGAAAAACTGGCAAAAAAATCACAAAGTGAAATGCCATCCATCAGTGTCTGTTTTGCACAGTGTAGTTACGTGCACAATAGCGATTAAGTTGTAGCAATGCTATTCAGATATTGATGATTAGCTTGCAGTATTGAGCAGCGCACAGAGAATAACATTGTTCATAGTTGTACTGCATGGCTGTGTGTACATGCAGTGTTGCACTGATGGTTTGTGATAGGTTATTGTAGTGCCTGTTTACGGAGACATTAAAAAGCATTCTGCCCATTTTCTTTTTTTCCATTAGCTCTTAATTCAATTCATATCCATTCCATTAGATGTGCTGGTCATAAAGCACTGCTGTGTTTTTATTTATGTATTTATATATTTTTAATTCTAATCCACTTCTAATTACTTTGTTCCTCACAAAACATAATAGATTGTGAAGTTTATAATTAAAAATCCCATGCTTGTGAGTAACAGATGGGCAGACAGATTTAGTTGAGAAACAAGGTCAATGCGAATAATAATAATAAGAAGAAGAAGAAACGTTTGCCAGTCAGCTGGGAGTTTAATGCAGTCGCTAGTCTGGAAGCAAGCATTCCTTTATGTGGAGCATTTCTCAAATGAAAGATGCAGAGTATTTTCTGTTATACATATATACACACACACAGTATATATAAATAAATCATGTCTTCTAATTAACAGTTTGGGCACACTTACAAAGGTCAGATGGAAGTCTGTGACATTGTTTCACACAGAGAAAAGGTCATCTCTCTTCAAAGTGTCATGCAAGTCTGCTGCAGGAGCATCCTGCACAGACGAGTACGATCACATTCAGTTCAATGGAGAGAAAAGAAAAAACAACCTTTGATCACATTTTGTTAAATTACATTTCTAGACATTTTGAAAACTGTTTACGTGACCTCTACTACTGGGTACAAGAAATTGTCATGACTTTCAAAATAAACATATGCATTATAAAGACTAGCATAGCTATAACTTTGTGCTGAGCTATTCGCTCTTCTTGCATTCCTCCAACTACAGTATACTATACTGTTTATTTATCCACTGGCACCAGTGGATTTGCTTTGAACGATAAGAAAGCTCAGTGTTTACCAATGCCCTGACCAGCGGCTAGCCATGTGATGAGGGATTTGGAAGACTTTCCTGACCAGATCACACCAGACATCCTCTCCTCATAACAAAACCTAACCTTCCTTCCAACACTTAAACTTTGATCCATCTGCAGTTTGTACTGCAATAGAATAAATGAAACTAAGGGGGCCTGTGCCAGGATTATAATGGAGGCGCTGTTTATGGAAAATGTTTTCAATGGAGAGCTAGTGTGAAAATCCAGATTAATTGGATGTTTTCAACAATGAGCTACACATTAGGGTAATGGGACTTTGGATGTATCTATGTATTTTATAATGTTTACAACATGAATTGTATGATTTTTTTTTAAATTGATTAACTGATATTTACATCAAATGCATTCTCTACTTCAAAGGGAATATGTGGCTTCACCGGCAATTGCTGTGAAACTACTGACTCTTGTTATGAAGTGTTACCGAGATTGCAAACAGGCTGGCATTTCCAAAATAGCATCTGGCCAGGGAACTACCACATGAGCTGAAGAAGCATCTCCAGCAGTAGACCATGCCCCTTCTCTTACTGTCTTATCAGGATCACATTCCACCACTGCAATGAACACTTATCTAGGAAAAAAGACTCTACACAGAATTTGCTAACATGCAATATATGTACTGTATCATCAGTCAGGTAATCTGTTAACCTTTCTTGCCAGACATGAAGGGGTTTCTGCAGTGTGCTGCCAATACATCAGGAATACTGTGGCTGTGTTTTTCCTGCCTCTGGGTACTGTAGTATCTTTTCATTCTCATATTGTCTTTTGCTTTCTCAATACGTTATTTCATGCTGTTGCTCGATACTCAAACGGGGTTGTGGAGTGCCAAGTAAGGTCAAAATAGTATCCTGGAAAGGGGAGTTCAGCACATATTTTCTCCTGCATTGTAAATTCTTCCACGGAATTCCTTTTGGAATCCAAGGAAATGCCTTGCATTTCCAAAGGAAAGGTCTGAACTTCAGTGGAGAAAGAGTGTAGCTGTTAAAAGGAAATGCAGGATGCTAGAGCTCGATGTTGAACTGAGATGCAAGTGTCCTCATGCTTGCTTCACATCCTCCAACCTATGCATGTGTTTCTGTAGCACCTTTAGTGAGCTCCAGCTCAATGTGCTGTGCGACGTTTTCAAAAAATAACACCCGACCCGCAGCCTTTGAGGGGGGTTTTTGAGGCATGTTACTCCTTAAAGAAAAAGTAGCTGGAAATGATTGCTTTTTTAATATTTGTTTGAATCCTTCCGAATGGTTCTGTTTCCTGTTGTTCCCATATTGAGTTCTTCTCATTTCTCTAAATCAGCCGTTACCTGGCTTTGAGTTTGTCTGGAGAATCCTAAGTGCCAGGACTAAACAGTCTTTTAAAAGAAGCTGCTTCAGGCTCTTTGACACAGTGGTTTCTCAATTGCAAGGTCCCTCGGAGTAGCTGAGCACCTGTAACCATTCCCCTTCAGAATTCAGGCTTTTGAGACACACAGTTTAAGGAGTTCACTGCATTGTCTTCTCATTTACACTGATTCATGCATGATGGCCATTCTGTTAACGTTGGATACAAATATCTTCTGGAGGCGACGGGCTGTTTTTCAAAATGACAAATCCCTGGATTCCTCTCCTAGTCAAGCACATGTCACAGTGTGTAATAAATGCTGCACCTGCCTTATCTTCATTCCTTCAGACAGTCAAATGCATTACCAGGAAATGTATAATTCAAGGGTCATGCATCACTTGGTTTAAAAAAAAAAAAAGAAAAAAAAAATACTTTTCATGGATATTGAAAGTCCATTTGACTTTGCAAACACAAAATGTTTGGCCATAGCTGTAGGTAAAATTGAACTTTTTTAGGCAATGGTAGGAAATCTATTTGGAAGTGTGTCAGCTGGTCCCTTGATAAGTGGAAACCAAAACTGGTCCAAATCTAAAAATAATAAAACCGATTTAAAAAAAACAAAAAAACAAAAAACACACACATTAGGTATATGAAATGGTTTGTATAAAACAAAGATGAAGGTGACCTTGCCCAAAAGCATTGAGGTTGGCTTCAAATGTATTGGTAAGCGTTGATGGGGAATTAGTCTTGTTTGACGGATCCAGAAAGTGACTGGAGTCTGCCTCTGGTCTCTCAAGTGCTTCCACATGACGCAGATTCATTTTCAAGTGCCTCTCATTACAGCTGGTGACCCCACTTAATGTAGTAATTCAGTACTGCTTACAAACAGCACATCACTTACTGAGAAACTACAAAGACATAAGCACCAAAAACAAGTTTTGCAATGTAGTTTACATGCTTGCTTGTTTGTTTGTTTATTCATAATGTTTGTCTGTGAAAATCTGATATTTTATGTTTTCAACAAGAATTACGCATTACAAGGGTAATAGGATTTTATGATATTTATAACAACTCCTAGATGTGATTATAATTCTATGATGATAAAATTTAAAAACAATAAACAGCCCAGTGTATAAAAGGTGTATCTGGATCCCAAAGGATACACGCCCTCTTGGACTCTGTGCACATTAGAATTGAATGTTTCTTATTTGTTATTACTGTTCTCTGTAATTGATTTGATTTCTTTGGGTCTCAATCATCAACAGTTCAAAGGGGAATTCAATCCAATTAACAGAATTCTGTCAGGTCAGAAGAGGTTATACATTTTGTATCAAAGTCAACCAGCCTCTAGCATTAGTCGATGCTACCAATTGCCTGAATGCACACTATGCTTATTTATAATAAAAGATGTCCCGTAGGCTGAAAACATGCCTTTTAAATAATGCCTGGTACTGTACTGTCTATGTTCACGCAGCAATCCGAATCACAACGGCACCTATTTCAAAGTATTGAAAGCGGTCTTGAACTAGGCCCCTGGCTACTCCGTACCGCTGTCTGTGTCAGGTCTTATTGCTTAAACATGCTTCAGTCAGCTCGTTATAAATGTCATTTTCTGCAGTTGCCGGTCAATAAGAGATTGACCGCCATTGCCTACAGAGAGTGGGTTATTACACAGGGATAGTGGGCTGGTTGCCTGGCTACTGCAAACCAAACGCATTCATCTACTCACAGAGACGTCCACAACAGTGTTCACTTATCTATGCACAAACTAAGCATGCCTACTTTACACTGATTTGATTTTTAAAAATAGATTTGGCAAGTGTCTTTGTTTTACTCACCTAAATGATTTTAAAGTGTTTATAATGCCATGGGCTTTAATGATTACAATTATGATGTCACTACTAATTTGTGTTTTGGTCTGCCTGCTGTAAAACATTAAAATGTCATGCATACGGCTCAGTTCAGTTTTGATTAATTTTGCTGTTTTGGATTCCTTCCATGTACCATTGAATTAAACTGATTATTATTTTCTGGCAAATGTTATTTCATTGTTTTACAAGCTCACTTGCCCATTTAATTGTGATTAAACTCTTAACATCTTTTGATAGGGATATATTTTTTACTCCTATCATTAGCCGAAGTTAGTTTAGCTAGCCGTTATGGTGTAATTTTCCCCTGCACAATAGCGTTTTTTTTCATTGTTGTTTAATAATGATGTAACAGTTCAAAGATCTGATAATGGTTTTAATGTTGCTTAGACACCTGTATCTGCTCAATAGATTTCCAACAACAAATTTATATATTTGTATACAAAAAATAAACAAAACACCCAGGTAAGTAATGAAAAGTAATACATAACTTAATAATATACTGCCATGCTGTTGCCTGTTTGGCAGACGATATGAAAACAAAGACACAAATACTAACTCAAACAGAAAGAAAGCCTTAGCGGTCTCATTATACATTCAAGAAGATATACAAAAAACATAACATACAAAATAATAAGTGTTATTGATGGACATCATTTTGCAAGAAGAATAACAATGGTGACTAAGCTGTCACCTTTCATTGTGTAAATCTTCGGCTAGGTAACAGTTAGATACAACATCCCCTTTTAATGAATTACAAGGCAAACAGTAACCGATTGTCTCAATTCAAACCTGTAGCATCAATAGTGTGCAGAACTTGAAATGCTCAACTGTTCAGTATTTTACCCCAATGTTGCAACCCACCTACACCAAAACATGCAACACCCAGTGCAGCCTGCAATCAGACCTTAATGTTTTGAAGGATTAAATACAGTATCATGTTGAAATTAGATTCTTGTTGGTTTCCTTAAACTATAAAAGCTACACGAATACAAAACTGTACTTAATCCATCAAAAGATAACAACTTAAAAGAAAATGTGATTGCTTAAGCAGTTTTTGCAGCATTTCTCCATTGTTATGTATTGACAGGTTTTACAGGCTACAGCTGCTGCAGGTTTAACTGCTGTGTGCCAGTAATCCAGAGAGAGGCTGCTGTATCCTTCGCAGTGGATGTCCAAAGTCATGCAATAAATAAAACAGAAGCAGGAGGCCATACAGATCATGGGTCCCCAGTTTATCCTGCCAGGCCATGTTTACTCATTAAACCCTTTAGCTCCTGGTACAGTAATCGTGAAAGTGGTTCTTTGTGACCAAACCAATCACAATCCTCATGCAAACCCCTGTGCAGTAAACTGAACTAAATAAAATGTGTTCCATAGGCACCTGAGATGACTGGAGGATGGCTGTACTGCCCAAAAATAGGTAATTAGAAATACAAGAGACAGAGTATATAGATGTTAAACATAACTTGAACCGAGAGGTGCACGGAAGTGTCAGTCCATTGAAGCCGACTAACCCAGGGGGCTTGACTGGCAGACTCCTTGTAACATTAAAACTATACACCATCCCTACTGCCTGTGTAATGTCTTTCAAGCTCCAGAATCTGTTTAACCCCCTCTAAATGCTTTAAAACAGAGGCCCTGAGCTCAGCATACTGCTTACGCTTATGTGGGAGTCAAGTGATGTTTAACAGCCTAGTCCTTGCATGGCCTGGCAGTGGAATACAGATACATTTTAATTTGAATGATTGCTATAATAAAAAAAGCTAAGCGCTAAATCATCAAAGCTATTAAGGCAGAAAGACAATTTTATCTGAACATATCGTTTCAAAGGATCCAGTTCGAACCCTCTTCCAGGTGTCTTCATAAGCGGTAGCTTATATCCTGGCAGGCAGGTAGACTCAACAATGGCACAAACCATGTGTGAAGTCATAAAAATAGCTTAACTTTACAGTACACAAAAAAGCATGGTCCAAAAGGCAACTGAATTTAGGAAAAAATGTGTAACCACCCCTTAAAATGGACTGCCCCCATTTTGTTTTATTTTTGTGCTTTTAAAAAAAAAAAAAAGCGAGGAGTCAGGCATTTCTTAATACAGCCCACACTCGTGCCTCGTAGTACTGACATCTGGGGTTATTGCTGATGTTTGATTTGATTCATTTTTCACTTTTGGAAACCCCAATAAGTTGTAAATTTGTGGTTTTTACCAAATATGTCATTCCTCAAATACTTGTACAGTACAGGAGTGACTGTCTAAGAGATCGTAGAATGGGTTCCAGCATTGTGATCTTGAAGCCTTGAGATGAGTGCACAGTACTACGTGAGGCTGAGCTACCATCGCCCCATGGACGCCACAAAACACAATGGCTGCCAATGCTTCACTGGAATGATGGCTTGTCTAGATTTGGTTGTCGGGAGTCATGAAAAACAATGGATTTGTGTTGCTGTGGAAACCAGTAACAGAATGAGAAGGGAACACAAAAACAGACAGTAAAATAAACCCTCAAAACAAGAGCAGTCCATGTCCGTTTTTTTTTTTTTTGTCCTAGTGAGGTTAAAAAAACACATCCTTGTGTAACACTGGCTTTTTAAAAAGTGTTTGGTATTGATGACTATAGCATCCACAACACAAAAGCCCCAACTTCAAAATAACACAATAACAAAATTACAATTTTGGCTTGAGGCTGGCATTCTCACCTCCACTTGTAAGTTATTTTGTGTGAAATGTCCCCATTACCAGCTGCAAAGGAGAAATAGGTACACAGGGATAGTGGGTTTCCCCCAGCTTTAACAGAGACTTGATTTAAAGTGTAAGGCAGGGGTGTTGTATCTTCTGTATTATTGAGGTTCCTGGAAGTGAAGTGATTAAAAATGGTGCTATGGTTGGCAAGTCAGTGCATGAACTAAAGGCAGGTGGTTTATTCATTCAGATGACACACATGTGTAGCTACCATAGAATCAATTAACTTCTGGGGAAATAGCTTTGTAGATGTGCTTCTTTTTGTTTTTAAGCAAGTTTCAAAATGCTTTAAGTGTTTAAATAAAGTGTGAAACTATGAACTACCACTGCAATCAGAAACGATGCAGTGTGAAGGTGAATGGGCAGTACTTGACTATACTGTACCAATACTATCGTTTCCTCAGAACTGTGCTGTGTCTAAAAGCTCGTACCCTATAAGATTAACACCTGCTGCATTAGAGCGCAGAGGTTCTATGTGGTTATTTCTTGTGCTAGTTTCAGTACTAAATTGTGATTTCAGCTTGACTGAAAACTTCAAGGCAGTGCTAAAGCAGCAAAAAATGACAGAAGCTACTGCTGCAAAAAGAAAAGATTTTTTACGCTGTTACCAAAGTTGGAAAAAAACATTGGATACTCCTGAAATCATCCTGCAAAAAAGGATTTGAGTCCCTCCCCTCCTTGTAACGTGCTGTTGCACAGCTCAGTACCAGTCTGTATTCAATGCATGATTAGCTTCTATACATGGTGCAGCCAGACAGCTTGTAGTACTATTGTAACACCTTATTTTCTTGATCGCTGGTAAGCCTTTTACCTGCAATAAAAGCAATCAGAGGGTTTTTTGTTTCCTTCACTAAAACTTAACTGTGATAATGTCCCTGCAGTCTTGTCCTTTCCCCGGATGAGTCTCTCCCAGCAGCGATTGGGTGTGGCTGTAATTACTATATTAGACAACATACAGTACTGTGTGCCTCCCATGTGCAGCTGGTCAGTATTGGTGGATGGGATTCCCAAAGCAGTCAGCTTGTATCTAGAGGTGTTGCTGACTGTGGTGTCTGTTAGCTTTAATGCTGTTAAGTTGGGTATCCCTGCATGTTGCTGGGAGTCTGTTTGCAGCAGGTGATTTAGTGGTTGGTCGCTCTCAGAGACAGTCCTCTACTGGAGTCCAGGCAGGGGGACATCATGTCTCAAAGTACTTGTAAATAGCTGTGAGGTAAGTCATGACACTCTGCCAGTCTGGACGCTCCGTGCGGACCATCTCGTTGATGTCCTGTAATCGAATGAAGAGAAATTCAATTAGAAAAGACCAGGCCATTTGTAGACCTGTAAACTAAAAGTATAACATTCACACTTACAGTGCAACAAAAAAGTGAAATCAAGGCTTCTTGCAATGAAAATGTAAAACTAAAATTCAGAAACTGTATGATTAGTAAGCAATATAGAATGTATAAAAAAATAAACTATTATAGCAACGCGTGCTGGTGCAGTTAGGGTGATTTCGGGTAATACAGACTTATGTACAGATTGGGTGGGCAAAGGACTGAAATATTGTTTGTGCTTGTGGTGTCATTCTTGTCAGTTTGCTGTTTTCCTAACAGGAGACGACACCTGTGACAAAACAATCTGAACTGGAGTATTTGGAAATGAATCCAGCATTTTAAAATGAACAATATTTATAACTGAAAAGCAAAATGTGCAACCAACCCTCAAAACAGGCTTCCAATTGCTGCTATAACAACTTCCCAGTCAAATCTAGGTTTGTATACTGGGCACATTGACCTTTACTGGAATAGTTTTAAAGAGGTGCATAGGGTTAAAAAAAAATATGAAGTTTTAACAACATTAAAGGAACAGTACTCTGCACTTCACCAAAGCCTTCGAGGAAGTATCGCCTCGTTATTTACAGGCAGTTCTGAGAAGAGATAAAGATCTTGTGGTCAATTAATAAATCAACAAACCTTTTTGTTTTCACTTCTGTTTCAACTAAGGGTTTAGTTAGGTAACTGAAAGCTCAGATGGATTGAAAAGCTACACATGGGGTTGGGAAGCCCTGCTCTAAATGCTACACTTCACCTTCTACAGAGCTCAGTAGAACCACTGTAAACAAGAGCATTCTCCCTGGCCATCTGTTCCATTTACCATGATATCATATGCAGGAAGGGCAGTTGTAAAAGCAATCCATACCTCAACACTACTCTAACACCCTCATCATGCCGGAACACTCAATAGCCTTGTGTCCTTTCGGAATATATATTAACAATACTTCTCTCCTAAATGCATTATTTGACACCCTGGGTTTCTTCGATGTAAGACAACTGAAGAGGTTAGAGCTGTCACACTTTAGTTCAATGAAATGTTGTTGTTGTACAAAACATAATGTATTTAAAGTTCAGCTCTACAGAACAGCTTTTTATTTAGGATGAAATCCCATCATTTATTTTCCTCGCGTTGCTAAGAAGATCTTGTTCTGGAAAATATGCAAGAACTGAATAAAAGCAAAGCAAATAACAAGGTACCCGAGTCAATGCGAAAGTCCTACTGTGATGTTAAACCGATCGATGATCCTAAGAGGAAATACAATTTAAAAAGAAGCCTTTTATAACACCAACTGAAGAGACAGCAGCTCAGATCAATGAACTGACTAAAAGCATACTTTAAAACAAAAAAAAAAGAAAAAAAAGGGGTACTCGGCAATAAATCATCTCATATATATATATATATATATATATATATATATATATATATATATATATTAGAACATGCATGTTTTAAGTTGTAGTCACAGGGTTTCATGAAGAGTCTGCAGTGTTTCTTGCTTTTGAATAAAAAAATCTGTTCTCAATACACTGATTATTGTCAATTACGGGTCTGTCATTCGATTGGGAAATTGATAAAGTAGCTGATCACTCCTCTTTAAAATGACCCCATCAAGATTTCCCTCTTAAGTAACTGCTGCTTCACATGCTGTGGGTAACTGCAAGTGTATTAAATATGCAGCATTTCAAAACACAGTAGAACCTCCAAGTTCTGAACACCAAACTTACAGAATGACTGGTCAACTGAACACCACACATTGAGCCAGAAGAATGCAATCACTCAACCGTGCGTGCAATGGAACCAGATCGGCACCCTTCTAAGTAGCAAGAAGGCAACACCAACAAAATGTGACGTGTATATAGACAGAGGTGAGGCAGATTTCAAAGGAAGCATGGGCAATTTTGTTAGGAACATTTTAGTTTGAAACAAAGTACAGTCGGCTGTTTTCTGGTAGATACATTTGCTCTGTACAATGGTTATAACTTCAAAAAGTGAAAGTTAAAATAAAATACATTGCATTAGCAGTTTTTTCTTACCAGTGTGGATTTGATGCCAACACTCTCTGCTGCTTGAAAGGCAAGTGTGAAATTTCTTCTCTGAAAGATAAAAACAAGAACTTCCTTTATTTGATGCACAGTGTTTGAGGGGATCTTTTGCAGCGAATTCCGTGTAACAATTATTTTTTTTTTTTTTTGGTTCCTGGGTAGTAAGTGTTATTTCCTAATTGCTTATGCCTCAAAAGTATAGAAAATGGCTATTATTCCCCACAAACTTTGCTTTTGTGACCAGGACAGTGATATTTTGAAATTTACCTATTTCCAATGAGAAAACAGGCTAATTCGTGTATTTTCGTTCACATAAAGTCAGAAAAAAACAACATATGAATCCAAATTAACATGTATTTAAACTAAAGTAATACAAAAATGACTACAAAAGATTTAGAAGTGAGTAGTTTTTTGAGATTTACGATTATACTGTAAATCACTTTCACGAATCAGCCCCCAAATGTAGTCTCCCATCAGTACCATGAAAAAGGAGATCACGCTGACCTACAAACCATCATGTACAATTCAAGTTTCATCACAATTGGACGAGCGGTTCAAATCTATCCTCATCGCAAAGGCATAATAATATCTCTACAGCCAAGCTTGCAAAGGCAGGAGTTTGAGCACAGTGTGTTTCTGCAGTACTTGCCTTGTCTTGGTTGTTGAGCTCCTGGTAGGGGATGTGGGCAGGCAGGTAGGTGTGCAGGACAGCGCAGAACGCCAGACCGTCGTTCCAGCTGCTGCTGAAGTTTGTGATGTCAATGTTCTGGAAAGGAAATAGAGGCGTCAGGTTCAGCTCAATTCAAGGGATTTTTTTTATTAATTCATATTTTGGTTTGTTAATAGCATTTTTTTTTTAAAAAGCAGTCAGTGTTTCATAAACTGACATTCTGCCAAGTCCCTCCTATCCCTACTGCAGACAAGATTTGATGAGTTATATTGCTTCCATTTAATAAAGTATATTAGGTCTTACAGCCCAGTCCTGCTTAGAATGACATGCCAGCTTCAGTTGATTGGCATGTCTCCGAGTGCACGTATGTCAATGTTCACATCGATTACTTTAATCAGCTGTAGCGGCTTCTGAAACGCTGGGAAACACACTTTGCCAAGACACAATAAAGTCCTGATATCCATATTCGCTAGACTTAACCTACACATTTCAGAGTGCCCTCTTCTGGGGAAACAGAGTACTTTACCACCAAGCTATTCTCTTTTGAATGGCTCAACACAATATACTAATGACATTTCTAAGTGCACCTACATTAGAAAACCCAACACATCATTAACCAAATACAGAAAATTAAGAGCAATTTTCTACACCAAGCTTTATGGAAGTAACCAAAACACACGGGTGACAGCACAGGAAAGTTCCTTCACTTTTTTTTTTTTTACTGGACCAGCAAGTAGAGCATTCGAGACACAGTGTGATCTGCTTATCACATCATGGCTTTGACATTCTGAGCACCCTGTAAAGAAGCAGACCCCGATGCTGTTGATTCTGCAGTACTGTATCAGCTGCTACTTCAAAACAGAGTGGGGATCTTTTATTGTAGGCTGTGTGGTCCAGTGGTTAAAGAAAAGGGCTTGTAACCAGAAGGTCCCCGGTTCAAATCCCACCTCAGCCACTGACTCATTGCGTGACCCTGAGCAAGTCACTTAACCTCCTTGTGCTCCGTCTTTCGGGCGAGACGAAATTGTAAGTGACTCTGCAGCTGATGCATAGTTCACACACCCTAGTCTCTGTAAGTCGCCTTGGATAAAGGCATCTGCTAAATAAACAAATAATAATAATAATAATAACTTTAACCCTAAACACTATAAAACTATTGAATTACTCCACTTTTAAAAGGCATCTGCTGTAGTCATGCAAAAAGTGACGTGTATACAGAGATGGGATGAAACGTATACTGGGATGAAACGTAGAGACAGCAGGTGAGTAGGAGAGCTGAGGGCCACACTTCAACTGTGTCAGCTTCAGACAGCTGGAGAAGTCAGTGCCTGACTGCACTGTAACTGTACACGGTGGTAATGAATTCCTGGAGCAGCCCTCCTCTGCTCTCACTCTCTCAATGGGTTTCAACAGCAGTCTACTCAGGATGAATGGGCTCCTCGCACAGTCAGACTCTCTCCAGGGAAAGCACCAAGAAAGGACGCAGGAGCTGAAGATCACGTTCAGCTTGAGTAACGTCTAGACAGACTTTGATAACGGAGAAAATGAATATATACCTAACCCTGTATGACAGGGCATCTTATTTACAGCTACGTGTTCCCGACTATCAGTTCTGGAGACTTCCATTTAAATTGGTAGTATGCAGGAATTCATTTAAAAAAGGTGTTGGTGACAAATTTAATTTGAAGGACTGAAACAATTTTCCCCAAAGCTTGACAATTTTTTTTTTTTTTTTTTTTTAAATACCTACAGCATGTTTCATCTGCTAAACCACATTAAAACCCCACCAGGACTCTTATCCACCAATCAGGAAGGAAATAAACCAGAATTGAGATTTTTAAGTGTTTACATTTTAAATGTTTAAAATAACAAATTAGAAGCACAGTTTAGCAGTTTCGAATGGCAATAAAACCCAGACTATCAATTATTACCTTAGATCATGTCTTTACAGACGTGGCTTTGCTAATGGCTTGGGTTTTAACTTCTAATCAGGCGTCTACTGCTTAAGTAACTAATGTAAGCCTTGAATCTGAACATAACTTGGTGTGGAAGGTAACTGCAGGTGACCTTACCGATTCATGTTATTATTGTTACTTGATTCTGTCAAATTAGTCAAATGTGAAACGGCTAATCTGTCCTCACTCCCAGTGCAATGCAAAGCTGAGATCGATATGATGGAGTCCAGTTACTGCAGTTTGGGCTGGAGGGGGATGTAGAAAATGTGAAAGATGTTCAACTAAATCAGCAGGCAGTCCCTGGGCAAAATAAACTTGCATGTAATTATATAGTATAAAAACAGTGTACAGTACCTCCCCTCCTTGACCCAGGTTGCACTTCTATAAATGCTTTAAATCTACGTGTCTGGACTCACAAGCCAGTGTGAGGGCTGCTTGATATTCAGGAGGGCTGTGCTCGTATCGGAAGCAGCTTTGTCTGGCGCTATGTGGGAATAACCTCAGATGAGGAATAAGAATAGCACGGCCCTCAATTGGAGTCAGGAAATGGAGGATGCAGCCAAAGCTGGATTCCATCCAGTTCATTTTAAAAGGACCCCAGTTTAATTTCAGCTCACATTCATTAATTAAAGACACCAGCCACAACCCCTTGCACACAAACACTCCCAAAGCCCTGGTCTCCCAGTGGCTAACAGGGTCAAACAAAAAAGGGAAAGGCAGTATTCCTCCAATAGTAAATCAACGCCATATTGTTGCCGGCCTTTCAAAACTTCGTACCTATATGTATGTTAGGGGTGTTGTTAGGACCAAAGGCAAGATTTAAACAGGGAAAGACAATGCCCTTTTGTCACAGACAAGTTCGCACAGCATTGAGAGACAGACACAGAGAGAGACAGAGACACACACAGACATTAAAAGGCTGTTTTCAGACACCACGTGGTACCCCAGGGTAGCGTTGTACCCCAGTCTCTCTCTCATTCATATTATGTCATGAGAACTTTCCTCATGCCTCCCACATACCCAGTAAAAACAAGGATAGCTGTGTATGCAGGTGGATTATCGTAGCTAAAACAAACACAATACAACTCACCAGACACAAATACATATAGAAAAACACTGCAAAGAGAAGCAAAGTTCAAGATACACAGGGTTAGCACCATAACTTGTATTAAGGCTGCATATTCACTGTCAGTGAAGTATCATTTTTATTTATAATTAAACTATTATAATTCTACCTAAAAGCTACAGTAATACAACAAGTATTGTCTTAGTCATAGCTCTACTAAAATGAATGCAATAAGTTTATCATAATTCAGTGTGAACTGATTACTGTATTTTTTTGTCTAGTTTGTGGAGTGAGCTGTCAAGCGACACAGAATGCAAGTCTTCATTTACTAGCAGAGACAAGCGACTGCAGCAGGATAGCCAACTTACTGGTTCATCAAGTTTATAGTTTTTAAAATGTTTTAGGCAAGTGAAGAATTTATTATTTTTAATACAAATTCTAGTGTAATAAGCATTTGGAAGCTTACAGTACTTCTAACAGCATACCTCTTGAACACATTTGTTTAATGGTTTTGCTGTATGTATTTGGAGCCTGTACCAAAGAAAAATTCAGTAAGATTTGCATGGGGTACTCCTGGGTACTGCGTTCAGGATCGCATGCTTCTCGACTGCTCCATGCAGTTCAGTGTGGAAGGGGCTGGGCAAGGGAAAAGTTCAAGGGAAAATTAAACATCCATCAGCCAGCCACATCAACCAGCGCAACAGAAAGGAAATGAAATAAGATGGTAGGAAACAATTATGAAGACCTGCACCAGCTTGCTGGCTGCTACTGACTGGCTGATTAATATTAGAGGAAGGGGGGCTTTGCAGATACAGTATTAGGAATAAGGTCTAGCACACGAGTCTCAGAAACCAACAGCCACACACATTTCCCTCTGACCGTGAAAAGCTTGTATCTACATCAGCGAGTCAAACCCTCATGCTGTTGCTACAGTTGGGGGTTATAAATTGCCTTTAAAAGTGGGACTTTAAAAGTGACTTTGGAATAAATACCCCCTCCCTCTGTCCTCGGCTATAACCAAATTATGCAATTTCTTAGGATTTCTTTTAAGCGTGTAAACTTTTTGCACGTTCAAACTCATCAATATGGGTTAAATCACTATGTAGTGGGTATCTTGTGAACTTAGGAATACCCGGACATCCTGATGTTTATCAATTCCCAAACATAACCCAGCAGCTTTCTAATTTTTCATTTAGGCAGGTAGTTTATTCACAACTAAATGGTTCACTGCAGGTCGAGGCAGCTCTCATGGACTGGAAATCACCAAAAAAAACTTACAGTAGCAAATTAACATGTTGGCAAGACAACCTTATAAGCCTCTAGCTTGGCTAGTTGTCTTGCAGGCTAAAACTTAATTATTATAACTCCAAAATGGACTTGAAAATTCTTTCATTTTCTTGTTCAACAACAACAACAAAAAAAACTTCTAAATGAAGTAGAAATGTCTAGTCTGTACCTCTTGCTGGCATTCGTATCCTCCACACCTTGTTCATTTTCAAAGCGCTGCACAGAATGAGTTACGCAACCTTTGCAGGCCCTTACGCTTTGCATTAAAAACACTTAATTGTTAACAGAAAAAAAAAAAAAACAGGTCTTGCATTGTTCTCTCAAAGCAAAGGGCAGTCTTGCTGAAGCTAACCTCACAAAATACACAAGCTTTACTTAATCATTACAAATCCGTCCTTCAAGGTTGACCGGTCAGAAGCCCAAAACCAAAACAGCTTTGATGACAGATAACAAAATACAAGGTCATTTATTTGGGTTCTCCTGTACCAAAGCAGCATTTAGGATCAATAGAAAACATGTATATAAAGGATACAAGTCATTACCCCAAGAAAAAGCAGCTTCACAATGCTGACAAGGGTTTTTTCATAGAAACCCATGCATAGAGAAATAGTGAGTTAAACAAAAAATGTATAATGAAATTAACATTGATTTTTCTATCGATTCATTCCATTGATTGGTCACCAGGAATTCCGGAATCACACACAGGACTGTCTCAGGAGACACCGTCATAAAGGAAGTAGTACAGGTGGGAAAGAAAGTGCACCACAAAGCAAGGGTATTCAAAAAGGGGCCATGCAATCCAACTGTGCTGTATACCAGGCATGGCCTGAAAATAGAGTGAGAAAGCTGCTACCGGATGGATATTATTATTATTATTTATTTCTTAGCAGACACCCTGATCCAGGGCGACTTACAATCGTAAGCAAATACATTTCAAGTGTTACAATACACGTAATACAAGTAATACAATAAGAGCAAGGATATTTTACAAACACCTGATCAGGAACACACTCTTTCTAATGAAGAGGCATGCAGAATCAGTGCAAGTTAGTACAGCTGTTTGTTCATGCAGTGATTCAGAGGCAAGAGTTTTAAATTATTTCTTTTTTTTTTACATTCTTTACAGAGCTTAACCTTAGGTATTAACATGTCCTATTGAAAATGACTGAAGTACAAATAAAGTAGCTTACAATTAAATTTGTGAATGCCATAAAGGAGAACACAAACACACACACACAAAATAGACAGCAGCCATTGAGCAGGCCATCACTCAGCATTCACCCCAAGTGGGATTGTAAAAACAGGAAACTGGCATCAACAAGCCAGTGTATAAAGAACCGAGCAGGAGCATATTATGGTTAATATATAATTTGCTTGCAAGTGGATGCATACAGTACAAGGTTTGAATAAAACAACAAGCTTGTGTATAGTCATTACATCAGAAACTAGTTTGTCTGTCTCCACTGAGCCCGATACTCCTTTAGTCTATTGGAAAAAATGTAGAAAAAATGGGGGGGCTAGGCGGTGCAGTGGGCTGATGCATTAGCTTTTTTTTCTTGTTTTTATGCAAGGTAGCCTGGATGCATTTGAGGGATATCTATCTATCTATCTATCTATCTATCTGAAAAATTAGGCTGCAGCTTTTTTTTTTTTTCCTGATTAGCTTTCCTTCCAATGTGGGTCTGTCCACCAGCCCTGACAGGTTTATACAGTCCTGCCAAACTCAAAGGATGAATTCCAGACCAGACAGAAACCACCTGACATCTCATCTCCTCTTCCTTGCACGGGGATTGCTTTGTATTTTTAGCAGACAGACTGTATTTATGGCTTCAGCTGCACTGTTTATAGGGCGGGGGGGTGAGCTCACTAGACGGTTCAACTGGGAAGTGGTGATTGACTTTGACTCATGGGAAGCTGGAAAAGAGACGAAAGCTGGCAAGTAGCAAACGACAGTACGGTATTATTTACTTGTGTTTTGCTCATCGGAAAATAAACTTTTAAGTGCAGCAGACAGTGTTCTACAGTAGTGTGGAAAATGATTAGAACACCCCATTGCTTCTGTCATTTTGATTTGTGCATATGAAATCAAAACCACTGTAACTGAAAATTGTGGACCATTGTCAAAATATGCAAATTAGTGATTGTCTAAATTAATTGATGACCATGGAATTAATTTAAAATAGTAAGAGAAAAGGAACACAGCCACAAATGGTAAAATGCATAAGACTTTTTAGAAGTAGTTTAATTAAAGCCCAAAGTGGTCTAACATTTTCACACGAGTGCCTATTGTTTCTATATCCCTGATTTCTGACCGAAAATTGAAATTCTCATATATAAAATGACAAATCTTGAGGTATCTATTCATTTCCACACTACTGTTATGGTTTTAAATTTTTGTACGAGCTGCATATTCTTTATTATGCCCCATCCCCAGTACTATTTAAACCTTGCATCTTCTACACCGTGTCCAGCATTGCAGTTACTCCCTTCCCCACTCAGAGAGTGAATGTCTTACACTTTCTGTAATGCACTTCAAAACACAGAGCTATACAGGCACAAATTTTTCTTCAGTGCCAACCTACATCGCTTTTACAACCATTACTTGTGTCAAAAAAACCTGCAGTACTCCACTCTCGCACATTATGGTTTTTTTTTTCTTTAAAAACAACCAAAGTGCTTTCCTGCAAGGTCCATTCTGTTTATAGCCTTGCATTTCTTGATTTACACAATCATCAAATCCCTCTGACGACTTCTGTCCTCATTGTTTATAAGCAAACTCTGAACTTCAATCTCTCTGGCTACTTCATAATGAAACATTTACTGGAGTAGACTCCCCTCCATGAAGCATTATAATGAGCTACTAGGGGCTATAGAAAATGTGAGGATAGGCATTCATCATTCAGTATCCCAGCTTGGCTGCTTCAATCCCCAATGTTTTTTTCAAACAGAGCCTGACTTCCTTAATAAACACTGGTTTGCAGACTGTGCGTCACTTCTTAGACTCTGCTGTAATGACAGGCAGCATTATTCAGGGGCATAAGGCCTCGACTCCTGGGTTTATTTAATAAAACCATCACCATCATTGTTTTTTCTTCTGCCCAGTGTAACGTGTGAAACGTGAGCACCAAGGCAGTGCACATCAAAGAACGCAAATCACAACTCTACAGCTCCTCTGGGACTGCTTCTGCTTCTCTGAGTGACTGACTGGAATGCAGAGCCGCTGTTGAGCTTTCTTCTACTTTCTCAAGTGTTCACAAGCAGGACTGCTTACTGTACAAGAGCTGGTAAAGTAGTTATGTTACATTCTTGGGAACTCCTTCTCAGCAGCTTTTGGAAGCAACCAGTAAAAAAAAATAATAATAAATCGCTGCATCTCCTACAGTGTATGACAGGAGTCCAGCGACCAGGTACTCACTCAAGCAAATCACGGGACAAGCTGAAAACAGTTCATCACATGAAGCTGTTGATGTCTTTTTCAAACGTTTGTTATAAATCCAATTTCAACATGGGTTTCCTAAAATAAGGTTCTCAAATCTATTTTTAAAAGCACATCAGGCACTATATTTTAATCATGGTTGGGTAACTAATGACCTCATCCAGTAGGTTCCTGAGAGGAATTGTGTTTACCACCTACAGGTAAATTCCTTTAGAAAAGTCCAGTAGCCAGAATGACCGACTGACCTGTATAGACATAATGTATCTGCGGGGCGATGACATTATCTGCATGTTAGGAAACACTTCCTGGGTCAGGAGTCATAATCCTGTATCACACAAAGGGATACATTCAGACACATCTTCAGCTGTACTGCAGTCAGTACCAGGACTGCAGAAATGCAGTCTCCCCAGAATAAAAGCTTGTGGCTGCTAAAGATTAACAGGGTCCTTACTCCCAGAGCATGGGGCGGTCAGTAAAAACACTGAGCCGCAGTCCATGCATTAACCGGTCAATAAAACCGACGGTCATCACAAACTGTCAGCAGAGACAGCCGGTGGGTATCACATCCTGCCATTGCCTGGCCAGTCTGCTAAGCTACGTTTCTCTCTGTGCTTCTCAAATTACAAACTTCTGAGTCCTTTTAAATTCAGTCAGTGATTTAAAGTGTTGCTTCACTAGGTGGGACCCACTGAGAGCAAGTGACATAGGCCTGTGCTACCACTGTGGAAAGAATATCAGATAACACAATGTAGAGAGTCTTTCTTTGAGACCTTGAGTATTGCTGCAGCAAATCACTGGTAAGTCTACACAGGGGAGGAAAGGGACTAGAGACAAATAGGGGGAAGAGGATGGTTGCAGAGGACAGTGACATCCGAAAGTGTGTAATAGATTCACACAATAACCCAAACCCTGAACACAGGTGGTGAGCGAGCTGCAAAACTGTATGGAGATGAATATGACAATGAATTACACACAAGCAGGCAGTTATTTAATAAAAGAGGATTACCACATGATAAACACCCACTACTCTACTGGCTACATCTCTTAAGATCTACCTCCATTTTATGACTACATTTTCAGTTGCTCGCATTTCTTTGAGGTCCGAATGCACACCTTTGCAAAGACCCCCGCCAGGGATTCAAAGCCTTGGGGTTGATGCACAAAACAGATCATTCAACATCCATCATCCAGCAACTGTAGATTACAAAACAAACAAGCTCCTGCTGACAAACTGGCAGCTATACAGAAAATCAAAGCTGGAAGGGAAGCATGTAATGTGTCGCTGAATACTGTATGCAGGATAATTTACAACTGCTCTTCTCAAGGCAATAAGCATGCGCTGCAGGACAACATCATAGTTACTGAGCTTATAATAGATTGCACTAATAATGAAAGTTGGGCAGAAATTTCAAACCGAAGTGCATCATAATTTGCACAAATCACTCACTATTGTTAGAAAAGATGAGTACTTTAAAACACCATGAAAGGGATGCTTGCTTTCTTGCCAGCCTTTGACTTTCAACGTTTCTTTGGTCGGTGATAACTCTTTAGTGAGATGACGGAAGGCAATGAGCTTTTGCAGAAGGGCAAAGGGTTTGGTGCTCTAAAAAAGCTACTGCTTTCTGAGGGAAGGCTTACAGATACAGCGGCACAGTACTTTTCAATCAGTAGGTGGCAATGTGGTATGGCAGCAAGAAGGGACACAACTTTCTTCTCCCAAGGAGTTTGAAGGCCAGAATCTATTGACAAGGCATTACATTCACAGACTGTACGCTAGGGGCTAGAAATGCTAGAAGATGTGTTGCATTTGCAAAACTCAACCCAACAAAGGCTGACTTTCCCAGCCAGTATGGGGACAGATGCCCATGGGAAATCAACATGCATTCTCAAACAGTTTCCCCCAGAGTATCCAAACAAACACACCAAACGTAAGAGAGCTGGAGCAGGAACTACTTGTCAAACAAGGACCAAGCCATCTCATATATCTGAAGGGCTATATTTGAATTAACCATTACATGTAGATGTAACTTTTGCAGTTAACTAAATCAGAGTAAGTTATCACAACGATATAGTATATGCCAGTTAAAAATGCTCCAAAAAATTAAATAGTAGCCTGTACTCAAAAGAGGACAATGGCACTTAATAGGTTAAATGGAGCAGCTATTATTAACTTTCCATCTGCTGAACAGGTGTAAAAATCCCCTAGGCTTCCATTGTTCCAAATTGTTTATGTGCAGAATCTACAGCTTTCCAGTTTACAGTTTCTGGTAAGAGTTCCAAGCTGAAGACAAGGAAGATTTGCATATTATGACAAAACAGTGATGAGGAAATTCAAATACGCCATTATCTGCGAATTAGCTTTTTATAACATGGGCTAGTTAGACTTTGAGAGTCAGATGTACAAGTACAAGTCTTCATTCTTGTGCAATGCTTTTCATGAGTTCCATAGCAACGGAAAGACAATTCAGTTTTGCCCTGGGTCTCTGGAGTGTATACCAAATGACTTGGAAATTAAAACATAGAACTGATCCAGTTCTAGGATACCTGACGCACAACCAAGAACAGAAGTCACATTCATTATCTGTAGTGGTGCAACAATTAAATCGATGCATTGATTATGGATCATCTGTCAAATTCCCTGAGCAAATTAGAGCCCAATTTGAAGTCTCCTGTTGCCGGTTTGCATTAAAACCTTGAGTGTGCTTCTTTTAGTGCTAGGTAAACAATGTCAGCGCGTTGCTAGGATACACACTTTAGGCCTGCATTTTTTTTTTTTACACTTAAACTGACAAAAACACATATACCTTTTATGTTATGCGCAATCATTTCAAAAGAATACCAATATTACATCTACCGATTATCTTCTTTTGTTTCAAAGCATGTTGTTTTTGGATTATATGGCAATATTATATAAAAAGAAGCTGCATTTAGTACGGTAGTTACATTAGTCAGGATTTATAACATTCATTAACATTTTTTGCTTTGCTTTGGACATAAAATGTTAACAGTAATGAACAACCATAGTTCAGATAGTTCTGTTAAAATAGTGTTTTTTATGATTATTACAATGTTAAACTCAAGTCCTTTATTTCTTTTATAATCGGCAGTGTTCTAATTTGAATGTAAGTTGTGTCTTTTTATTTAACTGTTATGAACAAGTGTTTCTAGTTATTGGATCTTCTGTTAAAAAAAAAAGAATGTTCTTTATTTTGAAAAATAAAACGTCAATGCATTGCTTATCTTTGATAAGTGCCTATACGATAATCGAATAAGAAATTAGGGTGCCGATTGCACCACTAACTATTTGTCAACATGTGCTGTTCAAGGACGAAGCATTTTCTACTGTACGGTAGTTCAGAGCTGATGAAATAGAATTTAATAGAGTAGTAAAAAAACACCAGATAAGTAAAAGACAAAGGGCTAGATTCACACAATCTTTGTGAGTGTTTGAAGTTACTGTATGGATGAGGTGTGGACCAACATGGGACTACAGGGCTACTTCTAGCATTGCACCTGCAGAATCATTTCATAGAGAATAAAATCTATTATAAATATATTGATAAAGGACTCAAGCCATTAAAAAGATTTATAGAACACCAGGCATGACAACTGTAAGTCTAAGGTTATTTTAGGATGAGCACAATAGGGTCGAGACAAAGGGATGAAATGCTGTACCCTATTAGCTCTTAGCAGTAACATAGTAATTACACAATGGGAGGGGAAGAGCAGCTTGCTTGGTTTGTTGAATAATGTATTACGTTTATTTTAATGTTTGTGAAATGTGGCCCTTTTCCTGGTAACCATGTTATAGTCAAGAGTTACCATGGTGATTGTACTGAACTACCCAACTTCCACAGATTGAAATTGATTGAACAGGACAGCAGACTTGTATGGATTTGTTTAAAAAAGATGTTCTGTATTCCGCATTTTAGATTTCAGCGACAGAAAGTGTCTCTTTGATGAAAAGTTTAATTAAAATTTGTGTTTCTCGCTCCATAG
The DNA here is from genome assembly GCF_902713425.1 of Acipenser ruthenus. Lineage (NCBI taxonomy): Eukaryota > Metazoa > Chordata > Actinopteri > Acipenseriformes > Acipenseridae > Acipenser > Acipenser ruthenus. The sequence continues at coordinate 7,287,101 of NC_081199.1, forward strand.
GTCATGTCACTTAGGCATAAGGAACAGCTTCGTGCCTGCTTCCCGGAAAATACGACTGACAGGATTCAATTTAAAAAGCCCTCTGAAGTATAAGCTTTGCCACTATTGAAAGGCAGCAATTCCACTGCAGCCTGTTAATCAGTGCTGGCTTTCATTATAACACCTCTGTTAGCTCTGAGTTATAGGAGTGAGCTAGCATGCTAGCCTGCCCTCTAAAGGCAAAACAGTACAGAGCGGCACCTATCAGAACAGTGACCACCTTTCACCACTGTAGAGCGACAGGGCGAGTTCCGATGGTCCCCAATAAAATCCACTGTCTTCAGGCTTGGGGAAACGAGTTCCGGCTTAGTAAATATAATCGAATGGAAGTCAGCTTTCCAAATCCAGCATGGAGATGCATACACTTCCCCAACAGGGTTTACCCAAAGTAAAAGGGGCTGATTCTCTGTGAAGTGCATTATAATTAAAAAGAAAGACTTTGTTAGGTATTAGTGTAGATCCCCAAACCACCTCACAACATGCCTGTAGGACAGAATGGCATGGGGTCAGTTCAGTACTGAAGTGTGCTGGCTTGCAGAGCTCTGAGAGGAAGCTCTTATGGAACTCGTTTGCACCAAGTCTAACTGTAGCCAGAACCAAGATTATACAGCAGATAGACTAGATAGCTGGTTAAGAAATCGCTACGTCAATATCATAAGGGCAAGTGTGAAAACATTGTTGAAGGCAAGGAAAGACACAAAACAGTTGCAACGAAAACGATACCTTTCAAAACATTTTTCAGACAAAACAACTATACTACTTGTAAAGCGAATCAGGGTATATTTAATTAAATTACCAATGGTTCGGGCCAGGAAGTGTGTTTGGAACAATGCACATTTGAAATGAATGGTATCTTATTTTTTTTTTTTTATATCCATGGTAGGTGGAAAGAAGGGTTCATTAGCCAGCCTCCTACCTGGTATCCTTCGGTTTTCTTCTGGCACCACTTGAGCAGAGCGTTCCTCTTGGAGCCCCCATACTCCCGGGCCAGCGCTGACAGCGGGTCCTTTCTCTCCTCCCTTACAGGGGAGAACAGGAAAAAAAGATCAACAGCTAGACAAGTAAGCTGGTAGCACACTGTACATCCCCCGCCATGGCTGATACAAAGCTCTCTGTGTCATGATTAGATGACCTTCATCCTATTCCTGTTACAATGTGTGACATACAGCCAGATGGGCAGGTTCCTCAGTATATCCACTGATTCTGATACTCCCAAACCCTAAAAAAATGCAACATAATTTCATGTCAATTGACTACGTGATTCTCTCGATAGAAGTGGCTTTGAGAGATTCCATCCCTTGAAGAGATCTGTGCTGCCTTTTCATACATTCGCAAAGGAGAGTTTTGACAGTTAGTCTCTGCAGCATCATCAGATCTGTCATGTTTTTGTAATTTTTTTTTTTTATCTCGGAAATACGACAAGACTAATCTGATGATCATCTGCCCGGGTCGGTGAATTCACGATCAATCACCAACCAGAACAACATATCAGCGGGTAACAGCAGCCTTGCGCTGCGCTCCAATTAACTTCCCCTTGTGTATTCTGTTGCCTAAACTTCAAAAAAGAAAGAAAGCAACTTAATATGTTCTTAAATATTATTTAGGGCTGTTGTTCTGTGTGCCTTCACAGACCATTCGTAGTGAATAAAATGTTTAAATGAGTTGAGGAACTGAAGGGAGCGGTGAAAATAAAAAAGGGCACTGACTTTAAAAGATCCAGAAAAAATGCGAGTCAGTTCAGACAATAGACTGCTTTACCTGCTTCCATGCATTCCATGCGACTTACTGTACAGTATAGCTGACTGCATTTAATGGAAGGGTTTCCAAAACACGCCATTTGGAAATTACAACTGCCTTACAAAAAGACAGCAACAACAAACTCCTTTTCTATCCTTTCATACTCCCCCACAATAAAACTGTCTCGAAAAAAGGGAACTACAGCGGATGTGAAAACCGCTCCGAGGAGATTAAATTACTGTTTGAAAACGATGACAGTAAATTGAATAAAACGTGACGGTGCCTCAGGAAAAAAGGCCCCCTCTTTTTCCTGCCACATTTCGCTAATAAAATGGCAAGGCCTGCTATCTAATTGATACAGTTGTTTCCACAGGCAGTCGGCTGGATTAGATTGGGCTGATTTGTTGTCAGTGGAAGAGGCTTCATTCACAGCAGAAGGGGGCACACGTGCAGGTCTGCACCCACAGCTCTGCTGCACCAGGCACGTCTCACACGGAAGAGCTTAGAAATCAAATAGGACAACTTATTGAAGTGATGGGGGTACTGTTAGGAGAGAACCATTACTGCAGAACAACACCTTGGACTGGAGGAGGTGGTGAACAGCATCAGATACTGTTGTGGTGCATTAATCATCACTTCATGGAATAAGCGTGTAAGGGATGATGCGAGTTACACCTTGCTTTACAGGGCTGGGAATCATACAACTGTTTATTAACTTTCTGCTGCTCCAGTGATGAACTGCTCAATCTGAACGTTAAAGAATACCATAGAGTTTTAAGAGAAAGCCTTATGCATGCAGGTGGAAATTGTCATTCGCACTACTAATCAAAAACTGCACTTAAAATAAATCTCAGGCATTTACTTCCAGAGTGCATTGTTAAGTTGATTGTTTCTAATTGTGTGACATTTACAGTTTTATTTTAAGAAGAAATGATGCTAATGACACGTTGGATTAAAAACTTGTCTCTATAGTGAAACCGAAGTGGCTTAAGTAATGTAATGACATGAAACAGAAAGACTAAACTAAAAACAAAAACAGTAGGCACTCAATATGTAATAATGCCACTCGCATTGAAAACAGAGACATGGCTCAAGACAGAGGGTGTAGTTTTGTACCCACTTATGAAGGTTTCAGAGTGGCTGTGGTATTACTTGAGTAACATTGCTAAATAATATTGTTAAGGAACTTTGTTGATGGGTTCAAGATTACAGTATGATATTATGTACTGTATATGTGTATTTACAGAGAGACAGATCAAATTGAGTCGCAACTGACCAATCACATGTAAGACCTAGAGCAGTTAGCTGTAAATGAGTTGAAGCAGCGACTTGGTTCGAAAGAAGCACGATCACTGATGCTTGATAAGTCAGTGATAACTGTAGCCAAGACTCTCACTAAGACTTCAGGTTAAAAATAGATCAGGAGAGTAGGTGTACAGCAAGATGTCTCTAATTAGAATTTCCATTCCATTCTGCTCTTGTCAAAAAGGACAGGATTTAAGACTTTGAAGAGGGATGGAATGTGAAGTGTCTTTCTATTCTCTAAAAATAAAGAAAGATTTGTTTCCTTTTGAATCTGTGATAGCACACTGGGAAAGCAGGCTTGCTAAGTAACTGCTTCAAATGAAGGCTGCTTCTCCAATTATACACGTTGCGTTTGAAGCTTTGCAATGTACTCAGCCGACCAGAACAGAAGAAACAGTCGACACACACAGGCCTGCACTACAACTTTATGAACATCGGTTTCTCTTCACGAGCCATTATAAAACTTGAACTTCTTACTGCTGCATCCTTTGGGACTGTAAACTGTTTGGAATGTCAACAAAGCAGCGGTAAATGATGGAAGACAAACAAGACACCAAGGAAAGATATTCAAGTGTAAAAGCAAACACTTGTGAGGCACATGATAATAGCCTTTAACAAGCTTCAACTGGCGTTCTTGGAACTTTTAAAGCCCGTTTACTCCACGTTACTCATGTTAAGTAGCTAATGGGCTTCTGCTGTGGCTAACATGAAATAAATGCAGCGTTTTAAATACGCAGTTTATAAAAATAAAAAAAGAAGAAGAGAATATACTTTACATATTCCCATTACAGCTAAAACGTTATACAAGTGGAAACATCAGTGTGGAACCAATGTCCTTACCAAGTTTCATCACAATTGGACTTGTGCAAGTATGACAGACGTACATACCTTTCCACTATATTCCCGTTGCCACCTTTGTCAATACAGAGACATACTGTACACTAAAGGCTTCCGCAGAAAATAATTATTTGATGCCTGTCTGAAGCATCCTGCTCAAGATTTGAATGTGTCTTTTACAGTGGCTCAACTGGATAACACCACATTTTATGTGACCAAGATAGTTTAGTCTCACCTGCACTTGGCTTGATCAGACCCATACTGTGTTGGCTTACCAGTTTGTTTACATTCAGGTCATTTTCTTTGATGTGCGAGGCTCTGTTGCTGGCTTACCGGAGGCGGCTGCGAGCTGTGGGTGTGACGGAAGCAGTCGGGGAGGAGGAGGAGAGAGAGAGCTGGGGTGAGGCTGATCCCATCGTCATGAGAGAGGATGAAGAGGCACCGTCTGGAGCAGAGATATCACGCTTCACCTCTTCGCTGCTTCTCCGAGACACTGGGGGGAAAAACAACAACTATTTTAGTGCACAAGCATGCCGTTAAACGAACCTGCCTGTCGCTTCTCATCAGCCACGTGTATGTAAGAGATTGGACTTTATTGGTCTTCAATATGAAAGGAACATATTGGCACAAAATGATTGAGATCGAACAAGAATTTTGAGTTTTCCATGGAGGCCAGCAAGTCTGTTAAGAGATTGGAAGATGCATGGGTTTCGCTAAAGTTCAATAAAGAACGAACGATCATACAATAGATAGGGGGGACCACTTAGCAGCCGTTCATTCAACAGCAGAACACACTGACTGTGCACACATGTACTGTAATATTTATGCCAAGTTCAAGTGAACAGTCAGATATTTTGGCACCATAAAAAATAAATGAGTGCTTAAATGGAAAAAAAAAGCTTTTTTTAAGCATGCATTAAAAAAGTTTTATAAGTCACTAACAGTGAGGGGCATTCATCACATTTTCAGGTGTTGAATACAAGGGCATTCCACATGACAAAGTATTACCTGTTGTTTTACACTAGTATACAGTGGGATGACTAGCCCTTTGTTATATTCACTTAATTGAAAGAGTGGGAGAGGGCCAGTCGTTTATCAGGCTTGTGGTCGGGCAGACTGCCAGTGGGATGGAGATAGCGGGCGAGTCGGAGAGCTTCATTTCCATCCTGGCTTTGTTACACTCCTCGGGAGAGAGGCACAATGCATGGGGAAGAGAGGTGGGCGGCTGGGTAAACTCCAGGGAGACGAGCATTTCGACACGCTGTTAATTAAATACCAACAGGCAGCCTTTTAAAAAGCCATCGAGGATTCCTGGAAATCCATAATCTCCATTAACACACACTCACATACCGGAATCGAGCGCTTTGTGACCTGCAGGGCTAGTCAAAAAGTAGAAAAACTGGTGCGCACGTAGCGGTCTGCAGTAGCGGGTATCATATCTTCAGCACTGAAATCGACACTAAAATCAGAATAAAAGGATAAAAATGAATGATTCAATCCCAACCGGACGCAGTTGTACTGAGCACTGTTTGATTAATACAGAGGGCAGGAAGGTGATTTTTAATATCATTAGCATGCTGCATATTCTGTATAGGCCTGCCACTGCTTTGATCAGAGGAAGACTTTTAATGAAATGAGTCTTGACAGAAATCGGGAGAAGATGTCCTATTAGAAAAGGTTGCAGGAGCTTAACAGAGACGTCAAGCCCCTGCTAGGCTGGCTGCGAGTCATAGGTTTCTGTTCAGTTGAGAAATGAACTGCTGTTCCTACAGACACGCCAAGTGTACAAGGTGTTTGCATTTAGTGCCTCAAAAAATATACATTTAACTTCTAAACTAAAAGAAAATAGTGCAGCATATTGAACTGTATGCATCCTTATTAGAAGATATTTTTTGATCTGTAGAAAGTAAATAACCACACAGAGCAGGTTGCTTTCTCTCAAGTTTTCATATGTTCTGATAAGGGTTCAACAGGAATAAGCAGGAACCTAATTTGGGATATTTTTGTACAGGTTTTTATTTTTTTTAAACATGTTTTTACAGTTGCATTATGAATTACGTTCTTAAATATAAAACACGTATTTTTTTTTAACGTGCTTGTAATGAATGAGATCAATGAAGAGTTATCTGCACTATAAATCCCTCAGTTTCATGTAGAACCAGCTTGTAAATGTAATATTACCGGTTTGGTTTCCTTTAGCAACAAGTGTCCTACTTTAGTTGTTAGATTGCCATCGTTTAATTACAGGTACGTTATTGCTTTTCAAATAACATTCAAATGAGATGTAAAAAAGCCACTTACTGCACTTCTGTAGCGACGAATGGCAGTTATAACAAAATGAAGAACAGCTATGGTTGCATGTTTATTGCGAACCTTTATTTAAAAAGACAATGTCCATGATGTTAATAACATCCACATTTAATCGCTTCATAGCTACCACTTCCTCTAATACTGCAATAGCTGACTGAACATGCATCTGAGGAAGTGTGCATTTGTTTGAGTGGATGACTTTAACAGTGCATTGAACTTCCCTAAATTAGTAGTTTAATGCAGTGAGCTACACCGCTTTACCTCTGGAATAAGAATTTCAAAGCACCATGCATTAGAAACCCAAACCCTTTTATTAGAGCCGGGAATCCGCAGTTCAAATCAACATCTTTACACAGCTCCTGTTGAGGATTTCGGTTGTGTATTTCTGCATTCACCAGTTTTTCAATGTGAATGTTGCAGGTTAAAAACCTTTTGTCCAGACACTTCCCTAAAATAGTATGCATTTAAACCACAAGTTCACATCAATCGTGACACTGTTGCCTCAAGTAATAAAAACATTCTCCAGCAGTCATTTTGCAAACATTATGGTGTGGTTAACTTTTACGTAAAAAAAAATGGCAGCTGGAAAGAATCAATCAACGCCTGGTTAATCGTCGTTGATAATCATTTGTTGAACCAGAAATGACCGATACATCAATAATTCCGATCATTGGGGCAAAGCCAGTCCTCTTAGACATGTGCGTGGAGAGAAAGGCATGAATTTCTGGTTGGAGTCCCGAGGTTTCCCTGCAGTCACTGACCTGAGATAGACTTGGAGGAGTCGATGGTGGGCCCCCTCTGCAGTGTGGAGGCTGGCCTGCCAGTCGAGGAGGTTCTCATCAGGTGCTCTGCTGAGAAGAAGCAGCAGAATTTACTGAGCGGCTCCCTACTGTTCCCCTGTGCAGCAGCTAGGCTATCCACTCTACAAGTGCATCGCAACACATTTCTTAAACACAGTCTACAGAAACCATACTCCTAAAATCAGCAGCTTTACATTCTCTCGGTCATGTGATGCTGTGTCACCTCCCTTCCTATCACATGATGAACCCATAATGTTTCATGCAATAATACAAGGCTCTCTTAATCTGCAATGGTCATTTTTAAATCGACAATGGTGAGATTATGCAGGGGGAGAAGACAATTTCAATAGTAATAGTCACCTTTACAATACTAGTGGATTCCAATACCACTTTGTGCCGAAACTGTTGAAAAAAAGCACATCTAATTGAATTTATATACTATTAAAAGGAGGAGTTAATGCAATAAGGGGTTAGCGGCAGCTTTCTCCTTGACGTGATGACTCTGTGTTTGGGACTGCGTGAAACTGTGGGGTATTGGGTTCAGCTATTCAAGCTTACAATATGGTATTATGTCCTGTATATGTGTATTTACAAAGAGACAGATAAAACTGAGACCGAGCAAGTGGGAGCAGACTGAGCACGATCTATGGAATAGTCGCAACTGACCAATCGCAAGACCAAGTAGCTTTTGGTTTAATTTTTATCTATTATCTTTACCACATGGGTACATTTCATTATGCGACAGCTGTTATATCAAAGTTTAAATTGTATTGCAATCTCAGCTTCGATAGACAGAGGCTGACATTTCACCATCAGCTCCAACCCAGCTGTTTAAACAATGCCAGTCAATTGTGAAAAACACACCAACACAAAAACGGTTTTCCATTTCATCATTCCCGGCACTAGAGACTGTGACAGCCCCATTCATTTCAACAGCTTTGGAGTCAAGCAGTTTGGCTTAAACATGAGCAATGGATGATTAAGCATTAGTATTTATCACATACAGTGCAGTCTAGGGTAACATTAAAAAACATGACCGTGTCCCTAATAGTGGCAAGGAATTGTATATAGAATGTGCATTGCAGTATGGATTCTAAATCATTTAATGTAGTGGGAGGCATGTATTAAAAACTGGAACCAGCCACACATCATGAAAAACAGCCAGGCATCTAGGTAACATCTGGTAGCCCAATGTTAGGGGAAAAAATGACAAAGACCTGCTTTTTCACTCTTAAGAGTTTCCCTGATCCCAAGCTCCTAACAGCGTCTGTATTATTGGAAACCAATACTAACCAGAAAAAAATTAGCACTACTTTTTTTGTGTTAATTGGAAAACAATGCAATCCTAAAAACTGTTGCTGTCCTTGAGGTTCGGAGCCTCAAGCCACTGATGACTTCATAACACCTTTAACCTTGTGAAGCCCAGGGATAAATCAGACACACATTCTACAGCTCACCACCCTGGGGAATGCACAGCCATGCTGTTCACAAAATGTGATTTGGAACAAACTACATGCAACAGCAGGGCAAACGCAAGCTGAGCAAGATTGAAAGGTCTTATTGCTAACCCTGGGAGAGTCTTTTATAGCAGAGTGACAGCTGGAAAACTTTGATTGATCTCTCACAAATAATCTACACTAGCATTCTCCTTTACACTTGACAGATTATAGGAATCAAGCACACATCTTAATTACCGTGTAATGGTTTTCAATCAATGAAACTGTTTTTAATTACTTCCACTACATTATTACAGACTTTTAAATGTAAAGGTGCCAATACTTTTGCCATTAACAAATATTTGAAATTGCTTAAATGCTTTTGTATTTTTATAAAGCTTTTTTTGTTAAACTACCACAACATTGTATGCTAATGTACACTAAATGTTTCTATTTAACATGCTTTCTTGAATGAATCTCATATTAAGTGCAGGGTGCCAACACCTTTGTCTGCGACTACTTGAATCCTGTAGCAATATCTTCTGCTACAGTGTCTACGTCTAGACGTTCTTGGTGGGATACCATCTATCTGCTGCCAAGGTGCTTAAAAAACACATCTGAAGTCAAACCAAACGAGCGGAGAGATTTAAAGGAAAGTATCAACCTGAATTAGCCCAATTTATCACAACCACAAAGAGGTGACAAGAATATGCATGGCCTTCTCAATAAAGCCAGGTCATGTGATCTCATTTCCGTACACAGGATCCAGTATGAGAGGTGAGTCAATTAGGAGCCAAAAAAACAATATTTTAAAATGAAGAAAAGGTGTCTACTTAAAGTAGTCCACTACAGTTCTTACAGAGCGTCTGTTTATACTCATTATCCTACATACATAAAATGACTTGCATTTTAACATGGGTATTCAATTTTACTCTCTTTTTGTGTTAGTGCATAGGTAACTGGATAAGTCATTTATTATGCATGGCAGATTTCGTGTTAGTGCACAGGGTAACTGGACCATTTTATTTTATTTATTTTATTTTATTAAAGTGTTAGTCCCCCACACACATTCTTATTTTATAATTTGTCATTATAAAACCATGTCCTACTGTTCTATGCCTTTTATCCTATGGTTTGAGATGATCATAAAACAACAAATTACAGTAGCTAATTTTTTAAAAAAAAAATTATTACCTATTAAAAGGAATTTTCAATTCCGAGGTCTGCTTAACTTGCTATATATTTAAATGCAATCTGAAATACATCATTGCAAATGCATTTAGTTGGGAAAAGAGAGATAATGGCATCAAACAATATCCCAATACAATCCACTAGACCTACAGTAAGCTGTGCACAAGTTGTGTGCAACTACTCAGCAACAATCATGGTAAAGCAGAAAGATCTCAGTGACTTCACAAAATAGTGGATGCCTGTGCTCCTCGAATGGCAACGTTTGCAAAAAAAACCCCCAAAACTCTGCAGAGGTTCAACATATTGCGATAAGCTCTGCAGCATGTGCTACAAATCAATGAAAACCTTCAACGCTGGACAAGACAAATCTGTTTCCGGGAGCTACGCTACTGGGTTTTTAATTAAGGACATACTTTTTTGGCCAATCAATACATTATACAATACCAATTGAATTTCATTATCCAATAACTGTGCTTCTTTTTTTCTCTATTGGATTAGACATCTTAATTATGGGGCCACATAAACCCATCGCTTCATCCCCACTGTACTGCAACGGTCATCCTAAACAGCGTTCATCAGAAAGCAGAGGGAATGTTAAGAGCATACAAAGTTTGTCAGGCAAATTAAATTACAAAGCATCTAATAATTTCATCCGAGTCTGGCAGCTATATTGTTATGTTAAGAAAAAAATTAAATCTCTGATGCCTGAAAGATGGCATAAATCAATTCAGTGAAAAAAGCCCTCATCACAAAGCTGATAAATGGATTGGAGCTGGGTAAGCAGCACACACTGCATCTGCTTCAATGCTAAACCCTATTATTGTTTGTTTTTTTTAATCTGAAGCAAATATTTGTTACCTTCTGAATATGATAAAGCTGAAAGTTATTTCGGGCTGATTTAAAACAACCGAATATTAAAACTGAAGTATTTGTTTTTATTATTATTTGTTTATTTAGCAGACGCCTTTATCCAAGGCAACTTACAGAGACTAGGGTGTGTGAACTATGCATCAGCTGCAGAGTCACTTACAATTACGTCTCACCCGAAAGACGGAGCACAAGGAGGTTAAGTGACTTGCTCAGGGTCACACAATGAGTCAGTGGCTGAGGTGGGATTTGAACTGGGGACCTCCTGGTTACAAGCCCTTTTCTTTAACCACTGGACCACACAGCCTCCTATTGACTATAAGCTATGCTTAGCACAGCCGTAACTTAAAAAAAAAAAAAAAAACATTTCTTAAAGCTTTACAAGAAAGTTGTTATTTTATTCGCCTTCAAAGGTTTAAAATGAAAATTTGACGGCATCAGTCAACATGTTTTACTAGAATTTGAGAAAGTACAGTGAGTAGCCCTGAATTCAAGGGAATAAATACTAAATTAATGCATCAGCTTTTAGCTCCAGCCTTGCTTGTCAGAAAGCTGGACAGCGGAAAACAGTCCATCCTTGGGGATTTACATCACCATGGTTTCAGTTTTCCATTCATCTCAGCATCTTCTAATCTTTTACAGACAGACTTCCGAGAGTTCACAAGAGGTAGAATAATGGATATCCACCTCTTTAGAAATGTGAGAGTTTGGTAAGTCAGTGACTACGTACGATACTGCTGTTGCACAGAATAACCTGGCCCAGTTGATTAAAGAACCAGAACATGAATCAAAATACCAAACACAATCACCATTGCGATTAAAAACAAATTTGCAGACAGGAGGCAGCTAGCAGTGAGATTATCATACAGCAGTAAGAGTGAATAGCTTCAGGGGTTTCTTCTTTATTACAATTCTCTTTTTTATAAATGTTTGCAATGGTTCCGAGTTCTGCTGCTCCAGTACAGTTTCAGTTTATTTTCAGCTACATTTGCTGCTGTGTGTTGACTGTGCAGTCGTGCAAACAGAGTGGAAAAGTCACAGCGTTGCTGGACTTCCAGGAATCGGAATGAACAAAGACAGGCAGGGAGTTAACAGCCCAAAGCCTGCAGGGGTATTTGGCAGAAATCTGAGTACATGGACAGCTGTAGGGAAATATCATTGATACAGAATATTGAAGCAGAATAATACTCATTCTGAAGGACTTCCAAAATCATTCAGTTGTATGTTTTTTGAAGCTTTTCACTCTTAACAAATGAGCAAAAGAAAAACGCAACAACAGTGGTGCCAATAAATACTGACTTCTCTATTCCTTTCAATGGTACTCCCCCTCCCCTCGAGTAGCATGCAATATGTGTTGACTTGGATTACATTTTTTTCAACACTGGAATGGAAACATGAAGATTCTTGGTTCACAGCCCAGACTTGACCCAGTCCCAAATTCAACTGAGCATTACTGAATCAAGTTAGTGAGAAGACAGTTATCAAGTACAGAGCATTGAAACTGATTTTTAAAAGCATCAGACATGGGACTAGTGCAGGGAGGTGATGCCGAATTTTAACAAAGTCTTTTTCAGTGTCTTTAAAAGACTTTTATTCACATTGTTTGTCATTTAATTCTATTTAGACTCTTCTTAGAGTTTCTAAATAAAGCACTATTGAGTGTTTTATGGTTATGGGTCAAATTGTAACACATATACACTGAATATCAGTAAAGTAGTTTTTAAACATATATAGTATCTTTCCTGAATGTGTTACTGTTTTTTTTTTGTTTTACCAAAAGGCAAAAAATAAAATAAATGTAATTGAAAGTTAAAATTCAAATCAGACAACCTAACAACTGAAGGAGTATCTGAAACCATCACAGAGGATCAATACTCATGGGCGCCACTGTATACGCTTATTTAAAACTCACCCGTGCAGCCCCAGGACATAGAATCACCCGCTGTAATGACAAATCAAGAAGCAAATCACAAACCCCACACAGCAGCTCATCAGTTAGAGTCATTGCAAATGCTGATTCCCCTCTCCCCATCCACTAAAACAATTATTCTGTACAATCCCACATTCTGTTCAAACATGAATCACTTAAAAGAGTAACGATCCACGGTGTGGTAGGCAACAGAAAAGCCAGACCACTTGTTATGTTTGACACTCTTCCTATAGTGATTTAAGAAGACATTTTGAAAATAACTTTGAAACAGAATTTAAAGTTATAAGTGTAAAAAGTTGTCAGGATGTTAACAATGAAAAGAAAAAACACAGGCATGTTATTTAAACAGTTGTAGCAACACACCGGGACATGTAACCCCAATACAAGGGAACATAAATCAGGTCTCAGTATTTGTAGGAGAGTGGCAGGAGTTTTCATTGATTTCCGAGAGGGAGAACGGTAATAAATCTGAATGTGTGCAATTTCCTGAAGCTAATTAAAGATAAGGCATTAATAGCTGGGGCTGTGGTTCATACACTCTTGCAGCTTCCCGAAGATGTGAGCAGAAATCATGATGGAATTCAAGCTGGTTTGTTGAACAATCTTTCTTTATATTCCATTCATTCTAGCCACAAGGCACTAGAACCTGGCTTCTACTTGTCTCGAAGACACTGGACTGAACTTAGCCATGTTAGAACACATGGGAGGTGTGGCTGCCTCCTCCATAAGTGGTTAATTAAGGAGTTGCCTAATTGTGACTGTGGTGAAGTGCAATCCATCACTCACACCACCGATCATTGCCCAATATACGCTATAAACTCGGCCCATTGATTTTCAAACGCCATACGAAAGAAGAATTCAATGGGAACGGTATATATGCATATGATACTACAGCAAAACAAAACCATACAAAACAGGAAATCCTGCATGCAATGCATGAGACAAGAAAAAAAAAAAACAGTTGCTCATATTTGGATGTTGGTTTTACAAGCTGGAAAACGGGAAGGACTGAAGTCCTCGTCCTGTCATCTCGCCAATAAATTTACAGTCTAGGAATATTTCCCTCCCAAATATATCACATGGCAGAGCTCGACGAGACAACATTTTAGCATCAATGCTGCTGCACTGGATAATACCAATAGCAGTTTCATTCTGAGCAATGATATTGCTGGATTTCAGATTTACTAATGATATTGCTGGATTTCAGATTCACTAATGATATTGCTGGATTTCAGATTCAGTAATGATATTGCTGGATTTCAGATTCACTAATGATATTGCTTCACTAATAATGTGTAGTCTAAGCTCTACGATGCTTAGTGAGCTATTAACTGCAATGCAGGCTACACTTTCAACTTAGTAATATTTGTTTCCCCCCTCCCCCAACATAAACAGTAGTAAATCAATCTTACTACTTCAGCCCACTAATTAATCAAACTAATGCAAGTGCTGATGATGTCTGTAAACAAACTGAAGAGCTGTTTACTAGCCCCCCCTTCTCTGGTGTGAAATGCCATTTGCGTAGAATTCCAAATACTGGTCCTAGCCCTGTAGCCATGACCTCTCGGGCCCTCACCAGATAAATCGTGTTCCTGTCATGATGAGACATCACTGCTCATCCTCTCATTGGGATTAATGACTGTTTGTGCTCTGCTGTCATTTAAAAAGGCTTGGGTAATATGCATGAACCACCTACTTACTGTAGGTTCAGTGATCAATGACAATATGCATGGTTACAATTATTTGGGATATGTATGTTGTAAATAAAGTGTACTGATTCCAGGCTTCTCATTTCCAGTAATCAATTGTTCAGACCTGGGAAAAGTCTGGATTCATCTGTCCATATAAAAGATCTTCCAGTCGTCCTTGTCCAAACCCATTATACTCCAGCATTCATGGCAACTTCTAATCGCAAAGTGCCACCATTAGGCTCCAAATACAGAGCCAACACCAGTTTGACTCAATACTACAGCAGCTATCCACTTAATAGATTCAACATTAGAACATATTCATGTAACACTGAAAAGAGGGAAACACCCAACTGTAGCCACACAGGACAGCTATTGAAATGAAGACAAGGAGAGCTAATTTTCTTTACTGGCACTTTTTTTTTAATGGCATTGATTTCACATCATGCTAACTGCCCCAGTACACTAGCATTAAATCACTGAATGGGGCCGGATGTCTCCGATATGAATCTGGTCTCAAAGAAAACTCATGAATGGACTCCTCAGTTAAGTAGAAAAAAGAAAACCACTCTGCAGTTCAATTATTACATTAAATTTCATCAAGCTTTCAGACACCATCTAATATTCCATTGCACTGGAACAAATGTTTTAATGCTCCAATGTGCTTGAAATGTATTTATATATGCATGTACTATACGGATGGCTGCTGTCAAGGTAATGGGTGTTGCTGTATGATGCACCGTCATTGAGGATTCTGTCCCCTGTTGGGAGATTAGATTGGGTTAAAGGCTCTATAAACCATGAATGTAGACAAGCATGGCTCTTTTGCATAGTGGTTAAGATGCTTGCTTGCAGTGCAAGGGGGTGACCAGTACGCACCCAGTCTCCGCCCTGTTAAACCAGTAAACGAGATTATGTTGAAATAACTTGTTTGGCTCCTTCTTTTATAACAAGCTGGTATATGTAAAGTGCGTAAGATGCCAGCAGTATTGAGTTTCTTATAAACACTACACTACAAATAAAAATGCCTTTACTCTAGGCTAAAACATCAATTCAAAGCCACAGGATTTCAAGGGGTTTAAAAAAAAAAAATGGACTAAAAATTGCTAATGTATCGCTGATGGTGATGTGTGCTATAAAGAGGTATGAAGTGCAGGGTAACTAACCTGGAACATTGATCTCAGCATAGCTCGGCCGCTTGTCTGCGAGCGAGGAGAGGGGTTTAGGTGAAGACATGGATCCACTTATCGAATGTCTCTGAAAGAACAAACAAACAACATAATGAGAAAAGTCTGGCAACGAGAAAAGGCCATTCGGCCCATCAAGACTCGTCCCTTGTTAGCACACCATTCTCAATTTAAAACCAAGCTTCACCATGTAATGATTCCCACTCCTGCTTTTCATCTCACACCTCACCCAAATGGAGAAGCAACTATATTAATCTCATTGATTATCCCCTCCAAGACTCCTCTCAAACTCTATTTTAATAAGAAGAATTTCCTCAAGACTGAGCTCCTGCAAGGGCGTCCGAGTGTTTAATCCATGTGCTGAACAATTTAAAACCACAGAATCGAGTTTTTTTTTTTTTTTTTTTTTAAATGTTCCAATGTTTTAGATCCTACTGTGTCGCCTGGTAGGGTATTCCATGCATTTATAACTCTCTGTGTAAAAAAAAGTGCTTCATACCTTCTGTTCTAAACTTAATTTTACTCCACTTCCATTTATGCCCTCATGTTCTACTCTCTGTGCGAACTGTGAAGTAGTGTCTTGGGTTAACTATCTATTCCATTTATGATTTTACAGACTTCAATCAACATCTTTAGCGCAACATTATTACCAAAAACCCAAAACTACTACTACTACATGGTTTGTAAGGAATCCCTTCTCTGGTTATTTCTGAACAGCAAGACAGGGTCGATTGTTCTTGTCTTTCCACGTTCAGATTAGGCAGGCATGTGTAAAATTTACTGCAACATGTATTTGTGTACAAGACTAAAAGAAGTAGAAGGCCGTTTGCCAAACATGGCAAATCCTGCAAAGCACGCTCACAAATTATTATGCTCAAGCGTCTATTAAATGACTGGTGGGTGGGAGATTTCAGTGCTTCAATCCAATAAAGTCGCTCACCATTTCACAAAGAAAACAAACTTATAGAAAACGCCCATGCATAAAGAATATACATAAAAATATGTGCGCTGCAATCTTGCCTACATAACAACATACTAAATCAATGCTCATTGGTAATGGGGAGAGGAGTGTTTGAGCCAACAGACGCTACGTGCCAAGAGGCACGAACACGCTTCACCATGTAATGATTCCTACTCCTGCTTTTCATCTCACACCTCACCTTGGGTCATTTCCAAATGGAGAAGCAACTATATTAATCTCATTCATTATCCCCTCCCCAACTCCTCTCAAACTCTATTTTAATAAGAAGAAGAATGTCCTCTTGACTGAGCTCCAGCGAGGGTGTCTGAGTGTTTAATCCATGTGCTGAACTCCCCTCACCTGCGCTTTCACAAACACTGTCGTTTCTGTTTGCATTACTGCCTTATGAGGAAGCTGCAGATGGTCATGTTGATCTACAGTGTAGCTAGTGTCTCTCAACCATGTATTTTCATGTAATTTTCTTTTTACACAGCTGAAGGGCGTCTGAACAATAAAAAAACACCAGACACACAATTAGTGCTACAGTGTTCTGTTATTTAAATACTCATATCCATTCTTATCACAGCAATGGGAGTCTGATCAACACTGGGGGAGTCTTATTAATTCTGGGTAGTAAGGTGTATTGAATTGAAACATGCAGTCTCTTGCTGGTTTAATGTATTTAGACACACATTTTACCTGGAGTCATTTTTACCCATTTCTTAATAAATGGTGAATTTAAAAGTAATTGTCTTCCTCCTCCATATACATATTATATTCTTAATAAAAAGTATGTCACCTTCAGCTCTACAAGAACATTATAAGATGTTTTATTGTGGGGGGGGGGGGGGGGTAGGTCTATATATAAAACTCTGCCAGCAGGTTCTAAATGTTTTATGGATTTCTTTTTACAGCATGTCAGCATTATTAAGCATCATCTGATGCATTCCAATGGGAATCCGAGACTGAACCTGGAGTGTAAGGATGCTGCATCTTTAGGTCTCCGTGTCCTATTGAATAGATCACGCTATGAATTGTTGGGAACAGGCACTGCTTTAGTATTCTCTTTTTAATCCAGATTATAAAACTGTCATGTTTGTTTCCTTACATTTGAAAGCGATTGAAGCACAGGTAATATGTTTGGGCACACTCATCTGATTGTTTTCTTGCATCACAGGGATGGAAATAAGACTCCTACTGCATAGCAGTTTCACTTCCACGTTTTACTACAAGCTTGATTAGCCACAGTGTACAGGTAACAAGCTCGGGTGTGTGATTAAACTCCTAATAAAACCAGGAAAGGAGCAAAATGCTGTGCAATGGGAGTCTTATTTTCATAAAGGACTAAAAGCCCATACATTCATTTAATAAATGGCAGCTAAATCAATGAGATGATCAAAAGGTTCATTTAAAATCAACAGTATTTGAAACTTTTCCCAAAAATAGGACCATTTCGAATAATATATATATATATATATATATATATATATATATATATATATATATATATATACATATATACATATATACATATATACATATATACACACACAAAATGGAGTATTGCAATCAGTTTGAGCAGCTGCTGTAAGGAGCACTCATTTAAAATGTATAAAGATGCCTGATATTTTAATATAAAAAGGTGGGGAGAGGGATACAATCTTTCAAGTTGGAATCAATTTCATTACAATGCCATTCAGGAAAGAAAGAAAAAGGCAGAAGGCATAGGCATGAATAATACATGATTTGAATAGGGTGGCTGTTTCATATGGGGTGGGCTGCAAAAGGAGGAATCATTTACATTCAGGTAAAACTTCCTATACTAAAACAGACACAATATTAACTAAATAGAAGTTCCTTTTTTTCTAATGACATTACTTCTCCATTTAGCTGCAGAGAATGACTTAAACTTTAGTCTGCTTCCGAGGAACAAGTTGTTTACTTGGCGCATTTGGGTCTTCCAGTATAAACAGAAATCCTCAACATGCTGACCTGGTATTACATATAACATGGAAGACGATTCAACGGTAAGGGGTCAAGTCATTGCCACAATTACAGGGAAGCCAGTGATACATAATGCCATCTTTGCATTCTTTCAACTCTTGACCAGTTGTTATAAGAAAGATTTTTGTCACTATCCTCCACACTGCTTCGTAAATATTATACAGCTTGTCTATGGCAAAGGTTACACAAACCACATGGCAGCAAGGTTTATTAACTCTAATATACAAGCTAAATCACTGTAGCAAGCCAGTTTCAAATATAATGGTCACGACAAATGATCTGAAAGGCTTTGACAGATAGCAGGCATGGAGTTGGCAGTGCTTCTGTATAAAATGTGTTTTTTTCATGAGCAGAAGAAACTCCTGGAGCTGGCTTTCCTATGCCATCTTTCTGCAGTGAGAATACTGTAGCTGTATCAAGCTCAGCCAAGTACAGATTTCACATATTGTACCTGCAATTCCAACCGGGTAAGATGTACTCTTACACTACTCTGTTTTAGCGTAAACAATGTTTTTAAATGGAGATAGCCAGACAAAAATGCCCACACCAACTTCAGAAAATGTATTTGTCTTGAGCTGCCTCTAATTAAATCTCGACTGATCTTTTTGAGAGCAAGCTGAGCTTATTGAGTGCTTTTGCGAATCACTTCATTCTCCCTCTAATCAACAGCTCTTCCGGTTGCTGGGATACCAACTGCTGGGGACATGATGGCTTCCAAACTATCCAGCTACTGATGGCCAACCAAGTGCTAACCCAGCATTTCATACCTAATCCGGACACCGCATAAATAAAAGTTATTCTGTACAATGCCAAAAACAACCATGGCACAAATTCCACACAAGCACGTTCCAAAGGAAGGTTCATTAATCTTCTGGTTAGGTGGAATTGTCCGACACGTGTAAACAAACGTAAGAAATGTGGACCACTCCATGGAAAAGAGAAGACAAGGTGACCCAATAGAAAAGGGACCATAACCTTCACACACGGTATGTGGCGCACCAGAGTTTTCTCAAATTCAGGCCCCCACGCTGGTAAGGAGGTCCTGCTGTTGGGGGACAGCCCCTCTTACCTGGATGGGCGAGACAGCGGCTGCTGGTGGGGTTTTCAGGGGGCTGGGGCTCAGGGGCGTCCGGGGGATGGCCGTGGCCGTGGCCGTGGCAGCAGCGGCGGCTGCGGCAGCAGCAGCAGAGCCCGGGATGACTAGAAGAGGTTAAAAACTACTTGATACAGGTGGGAGCAGTTTCTGCAGAGCAGCACTCTTAACATGCATGTACATCTGTCTGCATAACATACTGCTGTAATATTCAAATGGTATCATCAAAAAAGCAGATCGTCATCAGTGATCCAAAATGTTGTAATAAATCCAGCAGTGGCTAATCCTGGCAGGGTTAAGGTTGATCAAACCAAGTCACACTATGAAGGCACTAGATACATTGTGAAATAGCGCAGGAGAGAGCGTGCGCTGGGGTTACCTTGCGAGGCGTTGTCGAAGGACTTGATGAGTGTCTTGACGGTGGGCGAGGGCTCCGAGGAGGTGGAGGAGCGGCGGCTTAGCCCCATGCCCTGCCTCAGAGCTGCCAGGTCCCTCTCTACTGCGTTCATGTAGTTATACACCCGGCCACGCTCCTCATCCTGCCTGTGCAGACACACACACACACACACACACACACACACACACACACAGTTACAAGAAGAAATGACTTTGTGACAGTGCTGCTCCTCTTTTGAGCTCCATACATTTTGGAGATTAAAGTCAGGACGTTTCAGGTGACCAAAAATAATCTGGAACGTGCTCAGGGGTTTGTGCGAGATCTATTTCCTTATTCCGTACTGCTGAACAAGTGCATGCTGTAAAGAAAATCCAATCACAAGACATTAGTATGATGTAAGGCTTGTGCAAGAGGGCAGAGGATGGATGAGAGCCAGCCAGCATCAAAACCACTACCCCAAAGAGCCACGCTCGTCTGCAGGTGTGTTTATTGCGATTTTAACCTCATCTCACCAACTGGAGACAGAGTCCGTCAAGGCAGTCTATCACACAACACTGCCCGTTACGGTTGCTGGCTGTTTAACAGATGAACCAGTTCTGTTGGACAGAACTATATTGTTTGGATCAAGGCTCGGAACACTTGGATACAGCTTGTGTTCTCTGCCAGCTTAAGTGGACAACTGGAGTACCGGAGAAACTGAAAGGAACAATAGCACCCGGAATCAGCTCCCAACTCTGTCTCAATGCGACACCACCACATACATCTCAAAGACATTCCCAGAAATGCTGTAACAAAATACTAAGACAATCTGTTCTCTTCCACTTAGAAACACCTACAGGGGAAAAAAAGAATAAATCACCCACACAGATTGAAACGAAGGGAGGTGATGTGCAAGGCTCTGTGTCCTGTATGTGTGAAATGCATAGGAGCAGGCGGTCTTTTAATTTCAAACAGCAGGGGATCTAAATACTGCTGCCTTTCACGTCATTAAAATAGGGATTTGTTCAAAACAATGAACAGCAAATTAGAATATTATTACCACCATAAAAAACTATACTTATTACATACAGTAAGAGTGTCACATTTAAAATTCTAAACATGCAATTCCTTATCGTATTGGTAACATAAATGCCGACAGTAAAACACAAATGGCTAACAATAATTAGTTTCAGTTAAATTAATTTATCTTGATTATTATCAATTTCTCTACTGTATGTACAACGTTCCTTTGTTGCAACATGCCTTATAATAATGCTGCTTGATTACTGCTTATGGAGCACTGCTTAAGAGGGAAGAGTGTCCCCAACACCACACTCTGAAACACCCATCCAAGTACGAACCAGGCCCACCCTTGCTTAGCCCCTGAGATCAGGCAGTCACAGGTGTGTGTGAGAGAGAGAGAGAGAGAGAGAGAGAGAGAGAGAGAGAGAGAGAGAGAGAGAGAGAGAGAGAGAGAGAGAGAGAGAGAGAGAGAGAGAGAGAGAGAGAGAGAGAGAGAGAGAGAGAGAGAGAGAGAGAGAGAGAGAGAGAGAGAATACGCACTTGCGGTTCTTGATGTCGTCGAGCTCTTTGCCCAGCTTCTCGTTCTTCTCCTGGTTCTCGAGCAGCCGGCGCCGCAGGTCTCCGATCTCCTCCTGTGCTTCCGATTTGATGTCGTTCGCGATGACCACGGCTGTCTGCAGGTCTGCCTGGAACTGACGCCACTCCGCAGACTCCTCCTGCAGAGAGCAGCACAGATACTCGCTGAGCTGGAAGCAAGCAGGAGCAGCAGAGCCATTATACAGCATGCTGTCCACTGGGGAGCCCACATTATACAGCATGCTGTCCACTACAGGCTTCCACCTAACAGTGTCAAAAGCATTAATGTTTCAAACTGCATGATGTATAAATCTGGAACCAAATCAACAGGTTCCAAAAAAATCTTTAACAGCTTCCTAACTGACTGTTTTTTTCATACAAAAAACAATATTACCAGTTTTATCACACATGCATTTTGGAAGGTGGGTTAATCATTTTGTAGGTACAGTGCTCCCTCTCCATTTTGCTAACTGAGAATTAGTGACACGATTAACCACATTTGTGAAAGTAATATTCCATGTAGCCTGAATATAGACGCACTCTCCATAATCCACGGCATCATTGTAATGGCTCACTAATGAGCTCCCACTCTTTAAAGATATTACACAGGCCCCCTGCTTCCTGTGTTGTCTTGTGCAGTGCTTAGATGACGCACCTAGTAATACCAGACCATACATTTGTATTTCAGATGGTTCACTACAAAGGATGTAAAAGGAAAGATATGACAGATAAAAATATATCAATATATTGGCAGCCAACTAACACAGTTCGATGTGTCGGTGGTTCATTTTCACTGCACTAACTTACAGCACAGAGATTAAAGTCAAACTCAGATTTTAGAGAAAACCTATTCTAAAAGATTGCTCTTTCAATTCAAATGTGCATGGTTTCACAGACACAGATGGACTACTCAATGTTAATTTAGGTAATGTAGACCAAGACTACAGCTAATCGAGGTCTGTAAACCTGCTGTTGGTCTATATATTTCTCTTTTACTGTGTTGTAACCCTTTCCAGTTTTGTGTTTTATATTGATTCCTGTTTTTCCTTGCATCCCGACTGATTCACTTTTTCAACAAACCAAGATTTTGTATTACTTGTACTGCAGATCTGTAACCAATGAGATCACTACAGGAGCCTTCATCAGCCAATGAAACCTGACGGCCGCATGGGGAGCAATATTAACTTTGACTTGCTAAACCCCTGACGGCGTTACGTTGAGCAGTATGTATTTGCATTGCATTCCCCCCCCCCCCCCAGACATCCCATCCCTTCCCTCCTCTCAAAGCGCTCAGCCTTACCCTCAGTCTTCGGTTCAGGATTTTAATTTCTCGCTCCATGTCGTGCTTTTGGTCCTGGAGCTTTTTCACCGAATCTAAGGCAAGAAGAGAAAATGGTATTTAAACTAACAAATATAAAACAGGAAAACTACATTCTGCCTTTTCCTCTTAGTGACATTTTGCATTGAACTCTACAGAAGGGTGTGACGTACCTACGTTTGCAGACTGCAGAAAGTGGATTGCAAACTCTGTAATCACTTGTAATTACAGGGGGACAATAGTAAGATCCCCATTACATCCTCAATAACTGATTAACCTGGGTATTCATGAAACACCAGCAATCTGTGCAGTCTTGGATACTTGAGCATCAGCACTTTATTGTAGCCAGCTAGAACCTAAACGGACTTGAAATATAGTGACATGGCTTTTATAGATCACAAACATGCGTTGTCATTTAAATAACATTTTTAAATGTTGTGAACAAAAGTGTGTGCAACATATCTCGGGTGCTTCCAATATCTGACCAACTCCTACATTAAATGAGAATGCACAGTGCATGCCCTAATCTAACCAAAGGGTCAATTGTACCTCCAGTCAATAAGTCTTCCGACTGTGAAATTAATTTGCTTGCATTAAATCTTTTCTTTGCCTCCTGTCAATAAAGATGATATCATAGCGGGTGGGAAAGGTTTCATTGCAATAATACTGTCAGCACCTCCATAACGCTAGCCCTCCCAGGTCAGCACAGGCTAGACAGGCGCCGGACAGTCTGGTCTCATCATTGTCATCTACTGCTTTACTATCACAGCACCCAGCTACTAAAAGACCAAGCGATTAATCAGGGCTCTCCTAGATTTCGCAAGCCATCAATTTGGAGCACAGTCTTCATCGTTAAGTGTTTCTTAACCTAACCTTGCTTAGCAGTGACTGGCTCCTGTAACTAATTTTTTATTTGATCAAATTTTTCTCCCCAAATTTGGAAAGCCCAATTATTTTGTTGGACTGCCACCAATGGAAAGCATGTTGTACAGTTTTTTACAGCTTGTTGTTCTACATACAATATTGCTCTTTTCTCCTAGTGTGCTCACATACTGTACGACACAAATATAAAAAACATCCCAGCAGGAGGGAGCTCTCCTGCTTGCTCTTCTTAGATTTAAAACACAGGTGAGATAATGAAGTGCTGTTGAATCTAACGGCTCGCTTGAGGAGAAGCTGCAGCAAATGTAATGATTCTTCTGCAGTTACTGTGCAGGTCTGATGATGCTGGAACAACGACTGCTGAAGACGCATTTTAAAAACCTTCCAGGGCGAGATAAAGATCCAAAAACAACATTCAACAGATTCTGGGAATGCTGTATTCCCAGCCACATGTTCCTCACAATTTACTACTCAGTTGTGCAGTTTTAGCTCACAGATTTTTAAAACTAATTCAGAATATTATCTGTGGTAGACGTTAGTTTTTTTTTCTGTCTGTTATTTAATTCAGGAATGTGACAGTCAGCATGCAAAGCACATGTTGGTGCAGAAGAATAACTTAGTAAGCATTACGCAACGTGAAAGGAGTATTTCATTGTTTTTCTTTAACCTTTTTAAAAAGGCCAGGCTTCTTGAGTAGGGTTGATTTAAAAACATTAATACAATCTATCTTTCATTAACAAAAAAATAAAAAATAAAAGGATAAGTTTTAATTTCTAAATCTGCAGCAGCACTGAGACCAAAATACAAAAATGTATTCAAATAAAACTGTTCCCTGCAATACATAATTCCCCAATTAATACATGTGCTGTAGTCTTTGAAACTACATAAAAAGCACAACCATGGCTCACCAGCATCCCCTAGTGTTCAGCTGCTTCTCTACACGTTGTTTTAAATATTGTACTATAAGGTTTTCTTTGAGCTGGCAACAACAAAGAACTGCATTGATTGGATCTTGGTCTTTAAAAGGCTACATGATACCAGCATCTGATCACTCTGAACTTTTCAAACAATTCTACATTACCTTACTGATTGATACCAGCCAAACAAAATGCCAGTGGCTTCCTCAGGAGGTCCCCCATCTGCCACAATGGCAACATTCACAGCAACTGTATAGCAATTACTGTATGATAGCATGAAGAAGGCTCAGTCTGTAGGTTTACTGATATGAATTATTGGTACTGCAGGGCTCGTGGGAGTTCCTAACCCTGGAGAATGTAACAGGAGCGGGGTGCGGGTGCAGGCTGTAGGGTGAGACTCACTCTCGAGGTCGGAGATGATGAGGTTGTCATGCAGTTTGACAGCGCGGTGCTGCTCCACCTCATCCTCCAGCTCGAAGATGGTCTCCTTCATGTCTCCGATGGCCCTCTCCTTCTCCTCCAGAGCAGAGCGCAGCTTGTCCAGGCTCATGGTCAGCTCTGCAATCTGCTTCTTAGCCTCGTCCTGGAAGAGCCTGTACTCTGCTTCCACCTGCGCACACAGACACACACACGCACTGCAGATAAAAGCATCCCTCATACGGTCTGTGTTTTTCATTGCGAGGTATTCTGTATAATGTGATACAAAAACTGGCATTACAGGGTTAAATAGGTCTGTAAAAAATGGCAGACCTAGATGACCTTTTACAAACTACCGGTAATGAAATGATTTATGCAATAAACACCTGACCTTTAAGGAATCCATTCATCTTCATGCTAAAGCATTTCTCTTTTTGATAAATAGTAGGCAATTTCAGTCTGAGAGGGCAATCCCAAACAGATTTTATTAGGACCTGATTGTCAGAGGCCTAATGGATTCAATAATAATAATAATAATAATAATAATAACAATAATAATAATAATAATAATAATAAATAATAAATAATAATAATAAACATGGTTGGAACAAAATAACTGTGCTGGAGAGGATGAGGTTGCTAAACCACTGCTTTAGATTTACTTTCACACTACATTCTTTTTGATATCATCACTGCTGTAAAATTAACTCTACACAATGTTGCAGTGTCCCACTGTCAATTGAACAGTCCCGAGCCTTTTTCTAACAAGGTATATGATTGTTTAATGAAGTGCCTGGTTGGAACAAGACCCTGGATTGGAATAGACTCCAAGTACCCCTCACTGTACTAAATAACTATACCACCAGTCTCCCCCACTCCCAGGACCTGTGTGTTGCTCTCAGTTACCTTGCCAAAGGCATCCTGCAGCCGGTTGGCCTCATTGCGTGTGTGACCCAGATCCTCCTGCAGGTTGGTGGCCAGGGCCTCTGCCTTCTCCTTGTCCATTCGCACGCTCTCCAGCAGCTCCTGGATGTCGCTCTTGTCTCCAGAGTTGTGGATGGAGTAGAGCTCAGCCACCTTCTGCCTCTCTTGCTCCAGCTGGCATTTGAAGCGGTTCAGCTCCAACTGTTCATTGCCAAGCGTGGCTTTGTAATCCTCCAGAGCAGCGGAGAGAGCCGCCTTGCCCTTCTGCTCCGAGTCGATGATGCGGTCCATGTGGTGGTTCCTCTCCTTCAGGGCCCCGATCATCTCTTGGGCTTCCTTATTGTCCTGCTCAGCCATCTTCAGGGTGTTGCTCAGGTGCTGCTGGACCCCGAGCAGCTGCTCTCGCTCGAAGCGCGCGTTCTCCGCCAGCTCCATGTATCGCTGCTCCAGCTCCAAGTAACGGCCGCTCTTGATGTCTTCGTCTACGACGTAGGAGATGTGATGCTCGTCCAACAAGGTGCGGAGGTACTCGATCTGCCGGCTGTAGTGCTCCAGCTTGTCGCTCTGCTGACACAGCGAGTCCATCAGGATGACTTTCTCCTCCCCCAGCCTCTCGTTCTCTGCGTTCAGCTCCTGAGTGATCTGCTGCAGGTCGGACAGCTCCTGCAACGTGGCCTGAAGCTCCTCGGCGGTGCTGTGCTGGTTCTCCTCCATCTGGTGGATCCTCTCCGTCAAGCAGGCCACCGAGACCTCGCTGACGTTCCCGCTGCTGCCCTTCCGAGACCTCTCTCGACTTGGGGCCCCCTCGGACTCGGAGGAAGAGGAGGAACAGGAAGGGGCGTCCAGAGCATCGTCGCTGGAGGTGATGGGTTGGTAGACCTCACTGGATTCGCTGTCCAGGTTGTCCATGGAGCTGCTGCGACGGTTTTCCGTTAGAGTGTTCTCATCCTGGCTCAGGAGATCCTCCATGGACCCAGGGGCTGATCCTTCCACCGAGGATGTCAGCGTCCCTCCTCCATCACTGTGGACACTTCCCACAGCTAAATCCAGGCTTAGGGACTGGTAGCTGAAGATCTTCTCCGAGCCGTCCAACCTCTGCTCCAGGGAGAAGCCCAGCGCATTCAACCGGTCTTTCAACATGCGGTTCTCGTTCTTCAGCTGGTTCAGCTGCTCACGGATGGCATTGTTCTGCTCTTGAAGCTGCAGCAGAGTGGATTCCACGTCTGTAGCTTGGTGAGTGATGGAAACGACCTCTTCCTCTGCCGCTACCGCCACTTTGTCCTCCTCCCCCTCTTCAGAGGTCTCCTCGCCCAAGCCCAGCTGGGCCCGCATGTCCCTCAGCTCGTTGCGCAAGTGCAGGATCTCCACATCTTTGCTCTTTGCCAAGCCCAGAAGGTCCTTCACTTTAGTCTCCAAGGCAGCTTTGTCGGTGATCTGGCTGTCTGATTTGGACTTGCTCATGCGTGTCTCCGACTGGGCCAGTACGCGGCTGCGGGATCGCTTGGCCAGCGTGGCATCATTAGTGGCAGCGGCTGCAGAGGAGGATAGCTTCTTGCCTGTACCGGCTCGAGAACGCTCCCGGAGTCTGTCTCGCGTTGAGCTCACCTCTTTAGCCCCAGATGACGTGCCACGTTTAGCTGAAGAACCTGTATGAAGAAAAGATATATACACGTACAGAAAATGACCGTTTTCATTTCAATTAGTGTTTTAGTACTGTGTGAAATGCACAGGTCTATGATAAGCACAGCATTATCAACTGCAGGTTAATACATCTGTATTTTTAATGCTGCATTTCCATCTGCCACCTGGACTGATATATGAATGCGATCTGAGGGTGAGGAGGTGATTGCTTAGGATATTTCTACAATAAAAATCTGACACTCTTCAAGAGCAGTTTTGAAAGATAATGCGTCCTGATTAGATGCGAATGTCCAGCCATGAGAGTAGACTCATTATAACAGAAGCACAGAACCTTCAGACATTATTCTGATTGCTGTTTTCCCCCTTGCAGCCTCTGACCCCCAAGATGATCTTGAGTCTTTCAGAGAGCTACTGTGAAACCTATCCGGCTGCTGTTCATGTGACAGAACACATGAGCCACATACAGACACGGGACACATTTACAACCCCAAGCGTCATGGAAGAACGATGTTTAGACTGTAGCTTTTGAAGTCTATATTAGTGCATGTTCAGAAAATAAAGCTGCAGTATCCCACAATCATTTCTAATTTTACACCAAAATATAATTCCCTGATCTGTTTACTTCAGATATAATCAACTGAGAAAGCAAACTGTTCAGTTTGTTTAAAATGAATGCTTCAAACCTAGTAGCAAGTATGTTAGCAGTACATCCACCTTATTGAAGTAAAAAGTGTCTAAGTGTATACAGTTTGCTACTCTTGATAACCTGTGGTAAATAATGTCGTAAGCCAGTTTTGACACAAGAGAAGTGGTTCTCAAGATATATATAAAACTGTGAAGTGAGACACATTGTACATACATAGGGACGCCTCCACTTCAACAGGGACATCCAGTGTTGTTAAACAAGCTTCTACAAAGACACAGGATGAAAGTTTGCAGTCACCTCCCACCTTCGCCTAACTCTTACTATGACATTCTTACTAGTTCTGGAACACTGCCAGCTTTACGAGGATCGGTTCCTTTGAACAGCCCCGCCCCCGGCCTCGTACCAGTGCTGCTCTTGGTCTTGCCCTCGGAGGTGCTGCCGGTGGTCCCGGCTGTGGAGGTGCCCGTCACCGAGCAGGTCCTCTTTCCCTTAACACTGTTGTTCACAGACAGACCGCCAGCCACCCCTGCTAACAGGTCATCATTGCTCTTTGTCTGGAAGGGAAACAGAGAAAGGTGATGCCACACCCCGCCCCGAGATTTAGATCTCCATTATTACAGTGCATTATTATTTCAAGCTACGTGGGCTTTGAGAGTGTTAACAAGCATGCAAGCAGGTCCTCCAAGAGTCCAGCCTTGTGGATTTTGATTCAACCTGCACCGTATCACAGTTATCAGGGTTGCATAATACCGCTCTTTATCAATAGGAAACGGGTAATAAAGACATAGCAGGCCAAATGTTATCATTTATCCAGCTCACTTGCGCTGTAAATTTGGAATGTAATAATTGCTCAGTAGACAATTTCAAACTCTATCAGTGGATTTGGCTGTAGGTGTGTGTCATTAGGTATATTACCTTCACTCTATTTAAAAGAACAAAGTTATACTGTACTAGTGATAATGATGTGGTATTTTAGTCACACTGACTTGCAGTACCTCTTATTTCAGTACATAGTGCTACAAATACGGTACTGCCGTTGAAAAGCTTGACAACAGAAAGTGATATTCTAGACAAACATAAGAGATGATCACGGTGGTTGTCTTGTTGACCACCACTGGGTGCCTCAATCTGCCAAGATTCATTGGCCTTTTCCATTGCAGCAGTGCTAACTTTATAGCCACCCTGTGTATTGTAGACATGTGTTTCCTAAATGACCTCTCCGTCCTGCACAGTACAGACGTCATGCTTGGTGCCCGTGGTGCAGACGTTACCTTGGACAGCGCCGCTGTGCCTCCGGTCTTGGAGCTGCTCTTCCCAGTCGCCCCATTCTCAGATTTCAGTTTCTCGTTGCTCTGCGTCTTACTCCCTGCCGCAGCCTTCGACGAGGTCACCGCTGGCCTGCTTGCTTTCTTCATGCTGGGCTCCCGGTTTCTGATACATTTACAGCTCAGACTGCGGAACAAAAACAACACTGATGAGTGCATCATGCCAAGGTTCTCATGATCCCATGCTGCCAGTAATAAGCCATGCCTCTTGAGAGCAAATGGTCTAATGGCACTGTTGTACTGATTGGGTTCCCTAGAGGAAAACTACATTTCTTCAAGCGTACAGCAAAAAAAAAAAAAAAAAAAAAAGAAAAACCTCTTAATGTCCTCTGCTTAATGTCCTTACGATAAACTGTTCTACCCCCTGTGCTGTGGAAACAAACCATCTCATTATCTGCTGAATGAACAAAAATATCTTAAAATTCCAATCTCGAGCCCTGCTGTGCTGGAACAGTTCCCAGAGTACACACAAGGGGACAGTGGAGGGAAGACATCACCTCACATTGAAAGCGGAATAAGAGACTGGATCTTCACATGGTTGTGAAGAGAAAGGGGGGAGACATTGAATGAAAATACTGTAACTGAAGTTGAAGTACTACATTTTAGCAGCCCGCTCCTCTATCTGCAGATATTTAGACCCCCCCCAAAGCTCTCTGTGCTGGACAAAGAGGAACAGTTTAAAAGTAGGAAGGTACATTATGTGTTCAAAGCCGTTCTACTTGAGACACTTTGTCCAGGAACGTATGGGGGAATTCAAAAGCTGTTTACAAAAATGGAGACGAAGGCTTCGACGTGTCTTTAAAGACTACTGTACAGAAGTTAATACAGCGTAGGTTCCCCATTAAAAATGAGGATCTAGTGCACTGATTTCATCCATCTGTCTGTCTTGCACTACGTGGCAAATCCGATAATTACATTTTTACCAATCTTCAAAGACTCTTACAGACTTTTTCTGATTACATTTAAGTACAATTGATGTCATACAACTTTTTTACAAATATTTACAGGATTATAAGAAATCTCAGTCCCTGCATTGACTGCTTAGCCTTACAACTGTATAATCAACTCAATATGGCAATGCCTCTGATGCTGAAATAAAACAGACCTGAAACAACAGCAAGACATGTCAGAGAGAGAGAGAGAGTGAGAGAGAAAGTTAATTCCAGATCACTGCCAGCCAATACATATCTCATATTGCATTGCGCTTGCTGTTATGAAAAGATTTTCAGCCATCACTTACAGTAAGAAAGCTGCATCCATCATTCTGCAGTATATCCTATCTGGCTAAACTTGAATATCAAAATCTAGTATTAGTGACCTCACCCCAACACAGAATGAATCTCAATAACTAGCGGTTATACTGCATCAAGTACTACAGAAGTCAAACAGCAGCACTGAAGTTTACCTGCCGTCCCGAGACTGTCCCTTCCTTGGAGAACACATTAGAAAATACCACAGGGATTCTCCACAGTGCTGCAGTAGTACAGTAAACACTCACAGAATGAAGAAAGCACAGGACGCTTTCTGCTTTTGAAGAGCGGAGCATTAACAAGCAACCGCCACCAATGCGGTTTGAAAATACGACCTGTCCAATAGGAGAACCTGGCATGCAGCTCCAGCAGGAGTATTCCTTAAAAGGTTAACACTACAGTTCAGTAATGCAGCCGGCACAGCGTACAGCGCTGTAACAAAAAGGGGGGCTTGCAGGGGAACAGACGTTTCAAAGTTTGTTCTCCTAATACAGTTTGATGTTACAAAAGACAGCAGCATTCTAGAGCAGTTAACGAAGATCAAACATGATCTTATTTTCATTAAAACATTCTTTAAAATGACGCATCTCAAGTGAAAGTCCTGGTATCTCAATACCACAGTTCAGAGTAGCTTGGACCATTTAATATGCTTCCTATAGTCTTTGTGTGGCATGTATTTTTTTATTGTAGCTCCCCAGCCTAAGTGAACTGCTTTAATTTAGCCTTTAAGCTTGCATTATCTGAGCTGCTGGAAATTTTTTTTTTTAAAGTAGAATTGGAAGTAATATCTGGTGAAATTGCACTCTCCAGACCATTAACCTTGGAGTCTGGAATGTCTCAGACTAAATAAAAACAGCATTTGCCTTGCACTTCACTGCGTGTCTACAGACTCCCTTGACAGTAACACCACCACAAGCCTATCAAGTGCCAGGAATACTGGGATTGAAGGAGAGTTTATTTGAATTGAATTTCATTCACTAATCTGGAGAAAATCTGGAAGTAATTTGTGGAACCAAATCAAAACTACAGTGCTGACCTGCCGATGTTTGAATGACATTGCCCTTTGAGGTACAGTACCCTATGTTCATACAGTACAGACGTATTTACTTTGTCTACCATAAAGAATCTGAACCAATTAACTGGACTGCTTATTTTTCTGTTTCTCCCTAGCAATCACCTTCTGCTACAAATTCATCACGCAAAAATGATTACAGGTACTGTACAGTAACTGTTCTTTTGCGTGTAGCAAAACATTATCACATCAAATCCCCGTCTGATCTTTTTGCTTCCATTTCTTGGTGTCAACATTTTATTTCTGGTTTAGTCTTGAGCAAAAAAGCTCAAGTCTTACAGTACCACACAGGTCTGACACAGTCAGCAGTAATAATGGTCTTGTATACTGCAGCTCAAGTCTGCACCAACAAGCTACACCCGATCTTTATTCTAGTTAACTAAAGATAACCTAAAATGTGGGAAACAGTCATTTTCAATTTACACATGACGATTTTAATACGATAACTAATATATCTAGCAGTACCACTGCCCTACTTTTCTGTTGAGACACAGTACACCAGTGCAATGAATGAAAGCTGTCCTCATACCCTCAGCAATAATAATCTCCATCTCAAGTGCAGCTAGAGCAGTTCAACCGCTACCAACATCCTGGTGACAAATACAAGTTTGAATCAAAATGCTGGATACACTGAGCTACAGTAATAATAGCTGAGGCTTACTGAGATGTTAACTCCCAACCCATATACAGAAATACTTTACTGTCTGTAGAATTCTAATCTATAGGTGTATTCTACTGTATAGACATGGTCAAAACACCCTATATATAGTGTATTACAGTTCTATAATGTTGTGGACACTACTAAACACTACTCAAAAAAGTATTATATATATATATATATATATATATATATATATATATATATATATATATATATATATATATAGAACAGCTGTAGAGGATAAAAACATGTGAATTAACTTTGAAATCAAATTTAGCATGTCACACAGTACTGCAAAGGTACAACTGGCATTAGACAATTAATACATAAACAAAATTAATCTAAACAAAAATAATTATGTCAGTAACACACATCTCCCTTCATGGCTATACATTCAAAATTACAGCTACAGTAGCAGAATGACGAAACAGTGGGTCACCATGAAGTCAACAGGTTGTACAAACTAGCACAAAATAAGAAATGGCAAGGAATAGTTTAATGAAAATGAGGTGTTCCTATCATGGCAAAGTATATGAATGTGGAATAACTTCTAATGTTCTCAAGATACATACTGTACAGTAATGTAAGCCTGGCACATGTACAGTACGTACAGACCTCCTATAACGTATCTCCTCATCCCCGGCCGGGATAATAAATGTTGTGCTTAATTTAAATCCAGTGCAGCCTGGCTAGCAGAGCTCTGTGACTGGTGAGATTACTTTCAATAGAGATCCTGTGGGTATGCAAACACATGTGTTTAAACACACACACACACGCACGCACACACACACACACACACACACACATCAACAGCTTTACAAGACGAACTGGCCCAGCAGACACCAGGCTGACTGCAGGCCCGGGCTCTGTTGTGGTCAGACCAAAAGGGAGATTCATTCTGATCAACAACAGCCGCTGTACCAAAAAAAAAAAACGAAGAAAAACAAAAAAACAAAAACATGCTTTCTTTGAATAGCAATTGAATGGAAGCAATAACAACATTCCTGTAACCTCGGGTAACTTTACAACTCCCTCAACCCTTTCTTATTGCTGCTTTATAGCAATAACCAGAGGCCTCTTCTTTCAAATGAGCCTAATTTCTTTCAGCTGTACAAAGGCCTGCGTATTGTAGCGGAGCCTCACTGCGGCCTCTGTGGGATATGAAAAATTCGCTCTCCAACGCTGGGCTCCGGGTCCTCCAGTGCAAATATGCTGCGAGTAAACATGTTGAAGATGAGTGGGAGTGGAAGGGTCATTTCAAATGCCTCCAGTTCAACGGGAAACTGGAGCTCCACATAATGCTAAACAAGCACAACCCCTTGTATATATAAAGCTCCAGGTTAAGCATCATTATCCCAAATGCTTGTAACTACATACAATACTGTACTGCGCGCTTATCTAAGAACCAGAGAAGCTGTATTTACAGTACAGATCTCCACTTCAGATGTTTTCTAATTCACACCTAACCTTGAGCCCATGCAGTAGCCTATAGCTGCAATTAAGAAGTAGACTATCAGATAATATGCAATATTAATGTGCCTTCTGCCATGTTCAGTATGTTTATGCTGTTAAATAATTGAGAAGCTTCAAACACTGATCAAAGCCAATTAGCCTCTGGTCTTCCATTTGCTTTGAAAAAGTGTTTTAGGATCCCCTCTGGGAAACTGTGGGAGTTAACAGTACCAGTAGAATTTAAATCCAATCCATTAAGCACTCTTAATAACTTTCAAAAAATGAACATATTGTACAGCAGATTTTCAAAATAAAAATAAGCCATTTTAAAAACAGGAGGGCTGGCCTTTAATAACATAGTATATAAAACAGCCCTAGTGTTCACTAAAGGGTTTGTTGTGCCTCTATACGGTTTTCACGTTAAGGGTTGTTTCAGAAAAACAATATTTTAGCAGACAAAAGACACCACTTTGTATATGATAAATGTGTACATTATTCGTGTTTACTATAATAGTGTTTTCATGTTGGTTTATCTATGCACTTTACAGCATCCTTAGGGACAACATTTTCATTTCTTAAGATATCATTTCAATGAAAAAAAAACAGGCACAATATCAAAACCACGACTCTGGCCTTGAAACACGAGAAGAATCAAAGGAGCGCAAAGGGGATGCTTGCTCTTTCAAAATTTACAATAACAAACCGTGGCACTGGAATCAGATACATGAAAACTACAGAACGATATTATCTGTGCCTCTGCAGGACCAGGGCCAAGGTCATTCGAATTTCATATAAAACACTAAAACCCTGATCACCCAAACGTCAACTTCACAATCCCCTGAATTATCTGAAAGTAACAGGCCCTGTTGTGACCAATGCTCGTCTGCCTGAAAAAACACACTAAGCAGCCCCTTCATTTATGGAATGTACTACAGTAGACTATCCATTTACAGGCACAGTACAGGGGCTGTGTTTTAGTTTCTTGATTGAGAATGGCAGGGGAGACAGGCTGTAGACAGACATAGACCGAGTACAGTAGTCCCGACTGCCAGGCCCCCGTCAACAGCAGCCAGCAGCTCACCGACAAGTGCTGTGGAGCTTCTGAGTGTCAAGAGAAGACTGGCTTGGAGGAGTGATCATCTTCAATTCTCCTGAGCTGCTGCAGTACGGGGGAAAAAAACTTGGGCAAAATAAATCGTGCAACAAGAAGGAACATTACTATACCAGCTGTAAAGATACATCAGCTTACACTGAAGACACGCTCCTGTTTGTTTCTTTCCAGCCCAAGTCCATGTCCTGATGACTCAGACTCCAAGTGAAGGCCCATCCCAGTGAATAAGAGGTTGAGCTAACACCACATTGGGTATTTTCATGTGTTGCTCAATGTTACTTCCTTGCGCTGCCTGCAGTATTTTACCTGTAGTTAAGTTTGAAATAATTACAGTGCTTGTTGTAGTGTGTGTGTGTGTGCGAGTGTGTGTGAGTGTTGGGGCGGGAACAGAGAAAAATAATTAGCAACCAGTATCAGCTGCTGACTGAAATCCTTGAGTCATATTGTAGGAGTGGTTGAAAGATGCCTGGGTGGGGAACACAAGGCAGTCTTGTTTGTACACTTCCTATACTACAGTAGGTCCAATTTAGTTTGATCAAATACATATTTACCACCAGTCTAAATATATAAAAAAGAAAAAAAAAAACCATCATTGACTAAATGCAAAACCTGCATCCTCTTAGGTTATGCTTTTTCTTAATGGGCTCAAATTAATAATACTAAATCACACTTAGTAGAGGCATGAGTTTTACTAAAGAGATGTCATTATTACCATGCCTAATGTTTGTCCTAAGATAAATTTGGATTTAAAATAAAAATCGGGAAAGTGCTTTTTTTTTTTTTAAAAAAAGCGAAAGACAAGGGGGATAAAATTGTTAGAAATAAAGTCTAATCATGCCTGTATATAGGACAAAACATACATGGTCTCTGCTAATTATATTATTTATTATTATTATTATTATTATTATTATTATTATTATTATTATTATTATTATTATTATTATTAATAATAATAATAATATTGCAAGAAGGGATGCAATTATGTTTAGAAAGATTAAATCAAATAATACAAAAAAGGCTGGAGTTAAATTGGATAATAAATTAGTTAATTTACCCAAGTGCGTAACAGATCTTACAGAAATCTTTTTTTTTTTTTTTTTGCCATGATGTTATTTTATTTCCTAATATACCTCAAATGCTGGTAAAGCTACACATTTACCGACTAATCTATAGATTTACCGATTTTACACATGAACCGTAACATATAATGTACATGAAATCAACCACTGAAAAATGTCCATGCCTGCAGAAATGAAGCTGTGTGGTGCAGGATAATAACTAGAAAAATATCTAATCTCACCTTTTAAAAGGTGCCCTGGCTCACAATTCAATGTGATCAAGGCTGTCTCTGCTGGGGTTCAACAAGGCAGATCCATAATCCCAGAGACGGTCATTACACAGGTCAGGCATGGTTTACTGCATGCTTCCATTTTCAGTCACGCCCCACTGTTACTATACAGATACCAGAGGCAATACTATGACATGGCAATGACACGTTCCAGTTATACTAGACAGAGTTCAACTCTAAAAGAACAGGTAACTGAAGCTACCCAGGTACTGTATGCCGCATCTGTATCACCAACTGAACTGTCTTTGAAGTATGACAAACAGCAGTAATGATCGGGGACTGATAAAGGGAATAGTGGAGATAAGTGCTGCAACATGTCAATCAACCAATGCAGGTAATAAGCAAGCTGTGTCGACCAAAAACACAGGAAGGGTTATGAACATACAGTACAACACACCGCACTGTACTGCTCCAGCTGCTTCCCCTTCCTAATACAAAGGCAGCACCTACTGTAGATGCAGGTAAAGGAAGCACATGAGCGAGGCCCTGTGACCGCATGTCGGAAGCTGTAAATCACTTCGTCCGTGTAAAAATTCCAGCCCCGCCTGCTTTCAATTTCCAGACGGCTGCAGCCGACGCGCTCTTATCGCTTTTCCAGAGATCCTGCATCCCAGGAGCTGCACACATTCCCAGACAGGACAGCTCAAAGGAAACCCAGGTATGTTTCATATAGTGTAGAAATAGACCTTCATAATATAATATATAGTCTTTTTTAATTTGATCACCCTGCTATTAAAGTAGACCTCTGTCTGTGCTATTCATGCTACCCACTCCAATGAGGCCATTAGGAGAGTCTAAACTCTTTAATCTGTATAACTAATAGTGTGTTTCAAACACTTAAGACCCCAAGTTTCTAGCAACACACAATACTTTTGCTTACACTTTCACATAGGGAACATCTAATGCACAACAGCACGCACAAGAACAATGTATTTAGAAAAACACTGCATATAGGCCTATTTACCATAAAAATTAAAAAGGGTTGTCACAAGAGGTTTTTTTTTTTTTTTGGGGGGGGGGGATGGTAAGCGTTTGAGTATATTTGAATATTTGAACTCATCCAACAGGCCAGTGGCTTCCACTGCAGAAGATACGTTGTGTCTGCCACACTCCATCTCTGGGAACATTGAGCTGTAGCAGAGGAGGATTTCATGAAATCTGCTTAAACATTTTATACATACTAGTATTAGCTCTATTATTATTATTATTATTATTATTATTATTATTATTATTATTATTATTATTATTATTATTTCTTAGCAGACGCCCTTAACCAGGGCGATTTACAGTTGTATACAAAAAAATACATGAAGAATTACAGTACAATTAAGAGCAAGATACAAAATACAATGACTTCGGTCCTAATAACAGCAAATACAAAACACAGTATGATTTAATATCAGGGCAGTTCAAGAGCAGATAAGTGTTGATAGTTACAACAGGGTTCAATATGAGTGCAAGTGAAATACAAGATACTACAGATTGGGTTAAAGTGCAGGATTAAATACAGTCAAATAGGGAGCAGATGAGTGCAAGTTAAAGTGCATTAAAGGCAGAGTGCTATATTGTACAGTGCAGTGCGGCTCCTGTATATTAACATCAAGGCTAACATTAGTACTGTAGCATACCTTTTTGGTTAACAGCTAATATTAACGTTTGATACTGAAATAGATTCAAACCCCTACTGTAAGGTACATTTTACATGGGCTGAATTATGCACCACATTCCCAGGGGGATTTCTAGAGAGAATAAAGAAGCTATACATTTCCCTATGCAGTGTTACAGAATGAGAACACGACAGGACACGTGAAGCAGATAATCACTCTCCTAGATTAACCACTGATACAACACCTACTGAGAATCCACAAATCAGCAATTACAGCAAATAAGGAAAGATATACAAATCATCCTCTGTATTGTTTTATCAGCTATGCAAAACATTGTACAGTAACTGCTTCATTGTTCAAGCAGTATTTGGAAGAAAGATTTTAAACTAAATTAATTCTACAGTAGTGTACTGTAGGTGGTAGGCAGCAAAACAATTAACATTTACTGCAGCCGTTTATCAACCTGCCATCAAAGACACCCTACAAATGCATGTTTAGTCTAACCCTGCAGCCATGCTGTCAGGTCTCAGACGCTGCTGTATTAAGCAGTGTGAGGTACAGCCTGGTCACTACACGGTTTGGAAGAGAGCCAAAGGATTTCAGGTGCTGTAACAAGTAGCGTGACTCAATAGGCAAACAAAAAGTTGGCAGGGTTCTCCCTGTGCTGTACAGATTGTTGTCCAACCTCTTGTACTGTAGCAAACACTCTCTGTTGAATTATTCATCACTTTTAAAACACAAGTCACTTAGACAAAAGTTTCAATTAATGTTTCTTAGAAGTTTTCCCTGCCGGCTGACTAAGCTACCAGCGTTGACAGAACCATGACTACAATGTCTTCTTTTTAAGCAATGCAGATTACATTCGTATGGGTGGGTGTGTGTCTGTGTGACGGCTATGGCATTTGTCTGTGCACATTTTTTAATCTTCAGTGCAAACTTTTTTAGATAAAGCATTTAGATATTTTTAGATGCTTAGTTTTTGGCACATTTTCTTATAAGCCTACCTTACTAAAAGTTATATATGAACCCTCAAAAAACTGTTTTTGATACATGCCAGGGATGGGAACAAGACTCTCATTGCATAGCAGTTTGCTCCATTCCTGGTTTTACTAATCAAGCTCACATTAAAACCTAGAACTGGTTAATCTGCTATGCAATAGGAGTCTTATTTCCATCCCTGCATGCTTTCGAAAGTCTGTTAATCATAAAATACATTTTTGAATACTTTGTCTTTAAATTATTGGCCTCTATGAATGGCTGCGGCTATAATATTTGGTGTAGTTCATATTGTTCCAAATGGCTGTAAAAATCTACAATGAGATCTGGCACATGGTGTTTTCTTATGCAGTACACATTTGCAGAAGCTCCGTTTGTAAAATAAAAGCCCATCACCCAAGCAACATCTGCAGAACACATGCTCGTCTGCCAATCCACACTGCATCAACACTTAAACTGACAGTGCAGCAAGAACAGAAGCTACAGATTCTGAGAGTGGTTTGAAAATCACTATAACCCCCTCTTGTCTGCTGGCAGTTATTAAAGGCTGCGGTGTCCCATTTTATACTAAAATGTCATCCCCTGGAAGATTTATGACATTTCTACAGAGTCTATACTTATCTGCGTTCCACCAGAAAGAGGACATTGTTGGTTGTAGTGTACGTTGTGTTCTGTCATTCTGAACTAACAAGCGCACGTTTATACTTGCAGCAGCAGGAGGTTATGGATGTCATCTCTGTTGCATCACAAGGATCCCAAAAATAAAAAATAAAAAATTGAATGTAGAATCAAAAATCCTTTCAAATAGCATCTGGACCGAAGAGCAGAGAGACCCTCAAAGGTGACTTTTCTTAGTAACCTGTAGAATTGACCTTGTGTTCAAACAAAGGGTACTTCTTTCACTGCTAACCAAAGGGAAACTGGTAGTTCCTGTCCTCTAAATCAGTATCAGCTAAGAAATCAAAAGAATAATATCACCATGTTTCCTTAAAATTTTATCAACAAAGTATACAGGTCAAGAGAAAAGATAACGCCACTCAACACGGCAGACCACAAAACAAATTTTACTTAGGCCCGCATGAAATTCAGTCTACAGTGGATCTATTAAATTCATTACCTTAGTATTTTCTTTCTGTATAGTGCTAAAAAAAAAAGTCAATACTGAAAATTAAAATACCCCTTGTCATGTCTTGCACAAGTTTAATTATATTACCAAGCAGCTGTGCTGTATCAGCAGGGCTGCAGCGCTGGGGGGGGGAGCTGAACTGAACTGAACTCCACTGCATGATGTGACTGTGCCGTAGATCACATTTTACTCTGAATTTCTACTCCATGTTGCACCATGAAACTAGAATACTCACTTCAACTCAAAAGAACCTACTGTTCTTAAAAACTTTGTACTGTAACATTTTAATTAATAAAACTCCCTTCATGTGGGCAGCTCATCATTAAGACAGCTACAAGCCTCAATAGTAACCTGCCTTTAGTCGTCTGGGACACTCTTACAAAGCAGATAGATGCTTAACATTAAAAAAGGTCAATCGTGGGCTGTACCGATTCTAAATTAAACTCATTTTTTCAGTACAGTACCATGTTTGGCAATGAAAAAACCTCATTTAAAACTGGCTGTGATAGAGCACACACAGCAAATGACGTACAAAATAATGAACACAGATGTGAATTTAGTTTTGCGTGTACTGGAAAAAAAAAACACACACACACACACACACACACACACAGAACACTGACTGAAATGAACCCCACTAGACTGTCAGTTATTGGTCCCCAATGAATAGAATGGGACTGGGAACCACATGGTTAATTGGATTGATGCTGTGGGAAGCTTTCATGATCATGCAAAAACAGTGCAGGGCTGGGTGAGGGACAGCCAGTCTGATACAACCGTCCCCTGACCTGGTTGGTTTTAAATAAATGGCGCTAACGGCACTGTACAGCGGTTAGTTTTACGGCACACATTCACTGTGGTCACTCAGGATTGCACTCTTAAACTTTAGCACACCAGTAAATTCAAACTGTAGTATACATAATGTCAGCACACAAATCAAATTCAGACTTTACTGACATCATACTGAACGGGATTATTTTTCTATTTGGGACAGAACGCCACTGGATTTTGGTGCCTGTAAAACAAAGTTATTGAAAAACAGATGTATGCAAGACATTCTTCTATGCAAAACTCATAGCATTGTTCAGGGTTCCCGTTATCAAGCTGCAATCATTCAATCTTTATAATAGGCCTGCAGTCCCTTGTAGTGTCTAGAATCAGTGTGCTATCACTCCCTGTGTTATCAGGCAATCCAATGCAAGTGAAGAGAAGACATTACAAACTGGTGTTTCTGTTTCATCTGTGGCTGTGGAAAGCTGGATTTAAACTCAGGGTTCAAAATGTTACAGTACAGCAACCGACACAGAACAAGAATGTCTCTCAGCATGCATCACTCAGCCAGATCAATCACACACACACACACACACACACACACACACACACTCCTTTGCATGTTGACATGGCTCCACTGCACTGCTTGTGAATGTAACCAATAGGCTTTCCCAAGGAAATCTGACAGTCGGAGACCAGGTGTCATTTTACTTCACAAGGGTTCAACTGTTTTGCTCTCCAGTAAATCACTCAGAGTACCGAGTGCATAACAAGCATTAAAGCTAGTTCTGAAACAGCGAGAGCCATTGACTGCCTTCTCTCCCTCGCCATGGGAGAATTCCACAGGGTCAGGGACCCAGCCCTGACAGGAAACCAATGTTTTCAGAAGGAACTAACTCCATGAAACAGGACTGGGAGGATACAGTACACTGGCCTGGCCTCTCTCCTACAGCAGCATACAGGACTGTACCAGGACTCCCAGTTCCACCCTATACAGTGAGCTTGTGAGTAGAGCTGAGTTTGTAACATGGTTTGACGGGATCTCTACTAATATTAAGCCAGTGGTTTAAAAACTCTGGAGTGAGCAAACCACAAAAACAACTATTTTGAGCAAGTAGTACTGCAGATGTGTTTATTTACAACAGTACACTGTGGTTTACAGAGCTCATAGACACACACAAACAGCGTAATGATAAAGCTATAGTGTGAGTGTAAATCAACCTTCTCTATTGTATTCAAACCCTTTTCCCTGCAGCACAGCCCCCACAGTAGTCTTGTATGGTTGGAGCAGCCGCAGCTCACTGCCCTCTCTCACAATAGAAGCTCCAGGCCTGGTAAATCAGGTCAGTGACAACACACTCCAGATCCCACAGTGCTCTACACACCCCTGGGACTGGGAGGGGCGGGGGAAGGGGGACACACTGCCAAATTCATCATTCCCTTCCAACATTTTCCTTGCAGTGCTACAGGAGGACCTACAACACACAGACTAAACCACAAAGCTTTATGTCACTTGTGTATAGGAGCAAAGCCTCACTTCACAATTCAGACTCATTCTCAGATCTTAATATAATCCACATGAAAATGCTCATGTTGCAGTTACACATACAGTCAGAACAAACACAGGTGATAAAAGGGGTTCCAAGCTAACAAACATGTACGAGTTTTGAGGTTTGTACAATGTCACTGGCTTGCTACAAGACCTCCTGCACCTTTAATTTGGAGGATGAATAATGTTTTAAAACACAGTGTGGCACTGAACAATAGGTAGGTCAGCTAATTAAATAGTCTGGATACATTTACATTGTAAGCCACAAGTGAAAAGTTGTCTCTTCCTATTTGGCAGGCAGGATAACTCCTCCTGTGAAATCCTTGTGCCATTGCCAATTACAGCACAATACACAGCTAGTCTTTGAAGTTCAGGCTGCACAACAAGAGAAATGTATTATGTATGTCCCGTACATATGGCAGCTGGACCACAGAGCATCAGAGATGTGTAACAAATGGACAGTAGAATTCCATGACCACCATGGTTTATACAAGGCAGCCATGTGGCTCATTGGTCCCTGGACAGGGGGGCTGGCAGATAGTACCAAGAGGAGAGGGGGGGGGGGGGTTCACATACAGAACTATTCTCTTCCTTGACACCTGAAAAAGCAGTTCTCCATGACTGGGGATACATGTATTGGGTTTTTGAGAATGTAACACTTGGGCTACTATTGTAGATTGACAGCACTACACAGACTCATTGGGTGGAAGCCCTCAGTCAGTCATAGGGTCCCATGAGATACTGATTGAAGCTGTACAAACACCATCTCTGCAATGCACTGGCTCTGTGCCTTTCCCCCCACTCCTCCAGGACCGCAGTAACTATGTACGTTTTTAATAGAACCCTATATTGTATTTTCTGTTTAAAAAAAAATAAATACATAAAAAGGGTTTGGAGAAATTCCACAGATCTTTTTCGAAGGAAGCCAGAACCGTGGATTGAGTTTCTATTTCTCTTTAAAACAACAAGCAACGAGTTCCAAGAACCTCAAATTATTCAGCCAGAGATTTTTCCTAAGCAGGCAGTCAGTGCAATCAGTTCAGTCAATCCTGTTGCGCAAGAGATTCTGTTCGTCGGGCCCCATTCAGAACAGCTGGGTTATGACAGGCTTTTGCACTGCTGCAGCGATGCTCATCTGCCAAAAAAGAACCATGCTTGTGTTCTGCACAGTCTCTGTAATCAGAGCAGCCACCACTCTGTTCAACGGACCCTTTTACACCAAAAAGGACCATTTTATTTCAAGCCATTTCC
This sequence comes from Acipenser ruthenus, assembly GCF_902713425.1. Classification (NCBI taxonomy): domain Eukaryota; kingdom Metazoa; phylum Chordata; class Actinopteri; order Acipenseriformes; family Acipenseridae; genus Acipenser; species Acipenser ruthenus. The sequence goes on from NC_081199.1 coordinate 7,330,725, forward strand.
TGCTCATTTGGTATTCCAATTGATTTACTTTGCCAGTTTTGTAACCAACACCAGCCATGGAGATACTAACAAAACAACAACAGTGCTTGCCTGAATAACTGGTTTTAGAAATAGGAGCACTGCAAGGTGCTGTACAACAATACAATCAAAACTGTGAATGGTAGTCTTGCTGTACTTTTATCCCCAATTAAACACAGAAAATTGCTATGCATAACACTGACTTATGGAGCCAGGAATTCAAATGTATGCCATAAAATGAGCTGCAAGAATTGACGTTATTTGTATGGTTTTAAAAGATAGTTTCATACCGTAAACAAGCGACACAGCAGATTACGTCATTCCACATTACATTCAACATGCGGACAGTGCAGTTAGAAACACTGTAAGTAGCTTTTAATGTAAACCCAGACAGACAGTTTCATCAGTGTGCAAGTCCAAAAGCAGACAGCCCTGTACTGCCTCAGACATTTAGCACAATGCAAAGAATCCATGGATTTTGAACAGCAACTTAGGCAATTACAATTACGTGGCTAAGAGGAGAAATATGTCAACAGCTGAGTTCTTTAAACGCCTTTTGACTCCAACCCATAAAATGTGACTCTACATGTTATTTTTAATTGTAAAGCAAGGCAGTGCATTCAGTCTTTTACAGTAGAGTGTCTATTGGGTGGGGATAAATACAGTAAGATGCATGTAGTCATGAAACCAGAAGTTGCCTTGGGACGTGACATCAGCAGGTACAGTTTCTTATGAGACAGGTGTGTGTCTCATTTCCACTCATGAACCATGGGGGAGACATTAAGAACTGGTTCCAGCACAAAGGATACAAATAAGATAATACAAGGCTGTTTCTTTATTTTTTGGGAGTCACAAAACAGTACCCTTTAAGAGACTGCATGTAACAATTATTGAAAACCTCAACACTTATTTATTATTAGTTTTGTGAGTTTCATCATTCATATAATTGACCTTACAGGTAGAATGTTTACTAGTCATAAGGTAAAAGAACAGTACTTTCTCTTTTACAACATGTTAATAATTCCCATTTTAACTGTGTAACAATGGTTACTCCAGGTGTGTTATTTTGAGTCATGCTCTTATTTTAAATAACCTATTAATATCAAATGCAAACAGGATGTAAACAATATGTTTACTGTGCAGTTGCTGAGCTTATTAAACATCTATCATCAGTACCTAACCAAATATGCATATCAATAACCTTAACTGACATACTTAACTGTAACGTTCCCACTTTCCGTTGAAACCCTTTAAAAACCTGTAATACAGGCTACATTAATACCTTGGATTTTCACCAGGGCTTTATCTGAATCTACAGTATACAATGTGCTACATAATATCTGTATATAACCATGACACTGGAGCAATTCCAAAAAAGTGATCATACAGAAAAAGAGGGAGGAGATTGCAAGATCTTACTCATACAATACATCACACCTCCAGTACAGTAATCACAGATCTCCTTGTCCATGTCCCAAAAACCTAGAAGAAAGCATATTCTGCTAAAAAAAACAATTGTAATCCCACACAAGACTGGGCTGGGGCGCCTGCACATACCTGCCCAAGCCAACAGCTACAACAACTTAATCTGTAAACAATAGCATTAAACGTTATATACAGTATGTGTATTTGTACCTATCATTACTACTTGGTAGAATAAATGATAATGTGTGGAGCGATTAATTAAATGACCTAGGTCTGGTATACAGTCACTTCAACTTGCCAACCATAAAACTAGTACTACAGTCTAACGTAGACAACTGGAGAAAGACCACCATCCCAACCCCGGTACAGCTACATTAAAAAAACACAGGAGAAAGTACCACTACATCTATTCTATATTACAGCACATGCAAAACAAAATAAATACGTACAGTTTTGTACTTGTACGCAAGATTTCCACGTTCAAACTTGAGAAGTCTTGACCCAAAACAATATTACACAGATCTCGCTGCCGTACAAGCGACAGCAGCAGCAGCAGCAGCAGACGACTCGGCTCGACAGCAGTCTAAACTAACTGTACTGCTATGGATTTGCCACTCAAAAAGTAAACAGGCAGTATTCTGTGTTTAAAACGTTACACTGCAGCTAGCTGGGTGATCACATTGCATCGCGTTTCTCAAATTTAAAACTGTATAGTCGGTGCCTATCTGTATATTCAGCACTGGATGCTAGGTGGTGACTGTATTGTAAATATGCGTTGCAAGCGTACCTTGGAGGGTCCTTCTGCTTTAGTAATTATGGTCCGATCCGTGGTGTATTCCCGTAATTAAAAAATCCCGTTTTCTTTGTGTTTTCTCCTCCAGGCTCGGTTCTGCGTTTCTGTTAGTATCCCGTTTTCATGTTTGCTCCTGATTGATTTCACAGACACTAGACTAGAGCGCAGACCAGCGCTGTAATGCTAGAGCGTCACCACGCCAGTACTCCACAGTCGCTTGGAATCATGGGACACTGACTGATTGGAATTGGATACATGGTGTGCTTCGCCAGGGTTTTGTAGGTAAAATGACGGTTTGCAAATTAATGTTTTAGATACATGATTTGTAAGACTCTACAGTTTCCACTTGCTTTTTTTCTGTGTATGCAGTGGTATGTCATGTTTTTTATTTGTCCAAAATAAATACTTCATTGAAATGTTATACACAATTAATTTCCACTTTTTCTCAGTTTCAGGGATTGTACAATATAAGAGAATATGACATCTGTTTTATTAATTCGTTTTTTTAAAAGTAAAACAGAAGGAATAAAATGAATTGGTTGGCACACCTTCCATTTTATATGAATATGAAATGGAAAAACATTGAATTCACAAAACCATTTTCTGGATTTTGAATTTTTAAAAAATGCCTGTTTCATGGTGCGTGGACGTAACACTAGTCCGTATTCATATGTACATTGCTGCCTTATCCCTTAATATTCAGATTTTGCGGTACAAAGTGGGTAGGGCTCGAGCTTTGATGTCTGGCTGCTTTGTTAAGTGAGTGTAAAGTGTATTCACAGATGTTAATCAGATGTTAAGAGTTCATTATAACATGCTGTGCTTTGATCACAAGCTGAAGATTTGAAATCGGGAGATAATTTATCATATTTTTTAAATGATTCGATTCCCTACAGTTCCATTTATTTGAATTGTTGTGTTATGTGTTTCTGTCCGAGATTGTTGTACAGTATTATTCTATAATTCCACTTGTGTGGAATCGATATAAAAACATTATGACCCACATACTACCACTACCACTTACTATTCAGGGATACCAAGGTATTTAGTAAGTAAAGGATCAGAGTGAGGAAAAATATGCAGTAAAATCGCTATCCTCAGTAGTTGTGTAAATAATTTGTCGTTTCCATAATTTGTGTCAGTCCTCTCTCTATATTGCCACATTTTTATGGGTGTATCTCACAGACCATTGTAGCTGCATCCATAAATCAGAAATATGAAAACAAAATGATTGTGGGTGATGTGGTTTTTGGATTCAGAGTTTGTGTATCATTTATTTCCATTGCAACCCCATGTGTAGTTTTTAAAATGTTCAGAGAGAGACGGAGACAGTGAGTTACATATACAGGAGTTTTTATTTAACATTTGGTGTACAAACACAGGCTACAAACGCCTTAAGAATGATTTTTCTAGTTTTTTCCTTCCAAGTACAGTGTTTGTTATCCCTTTTTTACAGCTACATTTTGTCAGAACACAATTGTTTAACAAAAGGAAATAATAAAAAGACATTCATTTGTATCCCCTTCACTGCCCCATACATATCCTCTTCAGATAGTAGAGTTTGACAACACAAAGTAAGAAATCTCTGGAACAAAAGAACCATTTACAGGAATTTGCAGAATGTGGTTAGACAGAGCCAGGGCTATTGCCTACAAAGTGTATCCTGAACACAGAAAGCAAGAACACATATGTGCATTTAATAAACTTTTCTACACGTTATAATTGTCATTATTACTAAATTATATCATTTAATTTCGATTCATACTTTAATAAATAAACCCAAGAACCCTGGGCTATACAGGTTTTATGACAGGTATGAAAACAACAAACAAACTAGAAAATATTAACGGGCCAGAGGGATATTTTCTTTTTATTGTACAGAACTTCTTTTAAAAACTTCATTAAAATATCTCTTAATACACCCATGCGTTTCCAGTATGTAAAATAATAACAATATAATGTACCCCAACAGTGCTCTCTATATTTCAAATATCTTTCTTTTTATTTTGTGTGGCTTCACAGTAAATATATGGAATGATAAGTTACAAAAAATATATAAAGCTATACAATTTGAACACGGAAACACTGATAGGCGAATCATCTGAATAGCTAATGTGGTTTATTAGTGAGTGTTTCACACTTGAAACTATCTTTAAAGCACACAGTGCTGCTCCAGTAACACAACAATGACCACTGAAGAAAGATTGGTGCAACACATATCGGTAATTAGTAAAACCAAACGAGCAATATATACCAAAATGAGGTACTGGCTGCTCTAATTGTAGTTATACTGCTTCCACCTGTGTGGATTCCTGGTCTAAAATTGCAGTTAAACTATTTGAGGGTATAATATGTAAAGAAAAACAAATATGACCAACTTTTATAGGCAGTGTTAGCAACACCCTGCATTCATAAATAAACAGCTGAATTAAATCAATATTACAGCAGCGCTATAACTGTGACAGCGCTATAGTGTCATTAAAAAACACTGTATGGTGCAATAATGAAATAATCATGCCATAACGGCTATAGGAATGCTCTATTGGAATGCTGTGTTTTTTGTTTTTGATTCTTAGTGGTCCAGTTTGACCACTTTATTAAAATTGCTACTCACTAATAAACCGCCCTGGTGCAGTGTGCAAGGTCTAGCTGAGTAAGAAGTTGATGTCATGGTTGTTGAGTGCTAAGTCACCGGAAAACACTGAAGTACAGGCTAAAGGAAAAACACAACATGAAATGACATCCTGAACATTGTTCTGGTACTTAAGACTTCCAGCAAGAAAGAGGTTAGCTAAGATGCAAGTTACTGGATCACACAAAGTGAACCAGCTTACAGAGCACGGACAGCGCAGCAAAAAAGGGACATTTTGCTAATAAATCAACACTTTGTGTTGGTCTAAAAGGTAGTATAGATGCTAGAAATGTTTTGAGGATTAGTATAATCTTAGCTGTGCTTATTTTGTTAAATCAAAGTTCATCTTAACTGGATAAAATATAGACTGCACAGTCCCTTATAGCTAATGCCACTGAATCACTGAGATATATTAGTATTAGATGCAGTATCTCTTTTTTTATCACCAAAAAACACAATGTTGGCATATCCCTCAATATGATATTATAAACTGTGTTGGATTCTTAAATTATTTACTTTTTTTTTCACGAAAGAGACACCAAATATGTTTTTAAGGAAAATATTGAAATCATCCTTCAGTTCACTTATTTTGGGTTGAAATATGTTACTGTCAGAAAGCTGAAGTACAAATCTAAATGAGCTGTATTCAACGTGGTCATTACATCCTCCACATTCCATGGGTTCAGATTAACATGTGTTGAATATACAGAGGCTTTTTCTATTTACTTTTGCTGAAAAGTACTGCAGGGGATACAGACTGCATCTTACAAGAGATACTGCATCAACACAATGCAAAGGAGAATGGCAGTTAAGTTTGCCAGTTTTGCCCTTCAACAATTATTATTAAACATTATAATGTTTTACCATCCCGCCCAAAATATCCAGCTTTGGGTAAAACAACAGAAACTACTATTGGGTTTAATATAAGGTAAAAAAAAATAAATTAAAAAAAAGTGAAATCAACATGCCTGCATGTTAAATAGAGTTGCAAGGATATCACTGTACTAATATAGCAATCATTTCTTACTAATAATAGCAAAATAATTAAAAAGCGTTTATTTATTTCTGACGGAACACCCCGTATTTTAACATTAAATGTTTCTATATTCTGAAGAAAGGACAGTAAAGTAAATTGGCACAGTTAGGTATTGCTTTCATGTTATTCTTCAGCAAACTGCCAGCAAAGAAAGGTCAACAGAAAACAAACTATATATACATATACAGGGCGATTACAAAGTACGTTTACCACACACACTATATATATATATATACTGCAGCATCCCTTTGGTGAAAGTTGCTAGCTATTGTACTTTGTGAGCTCAAGGTAACCAAATAAGAAATTACAGCACTTCTCACAATTTGTAATGTATTAATGGCCATCTTTATACATCTCTCCCCACAATCAAATGTTCTAGTGGGTCATTTCAGTGCAGCTATATTCCCTCACAGCCCCATCAGTCTATACTATGGCAATTAATATGTATCAAGCTACACCAGTAAAAGAGTAAACACAATGTCATTTTCATTTCTACTTTATAGCTCCCTGACTATTTGATATTTTTTGTAAATCATTGCGAGTGGTTCAGGGTTCTGTTGCTCAGATACTAGAGTTCTTATCATCCTGTAGATTCCCGCTCTAGAGGTGAAAGGTCACATCGTCACGTGATTTGAATGAAGAAGGCTGTGCAGTCCAGGATTCTTAGACAAGCCACTCAAAGACAGGTAAAGACGGATTTAAAAGAACTCAATATGGGCGCAACAGAACTCAGCATGTGAACACTGTAAAATAGTCAGGGAGATGTATTTGAAGCTACAGTACTCACTCTTTAAAGAATCTGGCCTGTTTTAAAACATAAACTGTACACAGTCCACCTTGACTTGAGTTCGACAGCCCTGTAGAGGTTCTGTTTAGCCGAATTCAGCCCCCCAACACACATACAGATACAGTACTGTGTGGGATACCCCAAGCTCTCCCTCTCAGGAGCAGAACTGTCCACTCTGTCACAGAGGAAGAATACCCCAAAAAAACAACTGAGAAATGGAAACGTGCCCCAAGTCAAGCACAGATATACACTCCCTGCACAGCCCTAAACTAGTGGCTTCAAGACTGAAGACTGTGTGTGTTTTAAATGATAGTCTCCATGAGAAAACACACATAGCATTGCCACAATAACCAGGAAGCTTTTGAAATTACTTCCAGGTAATGGAAAGAGGCTTCTTTTGTTGTCCGTATTCCAGGTTCCCAGGCTTTCAGTTTAGGAATCACTTCTAGTTTTTAGTTTAGACGGATATTATCATGCATTTATTATTTTAAGACAAACTGTAAAAAAATATATTCCATTAAATATAAGGCATATCTTTACCCAAGATATGTTCCTGAACACATTTAGTTTCTACCTTGGTCCTCTGCACAGTTTACAATAACTTCGCAAGAAGGGATTGCTCTGGGTTTTTTGTTATACGGCACAGAACTGCTAGGCCCGTAACGTTTGATTTTAACAAACTGAAAATAAAATCTACACAACGTTTTTGGCAGTGCTTCATATTAAACTTCAAATAAAAACCAAGAGTCGTAGTCATTGAGCAAGCAAAACAAAAAAGGAGAAGCTAAAATATAGATTTTCTGTGTCATTTCTTTCTCCAAACTATTCGGAAAACCTTGATGTTATTCGAAAACACACTTTTCAAAGTACTGCCGAAATATTATAGTTCTAATTTCAAAGATATACTGTATGCCTACTACAGAATGCTTGGCAATACTACAGGATGCTATAGTAATCCTCCTTTGCCCTCCTTACAGGATTTCTGGAAATAACTGTACTGACAACACACAATTCTTTACCGAGTCTCTTCATGTGAGTATATTTAAACAGGGTATGCCTGTGAGCCGGTATGCTCCTGTTCTAACAAGCTCCCGTGCCCTCATGCTATAACAATCTGAACTGTACATGAATACAGGACTTCTATTACTAGGTCTGGAACAGACGCTACCCCACTGGGCTCTCTATCTGCCAAAGGCTAAAATAAACTGGAAACATTCACCTGTATCCTATACAAAGAAACCTTGATTCTTTCAAATATGATATGATGGGTTTTACCTTTTTTTTTTAGTATACACTATAGTATTATATAGCTTATATTTTTTCCCTTCCCACTAGAACAAAAAAAAAAAAAGGATATTGTGGCACCTTTTCCCCCTTTAATGTGTTTTTGTTTACCTTTGAGTCTTTTTTGATATTGGCTACATCTGTTGGAAAATTGGTGTGCATGTATTAAAAGAAAAATCCATTTTAAAATTAAAGTGCACGGTCTGTGGGTTTGTCTTAAATACCGGACTCTACACGTGATACTTAAGACAACTTACTGTTTAGGTGGGCATTGGCAGCTCACTGAAGAATTTCAAGTACAGTCTACTAGCATCTCTGTTACTTCAAATAATATACATCTCTCTGTTTAAATCAACTGTGATTGACCATGACTTCGGCCGTATTAAATATACTATACCATGTATGGTGCACTTTGTAACTTACGACACTGCAGTTGAACTAACACGCTACAAAAGACTATCATACAGTATCGGAACTGTCCACCACCTATGCATTTAGGTGACTCTCAAAACAAACCTAAAACACGAACAGGGAATATTTGTTTAGTTTATTCTAGTTTAAATTATCTTCTTTCTAGTGTACAGCTTAATCATTTAAAAAAAATTCGAACAAAACAAAAATATCTTCCAGGCATGGAATGCATTTCCATCAGACTATACATGAATCAAGTTATGATGCACCTGAATTGAACACTGCTTTCTCTAAGCTTTTCTTCCATCTTGTTCAGTTATTGAACGCTTCGCTAACACCCTCTAGTGGCTATAAAATGTACACAACTTTGGGTCCCTGGTTCCAACTACGAAAAATATAGCAAGGTCTCTTTCCATGTAGAACGTCTTCAGGTTGAAGCAGTCTGGAGGCTATGGTGAGGTTCCGCACCAGTTCAGTTGTTCGGTCCTCTGGATTGTGATCCACTTCCTCAGATTAAGCGAGTGCTCTCAGTCAGGGCTAGACCTCGGTGGAGAAGAGGATGCTCTGCCGCTTGCTGTCCGGAGTGGGAATGGTCTCCAGCTGCAGGAAGTACAGTAAGACTTGGACCTGGACATAAAGAGACAGAGGGAGTATAAGGTGCTGCAATGGAATCCATCAGTCTAGATCATGCTCCCTCCTGCAACAGTGCAGAGGGAGTGTGATCTGGACACACCGTGATGTTTAGAAGAGAAATTCTCTTTTTCCTGGCAAACGCTCCAGAGTAACAGCTGAGCAATGTATTCCCCCAGGTGATTCCCCCAGCAAAGGTAAAGTAAGGAGTTATTGTAAAAACTGAAGAAGCACTTGCTGCTTTTCCTCGCCAATTATTTTCTCTCACAAATGTACAAATGTTTTCCCTATTCCTAAAATTCAAGTTACCCTCCTGTTAGGTTGAGATTCTGGCTGCAGCCGTCATATTAAAAAATAACCGAAGGTGGCACAATCTTGATTTCTTGTGTATATGTAATAAAAAGAAAACGATATATATATATATATATATATATATATATATATATATATATATATATATATATATATATATATAATTGTAACATGCTAAGCGGTAACCTCTGTTGGTTCAAATAGACCTGGAACATGCTGATTAGGAGGGCCAGACAAAAGCAGGGATACCTGTGACATGACCTCCAGGGACCAGCTGTCACTCATGGTGATTGGCTGCGTGGGATTGGCTGGAATCTTGCTGTCTTTCTCGGAGGGGCGGAGCAGCGTGGGCCCGAACACCGTGGCCAGATTGTGGAGGGACATTTTATTGATGATTTCATTCTCAGCCACTCTGAGAGACAAGACCAAAGAGACAACGTACAGTTAGGACAGAAAGACCTTAATGAGCTATCAAAGCCTTTAAAAACCCGACTCACAAAGCTTTAACTCACTTAAAGAATGTTTTACTTAGGAACAAAATACAAGTTTAATATTCAAAATGTTACTTTTTCTGGACTGTTGATTAAGAACAGTTTCACGAATATCAAACGGATATTACAGTAATTTAAGTCCACCGAAAGCTGCTTCTTGCTAGCTTTATAACTTAACTGTGGTAATATGGTACAGATTTAACGCCACAGGGCCAATTGAGATATTAATTAATGATTTAAAAGGGCAAGGATTGGAGAACAGCACCTTACCTCTTCAAATGGTCTAGCAGAAAGAGGAATGTGACAAGGTTGGGTTCCGGTAGAGACAGCAGCAGGTTTAGCATACAGCTCTCCTTCGCAACGCTGTCAGACAGAGCTGAAAGCAGACAGCTGTTTATTATCTCTAATATATACTGTAGTATTATATTATAAACTACGTACTAATATCGTTAAACAAATTAAAACCCACTCTGATCCACTCAAGAGCTGAACAATAACAAAAACAGAACAATAAACACACTAGTTAACATGTTAGTAAGCTACTAATTAACAGTTAAATACTCATTTATTTTTCTTTCAGCTACTATTTTTAACTGGTATATAGCATAGTCTATGCTTTAAATAAATAACATCAATGGCCTCTGCTGTTGGTAACCAATTATGCTGTGCCAATTTCAGCACCACCTACTAGTGTGAGTAAGTGTAGGTCACAGCAACCTGTTTTTGAGCTGAGGCCTGTCCAGTGTAGGGACTCACCAATCCCCCCGGCGAAGTTGGGGTACAGGTCGTCAGTGAAGAGGGGCTCCGGCAGCTCTCGGAAGTACAGCTTCAGGGTCCCCGCGATGGCGTTCACGTCCATCTCGCTCATCATCACAGACACGTCCTTGTTATCTGGGAGAAAAACAAACACACTCCACTTAGGAAAACAGGGAGAGATCTCCCACTTTCCCTGATTAAAAACTGTTTTAAATAAAGCCCAGTTTAGGGGCGAGCAAAATTACAATCAATGCAACTTAATAGTAAAAAGAAAAAACGAGTAATTACAGAAAGCATGATAATAGTAGAATTTTGTTGACCTACCCAAATCTAATCAGTTGTGACTTCCTGTACACAGGAAAATACTGCAGGGCCCAATGTCACATATTCAAATATGTATTGTACTGTTTGTTTATTTTGTTTAAATAAACTTGCACATGATATAATCGATTGCATGTGTTTTGGGGCAAAGCTTTAGTTTTTGATGTTAATTTGTTTCCATTATAAAAGTTTCCAGCGGTATACCAGGGTGAAAGCACAGGAAAGTGTAGTAAATAACTGCTACAAATGAAACAGGATGCTCAGAATTTCAGTCAGACACTTACTGGCATCGAAAGCAGCTTTCAAGGCCTGGATGTCAGTGGCCACTCCGGACACTCTGTAGATGCCCACTTCCTCCATGCCCCTCCGCTCGATCTCCTCCAAGCACTGACGCACAATGTAAGGCACCTTGGACCTCTCTCGTCTGGGGAGGGGGGAGAGCACAGCGTTACCAAACTGACCAGCTCCTCCCCCAGGACGAGGATTACATCCTTGTCTTGTTCCCCACAGGCCACTAACAAACAGCCACTTGGTTTAAACACATGCTAATGAGGGGAGATTAGCTTTTGGGATGTATTCCCTAGTAACCCATTCGAATTCCATTAGGCAAAGAAAAAATCCTGTCTGGAATGCCCAAATCATGGTTTATGTATCCAGCTCAGCGGTTATGGTTGTGTTGGTAATGAAGACGCCCCATATGTTAAACTCTTACTGTGACAGTGCTGCTTCACAAGCACATTAAAAACCCTGTTCCATCTGTTACACGACCCTGTACTCGCACTGCAAGACACATGGGTCTTCATTATATAGGCATACAGATGTCCCACTTCTTGTGATCTACAGTAAAGCAGCATTTGTATGTGCCACCGTTAAGTTCACTGATTACACATCTCTATAGTCGTTTATCATAGGAAATTCCCTGTTTACAAACAAGGATGTGTATCATCATCATCTCATTAGATTGGCAGCGTTAATCCGAGCAGTACAGCTTTCCTCAAGGATAAAAGAAACAATAAGGGCTCTGCTAACAGATCTCGTAACAGGTATCGCCATCAGGCTTTATAAGTACTACCCATAGGACTACTGCAAAGTCTGTTAAAATCAACCCATTTTAATACTTTCTAAAAGTTTCTTAGTAACATACATTCTCTGCCACGGCTGTAAATATAAAATTAGAGCGATCAGCATTAAGAAAAAGCAGATCACAAGGACCTGCATCCTCTACATGTCCATGTGAAAATGTAATTGTGAAATACAGACAGACAGATTCAGATTCTGGTATAATCACAATCATGAGCACTTCTCTAGATACAGGGATGAAATAAGAAACCTATTGCAGGGCAATGTCACCCATTCCAGCTTTTAATACGAGCTTGATTAGCCACAGTGTACAGGTAACAAGCTCAGGTGTGCCTCATTAAACTCAGAGTAAAACTAGGACTGGATCAAACTACTATGTAATGGGAGTCTTATTTCCATCCCTGAGACATAAGTGAAAATGTAACTGTGACATAGGGACACACACTGACAAGCAGATCTTTTTTGTGCTGAAGAATTCCCTAAGAATACGTGGGTCCGGTGGCATAGCTGCATTTAGAAAATAGGACCTGATCCGTTACTAGCAAGAAGGTGTGCTTGAAATATGTTAATAACACCAAATTAAAGTAAAAAAAAAAGAAAGGTTTTATTCCTAATGAAAGGGTGACCAGTGATAAGGTTGACAATTGATTTGAAAGCCTTGCTTATCCCTCCTGTAACCAGTCTATCTCTAGCACGGTATACACTGCTCATCACAGCTGTGTACTTACAGAAGAGGAGATTCAATAATCTCCTGTCTATTCCAAATGCTATTATCATTAAAGCACTTTCCCTGGGCCCCCGCGGCTGCACTGAGATAATGAGAAAAAAGTATCCTAACAGGATTAAACAGACTGGGGCTCTGATCCAGCAAGTCTGCTCTCAGGAGGTCCTGTACAGAGAACATGACCCTGTGGACTTTCTGCAGAAACAATATCCAGAGTCCCGGCATAGCAGCTGACCACAAAGAGTTTTCTAGTTCAAAAGTAATCATGGTTTTCATGGTTATGCTTTTAATAGCATCCTTTTCCTGTTTTTCTTTCTGGTCTGAAAAGAAAAGACCTCCGTTCATTCCAGGAACAGTTGGAAGGATTGTTTCAGAAGTGCTTCGATTTTTCCTTTTTGGTGTGAGGTGATTTTAAATACCGGAGCTAATGATCCCCTTTCCCTCACGGAAACTACAGAAACAAAAACCTCTTATTTTTCTCTTTGTTTTTCTTTGGATTTTCTGTGACACCTGATGGTTGAATATTGTAACTGAAGTGATTTTTGTAATTTTGTTTTTAAACAATGGTAAAGTCGACCCTGTTTGTCTCGACCATGTTGTCCCAAATTGTTTAATTAAACCTGAATTCAGGGCCTGGAGTAGTTATTACTTAATTTGACCTATTAAACGAAAGTCAAACGCCAAAAGGCTTTGTAATGGAGTTTAATGCTGCCATTCTGGTTGCTATCTGGCGATACTGATAAAGTTGAGAGGGCAGAGGAAGGTTTATCAAAGGAAGACAAACACAGGTTTTACTCACTTGGTTACTATGGCGATTTTAACCCCGAAGACCCCGGTCTGTTTTCGAGATGGCATTCTCTTCAAGCTGAACTCCCGGCTGGTAAACTTCATGGACAGCTTCACCTCAATCTGGAGGAGGAATCACATTCAAAAAGTCAACCCTGAAGCACAGTCAAGGAGTGGGCACTGCTGGGGTTGCTGCTGTTGTGTTGTGTGAAAGACGGACTGTTAATGACACACCTTTGTTTATAAAGCAATCTTGGGATAAATTATCATGCTACGTTGATATGATATCCTGTAGTGTTGTTAGGCTTTATTCATTTATGAATTCCATGTTCTAAAGTTCTCATTGATAACAAGAGCATTCAATTATTTTGCTCCTTGGTCCAGGAATAGTATCCAAAAGGATTTAGAAATGTACAATTTGATGTCTTCAAATAAATGTAGGTTTATGATTGATGACTACCTGCTCTTGTTTCAGATCATTACTTCCCTTTTATTTTGTACACTAGACATGATGATCTGTGCAAATGTTTCAGTTTGTGTGAAACAATGATTGCTGTGTATAGTTTTTAAGATTGTATTTTGTGACATCCATTTCTGCTGTCAAACAGGAGGCTAACAGATCTCAGGACTTCCACAATCGAGGGAAGAATTGACCACACAGCAAAAATATCAAACATCATTCATGGACCTGTTTAACCCTGACGGGAATCATGACAAGAGCGTTGCGATGTTTCTGACTCACCCCGTTCATCGATATCACTGTCCTCTGCCAGTCCTTGTCTTGTAGTGCCTGCGGATCCAGCTGAGGGGAAAACAAGAAAGGTAATTACTGTAGAGGGAACTATAGACCTCCATAGGGGGGTTCCACTGAGAAGCACCTTTTATATAACCATTGAAATGAACATAAACCACATGTTGCATTTAAACCCACAGCACGTATTCTAGAGGAACGAAGTAGAATAAATCTCATCATATCATCACCGCCCGCTAGCAATCTGAAAACTACGAAAGCTATTCAACTTAGAAGGCTGTGTGGTCCAGTGGTTAAAGAAACAGGCTTGTAACCAGGAGGTCCCCGGTTCAAATCCCACCTCAGCCACTGACTCATTTTGTGACCCTGAGCAAGTCACTCAACCTCCTTGTGCTCCGTCTTTCAGGTGAGACGTAGTTGTAAGTGACTCTGCAGCTGATGCATAGTTCACACACCCTAGTCTCTGTAAGTCGCATTGGATAAAGGCATCTGCTAAATAAACAAATAATAATAATAATAACTTTAACCCTAAACACTATAAAACTATTGAATTACTCCACTTTTAAAAGGCATCTGCTGTGGTCATGCAAAAAGTGACTGGAGTAGAGACAAACGATTCACTATATAGTAATCTTTCGACATACATATTTATAAATGAACATCATAGGCATGCTAATGGTAATAGGACTAAACACACTTCCCCTTGAATTCTGATGTTACCTAGTTGCATAGTGCCACCTGGTGGATGAATATAGTAATGCTTTTTGCTTTAAAATTAGCATTAGGAAGAAATGAATAACACAGAGATAACGCAAGTGGTTTTCAATTCAAAGGCCCGGTAAATTGCATAATCCGTTCAGCCTTCCATATAATAATCAGATCTCCCAAAGCTTGTTTTCTCTGGCACAGTGCAGTCGCATTCGGTGGGCTGTAAATATCTTGATATGAAAGGTTTTTAAATTGCTTTCCTGTTTATTTCTCTGCACATTGCTTCCATCACGAGCCCGGCTGACCTTTTCCATTCTCACTCTCTCTCCACAAACAGCATGCTGATCACTATTTATCTTGTGTGATTAGGTGTGCTGCATTTCCAACTCCATTACCGAGAGCAAACACCATCTTTCACAGCAATCACCCGGGGCCTGCTCATCGCCTCCACGCCCCATCCATTATTAACACTCAGATAACACACGCAGAGACACGTCTTTAGGGGCAAGGTCGACCATACAATATCTGCTGCGGTAATGATAACAAATGAATTTCTGGAGGCAGAAAGGATCTGAGGGCATTTTCTTGTATGGATATACAGTAGTAGCTGGGACGGCTTATCCACTGATCTGAAAACATCAAAAGCTTCTGGTTCCTCAGACCCGGATCCGGCACTAATCAGGGACTACCTTTGTTTATTAAACCAGCCGCGAGCGAGTTTAAAACATGCTTTGTGACTGTGTGTTTAATGCAATATTTTCTTAGTTCACTGTATGAAAACGGTGTGCAATGTGTTTACAGTGTGAGGAGGATACCTGGCCATTCTGCTTTGATAACTGCCTCTTATTTAAATTTAGGGAAGACGGGGCTGGCTGCTAGTGTAGTTGAGAGTGTTCCTAAGCCTGTCAGATCTGCAGTTGTACCCATTGGGACTGAATCTGACTTGCAACAGGGGGAATGCAAAAGAGCCAGCTGCCAGTGTTTCGGTATGGTTCATACCTTTCTCAAGGGAGCATGTGTTTAATACATTAAAGAATACATTTGCCTAACAAAATAAATCAACCACGCAAACAGATTTAAACTTACATGTTATTTCCCCAGTCAACAAACATACATACACATATGCAAATAAAATATAAATGAATAAATAAATAAGTAAAGAAAGGGTCATTAAAGTCATTTAGAATCTGGGAGCTTATGCCTGCTTTCAACCCCTCAGATAATCTGGGATTCCACATCTGCAATTTAAATGAACAGCCCAAGTGTAGTAGTAGGAGAGTTTAGCAGATTCATCTCTGTGCCCCACTTAGCTAGTCAGATTAACCCAGAAGGAGTTGCCAGTAACCGCTAACCCTCTTCTGAATGACACTGCACTACTGGATTTCTCTTCAGTTCTGTGAGGAGATACAAGAGGCTACTTCTAACCTGTACAAAAGCATACCCATTAAAAGAAGCCCCACCACCAGAGTAATACAGATGTTCAAAGCTGCACAACAAAGACATCAACTGCTGTCTTGTGGGGCTGTGCCGCAGGGCGGGGGAAAAGCAGACATTCTGCAAAGTAGTCATTTTATTAAAAGCTTTTTCCGGCATCTAGAACCACTACTATTATTAAATGACAATTGGTACACCTTTATAACACCTCCGAAAATGAATCGTGATCATTAAACGGCAGTCAAATATGTTAGGCTTTAAATGCTAGTAACTGTTAAGTGTAAGAATACATTACATATTTACATATGTACACAAATGTTGTGCTAATTGATAATGAAGAAACCTAACAGCAGGCAAGTTCACACGTTTATTCATAAGGTGTTTTAAATGCTGAAGAAATGAAACAGAATCAACTACAGTAAATCAACTCCTTTACAAAACTTTCTCTCACTAGCCCCTGGTTACGGAGCCATTAATATTACTGTACATGAAACCAATCAATCAACGGCACCTTTTGCTTCAGCAGTTTGCTCCGCACGCGACCCCACAGCCTGGCCCCGGTGCAGGAGCGTTTCTTCCCCGCGGGCGGCTCCTCGCCCTCCATGGAGCAGCCTTGCTGAAACTGGCTGCACGTCTCCTCCAGGGAGGGATCTGACACCCTCACTCCTGTCATCCTCCCGGCTCTGTCTCTCCTCAGCAATCCAGGCAGAGAACAATCTCCGAATTACAAACCACGCCCCTAAAGGTGCTCTTTTTAAAACCCAGCTGCGCAGCAAGTCTCCTTATTCTAGTAACACAGGCATACTTCGCAGTATTCCAATACCCCATCCACTAGCAGCTACCCTAGTCTCTCAGTCTCGAGTTCACAGCAGATCGATTGTCTCCTTTGTGTGGCATTCCCGATGGTCCGCCTTTGTGCCACACACTCCAGATGGGATACAGAGATTTAATACCCGGACAGTTTAAATCCTGGGACTCCTCTATCCTGATTACCAGCAGCTGCCAGCAGCCCGACACAGAGGTGGCAGAAGGGAGTGAACAATGCCCTGTTTCATCAGTGTCAGGTGCATCCTTCGAAGAAGCCGGGCTGCACACTCCTGTTTGCTTGTTTGCTATGCGGTTTCTTTAGAAGCTTAACCCTTTCCCTAATCCCCTGAGCAGCCCTGAACAATGCTTCGATGAGGATGCTCTCCTATTCACACACACACAGGCTATACTGCAGCGCTGACTGGACACACACACACACAGGCACACAAAGCAAAACTGCTTCTCCTGCGATTGTATCATGCTAATGATGTCAAAGGTTCAGTACAACAGGAGCTGGAAGTAGATAATTGTATAAACACTGCCTGGATTAGATGGAAATGTAATCTATAATGGATCTATATATATATTTTTTTTATCTCCAAGCCTGTAAACTGAGGATGGCTCGCATCCTTAAGACAAAAGGATAAAACTTGGTAACTGTATAAAATATTAGTTCATAAGCCTGCTGTTCAGAGATATTGCACAGTAGATACTGTACCCAATAAATGAGCAAACACATGTATATCATTGTTTTAAACATGTACCCTTATCCATCATATTTAACAATGGTACTTATAACCCATCCATACAGCACCTTTCCACAGTATGTACTGTAGGACTCCTTTATATTATGAATGATGTCAACCAAAGTAAAGCTATTACAGACTGGCCTATATATATATCTATCTATATATATATACAGTATATATATTCCTTGCATTATACACTCTAGACAGTGCTGGACGTTTTTTAAACATGACAGTCAATATTTCAATTGGCTTCACAGCTCCGCCTGAATCTTAATAGACTTCTACTGTCTCTCCTGAATGCAAATTTAAATTAATTTAGAAAGGTAATCAATTGGCAACAAGACCAGACATAATAATATTGGATTGGGAATTTATCAAATAACATCTAAAATAGCACACAGTATTAGGAATACAATTTCAAAAATCTATCCACGTGTCCAGTTACTTTTGATATGGCCAGTTTATTTGTCATAATATATATATATATATATACACACACACACACACACCAGTATATAGTGATAGAATAAAAAAAAACTGTTCTTCATTTGCTCAATAAAATATAAGCCTCTTAAAAAACAAACACCATCAAAACAATGCAAAATCTTTTCAGTTCTAATACTCTTCAGTCAAACGCACAGGCTTCCAAACAACTCCTATTCATATTTAAGCACTTTAATCTTCTTAAATGAGTGCCTGCAGCAGCGGCACAGATGTGCTGGGAGATCCAGGGCTCCTCGCAGCAATGAGAAGCACAGCTCAGAGCCAGTGGAATACACAGCCTCAGCTTCCCATTAAAACCCAGCTTCCTTCCCTGTCTCCACGTCACGCGGCTCTGCCAGCTGGATTCTCATTCATAGGCTGGACTCCATACAAGTGGAGCTCAACGTACCAATGTAGGAGTCTGTATCTACCGGCCCCTGCACCAAGACCCTGCTGAGTTGCCATGGGTTTAGAGTAGATTTTCAAGATGGAGTTTATCAATTAATCCCACTTTGGCCAGTCCCAGCAATATATCACTATCCCATTGGTCTACTTAGACCATAACAAACCATTACAGCTTGTGTTGGATAGTATTACTTCATTCACCCAGCAGATACTTGACAATCAGAATGTTTCAATGGCAACGCTGTTACAATTGGATGGACTGTGCCAGAATGCAGTTAAATGCATGCTAAAAAGGGTAGATATTCACATAATGAAGCCCAGATACCAGAAAGGGTGAACTCTTTAGAAATGCTGGATGCATTTAAATGCTACTTTAATCTTGGATAACATCTGCACATGTGAGAAGGAACTGCTGAGTTTTAAAATGGTTTAGAAGTTTAACATTATACATTTTTACATGATAATGTGTTAACTGTGTAAATTGTCGCTAATCCGAATTGATCTATAATCCAAACCATGCAATCCTAATGAAATGCCTGCTGATAACAGATCCATCAAGATCGTCCTATAAGTGGTGTACAAAACATTTACAGCCATCTCTGAGTTTTTAATTTAAAGTGTTCTTACTTTTTTTAATGAAATGTATGTATCAAAAACATAAAACAAAGGCTAGATGTGGCATTTTTCATATGGTACAGATTGTGATCAGAAGAAATTACTAATCTGAACAGGGTCTGTTCTAAACTGGGTCAGTCTACAGTACCTGCTATTTATCACAGTGTTGTTATTGTTTTCCACGTAGATCACTTTGCTGAACGATTCATCATATCATATACTTGCAGTGCCGATTTTATTTTTCTACTGGCAAAACATCTTAATTACCGAAGCAGTTTTCTTAGGGGACACAACTCCAGATTGAAAATGAGCTTCTCTTAACAATAGGGACTAAAATTATCTCCTGAATAACAAACAAGTTTTGTTTAAAAGCAAGTCTCCTCAGGTGCGTCACTCTGACAGCTTAGGGCCCTGCCCTGCGACGCTCCTGCCCCCAGCTCTGTCCCCGTTGGTAACCGTTGTCATGGAAACAGCAAGGTTCTGAGCCTCCCTGCAGCCGCAACGACGGCCCGTCTCCCCACACAGGGCAGCCAGCACACATCCAACACTGAATCAGCCTGCTCAGTGACTACTGTCTAACAGACTTATTAAGAAGAAGCCAGCTCCTGTAAACACAAGGGTCTGATTAAACCAGGTGCAGACGTATCCCATGCGAAGGATATAAACAGCAACCTGAACACTCTCCTTCTGTGATCTACAAGGACTGAGTGTTCAAGGCTGTAACAACGTCCATGAAAACTTTGATCAAACACATGCAAACAGCCAACCAATTACAAATGCAAGTCGCCATGGCATTTTAACACCTCATCCACATTTCTGACAGGTGCTACTAAGCAAAGATAACAGCATTAAAAAGCTAGTTTCACACGATGTCTGTGTGAACGGTGCTTTGTAAATCAATACTGAGAACAAACGATGAGGATGAGTCAAGGTTGAAGCTTCATGCATACCTATAAAACAATCAATAATGCTGAATCTGGAAATACTAAAATAAACTAAATAAATTCAATGACCAAAGACAAGAAGTCTAAAAGACATTGAAAAAAGACAAAATGTTTCCTACTGAATTTATTCCGTTTAAATTTAGTATTTCTAAGTTTACCGTAACACCATGAAATATCACCATTTTATAATCTCCAATAAGGAGCTGCCAGCTACAGCTCTTTTGAAACAAACTGGCAATTATCTTTTGTGGCTCCTGGGAATTAATATGAATTTACTGTGCACTTCCTGATGAGAAGAAAAATCTTCTTACTATTTATACTCTAGAGAATTTAAAACTCATAGTTTTTAGCTGCCCTCCAGGTTAGTGCAGGTTGATTGCAGCATTCCTTTCTCAGCTGGTTGGAGCTCAAGTCTAGACACCAGTCTGAAACATGTACCTGGGGGCTGACACTGTGGCTTGTGAACAGGGGCGAGACAAACCCAATAATCAGTTTAATCCCAATAGGGCTATAGTTACCAGATTGGTCCCAGGGTTCTCTATCTTCAGAGGGGATATGAAGAACCGCCCACCACTGTGAGCCTGTTGACGGGACAGAACCCATACTGCTGTAAACAGTGTGTGTATGAGAATGCAAGGTTGGCAGGGATGGGGTTAAATCTATCCGTGCCAACCATCACAGGTGTGGCCATTCCCCAGTTAAGTAACTGGTGCTAATTGGGGAGTGGCCACATGTATAAAAGGAACCAGAAATCCTTTGATTGTTAAGAGTAGTTTGGGGGTGAGTGTTTGTGCTGTGATTTTTGTTTAAACCTTTTAGTTTGGCCATCGTGCTAGTTTGTTTAGGGTAGCGTCACGGCCCAAGCTGTTACCAGCAGGAAAGAGACCCAGAGACAGAAAGCTGCAGTTTAAGCACTAGAGTGCACATTTAATAAACAAAACAACAAATAAACAGGAACAAACTGGCACGAGGGCCAAAATAAAAGGTTTCAACAAAAGAATTACTATGTGCAGGCTGGGCATTAGCCTTTACTACCACATTGATAAACAATAAACAGGGCTTCTGCCCTGCCACACACCCTCAGGGCTTAAAGGGTACATAAGGACCTTTTTATTTTATTGTGTTACATGTTCCCATGTGTTGCTACAACTGTTTAAGGTGTGTGTATTGTTTTAATTTTTTTTTTTAATTTACATTTTTACCACTTTTTAAACTTTTAAATTGCATTCCCTGCCTCAAGATGGCTTCACATGTACCCCCATGGACCTCTCAGAAGTACATTTCCCATCATCCTCCTGCTCACATATGTAACTGAGATGGATTTACCAGTGAGCAGGAGGATGATGGGAAATGTAGTTCTGAGAGGTCCATGCAGGTACATGTGAAGCTAGGTCAAACTATAAGAAATGAAGTCAAGTAGACAAACGGATGAACATTTGAATGTATAAACTCTTCACACTGCTAAATAAAGCAAGGCCCGTTGTGAAATAAAGCAGTCGTTTTCCATGTTCACATTAAGAGAGCAAATATGTTTTCATCAGCAGTCATTTATTATGTCTCATGGAAAGAATGACCCCCCCCCCCCGTCCCAATTCATTATTTTGAATCCATACCATGTTAGAATTGCCTTTATCCCTCGATGTGGATATTTTATAGGCGCAATGCCAGAGAGACAGCGCTTAGACAGCACTCCGCTGCATTGAGACAGCTCCCCGCCTGTCCTGTCACCCCTAGACAAGACACTGCATTCATTACAGCTGCCTTCAAGATGAGATTTGCTCGGCAACACAGAATACTGAGTTCCATGAAGACAACCATCCTTAACCCAGCTCTAGCATTTCCTGTAAAACCCATAACCTCCAAGCACTGCAGGTGGAAAGAAGACTTTAAGGAAGGAGGAAGCTGGTGTGTATGCAGTGTAAACTACCCTATAGAGACTGTAAACAAACTGGACAGCTAACAAGGCCTGGTTTAGTGAGTAAAGGAAGCCTTACCTGGATCTGCCCCTTGCCCATGATTCTGTCTGTGCTCTCGCCGTCCTCTTTGTTGATTCTGGTTTTGTTGTAGCACTTCTCATAACACAGTAACCGCAGGGTCTGAGAGCCTTCCAACTCAATCTCAAACTCCTGGGAAAGGATGAGAAAGCGCAACGGTGAGATGCTCTTCCCTTTGCAGGGCAGTGTTTCAAGGGGATGGGTTTTACTATTCCCAGCTGACTGAACTTAGGGTTCAAATGCTTTTCAAACATGGAAAAACTCTCACATTTAAACATACTTGTATTTGTGAAAAAGAGAGAATTGCATTTCCATTTTGTTTTAAAGGGTTAAGTAAAAACAGGAGATAAAACAAAGAGGCAGGAAATCTTTCCTGTTAGAAATTGTGCTGCTGTGCTGTGCTGTGCTGTGCTGGGGACCAGCTAGAGTTGGGAATTGGAACACATGATTACAATACTCAAACTAATATATGTCCTACTGGGTGATACTCAGCCCAGTACAGCTTTACAGCAGTTACAATAATTTAGGAATGTAGATAACAATCACCTTTTACAGTAAAGAGACTCTTCAACCAGCATTGGTGTTTCTTGAACCAGAATGACCAGTGAAAAATGAGCGACCAGCTCAGACCAAGATAGACCCGTGCTGGTCATTGCTTGGATTTCCACAGGGGTTATCAAATCAACAGATACATATGAGTGGAAGAGAAACCGCTCCTAAAAGCAAGGCTCCAGATTGGACGTATACAAGCCTAGAATCAAAAACTCACCTCGTTCCAGTTAGGTTCCGTGGTGTCTCTGTACACTCGCGTCTTGGCCTTGTTCACAAAATAACCAAAGGAGTCCACTTCTAATGTGCAGTACAGATCTGTAAATGAGAGGCAAGCGTTTAGCCAAGACCATATCAATGCATATTTCCTATCACACTGAAAACAGGGTAATATCATGAACTGGGGAGGACCGGAAGGGAGATAGCCAGTTTAATAATGTATCTAAAACCAGCCCCCCAGCAAATCATAAAAACAGAATCCAATTCCATTAATCTGAATCAGTCAGAAAGGGTGAGTCTGGCTCTCCTTTTAATTACACTAGAACACAAAGGAATGGTGGAAAGACTCCCATTCCATCTCCTCTAGCATCTGTGCATGCTAATAAAACACAGTGCCAAGGAGTCCTATCAAGAGCACTTTGAACAATGCCAGAGCTGGAATACGACTGCAAATGTACGGTTTTAATGAATGCTTCTTGACAGATGCAGTACTAAACTATGTATTGTAAAACAGCTGAGGGCAATGAAAACTCCACTGAATGCCCTGATCGCTGGTTTTGGGGCTGTAAGTGTTGCACAGAAGGGACTGCTGATGGAACAGGCATTTGTAGACGTGCCATCAATGTATAGTGTTCCTTATAAAAAACAAATGTATAAGCTTTATGGTTAAGAACATGTCACTATGGTACAGCATGTTTAAAACCATAGTAATTACAATGGTACAATTATAGTATAACCACAGGACAAACTTCATAATTACTGTGCAATCTCTCTGACTGTGCAAATGAAATGGCGGACAATGCAGACAAATTAAACGGCGCTCTTAGAAACTCTTAGTAAGCTTACTTAAGCTCTGTTTAAGTCCGGAGGCTGAGTGTACAATTACATTCAGGAACCCATACAGTCCAGGAGATTCATCATCTGGGAAGAAACAAACAACACAGTTATTACAGACCAATCCAAACAGTTTACAACAGCAGATGTCTCTACCTACTCTAAGTAAAGAGGCCAAGCAAAAAAAAAACTCATGTAAAAATGGCATAAGAGCAGTGGCAGAAGGAAGGACTGACCCTGTGCCCTATTCCTAGCTGAAGGACAGGTAGTGCAGATACAGCATACACAGTCAGCAGCAAAGGCTCTTTTAATAGAAACAATGAAATGCAACACAGGATCCTGACTTGCAAAAACCTGAAGGGTATTGCTTTTAATAAGCCGAGCTGGCCCCTCCCACACCGCCTGGGACCCGCCCCCCTCCTACCTTCTTTATTGATCGTCAGCGGAATGTTGTGGACCGTCTGCAGCTTCACACACGAGTTAGTCAGCATCTGGAGCTCCACCGAGGTCAGGGAGAAGCTCTTGAAACCTGGAACAGCATTTCAACACATGTGAGGGGCTTTTCTTGAACAGCAGGATACAGAATGGCAAAGGCAAGGGCAAGGGCAATCCACGATACAGTAAAAGGAACAATCCTATTAGAATCGACAGTGGCAAATATAAATTCCACTACTGTTTAACTCATTATGACATGTCCCACTTGTACATGTTACGGCCAAATTCGGCCAATGACGTCAATGACCGGGCACTGTTGTCAGAGCCCAAGAGCAACGGCCAATGACAGCATTGGCCGATTTTCGGTCTTTGGCCGTAACATTCACACTGGCTGATTTCAAGTGCTGATAAATCAATTGTTTGTTCATCACAGTAAATAGATCACGTGTCCTCATTTGTAAGTGAAAGCAAGCAGCTTCTAAGAGCACGTGTCTGTTACTCATAACTCTTTACCACCGATTCATTGGCATGTTGGTCTGGGCTGTACCGCCCCACCCCAAGCACCCTGCCTTGAAGAATGCTGCTGTAACACCTACATTTCTTCTGCTGCTCCCGAATCATTTCTCTCCACTCCGCCCGCTCGTAGTCCGAAGAGATCAGGAACATGTAGCTCTGAAATTGAACAGGAAGGGAAAAGCTGTTAAAGCCAGCGCGTTCCTTTCAGTTCAGAGAGTACTTGTGGGGACACATGATTTTTCATGTGAAACCAATTAGGAAAGAGACCAGAGACACACGCATACGCAAGACTGGCAGGTTAATAGGTATAAACAGGATACTCAAGCACACCATTCTCTACTACAGTATATTGCAAGATCAGGGATGGAAATAAGATTCTTATTGCATAGCAGTTTCACCCATACCATTTTTTTAGGATCTTGATAAGGTAACAAGCTCAGGTGTGTCTTATTAAACTCATTCTAAAACCAGGAATAGATCAAACTGCTATGCAATGGGAGTCTTATTTCCATCCCTGAGCTTACAGCAGGCAAACTCAACAGCTGACTCTCTTAAATGAAGGCGGGTCAGTAAGATGAGACGTCACCTTGCCGTTCCTGTTGTGCACTTTGAAGGCCATGTTGGGAGACATCAGCAGCAGCAGCGACTCCTGTTCAGACAGCTTCTTTTTCAACCTCTCGATCACCTTACTGCCTTTGTTAGCTCTCTGCTGGCACAACAACAAAGGAGGGGTTCGGGTTAACCAGCTACTATCAGCACAGCGGTCTTGCATGCAGTTGTGTGCAAATGTATCAGAATAGCTCAGGACTGGTCATTTATATCCTTTATATACCTGCCTACCTGCATGAAAACCTCCTAAACTGCATGTGTGGTCTATTAACGTAATCCATTAAATTATACAATCATTAATGTCCTGTTTTGACAATTTTCAGTTCCAGTGGTTTGATTTCATATACACAACAAAAAAACTGCAGAAGCAATGGGGTGTTCCAATAACTACTGTACAAGCTTTTGCATTTAAAACAATTTGGTCGAGTTCAATTCGGTCATCCTATAGACCTTTTCTGCTGACCACTATTAAATATGTATTTATAATATAAAGAAGACCCTCCTGATAATGATGTGATAAAGCCATCTGAATTTTTTTCATTTCTTATGGGGGGATTATGAATATATTCTACAAGATATTCCAGTATTAGTATATTAGATATCAAGATATCTGATATAAATTTGTGCAAAATACTATGCACCATGTGGCAGTTACACAATAGCATTATTTGATAATCTTCATAGTTAAGTAAATAGGAACTAGGCTGTGGCCCAGATTATGTGTATAGATATGCTGTGGTTTTGGGCAGAAGATTAATTCTGTTCAAGACATATGGCCTGGCATATGTCTTGGGAGTGTAGTCGATGCAGTTGCATTGTATTATAGTGGGGACATTTTCAATGGACGACTTGAGATTTGCAGACAGATCTCAACGCAGCAATGTGTGTGTCCCAGTTCATTAAAAAAAAAAATTTCCCAGCATTATTGGGGCAAGGTCCAAGAGTTTAACAAACTGCAATTGAGTGAAGTGACTCCTTTTGATCGTGGTGTATTTCCCTGCAGTCCCACTGATCACCCCCAGACTGCAGGCTGGTGTAGAATTCTGTGTGTGCGTGTGCGTGTGTGTCTGTGTTTGCGAGCGTGCGCCAGTGTGTAGTGTGGACACCCCGTTTCAGCAGCGCAGTGCCGTACCTTCTCTCTCTGGATCTCGTTCTTGATCTGGGAGATCTTGATCTTCATGGCGTCGATCTCCTCATCGGGGACCTGTGGGATGTTGGGGGAGCAGTCCGACTCGTCTATCGTCTGGAAGGTGAGGTCTGACAGCGGGATGTACCATTTACAGTCGTACTGCTGACTCTTCCTGCAACGCCAACAGGCACGTTAGTATGTGAGTACATCTCCGTTTACTGCTGCAGTACAGATTTTTTATCCAGAGCACAGATCAGGGCTTCCCAAAATTCTTTACCGGAGGACCACCTGTTCAGCTGCATTAGGTACTGCCGCTCACTATTAGCACTTTTTTTGAAACCTGTAACACTGGAAATAAACTTCATCTAAATTGTTATTTTTATATATATAAAAATGCATAGAATGTCATTGCTCCCGTGGCCCACAGTTTGGGAACCCCTGGCATAGATGATCAAACTAAACTCAGTGCATTGATGAAGTGTATTTTAGTACATTCTTTACTGCTTTGTAAATGCTGGTTATAAATTGACATCAAGTCTCCAACACAAACTCGCATTTTAATATTCTTCAAGAAATATAAATTTAAAAAATATAATCAAATAAAAAAGCAATGATCTAATAAATGCAAAACATGTTATTGTAGAATAATTCAAATACAGCAGTCGTCCAAGCTTTACCGGTACTATAGATCTGTAATATGACATTTTCTTAAACAGCCTTTAATGCAGGCCTGTTGAGTTTTACTTAGTGGGCATGTCTATTGATCCACATAAAAATCACATACTTCCATATTCTTAGGCAACCATCAACTCCAGCCCAAGGGGAAGAGTTAATCCAAGCAGCAGGATTTATTTCATAGGGAGTGCTTCCCCCTCTCTTACCCTCCAACCTGTTTCTTGAGCTTGGTGCAGAGCAGCAGGTCAGTGAAGAGAAAGACGTGCCGCAGTTTGCGAGCGCCTTCCACCAACTCCACCATGAAGCGGTCCTTCAGAAGCTGCCGGTTCTGCAGAGGAAAGGACCTCACATTCAAGAGATAAACAATACTAACGTACTCTATCAAAGCTTTGATGCACTTTCATATACTCCTATTGTTACAAGAACTCAACAGCGTGGCGATTCGGCTCACAACGGTTTAAATGGGCCATACACCTCCAGCTACAGTCAACTAGCTTTGTGTAATACACCCAAATCAGGCTGATAAACCTGTAGTTTAAAGACAAGCCACAAGAGGGCAGAGTGCACAAGAGCAAAGATAGATCCTAAAAATGATGTAACACTTTGTGCCAGGCAGGGGGAGCTGCTGTGTGTCAGTCTACTATCCTTGGGTTTAAAGTATGACTTGGTACCCAGAGGAATAGGAGCACTGTACAGAAACAAAACAGCAGCTAAGAAACAGAAATGGGAAAAAATAAATAAACAAAAAGGTTTCGCACTGTCACATCTTGTGACAAAATTGTATTACTGACGCATGAACTGACTTAAACGGCCGACCCTGTGCGTTCTGAAATCAGTGCAGAGGTGTGTAAGCCTGAGCAGACAGCTGAGGCCCGTCTCCAGGGAGAAAGCAGAAGAGAGCACAGAACAGCCATGGCGAGGTGGCGGCAGTGAAGTCATTATTGGCTGCGTCCACCACAAGAGGAGGTAATGGGCCGCTCTGGGTCTGTGCCCAATTAAAATCCCTCAGGACACTCATCAAGCACAGACGCTTGGAAAATGACTGCCAGGCTGAAGAAGATCTGTGCATACAAGTTGTTTTTAGCATTGATGTCTATCAGGGGTCAGTAAGGATGAGGTCAAGCGAGCAGGATCTGAAGATTGCAACATTAAGTTACTAGCTGTAAGATGTGAGCCTTTGGGAGATTGCACATACAAAATGATTTTTTTTTTTTCTAGCACTCTGACCAAAAACATTTTGAAACACCTGCCATAAGAAAGGGGGTAGGGCCATTGTGGGCAGCCAGGACAGTACAGAACTGAATAGCCTGCAGGGCATTTACATTGTTCTGGGCAAACCCATCTGCAATGATTGCAGTCTGAATCGCAGTCATCTATCTTAATACTGTTCCTCAGCAACCGTCGTTAATTAGAGCAGTCTTTGATAAAGAATTGTCAGCCAACCGAATGTCACCTACCAGCTCTCTATTGAAGTCTGATCTGCTGTCTTGCTTGACTAACAGCAGCAGCTTTCACAGTACATCCTACATAAAGGATCAAATGAATCAGTCAGGTAAGAGAAAGTCGGTTTGAAACTAAAGTTATCCCAGGAAGGAAGCAATAATGAAGGAATAACATACTGCAATTGAGTCTAATGATTATTTTTAGCGAGGATAGGGACGGGTTACAGCAGAGTCGAACGCCATGCCTGGCAGGGCATATCAACCGCAGTTTTGCGAATTCTTTCCTGACTCAATTGGTGGTATAAAGAGGTTCTGTAGCTGGTTCTGGAGTGGTGCCCGGTGTGTATACCCCTAAGGGCACCTGAACATGAGACCATCACTCAAGCACAACACGTTCCAGTACACCACAAGTGAGGGGCGACTGCTGGTAGCAAATCCAGCTGGACAGTGCCAATGAGTTTCACATTACCTTGCAGTGTTCTGCACGGCGGGGAGACTGTCAGTGAGGAAAATTGATTTTGAAATATCCTAATGCCACTATAGCATTATTACAGCATCCTGTGAATAGTGCTATACAGCAGCATGATAATCCAATCACACGCAGCTAATCAAAGAGTTAGGTAAGATTATCCACAAAACATTTCTCCATCAGAAAAATAGAACACTGCTCATAGAACCGTGATTATTACAGATTCAAAATCAACTAATCAGTTTCTTGTCCGGACTCTCTATCATGTATCATGTATAAACAAACACAGAAATACCAATAGTTTTAATGAAAAATAGTAACACAGGCTATATAATAGGTTTTTTAATGGGTAACTCCACTATACTTTAACTATGTCTTTTTTATTTTTTAAATGTCATCTCATTAAAAATGGAATGCCTGCTGTTACTTGTACCAAATATACAAAATCAAGGAATCCTTGTACAGTGTGCGTGTGTGTGTGTGTGTGTGTGTCTGCCTGCTGCCTGCACGTCTGCCTGCCTGCCTGCCTGTCTGTCTGCCATGTATTATTTATAAAACTCCCAAGTGCAGTGTATTTTTTTTTTTAATCGTTGTGCTTATTTTCAGGATAACCCTGTAACCTCACAGCTTCCCTTAATGACTGTAATTTGTTTACTTCCTGTGGTCAGTCAGTGGGTGGAGGTGACCACACTGTTTACACTGGAACTGGACCCTGGTACATTTTTATATTTTACACAAGGAGCCTTCAGCCCTGCCCGGGCCATTAGGCAGCTGGGAAGTGGTGCTGTTAGAGAAAGCCGACTGTGTAGACTTTCTGTTCCAAGTACTGACCTTGTGATTCTTTAGTGAAAGCTATGTGAAGCCACTGAAACGTGGTGGGGGTACGTGCTGGCTCAAGTCATTTCCAGTATAGTGAGCAGCTCATTCCTGACCAGAAGGAAGTCTGTGCACAGGGTAGCAGAACAGCTCTATTTATTCACTGAAGAGGCTGACCGGAGGAGGCTGGCATGTGCCTGACTCCTGGTTCCCTTCACATTGTTGCTGCTAGACTCTCCAGTGATGTCATCAGACAATGTGAGCCATGAGTCATGTGGCCGACCAGTTGACCTGGCTGGCTCAAGTGCATTGATAACCTCTTTTGGTGGTCATGTACTCCTCCTCATTCAAGCAACTGACACGGTACTCAATCGACTGCCAAAGAACCTCAACACAGAGGCAGCAATTATCTTGTTTATTTCACATATTCCCCAGAAAATCACCTTGCCTTCAGTGTATCACCCACAAGTGTGCAACCAGGCTTCCCCAGGTCAGAGGTCATGGTGCACACAGGCCTTGTCAAGGGCTAGAGAACTTAATCCAGGCTTTAATTTAGAACACGGCTAAGCCCAAGAGCTCTGGGCTATACTGGTATATACTGTATCTGTGATGTTGCAGTCTATGGGCTGCTCAAGGGACCGTGTGAGATGAATAGTTCATTTGTTTTTGCAGCTGCTTTGAACCAGCCTGCCTACTCCTCCAGCACCCCCCAAATCTATTCTATCTTGAGTAAACATCATCACTGCCCACGAAGTCTTGCTGCTGGCAGAATGGACTGTCTGGGAGAATAGAATAATCTAGTTACAAAACTTGAGTCCTCAGTAATATCTCTAATCACCCTCCACCAATGCAGAAATCAAACCAGAGACTTGTAGCTTCAAACAATATTTTAATTGCACATTACTGTGTTATGGTGTTTGCTATCATTTGAACTCTGCCAGCCCCACCTACTCTCCTAGTCTGTATAACTGTGGAGTAGGTGGAGCTGACAGTTGAAAAGTCTAACTGTCACATGATCTGAATGGAATGAGGAAAGCTGTTCAGTACTTACAATAACATAATATGGGAGCAAGAGAACCCAGAAACACTCAGACTGTATTCAAACCACTAGCTAAGAAAAGTGTCAACTTAACTGATGCTGCTGAATGGACAATAACACTCATTCGCTGGTAGAATCTGGCACCTTCTTCATTAAAAGTAAAATGGTTTTCATAATACTCTGCAGTTCAGCCTGCTTCCTCAAGATCCTACACAGTGGTTATCAGTGTTTATTTTGGCATATGTTGATGGACGTGTGAAGTGGATTGGGGCTCACGCACCGCTACCAAACTCTGCAGCGCATTCCTGCTTGATTAAAGTGAGTAAGTGGACTGTCGTGAGGTGAGCAGCAGAGATTGATGATATCCCCAGTGAGCTTTCCTGTAAGAATGTTGCTGAGCAGCAGTGAAACCTCCCAGTGATGAATCAGTAGGCAACAGGTTTATAACGGTGGTGGAAAAAACGATTTCCCCTGACGGTTCTGGAGCTGATTAGTGGACAAGGAGAGGAGAGCCGGCATTCCCCCACAACGTGAGTCAGCAAGACACTTAGAACTCCTCTACACTACCGTCTCCTTGGAGAATACAAAATAACATATTTAACATTTTTTTTCTTTTTTTTTTTTTTATAAAACAGAATCGTCTACATTACCCGGACAACAAACCTGTGTGGATCAGGGTTTTATTATTACTCTGAGTAGTGATTCGTTTAGGGATTCTGAATTCACGGAAGTAAAGTGAGGAGTGTGTCAACAGGACCTCACAAAAAAGAGGAACAGTACTCACCAGTACTCACCAGTTTAACAGCACCAGTTGTTTTTTTAAATTGCTAATTGAAATCCCCAGTTGGCTATCCAATTATCATCTGTCACACCTACCCCAGACTCCATTCGTTACATTATCTGGTTTGGCAGGGCCAAAGGCAACGGAAGAGCTATCAGCTGATCCCAGGGCCAAGGGGCAAATGGTAAGAAGGCATTAGATGAGTGTGTTGAGTCCTCAACCCTGAGTCAGCCTGGGGATTGGCATTTCTTGCTCTACGAGCTTCCTCTGATCAGAAGGATAAGAGGCTCCGTTCAGCATTCCCTTCACAGCCAGCTCTCTCCCCAGGAGACACTGCTGGTTACTCGGTCCGACTCTTGCCACTCTGACTTCCCCGGCCGCCAGGGACTGATAATGATCCAGGATGATTCTCTTTCATTTGCGGCGCTGCTGTCTTTTTTTTTCTTCCAGAGAACAAAAGCTCAAGATGAAAAACTTCAAACTAAAAAAACTAGAGCCCTGCTTTGAACCTGACACGAGTGCGCTCTCTGCTTTCAGACAAGGACGTTTGGATAAATGTAAAGAAAGTAATAGATTAAACGTTTACATTTTCTGTGTAAACAGTCGTTTACTGTTTAAACCTTCATACACATTGGTTAAGTATTTGTTGCCATCTTTATATTTTACTTTTGTATTTATTTTGAAATGTGTACATAGATTTTCACACACAGCATTCAATAATAGTGGTGATGCATCAAGATTCATACTGTGCTGTTGCAGATTTTTCTTTTACCGTTTAACCCTTTTAATATTAAGATAAACGTGCTCAAACTAAGGGAGTCTTCATATTAAGCTACTGTATATCTGGTTGGAATATTTTGGCAGCTGCCTAAAGCAATGAAAAGAAAACAGTGTCCTGACCTCAAAGCATCTGGTAACATGACCAGCATATGGCAGCCATATCAGGTCACAGGTTAAAGTGAAGGGTAGCACTGCATTTTGCCTGAGGAATTTCCGTAACACAGACAATATTAAGTTGACATCTCAAACGGTTTTAGAGATCCGAACCATTCAAGAAGCAGGGATGCTTATTAACTGTTTTAAAGCATAAATCACATGCATTTTCTTTTACAATAATAACTGTTACTGAACTACAGATCAAAAAAGACATTTTCACTTCAAACCATCTCGGTCGACTCCCCCATTTTATCAGACCAAGATTTTTCACAAGCTCCTTTTATCTTTCATTGTTTAATATTTGATGATTCATTAAAAAATGTAATTAAATAAAGCGCTGCCTCAGTTTTATAAGGGGCAGCACAGCCCCTTAATAAACATGAAGATCTCCAATAGGACATGGCAATATGGGATATTACTTAGCGAGACAGAGCCTGCCCCTGAAACAGAGAGATGAATAATGAATAAAGGTAATCAGTGAGAGCGGGGCTATTTATTAGAACAAACAATGCATTATGCATAAAGGGCTATAAATTAGGAGGTTCAGTCCACCTGCCACCCCTCACGCGGGAGGGGTAGTCGTTGCTATGGAGACAGTCTCACTTAAAAATCTGTATGCCAGGTTCGTTACAAGACTCTCGGGGGACACTGTAGTTCTTGGGCTTCTGGTAAACCATGTGCACAAAAAAATGTAAAATGTTTTATTGCCATTTAAAGAGTCATTATAATTCTTCATTTTTGAATGCTTCCTGACCTTTTTATGGTGTTTGCGATCATTCTTATTGCAATAAAGATTGTAATGTGTGTCGATTATGAGTGGAGGACCTGCTCTTCAGTTCAGAGACGTATGCAATGCCAGAAACATGTTGTTTCTGTGACCTCTAAAACAGAAGAGCAGCTCCTGGACTCAGGTGAAAGCACCTTAACAAGGACAAGTAAGCAAGAACATTGCATTTGAAGCAAACTCCAAATGGGTCAATTCCTGTGATGGATGAAACGCAACACAGATTAAAAGATCTCATTGCAGGGTCACTAAAAAATAATAGCAGAATTCTTGGGGACTATTTTAAAAATCAAAACGGTGGCGAATTTAAATACCGCCACCCTGATAACACAGCGTGGAGTGCGGTGCTGTAATTAACTTTGGTTATTCAAAGCAACTATTTAATTAAATGCGATGCTGGCCGCGTAAACAATCACTTCAAGAGTACGGCTTGTCTGCTTCCTAATCAAACTGTATTTCAATCTTGTTGCAGTGCCACACATTCCTCTTTCACATCTTTTTCTCCAGGTTGTATTTCAGATGGTCAGTACAAGCCAGTGATGCCCTCTTACTAAGAGTGCACTGCTGGCTGGCAGGGTTTTCTTGTTTAATACACAGCAGGAAATATAGCCAGTCACATTTAAAGGTGAATTACCAGCGCTCATGAAATGCACTGCCACTATAACCCCTCTTGATCAAGCACCCGTATTCTATTAAAAACAAGGCTTTCCAGTTGACCAAAAAGCCAATTTAAACAGCTGCTTAATGCACTATTATATTATTAATATAGCTTTACATTCTCAGAGTTAATAAATCCCACATTCATTTTGAGGTAAAAGTCTGATTAATACTAATTATTTGTCACTGTAGCTAGGAGAAATGGTCAAATTCTCTCTCTATATTCCTAGCCATAGTCACTGCCGTAACAGTCAGCAATGTGTTCAGTACTGATTGAAGCGCGGCCGCTCCTGACTCACCTCCCCCTTCTTGACGGTCATGGACTGCCTGCGCGGTGTGATCTCCTCGTTGATGCTGGACAGGAAGTTCTGGGAGATGCGCAGGGCGTCTTGCAGCAGGGGGTAATCCGGGTGGCTGGCTGGAGTGTGCTTTAACAGATCCTGCCCAGGAACAAGAATACCGCTGAGCACAAAGAGAGAGGGGTCCTTCCAACAGGCATGGGCTCAACAACTATACAAGCTCACACTACACAGACTGTACAAGCTCACACTACACAGACTGTACAAGCTCACACTACGCAGACTGTACAAGCTCACACTACGCAGACTGTACAAGCTCACACTACACAGACTGTACAAGCTCACACTACACAGACTGTACAAGCTCACACTACACAGACTGTACAAGCTCACACTACACAGACTGTACAAGCTCACACTACACAGACTCATACAGACTGTACAAGTTCATAAGTAAACAATAATATACAACTCTGGCATTTATTTCTCAAGCCAGTTTGTAATTATGATTACTCCAAAGGAGGAGGACCTTATTGTAAATGTATGTTGATTTTGTTTCTGACTGTATGTTTTCTATCTTTAAAAATAGGTTTGTTCTGTTGTGTGTCCATTGACAGATAATTCCTGTCTGGTCTTACTGCTTGATGAATGCAGTAGACCCTCGATTACTCGCCAGTCCAGCTGGTTCACTTACATGCAATACGAGAGTGCTTCGGGTGACTCGGTCGACAGGTTTGTACAGGAGAGCTGAAAGAAAAAAACAAAGAACTTAATTATGTGATACTTCTTAGTCAAGATCATGCATGTCAATACCTGCGGTATACAGGGTGATTATAAAGTCATTCCAACATTGATGGCAACATCAAGAATGATGGTGATAGTTTCAGGCTAGAACTAAGTTGCTATATAGTTTTAAAAGTCATTCTGGCTGGTTCCACAGACCCAGATTAGCACTAGTCTTGGACTAACGTTAATTTAGGTAAAGTAGTCCAAGACTAGTGCTAATCTGGGTCTAAAGCCAGCTGTTAGAGAGTATTCTAAATGGAGTCAAAAGTAACAAGCAGGCAGACCAGTTTAACACATATACCCTGTCCACACTACTTAAATAATGCACCATCAACACAAGTTCAAACCATTACCATTCACTTCTCTCACATGTGGGATGATCGTGCATTACATATGCAGTGTGAATAGGGAATCAGCGACCTTCTGTTCTGGAAATCATATTGTTGTTTTTTTTTGGTTTTTTTATTTCGAGCAGAACAATAAAAATCACACTTACTTTCCAATGAGTTCTTTGTTGTCTGGTCTTTGGAGTCCTTGGTAGTCCTGACCTTCAGATTCTGGAGAAATGAAGACACACGAGGCCTCGTTAGGCAGCATAAACTCAGAAGAATGAATGACCTTTAAATACGAGGGGAATCTCAGATCACTGAGGACCTAAAATATGAGTCTGTTAAAAATCAAATGTGTGAAACCAAAACAGCTTGACCTTCTGATACATTTTAGGAGCGAAATATTAATGCAGATCCTTCTTACATTTGCATAACTCTATGTAATTATGAACTTTATATTTTGTTTCAATAATCTGTCTAAATGCTGTTTCTCCTTAGTGCCTAGAGCAGTACTAGAGATTTGTTCTGTACATCATACCATAAGTCGCCAGTAGGCTCACAACTCAAATGCTAAACAAATGAACACTTCAAACTCTATCTCAGTTGGTTTTCATTTCTTTAAAACTGCTGATAATTAACCTTTTAAAGATGTTAAAGTTTGTTTCCAAAAGCTGTACTGATCTCTTTTCTCAAGCCAAGTGCTTCGTTAAAAACATCTGATTTGGAGTATTCTGGGACCATCGTGAAAGAATGGGATTATGGTTTGTGACAGGTGTCAGGTTAAAGGGCTCCCATTACTCAAGACAGAACTGCATGTTATCAAGGCTGTTACTGACACTGTTTCTTGTCAAAGGAAAACACAACAGCAGTGTTATATGGTACTATAACGCATTACCAGTGTGTTTTGGATTATTAGTGGCCAAATTATAAAATGCAACCACTGTTGTATTGTTATGCCACTGCATTGAAGATCGTTTGGTAATGATGGCTTTCCATGCTTCACCTGAATATAGCAAGAACAAGTCATCTGGACAATTCTATTTGGAAGTAAATAACAAAGACACACACCCTACAGGAAGGCTAACACAGGAGTTGGTAAATGAGAATCGCAGGGGAGGAAAGGGTTAATTTCCTAGCTGGACTAAACACTGTGAGCGGGATCAGTTCCTGTCCCTTATCCTGCGGCTGATGACGTCATACCTCTGAGATTTCTGAAAACTGTGTGTTGGCCTGGCAGCACTTGTCTGCGGTTTCCACGGCAACCTCGTAGTTATCCACAAAGGCCCGGTACACTCCAAGCTGGCTTGCCTGGTGGGTAAAGAAAATAAACATCAAAACAATTACAAAACAGAAGTGCCACTTCACTGTGAACAACAAGATGCTAGCAACAAAAGAACAATAACTGAGAGTCCCCTTCCCCCATCATCTATAACTTCAATGTTCTGCTTTTTCATTATTATTATTATTATTATTATTATTATTATTATTATTATTATTATTATTATTATTATTTATTTCTTAGCAGACGCCCTTATCCAGGGCGACTTACAATTGTTACACGATATCACATTATACATTATTTCACATTATACAGATATCACATTATTTTTACATACAATTACCCATTTATACAGTTGGGTTTTTACTGGAGCAATCTAGGTAAAGTACCTTGCTCAAGGGTACAGCAGCAGTGTCCCCCCACCTGGGACTGAACCCACGACCCTCTGGTCAAGAGTCCAGAGCCCTAACCACTACTCCACACTGCTGGCCTTTTCACAAGGACACACAACACCGCTGCTTGACATACACCTCAGTATACAATCCCGGTGAGCAATATTTTAAGGTGAATGTTGGAATTTAGTTGTCATTTAAAATCTGAATGCTCATGAAGATCTTGAATTTGCTAAATTTAGCTTTGAATCTCCAGTTTGTACCCATTTTAAAAGGTCTCTAAATCACACAAGCCATCTTCTTCAAAACAACTCTGATTTATTGAGGAATATTTTTAGCAACACAACAGACTAGAAAAAAGCTAAGCTACAGCTGCTTTCATAATTAGGTTCTTAGAGGAATCTTTGTATTTCATTACACTAAATGATGTCATCCCCTACTCGGTTCAAATAAAAATAAGGGCCCTTTTTATTGACAGCCTAAGACAAAATAAAATGAATTGAATTGTCCATGTGGTGATTGTTGCTTTGACCCCTGTTGTGTTTTTATATAAGAACAAGAAATGCACAATACAGCAGAACAGACAGGCAGCTATTATAATTACAAGACAGCAGAACAAGATGTTGAGGTACAGGGTCAGAGGAGGGACAATATTTACAGCCCGGAGCCTACAAAATTCTTGCAGTGTTTCTGGGCCTGCTACAGCTGTCATGGCAACCAAAGCTGACCCTTGTGCTCCAAATCCCAGTGTGAGATTAGATGGCAGCATTTAGGAATACAAATAGAAAAGACAGGATGGTCATTTTAATTCCTGGAGAAATTATTACAAAAGGTATAATTTATAACTTTCCTATTGTCTAAAACGTATTCATTTTGATCAAATGTGCTGGGGGAAAA
This sequence comes from Acipenser ruthenus, assembly GCF_902713425.1. Classification (NCBI taxonomy): domain Eukaryota; kingdom Metazoa; phylum Chordata; class Actinopteri; order Acipenseriformes; family Acipenseridae; genus Acipenser; species Acipenser ruthenus. The sequence goes on from NC_081199.1 coordinate 7,368,973, forward strand.
AAAGATATTCAGTGTAAGACAAAATAGATGTATTAGGATATATATCAACTTGGTTGCATTATACTGTATATTGTACGTCTTATTAAATATGACTTTACAGTTCAACCTAACCAGTACGAAATGTGTGCTTATAAGCAATGCCAGCAGTAAATCGAATTCAATACAAATATCGAAACAATTGTGAGCAATTGGCAGCAGCATCAAGTAGATAGGATGTTATATCATGCAACATCAAGAATAGATTAAACTTCAATAGGCTGGTAATCTTCTTAAGCCTTTAGACTTCAGCCTCTCCCCATATAAACTCCACTATCCCCTATTGCAACCCACATTTCAGTGCTCTTCACCGCATGGGGACTAGCCACTGAATCCCCAAGGTCGAAGGTCAGCCAATGAATTAATGGTCAGGGAGAGGAGACGGCCTAGAGAGCAGCTCATTTGTCAAGGAGTCGTTGGTCTGAAAGGCACGCCAATGCTTTCACAGCACATCTCCTTCACACAACAGCTTTATATGAGACAGAGGAGTCAAGGGTCCTTGTGCTGTATTTAAAGACTGTTGTTTATAAACATTCTCTTGACAAAGGGCTTTAAAAACTGAAAGCCTCTTCAAAAACTGCTACTGCTGAATAGAAAACCTTCCTTAATATTTCAAGCCAGGATTTATAAAGCTTTAAGTTTTGTGATCCCTTTCTTTTAAACTAAAAATAACAATAATGCTACTTTATCAATATAAATGCATTCAGGAATAAATAAATAGTCACTCTTGTCTACATCATCTGTGATTGATCAAATACTCTGTATGCAGGGAGTGACTAACAATTCATATTGCTGTATTGTCATATAGACAAGACCGAATATATAGTTCCTTGTCCAGTCCACTTCAATCACCCTCTCTTGATAGGTATAAAGGTATATAAGGAAACCCAGCAACACTGTGCTTTCTACAGTATACCTTGCAGCCACAACAAGACATATTCAATTGATCTAAACAGTGGCGGATCTGTTTAAATATTAAGATCTTCCCAATTCTGTAATTTGACTTCCTTTTAAAGACAACAATCCACTCTAGAGACTCACACACAATGTTAGAGATGTTGGTTTTCCCAACATCTCTTTCTTGATTTAACAACCCTGTATTAAAGACAGCCTTTCAATCCGTTGAACAGGCCCAGCAGTCTGTCTGTAGTTTTCTCTCCATCCCAGCTGGCTTTCACTACACTGGCAGTATAAAATCTATCCGTTTCTATTTTACTTTCTGTGACATTCCCAGTGTGTGGGATAATCTCAAATATCCCACACCTACAGATGGAGCCCGCAGCTAAAATAACTTCCGTAACACTAACCAAGGCTGGAAATAATCAGAAACAAACCGTCTCCAGGAAACTGGCATGGTAAAATCAAATTTCTGCCGACACAATGAATTTGGGATCTTCCCAAGATGGACATATTCGGAAATCACATTTGCAGAAATGAATTTGTCTATTCTTATTTTTTCCACGTGTATTGAATCATTTATAAGTCCACTTGTTTTAAGTTGATTAAAGATGGCGCGCATAGAAAAAATGACCTTAAAATTTGCAGAATTGCAGAAATGGGCCTGCATAGGATTCAGTTCACATGGGAAAAAAAAACAACTTAATTTCTGCAAACATACCCTATAGCAGTTTCATTAGAATTGAAACAACTTCTATCGTAAATATTTTATTTTTGGCCATCCCTTGTAGGCAGAATTCCCATCTGTGACAGGGAGACCATGTCGCTGTTTCTTGGAGTGCATGTGTGCCTTTAGGGAAGCAGCCGGGGCACGCAACAGGAGACGTGTTGCTAAGCAAATTTTTGAGCAGGTGGGCATGCCTGGTGCTGAGCTGATTGGGAGGTTCGGATTGGCTGGGGAGAAGCTGGGCGGAGCTCAAAAAGCATCTGCGCCACAGCATGGGGCTACTGCACGGCTATAGCCATACAGACGGGCGCTGAGAGGAAGATTGCTGTGTTTTATTTTATGTTGTGTTGCAGACTCTTATCAACCCAGGAGCTGAAGCTATGGAGCCAGCACTAACCCCGGGAGCATTTACCCCTGCACACGAGCACGACCCAGGAGACCGTCCGCTCCATAGGATTAACTACTTCGGAACCCTTCCACTGCAAGACGGTGCTCGTGAAGGCATTGCCCAGCCGAGTCCGTATGAAGAGGCAGGAGTCGCGTATAGAGAGGGTTTGTGTAGAGTAGTAGGTTCCTGGAGTGGGACGTTCCTTGTAGTGGGACTAGCGCTCGCCTTGTGTGGCAAACTTTTATTTTTTAGCTTTGTTTTGTTTTCTTTATTAAATGTGACTCTAGGGCTACCATTGCTGGTACCCTAGTGTCAGCACTTGTGTTTATTAAACCTGCGTGACTGTGCAGCGTTTCAAAACCAGTGCTCTCTATCTACCTCAATCTTGCTGACGACCCATGTGTGTGACAGGACCCCTTGTTACACCATCTTATAGATGTATGTCCTTTATTCAGAAACTACGTAACATACCATATTTTAGGTGTCAGTATAGAAGATGGATTAGATTATGACACAACCAAACACGTGATAAGGAACGCCCATACCAAGTCTAAATCAAGAGGTTCTCAAGATAGGACTCAAAATTGTGTGACATACTACTGTATGTAGAGCAGCTTCCACTGTAAAAATTCAGAAAGCAGATACATCTATAAATGAGTTATTATCACGGACAGCGTGCCATATTGTCAGCTCTGCATGGCAACTCTAACGCACTGTACCAGCCAAATGTCTTGGATGCACCATCGGATTGGGAGGTTGTGGCTTCCCTGCCCACCTGGAGCACAGGCTAATGCAAATCACAGTGAGCAGACTGGGGCAGCCTAATCCTTCAGGGTTAGAGATTACATTTTAAAACACGGTACTACACTAAAGAAAGTTCTCAATGTGCTTGTCTTCCCTTCCAGGAAATCTGTTACACTTTCTTGGTTCATCTCAGCAGTGTTTTCTAGGTGAAGGCTAATGATGGTTAACAAGTTGTCAAAGGGTGGGGAGATAACCCTGGAAGGGGAACACTATCTGAAAGCATGGTTTGTGAACAGATTTCCTTAACCTAGGCTAGTATCATGTTACATGTTATCATGTTCTTCCTAAACTGCACATCTGAGACCTATGTATATAGCAAATGGAAGTGCAAAACAATTAGGATTTCTGGAATTCATTTGTTAGCTTCGATCACTTTAAAAAGAGAAATTGACACAAGCCAGATTATTATGCCAATTAGCTGGATGAAGCTGGATCAAATATGAGCACATGCAGGAGTTGAGAGTGTATGAACTCAGGTCCCTCAATTAGTGGTCAGTACTGCCTTACACTGGGGTGACGCACTGTACCAGGGCCTCTGCAGCCCTACTGCTGCCTGCATCACTGCTTCTCTGCTTTTCACTTGGATTTCAAGTCCCTTCTTGGTAGCCCGGAAGCCAAACACAACCTTTTGTGGTTCTTCCAGCAGGAGATTGCGAATGGAAGCGAGTGGGTGACTCAGTGGGCATCACATTGCTTGTAACTTCATTAAATTTAGAGTTCAATCCTATAAAAAGCTGAAATAATTATTCATGAACCCATATTTGCTATTATAACAGTGTTTCAGTCTAAAACGGACATACTGTACTTAATTCATCAGCCCCAGAAACAGACAGCCACTCTGCTCGTGGAGCTGCTGTATAAATGTGAATCCCACATGCTGTCTGTGGGAATGCTAAACAAATGGGACTGCCTCTTGGGGTTGTGAAATGCTTTATTTCATTTTTTGTCCTTCATCTCTCTATTTAGAAATGATTTCCCCCCTGAGTAACACAACTGTGATGCAACATCCTTTCATTTGCATTGCGTGTGGGAGGGGTCTTGTTTCTCAGCTTTCAAGCGCACACAGTGAGTCACTGGCTGAGTATCAGGAACTCCAGCCCTGAATCTCTCAGAGCCTGGACACTGACCATTCTACTACACTGACTTACACAGTCAGACACGCAACCCATCAATCTGAGGAATAAACTGGAGACCATAGTTCTGCATGAAAGGGGTCTCCTAGATAGCAGACCGTCTCCTTCAACAGGTTCACATGAATGCCTTTCATCGAATCAGTTGTGTAGACAGTTGGGTCCCTGTTTTGGAGCAAGGGCAAGATGAACACAAAAAATTAACCAACAAGCAAAAAGCAACAATATCTTAACCGCTCTTTCCTGCGACTTGGTTTAGATGATTGGACACTTACTGTTTTCTTCCTCTCAGTGCCTTCTGTGCTTGCTTCAAAACAAGGCCTTTGTTCTTTTGAGATGGTCCTTAAAGGATGGCTGGTTCTCACATCTCACTTATACACAATTATTTGTAATAAATAAATAAGGAACAAGAACTAAACTAAACCTCTTACTAAGTTACCGCAAGGGCTGCTGTGATCGATGCTAGGAACTTTGGGACAAATCTTTGTTAATTACAGGAGATTAGTGCCGATCACAGGAAAAGCTGCAGCAGAGCTTAGCTGTGAGCTCATCAAGTGTAGCTGTGGAAATCCCTGTGTAAATTCCAGGCAGTGCTCCACATCCCCCAGCTCTGTGCAAGCTGTCCCTGAACAAACCATCCTGTTTACTCTGCACTTAACCCCTTCACTGACTCGCTCCCATGCAACTCTCTGTGCTCTCCTGCACCAGTGCAATCTAATGCCTCAGCAGGTCCTCTGTGTTTGTGTAGCCAACACGGCAACATCTCGCTCTCTGATCTCATCTGTCTAATCTTGTTTTCTTCCAATTACTCAATAAGATTAAGGAACATGCAATCAAATTAACAGGTATGCGGACACGTTGTATTGCCCACGGAGTATCTCTCGCGGGATACACTATTTTTTGTATTCAATAAACTATGGAAGAAAACTCCTAGTTGCCAAAGCGAGTCCTTGGGGAAGCATCTTAGAAAGTTTATACTGTAACATGCTGTACACCGTGTGGGAAATAATGACTGTGTTCCTTTCCACTGAATTGCCTCAAGATGTGCCTACTTTATATCCAAGCAGCTCCTAATGATACAGTACAGCCTTGACAAGTTCACCCAATCAGAGACCAGAACTCATGCATAAGTAGGTCACTGTGACCCTCTTAACCCAATGAACTGGTATGAATCCCAATGCTGAATGTATGTATGTATGTATGTATGTATGTATGTATGCTTTCACACCTTCTAGATGATCATTCATTTATCTAACAAACTTCAGAGAGTAGTAAGAAAACTAAACTGACACACAAACATCTGCTTCACTACCAGCTTGTAATACATTCCAATACATTTTGCAAGGAAAGCACTTTTACAGCAGCTAACAAAAATGAACATACTTTTCCCATTAGTTGCCTATCACAGATCTTCACTTAAATCTAAAAAGCTCTGCTCTTGCAAAGCAGAGTGGTTTGTCACAAGAAGTCCATTGGGCTGCCTGGAACTTGCCAATGACTTTTTCGGTGTCTTCTGTACATCAAAGAGCCCTTTTATTTACCCTGGAATGCCTTCCCAGCGCTCGTCAAAGGAAGTTACTGGAAGAAACCCTTGATAGCGACAGACTGCATACTTTCATGTCACTTTATTTTCGGGAATAAAGTTAGTGTTTATGTTTGGAGATCTAGTGGGAAACTGGTAGAGCCTCACAAAGCCTGATAAGAAAACAAATGCTTTTCCAGTAAACACATTCCCCTAAATAGAAGACACACAGAAAATACTGTGTGTGCTTCGCAAGAGATTCTGCCCATGTTGTTATATGATAAAGACTGGGCTTGTTTTAATTGACTACAGTATTAAGTTAGTTACCACCTTTTTTAACACCAATAATTATTGCCAGGAACAATACTCCTCCCCTTTCTTATTCTGGGAACAAAGATAGGATCTGAAGAAACACAAATGGTCTTCTAATCAGCATACTGTATGGAAGGATTCAGTCAAACCATTCAGAGCTGCTTTTGTATTTCCTACTCAATCAAATTCTCCGACTCAGTACACCCCTGAACTGGTGTGTGAAGAATATCAAATTCAACAAGCTCTTCATTTAAAACACATAGGGGTATATTTGAGTTCACTTGAATCATTTACTAACAGGAGAAGATCAGCCAAACAGCTACAGCTGCTCAGTGTTGCTACGCAATGTATCTTAACTAATGTATTCTTCTCACTGTATTTAGATACATTTTGTATGTCATTTTTTCGTTCCAGTGACTGCAGCTTCAACAGAGCTTTAACATACGTTTCATCCTAAAGACAGGACTTGATGTTCCTAGTTGATGTAACAAATACATCAGTAAGAAATACCATATGGAACAGATGTTGCTTTTTAAGTTATTTTTTACCCATACAGAATAAGCTCCAAACTACTCAGAAAAGCAATTGAACTGGCCCTTCCTCCAACAGTTAGTCTAGCTTGTTTTTACCGGTACAATTGTTCTGTTCCTCCACCCACATCTCAAATAGCGGCAAAGCCTTCAGGAACACAAGCTTGCCAAACAGAAAACTGAATGGAGCGACAGGTACAGCCTGCTCTTGGCCTGTACAAGCTTCAGAGGATGGCTGGCACGGGCCTTGTATGCAGATACATAATTAGACTTTATTAGTCACAGCAGGTGGTTAGAAAATGTTTTCTACCAATCAATTACTGCCATCTACCATCTGGTGTGTTTCTGTGCCACGTGCGTGTCTGTGTGTGTGTGTGTGTGTGTGTGTGCTGGGTGGGGCTCCATCTGTGCTGCTCATGAGCAGACAGTCACCAGACCTAGTCTCAGATGAACTGTGGTTTATATGATTCAATGTAAAGAGGAAAGTAAGCTGGTGTCAATACCCTTAGAAACGTGTCCCATAGTAAATGTGTAGCAAAGTGTAATAAAGCATACTGAAAGCATGATAAAGCATGGGTAAGCATTGTAAAGAATAGCAAGGTGTGGTAAAGCATCTTAATAAACACGGTAAACTATGGTAAATGCATAGTATAACCACGGGAAAAGCATTGGAAAACTGCTGAAATACCAGGCAAAAATACTGTGGTAAACTTTTATAAGGGAATTGATGTGTGTGTAGCATACTGTATGTGAGCACAGGTTTGGCACTCGCGCCCCCATTCCCTGCCCCCTGTTACCTCCCGGGCCCGCCCCCACGTATCTCACCAGTTTCTGGAAGAGGTCGCCGACCCGCTGGTGGTGGCTCCACTGCTGCACCCTGGGAAGAAGGCCGTCGTAAAACTCCTTGTGGATCTCGTAGAGCTCCGGAACTTTGAAGAAGATGGTCTCAACCTGCTGGACAGTCAGCACCGGCTGGGAGGTGGTGGCGGCTGCTTTCAGGGGCTTCATAGGCTGAAAGAAACACACCAGTACATGAAGCACTATTCACATTTTTTTTTTCAAAATTGTCATTACCTGAATAATGAATAACTTCTGGGGGTGCAAAATTGGTAGATATCGATCAATCAAATGGGAGTCAAAAAATAGTAATACACTTTTATAAAGGTAGAACTAGATACTTTTACTCAAAAGCACAAACAAAAAAAGGTTCGGATAACAACTAGTTTGTGTCTTGTACTGTAAAATAAATAACAATGGGCTGAGATATACATATATGTGCAGTTACCTTTCCTAAAGTACTAAAGCGTTCTGCAGTTTGAAGTGGCATTATCTACCCAGGACCTGTGTCGATAGACTTAAGGGCTCTCACATTCATCTAAATTTACAAAAGAGGCTAATTAATAGCATACATTTTACACTTCCCCAATACAGAATACAGAATGCAGGTTTGGGGTGGGGAAGGGGGAGTTACTGTACTTAGAATGGTTCACTAAAGATGTTATTCCAGGGAGGTCTTGCTTCAACCCAAATCTCTGGATCAAGGAGGTTGAGTTACATGCCAACAACCACTAGCTCACCAACCCACCCTATCTCAAAGCACCATGGGTTTTACCACACATGAACCAGGACCCACAAGAGGCTCCTGATTATCCCAATCTGACAGTTAGATTAGCACTGGTGTGTGTGAATACACTGCGGTTTAGCCGCTCTATCAGGGACACTCTTGCAAACCAAGCAGTAGCTCTATGGCAAGCAGAATTCTCAACTCAAGCTGATGGTAGAAGATACTTGATCAGCATCCGATTTCAAGAAAAAAATATGTAGGCATGAAGCCTGTGGATATATTATACTGAAAGGAAAATATTGGATAATGGGGAATTCATTTGATAGCAATTATACAATAATGTGACCTTTGACTTGTGTGTAGTGTCCGGTTGCAGATTGGAATGTGGATTGTAGACTTCAGATGGAACCGGCTGCAGCCCCAGTTTGGTATAGGAACCAGATGAGATTGAGTTTTAGAGACGGGTTTCATGGTGCAGATCAAAATGTGTCATAACTACTGTAACAGTCCACTGATTAAAACCAATCCTAGTGTCACTTTTATTGCCTATTGTATTTCATAATAAGTCGCCCGGTTATACTGGTCTTTTGAAGAGAGACTTGGAGGACCTGAAGGATTTCTCACCAGGAGCAGTGCCTCCAGATGGCTGAGGTAAGTCTCTTCGCTGGCCAGGATCCCCGACAGGACCCACTTTCTCATCTCCAGCCCTTTCTCCAGGTCAGGCTCGCTCTGCAAGAGGAAGGGAAACTGGGATGAGCACAGCCTACAGTGGGATTCCAAACACAGGGGTTCTGTCTATTTATCGTATTAAGGTCAGTCTCTGATTAAACTGGATGATTTGTGACATACTGGTGTCCATGTAACACCTGAAATCCCATTCACACACAGCAGATGGGATTTGGGATGCAACATGGACGCTCACTCTTTAATTTTAAGTTGGGAAAATCAAACAGAGTGGTGTCCGTTTTACATTTCAAATGGGATTTTGGCTTGTAACATGGACACCTGTGTCACAATAATCAGAAGTTGGCAGTAATCAACTAGTATCCCACTCAATCATGTACATTTTTAATGGGCAAGCCAGGATAACTTCCCTTTAATATGAGAAAACAGCTGCAAATACAAAATTAGAGCCATCAGTAAAATGTAGATCTCCTTGACTGACATCCACCATAAGTACCCGCAGAAATGTAATGTGACATACATAGAGCATGATGGGCAAAGACAGGTTTCTCTATACAGTAAATATCTTTATGTAATAAAGTTTATTTGGATAGTTGTGATGACATAAAAGGTATGGTATGTAGGGCGTCTCCACTACACCACCGTCTCCTGCATTCCCAGTGCGGGAAGAGTGGTAGCTGGTTTAGACAGTTCACTGTGGAATGTGTATCTACCTTTAAAACAAGGAAATAAAATCAATAGCCAGTCTAGAATAATGACATGAGGGTTTGACATGTATTCACAATTTGAATGCACCTGTCTCAAATAAACAAAGAGCGCTAACATAAAACCATCAAAGCATACAGTACAAGTCTAAACTGAGTTCAATGGCACTGTCTCAAAAGAGTGACTTTGATCATTTTTGTTTGTTCGCTTCAAATAAAGACACACCAACGTACACAGACGCAGCAGACAGCTCCTTCAGTGAAAGATGCATTGGAGCGTGCAGGTTTTTCACAGCTGCTGCACAGGTCTCTGTTTTACTTTTTTATTTGCGAAAAAACGTGTCCTTTTTGTTCGACGTTGCTAAAAAAAAAAAGAAAGAAAAGCACGCTCTCTTGGCCTGTGCGCAGTGTTATTTTGAAAAGAGTGGAAGCTGGCAGCAGGCACTCGAGGGCGCCTTGGGCAGAGCATCAGATGTTCAATATGAATTTCCTTTTACTGGAAATGGAAAGGCAGAGTTTCCAGGGGATGAAATGAACAGCGTCGCTCCCCACCACAGCTTCCACCGCTCAGCAGTCAAGTATCTGAACGAATCTCTCTCTCAGAGCTGTGGGAGTGCGCAGGCCTTCCGGGCAGGGGATGCAGACACAAGCTGGGACGGATGGCAATCCTGATATAACCGTATTATGAATAAAAAGAAAAACAAGGATGACACTCGACTCCTTTAGGAATTGAAACCTCCACGGCAGGTGCGACGAACCCAATCTGATCATTCATTTGCAGGCCAGAAAAAGTATATACCTTGATACGGTAACGTGAGGTTTTAAATAAACTGTGTACAAATAGAAGTGTACAGCACATACATACAGCATGGAAAGACACACCCCTACTATCAGCCCACTATGAAAGTCTGTCAAATCTTCTGTCTCTATCCCTGTGGCTGCTTATTCCAGGTGCTTCTGTCATTGAAAAAGGTGTTCTGGTCTTTACTGGTTGATAAGAGCCAGTGATCCCTTAGTTCAGGTGGATGTTGAATACAGGTTTTACTCTTTACATAAGCAAGCTTATAAATACGCCAAAACAAAACCAATTAAACAAACCAAGAAATCAGACCCAGTCAAGCAGGTCGCTGTGATTTAAACCAACAAACAAATTAGAAGCTCATTCTTTAAAAAAACAAAGCTGTCTGCTCTTCAGAACCCTGCTGGCCTAGTGAAACACAGGAAAGACGCTGCTGGGAGTCTCTATTCAAACTCAGCTCTGAATAATTCCACAGTTAAACAGGACTGAAGTTCAAAGCATTATGCAGCCCACTGTTTGTTTGCGATTTTGCACAAAAGAGACCCGAATACATAATCGATTCAAACAAATGGGAACTGCACTGCTCTAAGATAATATGGGATTTGCGAGCTCATGCATGATATGTGTTAATTAATACACTTATATAAAAATCAACCAATCGTTGTTAAGGACATGTTCATATTAAGACATCATGGTTCTAAAGTTAAAAAAAAAACACTTTTTACATTTAATAGTAGTTCATGAGTACAATTATTTTAAGTTAGTATGTTGTGTGTAGGGTGTCTCTTACAACAGAAATCCTTTTTCACTTTGCGGTCCCCTCTCTCCCAGACTGGGATGACATCCCTTATAACAGGTGCAGCCAGCCCAGGTCCTGGAGAGCTGCAGGGTCTTCTGGTTTCTGTTCCACCTGAGTTCTCAATTCCTTGATTCCAATGATTTTTTTTTTTAATTGGTCAACACTAACATTTATTCTAGGTCTTGATGATTTAAAGAAACCCAGAAAACCTGCAGGACTGTGGTTCTCCAGGACCAGTGTTGGCCACCCCTGCCTTATACAATAAAAGACACCCTGTACAAGATGTAATAACTTACAGTAGATCCCTGTTAAGTGCAAAGCCCACTTACATTCTTAGTGTAACATTTGTTATAAGACAATATGGAGGCTGTCTGTGCTGTTCACTGGCTGCACTCCGCAGCTCCTCTCCGTGACTCAACACACTGCATAGGGAGGCTGTTCCAAAGCACCTGCAGCCTGGCAACATGCACTAAACACCAGCCCCCGAGGACACAGGAAGCTGTCTGCTCTCTGTCACACACACACACTCACTCTGCAAGACCTCCAGCTTCAGGGAGCTCCAGGCTGCTTAGGAATGAGTGCATGCTATATTATGTATGCAGGTGCTGAGCGTTTGCATTGCTTCCTCATGACTGGTAGTAGAGGTATGGCAACGAGGAGAAACCCCTCCCCCTCCCCCAACTCCCCCTGCCACATCCCACGCCAGTCCTATAACAAGCAGCTCCCAGGAGATATGCCGGGCCTTTGAGTTCTGAGAATAGGACAAGGGGATCGCTGTCTGGAATACCAAGCAGCTCTGAAAGAGCAGGAAGGGAGGCCAACTCATCATCACTGCCTTTCTAACAGCGTGCTTTAGTATCTATACGAGCATCTATAAAGGATTTACAGACATATAAAAAGGTAGCTATCTGCATTCATAGCCTGCCCAGATTTTTAAACAAAAAGGGGCTATATTATGGGTCTAACGATAAACTAACATCACAATACGATCCGTCGGTCGCGATACGATATATGTTTCGATATACAGGTCATGATACGATATGAATCACGATACAGGGGATGGTCCTGATGTGGTACTTGTATGATGCATAATAAGATGAAATGGGTTAGGGAGAGTATGTATTCATACCAATTCTGAACACTCTTATTCTTCAATGCTGTGCTTTTGGTCTTGTATCACAATACAAATGAGACATGCCTCTATTACGATACTATAAATCATGCAAAGAAAGTGTCACGATTCATTGATACACGGTGAATCGCTACACCCTTACTTTATATATTAAACCTCTTCACACACATAAAAGACACTTCTTCTAGTGACTGATAACCTCTTCGCTATTTGTCCCTTGGCATTTGGGTTGGGTAGGCTGCCATATGTTTATGATTAATGTGGTGGAAAGGGGCGTCCAACCATCAAACCAAAGCTTTTTTTTAATGAAAGGTTGATTAATCAAGGATTCAAAGATGTAAGGCTGATGACAGGCCAGTTAAAAACAATTACATTAAAAACCTTCATTATTTGAATTTGCTCTTATTTACTACCGGTTTTATTGTATTTCATAACTGCTCATCTCTAATATCATATTTTGTTTTGTGATATTTTGTAATGTGACACTTTGTAACAACTTTAAGTTGCCCTGGATAATAATAATAATAATAATAATAATAATAATAATAATAATAATAATAATAATAATAATAATAATAATAATAATCCAAACACCTGTGCTACCTATCTTGTTGATGTGCTTTTCAGCCCTCAGCTTCCTGTATTTACATTACAGTGCGGTACTGTTTGTTATGTAAAAGATAAAAAGCAATTGAATTGGGAAAGTCAATCTCACAGTTGTGATCCGTTCACTCTGAACAATTTGATTATCCAAACACTCCCTGAACCCAATTACATTAGCTCAGATAACAGAGGTTTTACTGTCCTTATTAAAACGCACATACATCTGTAAAATTTTTACCTCTTTCCAGTTCAGGGTTCACGTCTAATTACAGACATGCAAACTGACCAAAGCAGAGGTCAGCACTAGAGATTGCATCAGCAATCAGAAGAGGGGTTAAAGGTTGTGGCTTTTAGAACAAGCTTTACTGGTGGTGAGCGGCTATTACCTATTGATGGATCCCCAAGCATCTATCCGTTTCCCAGTTCCTTGTGCTGCCGATAAAGGTCTTTGGGGATTCAAAGTGTTGCAGTTAAATGCTTCAACTGTAGTGCTTTAGAGGGGTTGGGGTTTGTTAATAATTCTTGCATGGTCTATTGAGGTAGGGTGACTCTTTTTTATCAATTGCCTGAGACACCAAAAGAGGGAGACAGTGAGCACACCCTCACCATGTTTCCTCACATCAAAAAAATAGCTTTGCCTTGATATAGGATATAATATACACCATGAACTTGGCTTCAGCTATGTGTGCCCAGCTGTACTCAGAGAGAAGACGTGTTCGAGAGCTCTATTGAGGCCACTGGGGTGTTATTAACTTGAGTTTTACACCAGGATGTGATGACTGAAACAGAAAACAATACAAAATGAATACCAATAACAAGACAAATAGGTTAGTTAGTATTGTAAATGAAGAATCGAACTGAACAATTGGACTAGAGAGTGTCCTGGCTTTACTAAAGAGGCTAGTAGTGAAGGAGAGGTCACTCACTGATTTGGAGGACTCCAGTGAGCCCGAGGACAGCGTGTCTCTGCTGCCGCGGCTCTTGGAGCTGAGGTGAGGGGAGGAAGAGGGTGAGTCGTCGATGTAAGGCAGCATGTCGTGGTGGTGCCGCCGTCGCTGCTCCTCCGCGCGGTCTGCATCGTACCCGTAAGTGGGAGGAGTCCCGCTGAACGAGGCATCTGCAGGAGGAGAGAGCAAGAGGTCAGAGCGAGGTCATCTTCTGAAATCCAAGCCAAGCTTTACACACACACGGACAAACACGCACACACACTCGCTAAAACCTCTTAATACACAATTGTGTTCCTTGGAGAAACATCGATTATATCTAGGTAACTAATCCTAGCACGCAACTGTTTTTTGAGGCTGGCTTGCAAAGGCATTAAAACAGCAATGACCATGGCAATCTTAAATGTACAGACATATAGTACTGACACCCTCATATATCCACACAATATGATACTCTCAATAACTTATGCAAAACAAATGGTAATACCAAGTTGCATAATAAAGTAAAGGAAACCCTGCAACTCGCATATCAAAAAGTACTTTATTGGTTTAAAACAACATTTAAAAAAGCTGCAGTTCAGCCGAGGATTGCCTTCAGCAGGGTACCCACAGAGTGTTAAATTAAAGGATACATGCGTGGCACAGCATTCTTATTCTTCATTTCAGGTACGCACAGTACCGAGCTCCAATTGCAATGATTTCTTCCCAGCAGTTTTCTATGGCCCTTGAAGTTTCCATAAAAATTATGAGACACACACTTCCTGGTCATTAATTACTTTCTTTTTTTTTCTTTTTTTTTTAATTAGCAGCCCTCATTAAAAATGTGCAGCCTGGTTTTAATTACTAAGCATTTGAGAAAATGGTTTGGAAATAATAGCTCCTGTCAGAGGAAATGGGAAACTCAATTAACAATCCGGCCAATAAATAATTGAAGCTCTGTAAAATGATTATATTAAAAATGCCATGGCATAAAACGCTGCAATTAAGGAGGAAGCAGTTTTAATTTCCCCTGAACTGAACCCTCCCTATTTACAGTAAACCTGCGTGGCTCAATGGTTAGAGCAGAGGACTAGGAGTGAAGAAAGGATTGCCTCAAATCACCACCAAGTCCGGTGGTCTGTTTGTAGCCCTGTTTAAGTTTTATAAGTACAAAATGCTTCACTGAAAAAATGTATGGTACAAATATAGGACATATCTGAAAACCCTGTCTTTCTAACAAGTGTATTACCCTGTGGAAACCTTAGCAGAACCATGCAGACCACTGCATTGGCAGTAATGGGGACACAAAAGTGTTGGCACAAACAGTGCGCAGTGTGAAGTACTGTTTACTATCATTGTGATTACAAAATGAAAAGCTTTCCACTATGTACATTAGAATTTGAATGAGTAAAAAAAAAAAAAAAAAAAAATCTTGACACTTTTTTCATGAGCCATCTCATAAATAATGAATTTAATAACCTGAAGACTCAATTTAAATGGAGATTCAGCTCATTCAGGGAGCCTGCATCGGATGTCTCTTCAGGCTAGCTGAGCACAATATTTGAGAGCTCACAAAAGAAATGCAAAAGCACAAAATGCACTTGCTGTGTGGAGCTGCTCAGCGTGTGGAGATTGCACACCTCTGGCTTTAAATCCACTTTCGCATTAAAATAGTCCGAAACAGTATAATTCCGAGAGAAGTGAGCACCCTTATAAAAGCTGACCACGGTAAATTTGCACAGTAGGTTTTCCAATGCTTTTCTACTGGTTATGCTATGCATTTACAATCGTTAACTATGTTTTGCTTTGTTTTTTTAATATGCTTTACCATACCTCTCTGGGCTTTACAATGTTTACCAGATACACAGTACAGCTCTCTAGTTTCTGCACACCCACTCATGCTTACTATCCTTTCGAGGATTCACCATTGACTCCATTAAAGTAGGGACAGGTTTATATTCCAAATTGCACCAAAACTTTGTACTGTGTGATGATCTACAATATGATCAGCCCCAGCCTGATGCCTTCAGCCTCCTACATACTGCAGTTTATTCTCAATCGGAAAGGGATGCAACGATTAATCCAGTCATTGATTAGATCGATTACATCGCCTCGGCCCATTACCCTAGTGCCCTGCTTGGAGCCTCATGTGTGTATATATATATGTATATATTTTACCAGCAAATGCAGGGTTCTGGTTGTGTCTGAAGGCTTTTGTGAAGAGTCTACAATTTGTTTTTGCTTCTTGGTTTTAAATAACACAGGGCCTCCCATTTTATGTCATTCACCTTGTCTTAACATTTGAAACTGTACCCATAATATTGTCTTTGAACCAGGACAAGTTAACTACCTTGTAGGCTACAGTACCTACAGTATGTGTCATTTCCTCATTTGGCAGCCCAACCAGTCCATGGGAGTCTCCCCACGCAAGCAAATATACGGTTGCTCATTAAACTCCGTTGCCATGGAAACTGGTAGGTCACCGTACAGTTTCCGTCCTTGTTTTCTGGGAACTTCATGCACTGGTAAGCGCTCTCAGACTCACAGTGGAGAGGATGCTATTTACATCTCCAGAAGCTCTTCAAAACAGACACCAGCCCAGTCCCAGAGAGAGAGAGAGAGAGAGAGAGAGAGAGAGGAGTCATGCAGACACCTGATTTAAATGGGAAGCGTGGTTGATGTTAAACTTGTGTTTAAAACCATCTTTAATGTGTTATAGCTCTTTAAAAGCTGCAGTGTCTCCCTGTTAATATTTTACATTCTTTCATAGTTTAGCCTGCAGTGCACTATATACAGACCATGTTGACAGTCCTGTCTATTTTTATTCCTCAATTCTTTCTTCTTGTCCTTGAAAACCTGCTTACACTCATTCTGTGAGCCACCAGTATGCTCCAGTTGCTACCTCCAGCCGTTGGAAGCTATGCTGTCTCTAGTAAAGGTTTTCGTTTACTGATAATATTTCGATTACTATTTTCAACACAGACTTAAAAATAAATATATAGTTAAAACCATTTCAGACTCAGCTACTCTCAGGGAAAAAACGAATCCCATTAGACTTTTGAATAAGCAGGAAACCATCCAGTTGTGTGCGCTAATAAATTAAGTTTCCAGTTGTGCGTTCATACTTTACACACAGTTTCCAAAAGCTGAAATCATCTGAGCCACAGTAACACAGGCCCACATTAGCACACATTATTTGATGCCCCCTGCTTTACTAATCTGATCTGGATGGTAATTGGGAAGCCAAGTGTGTTTTCAAAGGTAAGTCAGACGGATAAACCTTTGAAGTTTTATTCCCTGCAGTCCTGTAATACACACAGCTATTACACATCAGATAGCATGCCTCCGTCACATCACTCCAAGGACCAGACAGACAGCAATGAGAAGTTAACACACTTTTAAGGAAGACTGTTTCAAATTGAATACAGCTATCCTACACAGTACTAAAAAGGCAAGCACTGGACTTTTGTTTCCCTTTCACTGCATACCACAGTCAAACACTGGGTGGCACTGTGCACTATGCAAAAAAAACTATTTTGAAAAAAAAATTATATATATATATATATATATATATATATATATATGTATATATATATATATATATATATATATATATATATATATATATATATATATATATATATATATATATATATATACACACACACACACACGCAGAATGAATTATATATATATATATATATAGGTTATAACTTGTCAAGTACTGTAAGTGATTTGAGCTTTAAGCTTTTATCACATCACGGGTTACTCATTTTTAATCAAGCTGGAAAAAAAATCTATTAGAGTTCCTGTTTTTAACTGCTGATGTCTCTGTAGTGACAGCAATCAGAACAGACCATGGCCTTAGTGCTCATTACACTAGCATGCCAGGAAAGTGTTAGACAGAGAGGGTGAAAGAGTTAACACGATCAAAATAACACCCTTCTGTGCCTTCAAAGATGCATACTTATCTCAAGTGTTGCTCTCCTTTGAGAAGCAGCAGTACGTGAAGCTGGTGCAGTTATTTAAAACGGACCAAAAAAAAAAAAAAAAAAAAAGACAACTCAGCCACCTCTCTCCGTGTTCTGAACCACTGCGAATATTAAGAGCTCTGTGCTGAAATAATTGCAGGAAAACCATAATTTCCTTCCCTGCCACTAGTTCTTTTAACTCATAAAAAATAATCATTAAAGGCTACTGAAAACATAATTGCCATAATGATTACATTACTGGCTGGCATTGTGCTGCTGTCTTTATGTGACAGCTAGAATAAAATGGATAACACATTAGAATCTTAGAACAGAAGCCATACAAGTGCTGCAGTACAGGGCGGGTAAAACTGACTGCCCAGAAAATAAGGGTTCTGTATTGCACTGGGTTAGGGAAGACTGTAATGGTGATAGTTACCAGATCCAGGTCAAACCCACTGGGGCAGTGCCAGGCTCGCAGAGAGATTTAGTAAATCTCAGCACTGCGTCATATAAACCTTTTGTTTCCTGTTCTGGTGGGAGAGATTCAAGGACAACAGAATCCCAGGAACCAAGGATGGGGTTCTGTGCATTACAAATTCAACTATTTCCAGCTATCATGCTGAGCGTAATTAATTTATTGCAAGGCTGAAATCCCTTTCAGTTTGCCTTTAGCACAATGCATAATAATAGGAGCCTTCTGCAACCAATAATAGTGCTTTCTATGCAGCCTTTGTAAAAAAAATACAGTATAGCATTGACACATATTGATTGCACTCGACATAGCCATTAAACTGGAATAAAAAATAAATATCTTTATATATACTCTATAAAGCTGCCTGTAAGTAAGTATTACTCCATTACTCCACTCTGACTATTTTACAGGCTTTCATTTATATTAATATTTGTGTTATTAAAAATGTATTCCCGTGCTGACAGAGAGAGATAAATTAGAAACACTCTCTCCCTCAGTTTTATTATATCTCGAAAACAAGAGTGATTGTAAAAGCTCCTCCCCAGGACTGAGATTTACTCAGGAAGTCTGAACCCCAGCTCAAGAAAGCTCAAAGATAATGGAGTGATAGACAGTTCCATACACATTAGAGACAGCCACTCCGAACACAAGAAACCAGAAAAGGCTCATTTTGAAGCAATTTCATTTTCAAAAGAGATATGGAATTCCATACAGCAGGAATTGATTCAGGGGCTTAGTAACGCAGATGACCCAGAAAAAGGAACCTCTTTGATTGAACAGAGACCATACGAGAATTGCATTGTTATAGAAAATAATACATGAGATGAAGTTCCTGGTTGAGTCCTCTGTATAAAAATGTGTGGTGTTTGTTGCATAACGGGTTTGCCTTGCACATATTCGCAGAGCTCTTGTGATTGTGTTTGTTTCCATTGTCAGAAGGTTTTACAGTATATATATTGTGGCAGAGTAGGGGGAGGAGCCAGGAACACCTGGCTCCAATTGAATTAATGAGGCCCCTGCATAAAAGGGTTGGAAACCCTGCAGTCAGGACTGTGTGTCAGGCTGTGTGAAGCTGTGTGGTCAGGAGAGAAAAGGTTCTGTGGAGACCTGTGTTGTATTGTAAAGTGTATGTAAAAAGTGTCTGTGACTGCTAAACGGCATAGCCGCCCACTGGTATAGTCTAAGGAAGTTACCAAAGAAAAGTTTAGTTTAGCACTGTGGGAGTTAGGTTTTTGTTTTGTTTGTTTATTTGTATTTTGGCAATAAAAAAGTGTGCAACAACGCATTGAAAAAACAAAGTTCCTGTGTTGGGTTAAGTAATTCGTGTCAAACGAACCCAAGAGCCAAAGGCTCTTTCACAGTATATATATATATATATATATATATATATATATATATATATATATATATATATATATATATATATATAATTCGTTCTGCGCACACGTATCACAATTCCACGGTGTCAGTAGATCTCAGATCTGTCGAGTAGGTTTCCCCATGCTTAACCAGCAAGGTGAAGCAGTATTACACACTGGGCAGCATGGAGACACAGGAGATAATTCCACACACAGACAATAGCATAAAAATGTTCTATTGTGGGTGTTTTAAATGAAAGACATTCTTTGTTTGTGCACAGTAAAAAAAAAAATGAATCAATTAGATAATGCTTCTCATTATCATCCCCAGAGTATTTATGCTGTATAATACAATCAAATACCGTGCCTTTAATACAAAGGAGAAGGAAAGCGGCCTGATTTCCAAATCTATTTTATAATCGCGTAACCCGACTCACAGCTCTAAAGTGCTGAATGGAGTTTGAGCATTAACTCTTTCAATTTCCGGCAACAGTGCTTCAATATATCACTCGTGGTGTCTGGTCTAAATAGGAGCAAAACGAGATTAGAGCAGTGGTGGGCTCACACATTTGAATACATTATTTTACCGCCAATTTATAATGTCCAACTATGCTCTGTGACCTCAACAATCCCCACAGCTGCTCAGGACAACAGAAGGTCAGTTGGCCTCCTCTCCCATCCAATTGCCTTTTTACACCCAGGGTCCACTGTGGCGCGCTTGGGTGACACAGTCCCTGCCTGCAGGAGCGCTACAGCCTATACGATGCTCCCGGTGGAATCCCCAGAGAAGATCGGCAACTTTGCACAGCCAGAATTCAAACTTGCACTCCCCTGACTGCACACCACTCGGCCGTGCCTTTACCAGGTGAGCCACTCTGGGACCCCCAGTAAATTCAGATTATTTCTTATTCCCAGTTCTTTGGCCATTTGTAATTTAACTATCTGCTGTTGTACCCCCACACTGTACGCTACACAAAATGTGCTGCCCTACAAAGATGACTGTTGCAACACTGTTTCCATGGCAAGCACGCAGGTGCAGTTACTGAAAACAAGGTTAAACCCAACAAGCTGCTGTGGATACTGAGACATGAAGACTGATCGTTGCAACAGCTTGGAAGGGAAAGTGCAGCATTTGATAGTTTTTTAGCCACAATGACAGCAGTACCGTATGACTGAGAGTTTTGAATCAGCCCGCCGCGACCCTTGCAATGATATCTACAGAGGACTTTGCGCTGTGAGGTCCTGCGCGGGTACATTTCTTTCTAGCAGGTCCTACAGCAAGGCAGAGAGGTTTCGTTATTTGAAAACTAAGCTGTTGATATATCCTCATTGTCTGTCTAGCTATTTGTATTCCCGTTTCAGAAAGTGTGACATTATTAGTCATGGCTTCACCACTTGTGGATGAAGTAGCCAGCATCAGACTGTAAGAGGTATTGTGGTAAACTAGTGCTCTTTGGTGTATACTGTAATAGCATATATTACAGTACACTACATTATATAAACGTTTGTCAAAAAAGAAGAATGGCAACACAGAGCTGCTTCTCACTAGACAGCAGTGATAATCTGTTTTAAAGCTTGGGTGATCATGCTCCCTCTAACAATTCCCTTCTACTATAGTCGAATTTGGGACAACTCCTATTCTGTACACTGCCAGTGTGCCTATGTGTAGTTCTGAAACTAGTGCAAATTCTCCTAAAAAGGTGATTTGTTTGCATAGTATCGTTTTTAGATCCCTTTAGCAGAGTGGACCCATTAAATCAACTAAAGGAAACCAAATTAGAGCACTTTTTATAAAGAGCTGCCCTACATTTATCAACCTGTACAAGAGTTACTATATCACATGCCAAAGAAAGCTGCCAAGAGAGAAGCTGAAGGCTGACAAAAACAGAACGACTCCCCCTTGACGGGATTAACATAATTAAACTAATGATCAGGTGGAAAAGGTACCAGAATAATCCTGGGGTCTACAAGAGTCATTACCAGTGCATGTCTGCCTGGTGTTTCATATAGAATCTCACAAAAGGCGCATTCACTCATCTGGCCTGGCAGGAGTGAGTTTGTCTCATTCTACTGGATGAGAAGGTGCAGGGCTGCAGACTTGCCAGCAGGTCCCTGCTGCAGATCCCTTCACTAAACCATTGTTCATGGGAGGAATATTTTTGAATAAATAGAATTCAATTACATTTTGAATAAGGTAATACTGAAATATATGATTATAAAGTAAAATAAATATACATGTTTTCAAATATCTGTATTGTACCTTAGTAGTATCACTAATTAGCAGTGTGGAGTAGTGGTTAGGGCTCTGGACTCTTGACCAGAGGGTTGTGGGTTCAATCCCCAGTGGGGGATACTGCTGTTGTACCCTTGAGCAAGGTACTTTACCTAGATTGCTCCAGTAAAAACCCAACTGTATAAATGGGTAATTGTATGTAAAAATAATGTGATATCTGTATAATGTGAAATAATGTATAATGTGATATCTTGTAACAATTGTAAGTCGCCCTGGATAAGGGCGTCTGCTAAGAAATAAATAATAATAATAATTAACTAATTGAGGTCACGTGTTCCTGTATTTAATTAGGAGGGCTGGGTCTATTCACCAAAGCATGATGAAGGCCGTCTGGCCGAAACATTGTTCTGTTTTTAACTTTGTTCTTTTAAATAATAAATGATAAAGAATGGAAACTTGCATCAATCGTGAACAATATTGGGATATTTGGGAAACTGACCCCAGAGGTAGCACCCAAAAATGGAAATACTGGTAATTATATAAAATAGTGGGTGTGCAATATCAGCTACATGTTCAGGAATATGAGATTGCACATACTGTACAGTACAACATCTATAGCCTGGGGTCTAGTTTAAGGATATGAACAGATTTAATATCATTTTTATATGGGGCAGATATTCGTTCGTTCATAAAATAGGATTTTAGAAATTATTGTGTCTTGACGATACTGTGCAAAAGAAAAAAATGCATTCATAAAAAACCCATGTTCATCCTCGCACTGAATCTTATTATATCGTCTCACAACCTGAAAGATGTATTTTCATTGGATTTCACTCCTCTTTGAACTAGTGATAATTGAGACCTGAAAGAAACCAACTCTCACATGTTAAGAAACAGTAATAACCAGTGGAAACAATGGTCCTGTCTCCACTGTGCTTTAAAAGATAAGTCATGACTTATTTCATTTACATAATTAGAATAGATTCTCCTACATTCAAAACTGTATTTGTTCATTAATTCACTGTCCTTCCTCTATCCTGACCTACTCAATTACACACGTTTGAATCTCATTAAATCATTTCACATTTAAATAAAAATAAGTACGCTTTTGTGTATGATTTCCTCCTGGGCTAATTCGGTTTAATATATGGAAATGGCTGATTTGCATTGATCTTTATGTTGCTGCGAAAGACACAGCACTTAACCTCAGCACAAAAGCCAATTAGGAAATTAATGGATAACTATTCAAACAGCACGACCTGCCCCAAATAAACAGGTTCGCTAGCCAGAGTCGACACAGAAGCTATCCCAAAAAAATAAATAAATAATAAATACAGTTTAAAAAATACCTTGCACCAGGAACAAAAATACCAGAACCCTGCAAACTACATGAAAGAGCCATACAATACACAGAGCTTTTACTTGGGTAAAAATACAGCAGGAATGGACAAGCTATTTCTGGCTTTGTATACAGGAGACTCACACACACTCCTCACACTTGAACAGAAAGAAAACTACACAGGTCCAACATGCAGAGCATATCATTGCACAGGCGATCATTGCAGTTTTGAAAGGGAGCCAAGAGAAGCATGTTCAGTTCAATACAATATATATTTCTACTGTGTATTAGGGTTCAGGTTAAACTGGACTACTGTGCAGGTACCAGTCGTGGTGAGAGAGGGGTGATGGGGCATGGAATTCAACACAGCACCCCACATCTTAAATGTGTTGAAATTATGTAGATGGGTAAACGTTACAGGACTCCGGTTCGAAAACAATGTCAGAACTTTTCCATTCTGTATATTGGGCTTGTTCCCAGCTATGATAACTGTACAAAAACTAAAACCCAATGCGTTAATTAAAGTAGATATTAATTAATTAGCATTGTGACGGACATTACTTCAAAAGTGCCATTTAGGGGCTCCCGAGTGGCGCATCCAGTAAAGGCGCTCCACGTGAGTGCAGGATGCACTCTATAGCCTGCAAGTCGCGAGTTTGAATCCAGGCTATTCCTTTGCCAATCGAGGACGGGAGCTCCCAAGGGGCGGCGCACAATTGGCCGAGCGTCGCCCGGGGGGAGGGAGGGTTAGGTCGGTCAGGGTGTCCTCGGCTCACCACGCACCAGCGACCCCTGTAGTCTGGCCGGGCACCTGCGGGCTTGCCTGTAGCTGCCCGAGAGCTGCGTTGTCCTCCGACGCTGTAGCTCTTGGGTGGCTGCATGGTGAGTCTGCAGTGTGAAAAAAAGCGGTCGGCTTGACGGCACACGCTTCAGAGGACAGCGTGTGTTCATCTTCGCCCTCCCGAGTCAGCGCAGGGGTGGTAGCGGTGAGCCGACCGTAATAAATAATTGGCCATTCCAAATTGGGAGAAAATAATAAAAATAATTGGCAACTAAATTTAAAAAAAAAAAAAAAAAAGTGCCATTTAGTCAGACTGAATACAGAATGTATTTGATCAAAATATGTTTAACACACTATGTTCAGTTTTTATTGAGTAGAACCACTTTAGGTAGTTTCCCCCACATGCTTGTTAACCCCCGCTCTCCCCCAGACACACACACACACTCTCACTCTCTCTCTCTCTCTCTCTGAACAGCCTCGTAAATGCAGCTCTAACATCAAATCAAAAGCCACAGCTACTGGGAAGGGCAGGCCAGCTTGAAAGAACCAGCGGGTGTGTGTTTATTCTGCACACTATTTTGAAAATGGAAAAAATGATAACAGCATATGTTTTTCTTTTTTTTTTTTTTTTTAATATTGACCAATTTGTTTTTTTAGTTTTTTTAGATTTTCCCTTCATTAGCTCAGAAGCAAAGAGTAAGATAAATGCAAAACAAAGGGATACTGTAACTACACAAAGGATTACCAATGCTAGCAGTTGTGTCTAATGCAGATTCTTTATTTCATTTTCCATTTTGCTTCCTGATATACAACAGGATTTGAAGATGTAAGGTACGACTTTTAACTTCTAATATCAGTAGCAGAACGGTGCCTTTTTGGCTATCTTAGTAAAGTGGAAAGCTGGTACAAAAGCTACCCTACATCTTTCAGCTTGATACATTTTTCCATAGCAAGTCAATCATGGTACAGTTTGCCTAGGTTAATATTTATACTAAGAGAATAAGTCAGAGTCACACACACACAGAGCCACAGACACATTAGAGGAAGTGTGGGTTGAGACTGGTAAGCTTCAGAATAATGTGACCCAGGGTTTGTGGGCCTGTAAAGTAAACTCTAGAGTCCAGGTCTGAACAAACAGAGAGGCTGTGGTGTAACTGCACACTGTTTACACAGTGGGAAGGGCCGACTAAAAAGGGTTCAAAATAAAAGCAAGACAATCACCTGCAAAAACAACACACACTGGCTCCTGGACGTATTACTAACATGGAAAGTACAACTTTTTACATCTGAAAATACAAAGAGGGCAGTTGTTTTAAAAGTCACTGTAGGCCGCTGCTTCATAAAACAGTGCTAAACTGTTCGAATGTTTGTTGGAAAGTTCCCCTTGACTTACTGTACCCTTTGATACGTTTACCACTGTAAATTTGCATGGTAACTTTGCAGTTTTTCCATGCTTTCCCCCCTGATTATACTATGCACTCGCCATGTTTTTTAATATGCTTTACCTTACCTCTCTAGGCTTTGCAATGTTTCCTTCTGCTTTGCCATGCTTTCACTATACTTTATTGCACTTTGCTATGCTTTTACTGTGGTAAGTATTTATAACGGTAGGTCTGATCATATAACATTTTTCTTTTTACCTCTCGAGTCTGCCCAGCGTACTGTATTGATTGATGGGTATTTATAGCATCAGTGACAGACACAAAGTCCCTCGGAAGCTGCTTTTGTCTGATTCTAGTAGCTCACAATCCCATTTGTGTGCGCAAATGAAGCCAAGCCCCTCATCTGGACTCAATTACACTCCAATGGCAGCTCTTACTGGGGCACAGCTGTCTCCAAAGAGCCGAGCAGGCTTTTTCTTTTCTTAACCCTCCCTGACGACTGGAATGCTGAGATGAAGGGATAAGCTGGCTTAGTCAGCAGTTTGCTTACCACAAGAAACGTGGTAAAAATGGTAGATTTTCTTTAATAAAATTAAAGAAAACAAAAACAGCTCCTTTTCCTTTCTTTTTAATTATGGACAAAAAAAAAAGGAAAAAAGGTACTAGCAATAAAAACAAGTGCCAGGATGTGATTTTTTTATATATATATATATATATATATATAACTTTGTGAGTTATTAAAACTAAAACACTTCTTGTTTTTTTTTGGTTTTGTTTTATTATGACATTTTTGAAGACTGAAAAAATATCAAATTTGATTTAATGAATGAAAACATAAGTTGAAAAAAGTATTTTAATAACTAACAGGTAAACCATTTCTGAACAAAAATCACAGAAAATCAGTTTCAGACACTAATGAATTGGATACTGAAGTCTTTAACCTATCAGCTCCAGTATTAAACCCACAACCTGGAGAATCACACTTGAAAGGCGGTCTACATGCCCACCCAACACTCCAGCTCCCAAACCTCTATTGATGGAAGCATATTGATGTCCACTCTCATGTAATAGTTGTATTGTAGACCCCAGTGGAGCTCTTTCATGGGCTGGGAGAAGGCTCACTGCCAGCGAGGAGCAGGGCTGGCTGCCCACGGCTAAGAAAAGTGGTGGTTCTTTGTCCTCGGCTAAGAAGAGTGGTGCCAGGAGGTTCACTGCCATCCACAGATCTGAAGGGACGGCTGCCCGCGGTTTTGATTGGTAGTGGCACTGGGTTAATCTCCTCTGTCGGGGTCACTGTCTCTTTGGCAATTATTGGCAGAGGGCACAATAGACAGAGCGTCTAGCAGCGTCATTGTAGGTGGCATCTACAGTAAACTAAAGCTGTCTTGCAGGGCAGCAAACAATGGAACCGGCAGATTGTCCATATGTACTGTAAGGGGGTTTAAGGCAAATCCAAAGACAGCCGGTCTGGCTGGTAACCCCAGAACAGGGCACAGTGCCAAGGGAAGGAGTGATGAAACAATGGCCAATAACCACAGCAACAGAGTGATGCGACTGATCGCTTGTCTTCTAATGGGATTAATTCTTCAGAACATTGCACCACCTGTTTGTTTCTGAGAAAGTGTGATAGTGTCCAACAATCATGTTGAATTTTTCGCTATGTCCAATATACTGATTTGTGCACTTCAATATGTTAACGTAACATTATTCAATAGGTTTCATTCAACTTTATGAAGCAAAATGTGTTAATTCTATAGGGTGATGCAACACTTTTGGCCATAGCTGTCTAGTAATAATGTTTTGAAGTAAATAGCTTTGAAAAGATACCCCAATCTCTAACTCCTTGTTCATTACCTCACAGGAACTTGAGAGAGCGTAATGTGGCTGATAAAGAATGAAAGAAAGGAAAAACAGCAATGCTGTAATGAAATCATCACTGAGGCATCCCTTTCAGCAGCTGGCATGCTTGTTTTCAGCATCCAGGAGGCCTGACTACAGAAGATCTTCAGACAGCCTGAGCTCTTAGACGAGGTCCTGTTGCTGGAATGAGGTTGAATGGATCGATGTGTTCGGTTCTGGCCCCAGCCTCTCACTGCTCCTCCTGCCCTGGCCAGCAGCCAAGGCACTGCCAGGGCTGGGAATAGTCCCAGATCAATTACCTTAAGTACCCTGAATTCACTCAACAGTCAAAAAGAAAAAGAAAACGCTCACCACTCCACAGCCATCAAACCCCGTCAGTCATCCCTTTAGCTACAGGCTCATTTATATAGGCTCATTCCGATGAGAGCATCTCCACTTCAATTGGAAACATCACCATAGTATGCATAAAAACAAAGTGCAATTCCTTCTAAAAGTGTATCAGTTTGCACTTCACCATTGCAGAATCCTCCAAATCACTAAGCAGGGCCCTGTCTGGCATTTTTACAGACAGAAATACAGTTAAGGGACTAACATGCACAATGTGAGTTCTTTTACTTTCATAATGTTGGTACACAAATCCTGATTATCTCAATGGCAGTATTCAGATTCACTACTCTTTAGATCAACTGAGTAGACCTCACTGTATCTTCTGACCTTCAAATACACCGGCCTTTGGGCTATACCTCAAGGTCATGCAGGTGTTTTTACTTCATCTGAGCCTGAATTAACAATCTAAACATGGGGACGTTTAACAGGACAGTAAGCCCCATAAACTACAAAGCAATGAGATACAATAATCCCAACCCTGCAAAAACCACAGTCGACTGATGTTTGTTGTCATCGACAAAGCAAACTTTCTGACAGCTCCTTGATGCACAGCAGTTAACCTCTATTCCAAGGGGGCTCAAATAAAGGCTGTCTTTTTAATAATATAATTGTTCCGTTTCACCGATTCAATGACTACAGTTTTGGGCTTCTTAAACACAGCCCCATTGTGTTGGAAAGCGGCAAGGCGAACTCTATTCGAATGAAACCACTCTCGTTTCCACAGATTCTCCTCAAGGACGGTCTCCATGGCAACAAGGCCTTGGCTCGGGTGGCGTGTGGGCAGACCTTCTCGGGGTGACACTAAATCCTCTAGCTGCGTTTATCCAGCCCCCTACTGAAAGAAAGATGAAGACAGCGCTGGATTTTACAACGCTGGCGTATAGACAAAAAAAGCTTCTACTGTTTTTAATAACGCAAGAAGTCAGAAACCTACACCTACCTAGGGTATGGGACTGCCTCTCACTCAGCTGTAGACCACTGTATTAAGAACAACAAGTATGAAACTATTATCTACAGTAAAAGTAAAATGGATAGCTGGCCTTCTACAGCAAACTGAAAGGTTAATTGCTGATGGGTCTACACAGAAACTATATGAGTAAATAAATACAAATACAGGAAGATCCTTTTTAGGTGTCAGAAACATGATTATTGTGGGTAGTATGATTATCGATAATAACTTTTTAGTACAATAAATAATTTAATAAAAGACTAAACAAATTATGGATAACATCACAGTAATTGATTAGTGACTAACCCTGCAAGAAACCGTTTAGTAGTGGTAATGGGTAATTGTCCCAAGTGGTTTTATAACAATACATTGATAGGCACAATGTTTTGCTTGAATGTGATACCTGCTGTAATTGTAAAAATGAAATGAAAATAAAAAATCAGGGAATGCAAATAAATATGTAGTTGATGGGAAGGCTTAAACAAAGCTAACCATTAACATGCACTTCAAACAATGGAGCGCACTACAGGAAAAAATATTACTGGGAAAGAGAAAGAAAAAACCTCTGTGTGTGCTCCGCGACCAGCTGGAGGTCTGACCCAGAAACAGTAAGGGCAAAACTTCACATCAAAAACTGGCTTGAAAGCAAAACGATTTTACATTCATGCCGGATCCCCTGCTTCGTTCATACAGAATGAACCACCTGAAGAAAGATGAAAGACTTTGTACTAAAGGGCAATAGCTGCACACTGGTATACCACAGTGGTACTGTTCTGATATTATGGCATACCAATGGGATGGCATACCTACTGGAGTATCAGGACCACTGTGCAATACTGCTGCAACCATTTCCATCACTGGTAAAGCTGTAGTTCAACCACAGTGGTTTGCCTAATGCTTCTGCCAGTGGTACTGGTGGGAGTGCATTAAAAATGATACCACAGTTCTTTATAGTTTTGTTCAACCATAACTAACCAATAACAGTTGATTGTATTACAACCTATCAATTATTGATAATACCAGTCTCATTTTTTTTTTCTTTTACTGCTCATCTAAGGTAGGATTTCAGTGAAATTCTACCCTTGGTGTAACGATCCTTCACAAGGCAGAGACACCATCATTTAAAAAGTAGTGAGGCTATACCAGGTGCTAAGCCTAAACTGGAACCTGATCTGTAACAAAGCGCTGGGCTCAGACCGTTCTCTACACACTGGGTGTCAAATGGCTGCTCAGAGCAGTGGAATAGCTTCTTAGAGCAGTGGAATGGCTTCTTAGAGCAGTGGAATGGCTTTTTTTAACAGAAAAGGAAGGAATTGGTGTAAAACAGAACCCTGAGTGTGTGCCACTGCCACTTGTACAGCAACCAGCAAGGGAGCTTTTTTGTATACAAACAACCTCATGCTCAAAGAAAGGCTCCCGAGACCAGGCAAGGTTTTAAGTGTCTGTGCAATTTCCCAGTTTCTTCCACTGTAATTGAGTAATTTGGGATAAGGAGGTTTTATTGAAAAGCTGTCTGGCTGATTGCTGTGAGCTGAATAAACCTGGCTGCCTCTAATAAGTCCTATATTACATTCGCTTTGTCTCTCTCTGCCTGTGTCTCTGATCCAAGCTGATAAACTCCTTAATGGTACAAAAGGGACTGCAATAATACCATGCCAAGAGCAAGGTCAAACAGGACACAGTAATACAAAAATGTTGTTGCTGATAAAATGACGCTGAATGCTGGTATCCAAATCAAATCAAACAACAGGATAATATCACCAAGTGATCCTGAGAAGAAGCTGATAGGAGGCTCAGTATTGCTAGCTTCTCCCAACAGTGGTCTTCAGATTCCGTACCTGAGCACGCTGCTGATTCTGAATCAACCACTGCAGTACCTAATGTTCTGAAGTGTATTGGTGCTGC
The DNA here is from genome assembly GCF_902713425.1 of Acipenser ruthenus. NCBI lineage: Eukaryota > Metazoa > Chordata > Actinopteri > Acipenseriformes > Acipenseridae > Acipenser > Acipenser ruthenus. The sequence goes on from NC_081199.1 coordinate 7,399,164, forward strand.
ACAATGACCTTGTGGCACGGGCAGGTGTCAGAAGCCTAGCAGGGTTGGGCATTGACGGGAGACCATCAAGGGAAATAAAACAGGAAGCAAAGTACAGGGGTGAACAGACTGTAGGAGTGTGGTGCCCCATAAGGTTTTGTAAGTGTAACTTGTACATCTTACTGTATAAGCTGATGTACTTAAAAGACATCATTTATAATCTCCTGCTGCTGCATTTATTAGCAGGTGCCTGTCTGTTTAGCTCACAGAGTTTAGCTCCTTTACGAAAAGCAAATCGGACCACCAACAAGGTGAGTGCATAGAAGGATAACTACAGTATGGATGCAGTCAACCAGGTATAATACTTGAAATACGTGAATGGGCTTGTGAGACATTGCAGCTTTACATCAGCAGGAGGCAGTTGCCCATTGCAATGCGATCTTGTAGCTTGTTCAGCACCCAGAGAAACCCCAGCCAAGGACGAGAGAAGCTGAAAGACTCTTGGTGCACCAGATCAGAGTGGCAGACACAAGCCCCAATAAGAAGCCCGCCACATGCATCAAACGCGGGAAACAAAACCGATAACAGGGCAGCGTTATTAGGAGGACTGGTAACTGAGAGCTGATCTCTTAATCTGGTGGTACAAATGAACTCTTCTAAGAGAGGAGGCCATATAGAACTGTTCAATCAGTCCAGGAATGCTACAACACAACACAGTACAGTACAGTACAGCATAGTACAGTCCAGCACAGTACAGCACAATACAGTCCAGCACAGTACAGTACAGCACAGCAAGCAAGCCACTGTCAATGTGTGGGCAGCCCAGCTGGTAACACATGCACTCACTATGCATTTAAAGGGAATCGGCTTCAAATCTTATTTTTTAAGGGATGGAAATAAGAGACAATACTCAACGTAATAGTAACTAAAAACAAGAGGTCAGAAGAAGCTTTTTGTTTTTTAAGATGACAATTACAGTATTATTTAAATTAGCCACACTTAATACAATATTGGTGAGTGAGTCTTACTACCATCCCTAAATCTGATAAACTCCCTTTACAGCATGTTCTCACTAGCAGGGTATGAGGGAATGCTGTCCCTCCGTGTTATGGAGGCTGACAGCCGGGTATGTGTTTTAGAAACCAGAGTGTTAATTCAGGGGACAAGCTAAATCGATTGCTATATGCACAGAAAGGACTTCAGCAAAACCCTTCAGGCTTGTTTGCAACGTGCTGTTCTCTTAGTAACGAGCACACAAAAGAGATCAGCCCCAAATTATTTGAATTACTGTAGCCGACTGGGACGAAACGCTAGTGGCACAAAAAATGATTATTAGTGTTCAGAAAAGAATGTAGAGACACCATAGGACGTTAATCCTGCACTGTCAAGTGACGCCCAAAGCAGAGCGGATGCCACAACGCACAAACCCACACTGTGGGAAAGCCAAATAAAATAAACTGATAAGAATGAAATCAAAGTGGCAAACCCGGAAACCTGTATTGACGTATGTTAGTGACATACTGTACTTCCCCTGGACGACAAAGTTAAACTACTGTATATCCATCATACTGTATGTACATGGAAAATGCAAGACAGACACGTCCAGACTCTAAAATCAGGTTTGATTACAATTGTATAAGTGGTTGTATGTAAAAGCTCTAAAGAGTTGCATGTTGAATGTACAGACGTACAAACATCTACATACGGGGGCCTCAGCTATATATATCCCTGCTGCTTGGGATATAGGCCTATCACCCCAGTGGGAAATGACAAGACAGCTAAATAAATACTCTAGACCACTACATTACATTCACCACTATATACTGTATGAGTCCTGGCTTTAGATAACAAGCCCATGAGAAAAGCAGTAGTGGATCCACGTTTGCAAGACTTTAATCCCTGTTCTTACTTGCACTGAAAGAGGTTAAAATGGCAAATTAGACTTTCAAAATTGATTAGCAAGCATTTTAATTATGCAAAATGTATGAGGCAACAGGAATTAAATGATCACTTCGACATGCTTAACAAAGCTTCACGCTTAATTACAAATCTAGGTAATTCGGCTTAAAATTCTGAGACGTTGCTTTCTGCAAATAAGGTCGTCCCATCCCGTCCCGTCCCGTCCCGTCCCGTCCCGTCCCGTCCCCCACTCCGATGTTATGATGTTAACTTCTGCGTAATCTAAACCCAGCGAGAGTTGAAGACATTTCAAAAGCCACGTGGATCTCTTGCCTGTCCCATTTCAAGACAGGCACTGGCTACACTGTCAATGCTATTTAATGTTATCTTATGTATATTTATCCTTCATTAGCATTTACATATTTCAAACAGATATTCATCGGAATAAACAGCAAAATCCCTTTCAGAAACTCCGGTCCAACATATCAGTAAACCATGATAAATGCATTGTATAACCATGACAAAAACATGGGAAAACTACAAAATACCATGGTAAACTTGTATAAGGGTAATGCCATCCTTTTAATAAATGATCTGCGATGGTCCTGGCCTCAGGGTTACTGACAGAGCTGTCCTACAGCGGTATCGTTGTCATTTTCATGGTAGTACAGTTTGACCAGTGTGCTGCAATACTTGTTCCAATTCCACTGCTTTGCCGTTGCTGGTAAAGCTGTGATCTGCTAATGGTTCTTAGGAGTTTCTACAGGGCAGAACTGAGTGTTATAATAGAAGAATTGATACTGTTTGTTGGATTAACTATGATATACAAACACTCGCTTTCCAGACCTCAATGACCTCTTTCAACAGTGGTATTATAATAGCATCCTGGTCATATTTTTCTAACATTGCTGTTAAAACTGCAAGTAACCTCAGGAGTGAATCAGGTGTCTCTGCAAGATCTGGTCTCTTTGCTGTGTGCAAACTGTACACAGCAAGCTTGCCTTCTCTCCCCTCCTGCTCCCAGGCTGGGTTACGTTATTTTTAGCTCAAAAAAGGCACACAAACAAGCTGCAGCAAAGCAAACAGTGCCCTGTGGAGCGAGAGGTGTGCTTAGTGAGCTTGGTGTGACAGCTGAGGGAATTGGAGCGGAGAGTGTTTGAGTAGAAAGAGCAGAGCGGAGGCTGGGGTCAGTCACAGGTCACCTGATCACAGTTCACTGCGGAATACAGTGCCATGGTGGAAGCATAGTCCTGGTGAAGGGCAGGTAAGCATAGGAATTCTCAGGGAAGTAATACAACAGTGTGAATGCCCTTGGCAAGACATGGGATGCAAAAAACATGCAGAAATTTGCCATGGTAAGAGTGAGAGTGTGTATACAGTATGCTGTACAGCAGTGCTTCCCAATAATGATCCCCAGCTTTCTTATTTTGCACAGCTTTCCAGTACTTGACCATAGCATTCCTTACATTTAACTACTTGACAATGATATATGAACTTCATGCTCCATTCCCCACACATGCACTTCAAAGAGCACTTGAAAAATACTGGATACGTACAAAAGCATTAACCATTTTTCCCACTCATATATTGATGTTTAAAAGCGATTTACAGTTAAGTAAGAACTAAGCTGTCATCTTAGGTGGGATAAACCATTGTACATTTGGAGGGATGATATAACAGTACTGTTGAGCAATTTCACTGATTGAATTCCATAATGTTCCTATTCCTGTCATAACACAGGACCCTATGCATATGAATCCGTGCCAAAAACCAATTCCAATACAGGTCAAACATTTTTTTCTTGCCAAATTCCTTTCTACCTACACTACAGGTGAAATTAGACAGGTAATATATATATGTTTGTCTATGTGTGTCTGTGTGGTGTGAGGCTTCAAACAGGGCACCAGGGCAATTCATCGACCAATGGATATTTAATTGAGGCTCGCAAAATTAAAAGCAAGTTAATTGATCGATTCATCGATTCATTGTTACATCTATAACCTACACCTGTTGACAGTCCTATGGCAGGTGTCCTGTAGCTTGTTCCGCCACTGGAAATGTGAGCTGAAGTCAGAAGCTGAGTGCTGTGGACAGGGGTTCAACGTGCCTTTCATTTGCCCCTCAGCTGCCTGTCACTGCGCACCTCATCAACCCCCATAAAAACATTCACCAGGAAAAAAGCGTTTCTTACTACAATATACTAAAAGGAAAAACGGAATGAAACTGTTCCTTTTTTTCTATGTTGACTCTGTGTGTGTGTGTGTGTGTGTATGTGTGTGTGTGTGTGTGTGTGTGTGTGTGTGCTTGTGCATGTGCGTGGGCCACAGAGCTAGAGAGATGCTTTGCTTTGCCTTCATAAAGGGCTGGATCCTACATATGCCAGGTCCTATTCTTTTCAACAGAGGTTGGCCTTTTCCTGTTTTGACTTGGGCAAGCGCTTGGGAAGGCAGCAGTTTGGAGCGAGCTTGACAGGCTAGGCTATCAGAGTTCAGTCTGAATTGACAGAGGGAGTCTCCAAGGGGAAACAAATTAGGGAAATGCCAGTTCATCCAAGTGGTTCATTTTTAGTTCAACTTTTACTCCAGTATTATAATATGACAGTATTATAAAAGTGAACTTATAAACAATTTCTGCGACGGTTGTTTTACTCTAAACTATCATACTGTATATTTTTACATTCCTCTTCTCATATAGTATTTAAGCATGTGTGGTAAATGACGCCATTTCTTGATCAAGTAAGCAAAAAGGAAACCAATCTCTTTTACATATTAAGATACTGCATACTGTACAGACTGTAATCACAACCTACAGTACCACAAAACAAACCCCAAAGGATCCAGCCTTTCAGACAGAGTCAGTGTCTGGGCTGGGAGGGACCCCAGGCTAGGTTACCTGTTAATTCTCACACTGAGAAGACGCATGGTGAAAGCATTCTCCTCCTGCTTGAGGCGAGACAGCCGCTTAAACACATCCCAATCAGTGATTAATGGGGAATGTTACAGAGTCATAAAGAAAACACTCCCCACTAACTGTGCTCCGAACCACAGCCATGCAGACACAGCACTGACTACAGCTACTCCTGGAAATAAATAAACACATGCACACTAATACAGCTTTTTATAAAACAAGGGACCCTGAACAGAAATGTTCTTCCATTAACCATGCACGCTGAATGGAACACAGCATCTCATAGTATCATCATACTAAGCCTCCCCCTTAACAGCTGCACAGCAGATACCACAAGAGACTCATAAACAATGCTGGATCAATCACAACCCCTAAATCAGGATTGAAAGTGGTTATCTTTGGCAGTTCTCTAAACAAGAGGCCACATGGTTTTCAGGATGCCCTGTGATTCTTTTCAGCAGTTTTACAGTGTATTACACTGAAGGAACCATACCAGCGTTCTATGGTAATGGATTATCAGTGTGTATTGTTTCCTATTGCTGGGGAGCACAAGGAGGTTAAGTGACTTGCTCAGGGTCACACAATGAGCCAGTGACTGAGGTGGGATTTGAACCGGGGACCTCCTGGTTACAAGCCCATTTCTTTAAACACTGGACCACACAGCCTTTTCAAACTGGGGGAGAAGATTTGGTAGAAAAATAAAAAAATCTAACCAATTAGCTGCCCTTTGTGCGTCTATCGTTTCCGCTTTGCCCAGAGCATTGCATTGCTAAAATGTAGCTCAAAGTACTTGGTAAGGGCAACCAAGACCACTCGTATCATCAACCCACAGACTCAAAACAAATACATACAAATAAATAGCCTCGTGCCGCGACCCATTTTCAGCGCCCAATCCAACACAGCTGAAGGGAATCTGGATGTCACTTAGACAATGTCTTTGGCGCAGGGAAGACATTATACAGTACGAAGCGTGCCAGCTAATGCTGTACTGCAGATGTTGTTTGTTTTTTCTCCCCTGTTTCATGACATGGCTTGCTGTTGTCTGTGATGTGGGAACCAGCATGTGCTCTGAATCACCACCTCTGTGATGAGTCCATATGTGTCGCATCTCTCTTCCTGTCCTGTCCTATTAGGTTCGCCCCCCTGAATAAGAACAATGAAGAAACAGGACAAACGGGAGATATGTCATTGCTGGATTCACCCTTCTTTCACTTAGTACACCTCTGGGCTATTTTATGATCCTTCATGGAATGCATTCATTTTCATTTGAATCGCCACAAAGGCAAAAGCACTTTTCTTTAGACAACCTATTTCCGAGGTGTGTTTGAGTGTGTTTAGAGGAGCCTGTTTTTGTTTAATTTCCTTAACCTTGTGGTTAAAACATGTTTAAACATGTAAACACATTGGGAATGTCTGAGGCCAGTCTGAAGAGTAAAGTCCAGACCATGTAGCTAATATCGCACGACTATTTTATAATACAATTATTTGATGAAAGCCGCCTGGATAAACGCTGCTTCGTTTTTTAACTGTGTTCTTTTTAAATAATAAAGAATGGAAATTGGATCTATTTCCATCAATTGCAACCAATCTGAAGAGCTGCCATAACAATCCCTCCATCACTTTTCATAAATATCTGAAATGTGTGTAAGACTGTACAGCATTTAAAAGAATGTGAAGAATATTGAATATGAAATCAATTGGCCTAGACTGACTAACACATTTATTTGGCCTGCATATTGTTGACTCAGAATTGAAAACACTAAAGACTAACATTTGAACTCGCTATTACCACCCCGAGTAAATACAGTGAACTGTATCGAAGAGTCGTTCAAAGAAAGCACGCTGGCTTTATGTATAGCAGTGGAAATGGCAGCCAGTCTAACCGTTCTGTTCCAAACCTCTGCTCTTCCTAACAACACACCCTGCCGCACTGTGAGCTTTATTGTTTTTTTTCCATAATCACTGCATTAAATATAGCTAGGACAGGAAAACCCAAGTACTACAGGGACAGCGATTTGATTTTTTTTATGGCAGTTGGTTTTCCTGTTTACAAGTTGAAGCTATTTCAGCAGGCCTTACTCACAGGAGGGCCCGGATAAGCCTGGTATATAAGGTTTAACCTCTATCAGTGAGTGGGGACTGTTTTCATGTTAACAGCAGCTCGTAGTTTGTGCTGTGTGAGTAAATGCAGGGATCCTCCACTGTTTCAACACCCTGGCCAACAACTTAACTGCAACAGTCACAAGCTGTGTCCCACAATCCGCTTTCACAATAAAACATCCTACATTCTTACACAGCTTAGCATTCTAAGCGCTGTCTGGCAGACTCTGTTAGCACTCATCTTTGTTTACATAACCCACAGTAGGGACCCTGCAGGGACACAAGCAGGCAAGCGTCTGCCTCTACCTGCAGCAGTAGGAAGTTATCGGTGACACCTTTGCTCTCTGTTATAGCTCAACAAGCAAAACGGAAATGTAAAATGCCTTTTTTCGCCAAATGGTGTTGGGGTTGATAGGTTCAGCAATTTTGCTACAGTGTTGTGGTAAGTCTTCTAGGTCGGGTAGCCCACCCCAAGCAACTACTAGTGGCCTTTTTACCATTTCCAAGGCTTGTTCTGGAGCTTTTCTCTGGTCACACACACACAGACTGACATTCACAAATCAGCGCACATACATTCCATGTAGCCCGAAGGGGGGAGGTGTTCTACTCAGTTCAGTAACCTTTCTTAATTTCATTTTTTTTTTTAAATTCCCAGGTCCATCTTTTACAGCCTGGCGTGCACATACCGAGAAGACGTTATTATTAACTATCATTAATATTATACAACTCGGGATTGGGCAACTAGGCTGTCTCAGATACAGAATCAGCATAATACATTTTTACTCTTGAACCAAAAGCTAATTCTGTACAAAGGTCCACATGAGCATCCCCTTTCTCCAGTCCTGCATTTCCCTGGGACTTGCTTCATTTCCATTCAGAAGTCTGAAAAGGCCATTAGCTGCTGGCAGAGCTGAAAGGGTCCGGGTTGCAGTGATGCTGCAGCAGCACAGACCAGGTTACAATGGAAAAGAGCCTTTGGCAAACGCTTGGGAATTACTCTAAGAACTACAGGATGCTGGGAGCGAAACACAGAAATTGAAGATTCAATATTTAAATACAAGGGTCAGTGCCCCAGTTTTAAAAATATTTTTTACTTACCGGTATTTAACCTTTGCAGTGCCAACAAACAGACACGCACACATCTCTTCACAATCAATTAGTCATCTATTAGTAAAGTGATTCTAAATTGAGGTACTGCGTGGATCAGGGATCTCACAATTGAATCTCCCCTGATAGATTTGGCACAGCCTGGCACTCCTTCTTGAGATAGGAGAAGATCCCTTTTCTCTATATCTTGTTTTCACTCTTTGCAATACAAATGAATATAACAAGCGAGCGATTTATCACACAGGGCAATCAATACATTGATCAAGGTCATTTTGTACAAATGATTTCCCCCAGCAGGGATCATATGAATGTTTTAAACTAGCATTGACTACTTTTTAAGCTTTACACTGTTACCATGGCTACCCTCCCTCATGACTTTTTTCATTGCCAGATCTCTATTGGATTTAATATGAATGATGCATGGCAAATCAAATTAATACAACTGGCAGATTATATCTAAAGGAGCAGGAAAAGGGCTAAAGGTCACTTATGGGGTTAGACGTTAGCCGAGGAAAAATGTGAACTCCTCTCACAAAGCAATCTGACACAGCACAAGCGTATTCCAATAGTCTAACCTCTCGCTAGTGAAGGGCCAGATCAAAAATATATACATTTGAAGTCTAACCTCTCGCTAGTGAAGGGCCAGATCAAAAATATATACATTTGAAGCTTAAATATAAAAAATATTACTGAACTCAGCATTCCAAACAGATTCTAGAAGTAAGTTCCAGCGTGAAGAAGCTCCAGAACTAAATGGGTTAGCACCTGAACGTCGAGGAGTAAAGGGTTAGGGTTAGGGGTAGGGTTACAACTCCTAAATGTAGCATCCAAGAGAGGAGGGGCTGATATTATTACACCAGAACCACCGCAAAAAAAAAAAAAAGATGTCAAGTTTGAAAAGCCCAGCTAAAATAGTCCAGCAGCTGCCATAAATCTCTCCCTCAAGACAGCCACTACGACACAATGGGGATCCCATTGCTAATGCCGATGAAGGCCTGTACTTATTAAGATAAACGTGTATCACATGGCCATCTGGTTTATCAAAAGACAAAGAAACCACAGTTACAAATTTTAACCACTGGTGGCAGTGTCTGCTATGAGGTAATTCCATTAGATGTTTTTAAAAACATCATTGTATGATGTTGTACAGTAAAGTATGTATACAGACAAGCCCTTAAAAGATGCCCTGTGAAATATTTTGCTGTATTAGTTCAGCTCCATCGGTGAAGCGTTCCTGGCGTGTCTGACTGTTCAATCGCTCGGCTCTCCAGTCCGGGGACACGACACGGATTAGTACAGTAACAAAGATAGAATGACATCAAAATCTGAAGCTGGACTCTGGAAATCCAGGCAGCCTACCAAACACAGGCAGAGACAGACAGCCTTCGGAAATGGCTGACTCAATGTTTATGGATTAATCATCCACACACCCACAGACACATGGCCAGACTCCACAGTGCTACTGCATTACACAGAACACAATTTTGTAAGAATATTCAAACATGAAACACCCATGTTCACCCCAGCAGTATTATTTTTTAATTACTGTCTCAGCAACTCCCAGTTTGATCTAAGCTTCTTTAGAAATACAAAAAGAAACTTAATACATGCATTGAAAGATCATATTGTCACAGGATATGAATGGAATGTATGACATTTCTTTTTGTATTTGTAAACTCAGCACTACCAAGTGTTTAATAGGTAGGGACGATTGAGCCAGGCTTTATTATGGGGATTGTTACCTATAATGAAGCTAATTCAGCTGTGCTGTGAAATCTGAAAATGGCTTAGTCCAATTCACAAACCTGTATTAATGTTAAGCTTTCACCAGCACCATGAAACTGGCTGTAAAACTAGATTGCTTCTCGCTCCAGTATTGCTCTAGGAACTGCTGTAATGTGCAATCCAATCTGCAACCAGATGTCAAAGTGAAGCAACAAAGGTCAACGTTATGCCAATACGGAGATATAAATATGTCTGTTATTACAGGGTCCTTGTAGTGTCAGGCTTTTCAACTTCTTTTTTGTCAGCAGTCTGAAGCTTTATTCCAATTTTAAAGCAACTTAACGCAGGACACTTACTGTAATCTTCCAACAGCATGGCATTGCTAGCCTTGAATCAGCCTCTACTTATCTTGGGCATTTTAAGCTAACATGGTTTATAAGATTTATTTAAAGGACTGTTAGCATTACCATAGCAACGTTTTTATCACCAACCCCACTAATAGTTTTTGGTTATCGCTTGTATAGATTTAAAGTTGCAGATGCTTCTTGGTACCTAATCACTTCATGTGTCACTCACTCCAATGGTAACGCTGCAATGAGACCATGTGATCTATACAAAATGTACCAAGATCTATAGAGTGGAATTTGAAACAGGTGCATACAGTATCCTAATCAGTTTAAACAAACCTCAGCACATTAAAAGGGGGACGAGTAATAATGTTAATAAAGCCATTAAATACAGAATTTGGTTAGCACTAACCCATGCAGATTAAATTAATCTATACAAATTCATAAACTGAAAAAATAAAACATTACAAAAGGTCTCGTCTGCAGCAAGTAGAAATGTGCTTGGGTGTCCTGATTGCGGGATAAAGCAATATATATGAGCTTCATGACAAATCAACGCAGTCAGGGGGTGTGTACTGTATGTAAGCCAGGGAAATAAGCTACATCAAAAAGCACAACAAAGTGCGTTCGATGAATGGCGCGACAGCCAGAGGAGCGCTGTGCACAATTGCTTGGTAATGGGCAGTTCAAAGAAAGGGCTGTCGTTGCTGTCAGCAGCACTGAAGCCCCACTGACAGCCACATTAGTCCACAGCAGTGGAAAAGAGAGACGCGGAATGATTAGAGATGGCTCACGTGTGACTTCTCTGGATTTATAAAGTAGAAAAATGATGTGGGGCTAAGTTGAAAGATTGTTGAATGATTTGAATGGAATGAGAAATGCTATTCGGTTCCGGTACTTTGGATTCTCCGGACGAGAGAAACATTGTACTGGAGTAGGAGAGTGTCAGTACAGACTGCACAGGGGGGAACAGTGTTACTGTAAAGTGCTGTGTGATGCACTGCCATTACGGATTCTCATCACTGTCGATGAGGTGAGGTTAAAAAGCTCTATAACTGCATCTGCAGCGGAGCCTGGCTCTTTTGCATGGCTGGTGGTTCCATCCTCTTACATCCACAGAACCTCATTTATAAAACATACTGTATGAACCATTTATTGCGAGTAGTTATAAACAACAGGCTTATTTATTGGTTGGATGTAACTGTTTTTGTAACAAAATAAGATGCTAATGCATGACAGAACCCAGTCAATCTAATCCATCTCATTTTTAACAATACTCCACTCCCCCCCTTTGAAACCGTATTTCAACTCCTGGCACAGAATGAAATCCAGCCCTATTGAAAGCCCTGTTGCTTAAAGTTTTGGTCATGCGGACTGCTGTAGAGACCAACAAAACCACATGACCCGCCCCACAGCTGTATCTCTGTCCCGGGCCCCTGTGTTCTATTATGGGTCCTGGAGTATGGCTCGATGCCTCTTGCATCAGATCGGACCTCTGCAGTTTGTAATTTGCTTCCCCCGGTGAACAGTATGTTCTACACAGTGCTGGAACAGTATCACTCAGTTCAATTCAGAGACAACCTAAAATGAGTGCCAATAATTACAGCGATGCAGGTCACTAATCAAGAGTTAAGCCAGGCTTGTAATTAAAATGTTTAAATACCTCAGACCAGCCGCATTAGTATGATATACTGACATATCTCTGACACTAACGGTTCACCCTGCAGTATGTGTATAGTGGGTAAATCTGTACATACACAATACAATACATACAGTTGTATAGCAATTATTGTCACTGAATACATATTTTAACATCTCTTAACACATAATGTGTCAGTTATTATTAATAGTGTTGCATTTGCATTGGTTTTATTAGCTTATTTGGGGTCCAGACAGCTTTACTAGATATCAAAGTCACACACTGTTTTTTTGGGTTTTTTTTTTTTTTTAATTTAGTCGTCGCCAAATTTTTTATCCCGGTTTTTCTCCCCAATTTTGTACGCCCAATTATTATCTGTATCCTCGGCTCACCTCTCGTAACCCCCCCGCCGACTCAGGAAACGGCGGCTGGAGCACGCGTCCTCCGAAACGTGCTCCTGCCAATCCATTCTTTTTCACACTGCGGAACCACAGACGGCTCCACTGCAGAACCGTGGATTCCCCTGCCGCCCTAACCTTCCCTACACTGGCAGCGCTCGGCCAATTGTGTGCCGCCCCCTAGGAACCCCCAGTATTTCGCTATGATTTTCGAGAAATGTGAAATACTGAAAACAGTGAACTAGTGAAGTGCTCGATGACAATTTACTGTGGCCTAACCGGCAATTAACCGAATTACAAAATAAATAACACAATGGATGAATTTAGAGGCTGCTGTCAAAAGAGCTACAGTATAATATTAAATGCTTCCATGTTTAATTATGTCACCCCTCATGAGGGCTAATTAACTAGCCAGTTCTGTTTTTAAAACCTCACTTCCTCATAACGGAGAGACACTTTACACAGCAAATAATGTGTTTGTCTGGATATATTACAGGAACCTAAAACCAAAACCACAAGCTTATCTGTTCAAAATGAACTGATTCATTTTTAGTAGACAGATAAGACAAATTATAAAGGTATTATGCAAAGTGGCTGATTCATCGAAGTTAGAAGTTAGAATGGCTGTCATTAAAGTAAGGTCCAATAGCAGTTACAAAGCAGCTCTTGTGGAGTTTTTATTTGTATTATTCAGCTTCAGCTTCTATAACCACTCCAGATGAGCCTGGCTCTTTTGCACAGTGGTTAAGACACTCACTTGCAGTGTGCATGGTCACCACTACTTGAAGCTTTTTAAAATCAACATGTTGATTTATTTTTAATTCACTTGGAGCTTTACTGAATATAACCCCTTGTCCCCAGGTTCACAGCAGCAGCTAATACACCCATCAACAACTAGCACAACAGAGGAGACACTAACACTGAGTGCAATACATATACACAGTAATTAGTTAGTCGGAGGCAGAGAGATTGACAGAGAGACTATCAGGTAAACTAGGAAAACTGACAGATATGTAGCTGGACTGAGAGACAGGGGTAAAGAAGCAGAATGTGTGCCACAAAGATTAATAAACAGAAAGAGAAGCTGCAGAAACAGATACAAATATACCTGCATGTTGGTTATTATAACCTCACTACACAAAGGCCTTATTAAGATGACGTAAACTCCAGACATATTTAATAATACATGAAATGAAATGGTCTTCGATATCATATTAGTATTTAGTTCACTGGTTTGCAGTGTGGAGTGGAGTTCTCTTTCCTACTCTACTAGAGCGCTCTGCAGTGTGGAGTGGAGTTCTCTTTCCTACACTACTAGAGTGCTCTGCAGTGTGGAGTGGAGTTCTCTTTCCCAGACCTATATACAGGTCTGCCATGTTGAAAGACTTAATAAACCCTGTTAAAGTTTTTTTGTTTTTTTTTAACCACAGAAAAGCCAATGTAGTAAAGCCTTGTACAGAAAAGATAAGTATGGTAAAACATAGTAAAACATGGAAAATTACTGTGTACATAATTTCGTGGTAAACCTTTCGATGGTTATACAGCATTGTCGGACAAGAATAATACATCTAAAAACAGAAAATCAATGGGAGAGAAAGAGAGGTACATGAATCCTCTTAACCTGTGTTGCTCACACTCACAATGGAGGTGTAGGTGTCTGACAGACTAACATTTCAATAGCAGATTCATGGCTTTGATGCAAGCCCTGCCACTGTAACTCAACCCGGTATTTACAGAACTGCAGGGGGGCTGTACAGCCTGTCTCCAACAATCAGTGACAGGCTCATCCACAATTTCCTTTGCAAATGTAAACAGGCAGCATCTGAACAAATCCACCTACAGGTTTATTTAATCAATCCGACGTCTGCAAAACATGGCTTGAAATTTTGAAAAGGCTCTAATCCCACAGCACTTTTTTCTTTATTCATCTATCATCTGCAGCAGAATCCATTTAGATAAGATCTTAATTAAGTAAACGCATTACTAATTTGGGACTTTGTGCAAATCAAGATGTGTTCGTGTTATGGAATGAATGCAGTCCCTAATGAACAAAGCAGTTAGACACGGTTCAACAAATCTGAAGGAGAAATGAGAGATAGATAGAAAGAGAGAGGAGAGAGAGAGAGAATGAATGACAGTTGTATGCTGGTGCCATGGTGTAGGGTCAGGTGGGCTCAGAACTGCAGATTTCCCTGAGTAAATCCATTGTGTTTGACTTCTCCTTGTGATTAAACTGTATTAGAGATGAGCCAGGTGTGTTTAAAACTCATGTGGCTGCTCCATGTGCCTGAGCAGAGAAGCAGTCATACATGGATGAGATGACGAAGGTTTCAAGGTTTATTAATCTCATGGCCCACTTCACTTAACTCTTCAGCTGGTAAAAAGCATTGTTAGGACAAAAAAAAAAACATTTTCTTGCTCAGATTACTGCATTCATTTTTTATCAAATCCACCTTCCTAATGGTTAACTGAACTGCACTCTTTAGTTACTGTATTAAAGGGATGCTAGATATTGTCAACATCTTCCTCATATTTAAATTCTTACCTGCTCCAATGTGTTGGTAGCTGCTTGTCTGACACTTTTTACTGCATTTCACTGGTGTCTATATAAAACAAAGTTTGATAACAAACTAAAATAAATAGGTAAACGTGACCCTGTCTCAGTCTATAGAGGCTAAATATAGTGTCTTGTGATTATGGTATAGTGTCTAAGTGATCCTAGAACACTACAGGCATCCTTGCTACTAACAATTCTTAAGCAAACACAATGAGCTGCTAATAGGTTTTGCAGTGCCCTGGTGGTAAGATAATATTTTGGAGAGTAAGTAGGAGAGTCAGAGAGGGTGAGAGGCCACTACAGACCCTGAACAGCCCTGTGCCCCACAGCTACAGCAACGCCTTGGACCTGTAAATCCAAACTAAATAATTAAACCAAGAATCCCCAGGTCAGGCCTTTGCACAGGGGTGAGTTCATAAAGGATTACTTTATAATTCATTAGCAGTGTTTCATTGCTTCAGTCAGACAGCTGAGACATTCCATAAACACTTGCCCTGCCAGCACAAATAGCTCCCCTCCCCTCTCACACAGAGCCCCATTCAGCAGGCAGGCAGACTCTGCCAGTACCCTACAGTCTGTGAGTGTTCAGTGGGTTGAACACACAGTGGGGTGTGCTGCACTAACCTGTAAGGCTGAACCACTTCTAACTTCATTTGTTTATTTTACTTTATTTTGTTTGACAAAAGTCCTTTTTTTTTCAAAATTCCTATTTATGGACAGAACCCTGCAAGGAAATACTCTATTTATTTATACCGGTCTATTTTATTTTTGTTAGTTGTACAAAACTCAGTTTGTTATTTTACAAAAACATGCTACCACCTTTTTCTTTTACAAAAACATGCCAAATGTCTGTTTATTTTATACAGCTGTATATTTGCGCAGATCTATTTGGCAAATACATCATTCTGTCAGAAAACACCACGCGCTGCACTGCGCAGTTCTCATTTCCCAGTCACATCCTGCTGGAGCCGGCTCTTTGAAGACAGGCAGGGGCATGTGTTTTGCTGTTTCAAGGTGGACTTGTCATCATCAGCGATTTTCCAGTTCTGTTCAACATTCTACTCTACTCTGGCTCACAGTCTGTCTCTCCATGCACTTTCTGATTGGTTAATGTCAGGAAAGAAGTCGATAAAGGGGCGGGGAAATGACCAAGGAAGATGTGTTGCTTAGACATTTAAGACCTACCTGTATGTAGCTATTGGAAGTGCAAACCAGGTAAGACTTAGGGAATGATTGTGTTACTTTAAAGGTGAAGTGGCTCACACTGTCTTATACCGTACATACATATCCAAAACTGTACACTATCTACAGCCCCTGTTGCAGGAGGTCGGCTGTTTAGTTCTCAGTGTGGCCACAAAGCTTCAAGGAGGGAGGAAGGTTGAGTGCCTGCTGCTAAAACGACCCTAGGTAACCCTCAATCCAGGATTATTACAGGATACCACACGTTACAGTGTTGGTACAATACAATAACATGGCAAGCTCAACATTCTACTCCACTCCACTCTGTGGCTCACAGTCTGGCTCTCCATGGCACTCACTATATCATGTTGTAAGATTAACAGTATCAAGAAGGGGGTGTCTGATGACAGCATACAGTACAGTAATCTGCAATAAGGGGAAGTCAGTTATCAGGAGATTGTATTAGTCATTTGTTCCAATATACTTTTACACCTTGCTATTCTGACATAAGTTCAGTGCTACCTTATCAGGGTACTATTCACAGCCATGCACACTGCATGTCATATCGAGGTGGGTATTACAGTAAATCACTATATTAAACAATGGAAAGGGTGTTGTGGCAATCATCCTAAAAAAAATACGCACACACAGTGTACTGGAATTGAACCAACAGCATCGGTTAAATTCAGCAGGATACTGTCATGACATGTTTTATTCCCTTATTTAAAACTGCAAAATCCAACTGAAATGTGATCTGACCAGGATGTCTTTTCCAGCATCGTTCAGCTTCTTTACATATTTGTTGGGTGTGTTGTTTCCATCCCATCTTTCAAAGAGCAATAAACAGACCGATGTACTTTTAACCTTGAAGGTTTTTCATCGATCTGGTCATTTTCTCGCTATCCCACCTCCATTGCTTCTAGTAAGACTTTGTATAAAAGCTGGTTGTATCTATGCTTTATTCTTTAATTTACAAAGCAGTTGGGATTGGACTCTGTTTAGATTAGCGATTTATTCAGACTACTGAATATACAAAAAATGCCTTGTCTATCCTTTGTTTCATGTTTCAGGTTCAGTGTACTGTAATGTATACTTAGTATAAGTGTATGTAAGCATGCTATCTTAAAACTGCTTTTAACAACTGAACTCCTATTCAGTTTAATTACTATCCAATTACTCTCTTGTTCTTGAATGAATTACAGTACATGACAATTTTTGCATCACTATAGCTAAAGCACAGAACACAAAACAGCAACTACAGCATTTCCATAGAAGAGCTGTCAAGATTAAAGCTTCACAAAGGCTAAAACACTGGGCACACATCCCTTTCTGAGGTTACTGCTTCTACATTTGAGATGGCAAAAGGTTGCTAATGTAGAACTATGGAAGAGTGTACAGTTATCTTTTTTTAATGTATTTTGTTAACTTTCCCCACGGTATCACCCACGACACCTAGGCTCCCCTCACATGCCACACATTATTAAGAGCGTTATATTTAATCTCCGCATGACGAAGCTGAAAAACAATTTCACAGGTCAGCACCTCCCTCCAGGTATGGGTCCTTCCTCCTCATTCTAAAAGCCCAACCTGTCTGCTGTGTGTCTGCTCCGGATGCTCGGTTATTGAGTCCAGGGAGGGAGGCTCAGCCAACAGCCAGGAAGCGGAGGGCTGGCGATCCTAGTCTGGAATGTAGGGAATGAGAAAGGGAATCTGAACTGCACTTCAACCTGACACAGACCTGAAGGGAGGGAGGCCAGTGCTGGGCTGAGGCTCCTGTTTGTGTGTGTGTTTGAACACTGTTAGCAGTTTGGAAAAGGCATGAGTCAGCTGGTGCTAAAGTAACCCAGAAGATGCAGGTACATTAAATGAAAAGGGAACTAGGGAAATAGATCCAAAACAGACAGATGCCAACAACTACCAGGACAATGACAGTATGGTGCAGGGTCACCATGGGCCAGATTCATGTGTGGTTATTGCTCAATGATTACTACCTCTTAATTCATTCACGGAAGTTGGGGCCAATGTTTTAATTAATTGGCAAAAAAAAAGTCTCTCCTAAATGTCAATTTTCTAAATTAGGAACATAAGAGGAGAGAGCTTTACAGAAACAATTGGTAAAGCATGTTTAATGCTAAGCCTGTTGGCTCACACTGAAGTCTATTGTTTATACAGGACGAAGGGGATTAAGTACAGTTTTTGTGCTTTAATCTTGGGTTTACGGTGGCCCGTGTCTGCACAAGTGCAGCTTAGCAGTAATAGCTGGGAGCCCGGCACTGGGAGCGAGGCACAGCCTGGCTTCAAAACAACATTTCATCCACGCCTCCCCGTCTCCCTTATAAAAGTGTATGTATTTTTGCAGTCTTTCCACGGTTATACCATAGTTTATCCTGGTGTGCCATGCTTATTAATCTGCTTTACCATGCCTTGTTATTCATGACAATGCTTCACCATGCTTTCACTGTACTTTATTACACGTTGCTATGCTTTTACTGCAGTAAACTTGTATAAGGTCTGTAAGGAAGCTGTGACCAAGATTTAAGGCTGCGTGTCTCAACTTTCCATTACACGTCAGTACAGCAATCTGCTTGACTTGCTGCCTTTTTGCTTGTGGCAACGTACTGTTCTCCTGAGTCAAACACAAACAGGGGTTAGTGTCCAATATCATTTTTAAAAACAAGAGCATTTCTACACAAGACCTTGCTACATCATGAGCCAATGTTAAAAATATAAATTGTATAAAGCAGGTGTTTCCTGCATCGGTATAATATAAACACCAGGCTCACTGAAAAAGAAATACAATAATCAAGCATGTTAGGCCTTCCTTTATAGTTAACGAGCATCTGCAGTACAGTCGGGGTCCAGGGCCTAGTGGCGCTGTCTTCTGAAGAGACAACGCTATGCTGGATTATGGAAGACACCCACAAAGACAATGTGGCTAACCAACTCAATTCCTGTGGTAGCGCACTGGGGCTACCAGAACGGAAAAAATCTACTAGCTGATTCCCAGAATCATATTGCAGCGTTTTAAAAAATAAAGCATTGAAGCAAATAGGGAGCATTACAGCCTAGTCGTTAGCACAAGGGAGCTGAAGCCATATACAGTATACAGTATTGTGCACATTTATCAGATTTGTCTTTTATATCCTTTATATACCTGCCTGCATGAAATCCTCTGGGGGTGAGCATTTCAATTTTCGGTCAGTAATCAGCGATATAGAAACAACAGGCATTCGTGTGAAAATGTTAAACCACTCTGTGCTTTAATTAGGCCTCTTAAACAACTTCTAAAAAGCCTCATGCATTTTACCATTTGTGGCTGTGTTCCTTTTCTCTTACTATTTTAAATGAATTGCATGTGTGGACTATTAAAGTCATCAATTAAATTAGACAATCAGTTATTTGCCTATTTTGACCATTTTAAAAGATTTTTAGCTTCATATGCAATACAAATCAAAACAACAAAAGCAATGGGATGTTCTAATAACTTCGCACACTACTGTGTGTGTGTGTGTGTGTATATATATAATATCTGTGTGTATGCATTCAACTATTGTATTTGTATTGTATTGTATACAGGCATTTATCCTCAACCCCTGCTTCAAAGCTCAAGGATATTTTGTTTTCCTGTAAACATGGACACACCAATTTATTCTGCTAAACATGGACTACATCAATTTATTCTGCTTATGCACAGTCAGTAGCCAATGGATCATGCATCACCCACTGCTTCAGATTCTACAGTCGATTTAGCGGCCCTCACACCAAGGAGAAAGTCAGTGACAGCCCCCCTTCCCCCCAGCCCCCTCTGCTTCACTTCATTGCTGGAGGGTGGTGAGCATGTTTATCACCTGCCAGTGTTGTGCTTACATAGGCTTTAACCACAAATGAAATGTGGACAACCTTTCTGTATGCCGATGCGTGACATTATAAATACTTTTTACTGCCCTGAAGAATTATTAACGATAATTATATCATACTACTGATTAGGGAGAGTCACAATCGTCAGTGAAACATGTATAAAGATCAACGGCTGATTGGATTACGTCCAAATGCATTCTGAAAGGAGTCTAGAAGTTCATGATAAAAGTTTAGAGACGACTGCGCCAAGCGGTTATCGTGTTTGCCCTGAGTGTGCCAGACAGAGAGAGAGGATCAGTCAGTAAGGGTCCACATATTTGAATGAGGACCCAGAAAAGTGAGATCTTACACAATGCTGTCACAAAGTACTCTACACTGTCTGTTTCCCTTTATAACCGTTTACAACAGAGCATAGTGGAAAAAAGCATAGTGAAAGCATGGTAATGTATAGGTAAGCATTGTAAAGAATAGTGAGGTATGGTAAAGCATATTAATAAACATGGCAAACCAGGGCAAAGAATAACCAAGGGGAAAGCATGGGGAAACTGCAAAAAAAAAACCTGGGGAAAGTCCTTGAAAATCCCCTGGCTGCTCCCTCTCTCACTCACCCGACTGGTTCAACCTAAAGAAGAGGCTGTGTCAGCTTCTGACTCACAGGAGTGGAGGGGGGGTTGCAAAGCCGTTTCTCAACAAAGGACAAAATGAAATATTTACTAGGGAAACGGTCTCACATTTAATGGAACTACCATAGGGTATATTTCTAGAAAAGATATAGTTTTAAACATCTTCTGTTTATTGTTTATGAGGTGCAATACAAATTAAAAAGATATTGTTTGAAGATGGCACCTTAAAAAATGGATGCAAAATTGTATGATTCGATACACATGGAAAAAATACGAATGTGGCAACAGATCATTTCTGCAAATATACCCCATGGTAGTTATTATTATTATTATTTATTTCTTAGCAGACGCCCTTATCCAGGGCGACTTACAGTCGTAAACAGTACAAGTATTAATACAATTAAGAGCAAGATAAAATACAATGACTTTGGTTCTAGCAAGTACAAGTATATGACAAAATACGATTCAAATTAAAGGTGAAACATCTATAGTAAATGTTACATTTGGTATTAAAGTACAGCTCCAAACCCCCATACAGTCAATTCAACACAACAATCTCTCTGGCTGGACTGGCGAGAAGGAAATGCAAAATGTGGGGTAGTTCAGCTGATCTGGGTTAGTGTAGCAGGGTGACGTGTCAGTTACAAGGAAAGTCAGAAGCAAGGTTTCCAACACAGAACGGAACAGAGGACAGATGAAACCAACACTATCGTAGCCCAGTCAGTATTGTGTACTATACACCACAGCAGCTGGAGTCAGCATGGTGCACACGTGGAACTGTTTAAAACTCGCTTTCACATTCTTCCATATTCTACAAAACTAAATAAATCATGTGAAATGGCTTGTTTCTGGTCCTCTGCCCCTCTCTCACACCACCTTCAGTCAGTTACCTTGCCAAACAGATTTGCTGGTACTGTATGTTAAGGCAGTCAAGCGTACATGTTCAAATCCAGGCCTGTGTTGTCATAACAGTTACTATAATGCTGCACTAATGATTAATCCATTGCTGTTCAATTTCAACAGAAATGTAATGACATGTAAGTGTATATGCATGTCAAGTTAAAAGTGCTTCTGAAGGGATGTGCGTGTGCTATAATAGTGTTGTAGGTGAAGGTGTGGTAATTCCAATGAAATAAACAGCCAGAGGAGCAGAGAGGAATACCAGGGGTCTGATAAGAAAGCATCCATAGCAACAGGAGAGCAAGGAACAACATGCATCTTCCACATAAAACTAATGTACCATAATAACTAAAAATAATCAAAAATAAAGGTTTCTATTTAATCATAATAAATCACCTTTCATCTACAATAGCATCCGATAATTCCTCATAATGTAGCTGTTGAACAGGGACTAAAAGACAGTGTAACTTCATGCAACACCACACTGTGGTAGCACCATTCATAAACTGCAACACAGCTCTCTGATTAAACAGAATGCAGAGGACAACTGCCAAAGTCTAGGGTTACTGTAATAATAATAATACTACTACCACAAACCACTGCAGCAAACCTCAAAGAAAGGCTTTTTATGGGTTTGCTTTTGTTGTTTAGAACTGTATTTAAAAGCAGTCCCCATACTCATTTACTCAGAATAATTCAAAAGGGCTGACAGCTTAGAGAAAAATCTCCTTTGGTTTGCATGTAGAAGTTGAATAGAATGACTAGTGAAGATCTACAGGGCAGTATTGTTTCAACTGTGGAAAAGTACTGTAACAAAATATCCCAAGGTGCTGTTCAGATTGTTCTTTAGTTAGTGTGTTTCAGGATAGATGAGATTGTTCTTTAGTTAGTGTGTTTCAGGATATATGGGGGTTTCATTGGCCCCTGCTGAACCTATGCTTGCACAAGCTGGCTACGGCGTGGCAACCTGGTGCGGTCCTCAAAGACACGGTCAAGGGGCATTTACATGCTTGCGTCAGGCGGTTTTGATCCACATAAAAATCACTGGAAATAAAAATCTGTGCTTATGCCGATGGAGCTATTCCCTGCACAAACAAGAGCCTGTCTCTCTGCCCATCTACAAATGCACTGCTGGGTTAATGCCTTCCTGTAAAATCAGCTTTAGCAATGTGCGGGGCCTAATTGAAGCCTGTTCCATTAGTGTCACTGCTAAGAGGTACATTTACAAATGCATCTGCCTATTAAAATGTATCATGAGGGGCTGGTTATGGAACGCGTGTCCAGAATCTTAAATTCACATCTGTGCTCATCAAACACTCTTCTCAAGATCATGTTCAGAACTGTAGGTCCAGGAACTTTCAATGACTTCACTTCTCTACCACAGCTGGCATGGAAAGAACACTCCCAAACCATTGCATTGTGAGCCATTCCAGGGTTTAGTATGAGCAACTATGGTTTGTTTTAATTAGGTCTATGCGTGACTGTGGCAATGTGCCCCGTCCCTGTGTGCATTTGTGTGTATGCGTGCGTGTGTAAATGTTGGTGTATAGATTGGTACACGGGATATAAACGGGTCTGTGTTTCACGTGTATTTAAAAAGTGTAGATTTGTATTTAGGCACGAGGAGAGCACAAATCACTTCACGTGCTGGTTAAATGTAATATGTGAGCACGGGGTTGCACAGAATTAATTCACGTGCTGGGATTCAAGTGAATAATTAATTAGTAATTGAATCCCAGCACAATAGTATATATAGACGCACATTTCTTGCACTCAGGGTTGGGTGTTCGGAAGAGGAGAACGGGTGAGAGAGAGAGGAGTAAACGTAAAGTGAAGATAGTAAATATAATAGTGTTTGTTCTCACCGTGTTTGTTTGTCTCCGTGCACCGTTTGTTAAGTGTCAGTCGTTTTGTCTGTGTGTTTATTTTGGCGTCAAGTGCCGTGTCCTGTTTTGTACTGTTGAACCCTTTTATTTGTTAATAAACGCTGAGTGCAGCCATTGCACTCAGCTCATCATCAACCACTGTCTTTGTTTTTAATTCCTGTCTGGTCTGACGCCACCCACTCTGGCCGTCTTTGTGACACGTGGTGTCATCGTGGGATAACCGCGCCTCCAAGCGTCAGACCAGGAGGGGTTTTGTTTAGAAAAAAAAAAAAAAAAAAAAAAAAAAAGAGGCAATGGCAGAAGACGCCATCAAACTGCGGGGCTGGTTCCTGGAGAATGCTGGGCTGGAGGCCCAGTCTCTGCCCATGGTCGTCCGGGCTCTGTGGATGATGGACTGTGAGAGATGGGAGGCATATCAGGAGGAACACACCCCAAACACCTTGGAGGAAGGTGTGGAGTTTGTCCTCAGCTACCTGGAGGCAACCATAAATGGAACAGCAGCCCAGGTAGCAGGACCACCAGCAGAGGAGTACCTGCTGTCCCCATCTCCACCAGCAGAGGGTGAGTACCTGCTGTCCCCATCTCCACCAGCAGAGGGTGAATGCCTGCTGGTTTTGCCTCCACAGCCCGAGCGGGAGGAGCCTGAGCGTCCACAGCCCGAGCGGGAGGAGCCTGAGCGTCCACAGCCCAAATGGGAGGAGCCTGAGCATCCACAGCCCAAATGGGAGGAGCCTGAGCGTCCAAAGCCCAAACGGGAGGAGCCTGAGCGTCCACAGCCCAAGCGGAAGGAGCCTGAACGTCCTACGCCTGAGTGGGAGGAGCCCGAACGTCCTACGCCTGAGTGGGAGGAGCCCGAACGTCCTACGCCTAAGTGGGAGGAGCCCGAACGTCCTACGCCTGAGTGGGAGGAGCCCGAACGTCCTACGCCTGAGTGGGAGGAGCCCGAACGTCCTACGCCTGAGTGGGAGGAGCCCGAACGTCCTACGCCTGAGTGGGAGGAGCCCGAACGTCCTACGCCTGAGTGGGAGGAGCCCGAACGTCCTACGCCTGAGTGGGAGGAGCCCGAACGTCCTACGCCTGAGTGGGGGGAGCCCGAACGTCCACAGCCCAAAAGGGAGGAGTCGGTGCGTCCACAGCCCAAAAGGGAGGAGTCGGTGCGTCCACAGCCCAAAAGGGAGGAGTCGGTGCGTCCACAGCCCAAAAAGAGGGAAGTCGGGGCTTCCACAGCCGTAGGACCCAAGCTGCCAGCAGAGGGAGAATGCCTGCTGGTCCCACCTCCACCAGCAGAGGGTGAATACCTGCTGGTGCCGTCCCAAGAGCCAGAAGGGGAGGAGTTACAGGCTCAACCCCCTGAAAATTTTTTGGGGGGAGAAGGGCAGGATGCTGGTGTCCCCCAGCAGCCTCTAGTTATGCTGTTGAAGGCAGCACGGCGCGCACATGCCCAGCCGCCACAGCAGAGGGAGCCAGCACCGCCACAGCCTCCCTCTGAGTGGCCAGCATCAGCCCCATCGCCTCTACCTCCGCCACCTCCACCAGCAGAGGGTGAATACCTGCTGGTTCCACCTCCACCAGCAGAGGGTGAATACCTGCTGGTTCCACCACCGCCAGGAGCAGAGGAGCTGGAGCTGCCTCTGCCTCCACCACCGCCAGGAGCAGAGGAGCTGGAGCTGCCTCTGCCTCCACCACCGCCAGGAGCAGAGGAGCAGGAGCTGCCTCTGCTGCCCGTACCTCCGCAGGGAGTACGGTGGCCGGAGCCCCAGAAAGGGGAGCTGCCGGCCACGAAGAAGGGGGAGGAGGTCTGGAGACCACCAACCCCAGCAGCAGTTTCGCTGCCGGAGATCGTGGGGGAGGTCAGGAGACCTGCTCCCACTGCAGCAGTTTCGCTGCCGGAGATCGTGGGGGAGGTCAGGAGACCTGCTCCCACTGCAGCAGTTTCGCTGCCGGAGATCGTGGGGGAGGTCTGGAGACCTGCTCCCACTGCAGCTTCTTCGCTGCCGGCAGTACTGTGGTCGGAGCCCCACCAAAGGGAGCTACCGGCTACAAAGACAGGGGGAGAGGTCAGGAGACCACTTTCCCCAGCAGCAGTTTCGCTGCAGGAGCAAACCAACAGGCTGTCAGCCGTGCCACTACCGGCAGGGGTGCTGACAGCATGGCCAGCCATGGGCCCACTGAAGCCTCCCTTCCCAGCCCGAGACTTTGTCCTGGACTGCTGGATTTTTAAGGGGGGAGGTGGCCGTTGAGGCCATGTGTGCTGCGCACAAGGGGGGGTATATGTGGCAATGTGCCCCGTCCCTGTGTGCATTTGTGTGTATGCGTGCGTGTGTAAATGTTGGTGTATAGATTGGTACACGGGATATAAACGGGTCTGTGTTTCACGTGTATTTAAAAAGTGTAGATTTGTATTTAGGCACGAGGAGAGCACAAATCACTTCACGTGCTGGTTAAATGTAATATGTGAGCACGGGGTTGCACAGAATTAATTCACGTGCTGGGATTCAAGTGAATAATTAATTAGTAATTGAATCCCAGCACAATAGTATATATAGACGCACATTTCTTGCACTCAGGGTTGGGTGTTCGGAAGAGGAGAACGGGTGAGAGAGAGAGGAGTAAACGTAAAGTGAAGATAGTAAATATAATAGTGTTTGTTCTCACCGTGTTTGTTTGTCTCCGTGCACCGTTTGTTAAGTGTCAGTCGTTTTGTCTGTGTGTTTATTTTGGCGTCAAGTGCCGTGTCCTGTTTTGTACTGTTGAACCCTTTTATTTGTTAATAAACGCTGAGTGCAGCCATTGCACTCAGCTCATCATCAACCACTGTCTTTGTTTTGAATTCCTGTCTGGTCTGACGCCACCCACTCTGGCCGTCTTTGTGACAGTGACTCATTAAATCTGGAAACTGGTGTGCAATGTCTTAAACTGACACCCATCTGACACACAGTTCAGACACAGGGGAACTGGAGGCATAAGGGGTCTTAATCCGTCACGGATTGCATGCACATCACAAACTGTATGCAAGAGAGCCGAATCATGTTACGTGATAAAATGTGCAGTCCAGAAGGCAAACACCAAGAGCAGTTACTGTGGCAGAAAGCAACGTCATCACTGGGTCATGTGTTTCAAAAGAACGTCCCAGAACTAATGATCAGTCTATTTAAAAGACTAATGCTAATCAATTACTCAAAATCCATTACCTTTAGCAAATCTTTTCATTCTTCACTTCTTTTTTTCCCCCATTAATTGCAAATATTTCAAACACAGGCCTATGGAACCTGCATCCTGGTACCTTTTGTAGGATATATGGTCTGATTGAATCGAGACCACTGGAGCGGGTTTAAAAACTATGGCACAGAAAGCGATTAGCAAACAGGAAGCAGCATATATTTTTTCATATAGTGTTGACTTTTAGATATCTTGTACTGTACATTTCATATCAATGTATAAAATACAAGCAAAGAAATATCAACAGGAGAGGACCGGTGATATTGCTAGTGCTAATACTGTAATAGGCAAGAACATGGATTTGAAAGCAAAACCACACAGCCATTGCCTGAAATAACGCAATACACGCTTCAGGGAAACCCACTGGGGTGCTTGTTCTGGGAAGGTGTTGCAATGCTAGGGCTGTGGGCTGGTGACCTCACTGCTCACCTATAATCTGTCACGTCTCTCCGTGACTCATTAACTTGGATTAGAAAACTGCATTAATGTGGCTTCTCTAAGCCTTTCAATTGCATTCTCCCTTTAAATAAACAAAACTACATTTTAGTATTGGTATCGGTTGCAAGTGTATACTTCAGCCTGGTCTTTTATTTGTTGCAAGAAGATTTAGAAGACTATTCAGACCTTTCCGCCATTATGCTGTGCCAATATTACGCAATAAATGCATTGATTATTTGCCAAGATTTACAGCATTATGAAACTGTGATGATTATGAGAGATTTCTAAAGCAATAGTAAAACAATTATACTGTACAATAAAATGGTACATTAACTGTTGTGTACAGACAAATAGCATGGCTCTCAAAGCATATCCAGGACGATTGGAACACACTACCAGTGTTCTGGAACTGTGGGGTCACACAAGGGCAAACCAATTGTACCAGCAACAAAAACACAGTGTAAAGCATGCACCAACATACTCTCTTCACACTAACTACAATGTGCATGTGATCATCACGTGTTGAAAACTTCACTGTGAATGATGTGAATGGAACTCTTCTGCTTTTTTGATCATGCATTATTTAGGCAGTGTGAACATGGTTTAAGTGCATTTTAATAGCTGGATGGCACTTTACAATATATGTAGTACAGGCTTGTTAATAAGGCATGTTTCATCTAGTTTAGCGTTCCCGAAGGTCGACACTCAGTGATAATACCAATTCCATCAGGGGCTTTCACAACATGGGCTTAAAGAAACTTTTTCAACAGTTCAATCTTCCGAGGACAGTGGAGATGACCAACAAGATAAGATAAGATCCAGGGAAACACAGAGACACCTTCAAACAGAAAACAATGAAGGTGCAAAACAGACAGATAATCCATGTTTGACCACAGGATCAGTCCTGAAGCAGTAAAGACAGGCAAGGGACATGTGGGCTCTTGAATGAAGTGCAAATGTATTTTTACTGTTAAACTGCTATTAAGCCTTTGTACTCTGTTGCAACCCAATTCACACACCAATGGTGCTTTCATCCTGTACTGGGTTACAACAAACAAATACATCAACATAATGCTAATTTCTGTATTTCCATTGTATTTTTAGTACCACATGTGATAGCTGTCTAATTTACAAACTGCATAGAATATTTCAGATTATTGCTATCATATATCATACTGTACATAAGAATGGATTTATTGCTATGCTATATTTTTAAACAATCTTTTTATGACAGTGGTTCCCAAACTTATTTATCTCATTTATACCTACCAGAGCCATGCTCCAAGGGGACCCATTATAATACACAAAGGCTGCTGATAGATGTTTTAAGGTTATTATCGTACAAACACTTGCCACTTTGACGTCAGCTCTATCTCATCTTCGTTTTCAATGCCTGCACTGAGAGTCCCATTATAGAACAAAAGGGGGTGAGTTTCCGAAACAAAACCATCATAGGGAAGGGAAATTTAGCGCGAGCCAGTGAGCATGCAGAACAGGCCACGCGGTCTTAACAAGCATCGGCTAACACGACCCAGCATTTTTTACTGCCGCACACTCTCTGATGCTGAAACATTAGAGGAAAAAAAAAAAACCCTTCAGCTTCTACTATTCCTTCCTAAGGCTTTGTTCTTTTTTTTCCAGTGAGCAAACAGGAGAAAAAGGTGCTAACATTCAAACTGGTTGTACGCCTGAGCTAAATGTTAAGCAGCTGTTGACAAATTTTACAAGGCGGGAGTAAAAAAGGAAGGAAACCATCCCATTTTTACTTTTTATACCTGGAAAAATAAAGTAGACAAATTGGGTTTAGAAATCTGCCTGTCCCAAACCTGGTTCAAATATGAACCAACTTGAGCTTCTTAAGTCTTTGAAGACACAGCAGCTGGGTAATAACCCAGTCCTGTAAGTGAAACCGACTTTCAAATAAGACAAGCAAACTGAGACCTTTTTAAACTGGAGATGCCAAGTTGCCCGGCAGGGAGTGCAAAGACCTCTTGCAAAGACCTCTTGCGCTCCATCTGCATGGCCTGGCTGCCCAGCGTGCTGATCTTGTCTGAAACGTCCCTGTCGTTGACCTTCACCAGCCCTTTCTCCTGGTGGTACTCCATGTTGACGTAAAACGGTTTCTCCATCCCACCCACCCCTCCACCTTTCCCTTCCCCGGAGGTATGAGAGTTGGCTCTTTTAATCCTCTCGAAGTTGGACCTCAAGCAGCCACACTCATGCACAGCAACAGCCATTATAAAGTATAGCCATGGTGCCATCATAAGCTTTGATTTAACTCAGTAGTACTCAACTTTGATTTAATTCCATAGTACGGCACAGCAAACGACAGGTAAAAATGATAAGGTTTGCTTCAGCCCCTTTAATGAGAGCAATTAGGAAGAAGGAGGACTAACGAGCCAGTCAGATTCAATGCAGAATCTCTATTAGAAAGAAGTGACAGCATTACAAGCTACTATATTGTGACGATCAAACAGTCTGCAACACATCCTTTGGAAACCACGCTAATCCATTGTTGATGCAATAAAACAGAGCCAGGCACAGGAAGACTATACCGCAGAACACACATCAAGGCACTCTGGCTTGGCAATAAAAAGACCCTGCTGGATGCCTGCCTACATTCCCCACTCTTCCACTCTGCAGTTACATTGTATCTCCCACACTATTCCGGCAAGAGAACACCTCAGTCAAGTCAATTCGTTCACAAGTGAACGGAGTTTGGTGGTATGGATTTCCCAGTGGATGTTATTTTGTCCAAAAATAAAGACAACGCTGTTTCATCAGCTCCAGTATTCCCTTTTCAGTTTAACATACTGTTGCCACGTTGGTTGTTCACTCAAATCTGGTTGTAGTTGAAACGGCGTGGAATTGGAAATGCTCTCAGCCAACAATAGCACAGGAACGCACTGGAGCAAAACCGCAGATGAAAACAATGTGTACTGTTAGGAGCCACTGAACTGTGGAGGACCCACACAAACAGCATCATGCCGTTTTCTCTCTTCTCAGGCCAGTGAACAACTTTTACTTACTGTGTTTAAAAAGCAACATCCCTGAAAATGTATCTGCATATGAAATATATTAAACAGATTTAAAGGGATGGGAACAAGAGCTTAGTTTGAGCTATATAATGCGTTTACTACACAGAACCAATTAGCTCCTGGAATGACTCACATGGTAAGACACAGCAACCATATTGTGTGTTTAATTGTGTGTGTGTTACTTCGGTCTTTCTCAATAAATAAACCCCCACACCACACTAACTGTAATTGTGCTAATTAGATTATATGTCATGCTTTCCATGTTAAGCACAAAGACATATTAAATATTATCAGTGAGAAGGATCTACGGATTAAGCATTATGCACAGCAACAGCTCATGTCTCATTAAAACAGCCCACCAAAAGGCCAGCACTTGATATACAAAACATGACTTACAGACATCAACTCGGTTCAAGATGTTACAAGAACTCTGATCCTTTGAACTCAGCTGTTAAACTCCTGTGAATCCATTTCACATTGTTTCATGATTCAAGTATGTTCAGTCAAATATCATTTAAAATTTCACAAGGGGAAAATGCTTAAGGGTCTTATTAAGAGGCTATTTGCTGGCCAGGACACCCAAACTAATAGAAACATTGGAGCTGCTACTCTATATGCCTTTTACTAAAGCATATATCAAATCCACACATTTATCACATTCTGCTGTTACTGCAGTAAAGACGAATAGTCCCAGGTAGCAGTAGGGTAAATGGTGATCTTAACTCATGTATTCATCTTGCTGTTTAACATCACTTTGTATTTGTAAATCACATCCTGAAGTCTTTCTCAAACTCGGAAGTTAAAAACATCCCTACAGTCTCAAATTAAGCTCTTAAACGCTTCTTCTGTCTAAGTACACCAGAGTGTAACTATCAACCTGCCCCCCTTGTAACACTGCCTTAGTGTATGTAACAAATGGCACACTTGTTCTATGTGGTATGGGCAGAGTGTTGCAGAGGGGACAGATTAATGGTTACACTCTGGTGTACCAGCTGCACTTAAAGAGAAAACATGTTTCAAAGCTGCACTGAAACCAGTCTCTAAAGATTTTTTCAAAAAAGGCACTAGGATGTGATGACTGAAACATAAAATATATATATAAAATGAATCTAAACAAGAACAGTTTGATATTTCATACCAAACCAAGCTGCTTTTTAACAGTTTTTTCAGTGCAACACTTGGAGGGGGGCTCTACTGTTACACATTAGATCTGCTCCAAATTCCATCCTAACATTAGGACAACAGGGAGCTGCACCAAAGCCCTTTCCATGAAGCAGAATTCCCTCTCTCTCACCAGCCGCTGCTCTTGACAGCGTTTTGTTCCGACTCAGTGTATCTTCCACTCGATCTTGCGTCTGTTTAATGAATAGATTGAGTCTGACTGCCTCAATCCCTCTGTGGTTTAAAAAGGGAGAGAGAAAAGAGCTTGCCAATCCAAGGCAGCCGCAGCTCTCCTCTCTCTCTGAACGAATGGGGACTTGGTCTCAATCCAGCTCTTGTTATTGTGGTTAAACACAGTATATAGCTACACTGAAATCACTGCAGAACAGCTAAGGCTTAAACAAAGAGAGTCCGCGGGCCGACTGATTTCTACACCTTAGCTAGCCTACAGCTGCAGTTCACTATTTATTGTAGGTTCTGTGACAATCGGCTGCTGTATCGCTTTCACAAAAAACCTGAACTGACCACTGAAAAACAAACTGGACTGGTACACACTGACCACACAGAACTGCAAGGGCAACCTTACTGTACCTAGAGACTGTAAGTACCAGGCCAAATAGGAGGAGCATGAGCTAAATCTGGAGATATCAGTTGTCAGTTGTCATTAGTTTTCCAGTTTAGCACTGCATGCAAAATAAATTGTCCGAAACGAGCAGGGAAAGTCCCTTGTTTGCCCAAGGTTTATCCACATTCCTGGAGTTACAGTAGGTGATCTATCCACCAGAAGAGGCTAACTGCTCAGGGCTGCTTATCATGTAGCTATGACAGTAACGGATGCACATTTGTTGAGTTATTCCCATCCAGGAACAGTCATCTTAATGGTCTCAAATGTAATGATCTAAATGGTGGCAGATCAAAATACTGCCGCTCTAAAACTTTTAAACCTGATTTTCCACTGACATCACTCCACTTTGTATAGCATATAGTGATGTTACTGAGTCGATGAATTAGCCCTTGCTGAAAACACTGTGAAATATTCTAAAAGGCTAGCAGAGGAGCAAGCTTTAAACACCAGTCATTGGCAGCTGAGATTCCAGCTTCCAACAGGCACTCAGAACAGTAACCCGGCCATGAAACAGTTTATACAGTGCTTTTCAAAGCCATAAAGAATTTCTGCAAGTCTGTTTTGGAATCTGGCCTGTTTCAACACACCTTAATACAGAACATCCTCCTCAAAACAAGTGAGCAACGGAAGTACCTGAAATGTGTTCTTTTCCACTGCCCTTGAATTCAGGAAAGGGTATGTTGACAGGTCAGAATGCTGGCAGGAGCCCCGTACTGTACACTGTCTACAATGCTGCTATTTAAACATGTCTGTTCCTACACAGCTGGTCCAAGGTAAGCACAGCAGGCTCGGTGACTAAGCTACAGTAAAATAAACTGAAAAAACAAACAGGTTGCGCGGGCATAAATATGGAAAACGACTGGAAACTGTGCTAAATTGGAAAGAAACGGCACATTTAGATGATTCATAAAGTCAGAGATGAAAATAAAGCGTATTTCCTGAGTCTTCCTGAGATTAGATTGGGATCACACCCCAGATCAGTCTCCCATTGCAGGGGTGGAAAAGCTTTAGTTGGCAAGGTTTTTTTATTTGAATAAATATAATAAATATGTTCCTAACTGTCGTGTTACTGTGTGCTGTCCTCTGCGACACCTTGGTTAAGGGGGGGGGGGGGGGGGGAGGTGGGGTTGTCTTGAGGTGCAAATGAAGACTGCAATACCTCCCACTGCTGTGCAAAAGGAGCTCGTTATTTCCATTCCTGTACTGCTATGTATTGTTTCCAGAGGCAGGTCAAAGAAAATGTGCAACTGACTGGTTGACCTTAATCCAGCCCTGCTTGCAATTTTCCTGGGTAGAAAAAAAAAAGGTGCCAGAGGCTATGCTTGTCATTAGAGAAATGTTCTTTCCACTCAGCAAGCTGTTTAAATTATCTTCTTTAACTGCAGCCGGCAAGGAGAAACCACTTTGTACCACAGTGGTTAGGCAGCGTAGTCTGAGCATAGCAGGACACTACATACCTGCAGGCCAGTGAACCTCCCAACTTTACTGGTCAGAATGGCAGGGCCCTTTAAGACACAGGGGCAGTATTTAGATCCACAGACCCCTTGATCCCTATAATACTAATAATAAACCGTACTTGTATTGTACACTTGAATGTGTGTAGTAGCTGGGGTTCAGGTATAAATCACAGAGCAGTGGTGGTATGGCTTTCTGCATTCCTGAAATAGCCTCTTGGGGTCTTATTCAGCTGCAAGTCCTGGTAATGCATTGTGCTTCTCCATCACGGGACGCTAGTCCATGGTGGCATTATGGATGGTCTCTTTAATGAACTGCCGTAGGCTGTGATCGCAGGAGTGGATGTCAGGACTGTGTGGTGGCCATGCCTGCATGACCAGTCCATCCAGCAGCCAGTCCCTTGCTCTGTATGCATTGCACTACGCATTCCTATCAGTCAGCACAATAAAAAGGGCATCCCCCGTCACGTTTTCACATCAGTGATTATGCAGAGATCGTCAGTGTAAAACTCAAACGAAACTGATTGTAATGGTGCCTTCATTTTAGGATCTAGTGTTGCTGAAGAAAGGGAGTTTCTCTGCACTACTCTGACATCTCATCTTCAGTCGTATTACAGTACAATATACTGAAGGCGATTATAAGTATTGACCATTTGTTTCAAAGCTCACTGTTAATTAAATGCTTTGGCACTTAAGGATTGGGTCTACAGTATATGGTTACTGACGGGTTAATAAATCTATGGATTCATCTTTATTCTTTACAGGATACAGTGCACTGGAATAGGCATTTACTAACACTGTAGCTGGTTAAAATATAATTTATTACCTCTGGGAGTCAACCTGCATTTGTTGGGGTCATTGCTGGACGCCTACAGTTAAGAGAGCAGTGTAAACTGTGACCTTGTTAACCCTCTGTATTCAGCCCTGAAATAATCAGACTGGTGTTGCTTCACACCGAACCAGTATACAGGCAAACTGTGACATTCCACAGCTTCAGGTACTGTATGTGTGCCCTGTGTTTATAACACTGTAGGAAACTCGTTCTTGAAATACCTTTGACATGACTTCTCTATCACATGCACTTCGGTAATGACAGTGAAAGCCAACCGATTCATCATGCAGGCTTGTCTTCAGGTATTCGGCTTCTTCTTTAAAGGTCTTTGGGAAACACCTGATGTCTGGAATAACTTACAAACTGCACGCCACGTCTTTTTACCAGTTTTCTAGGTAGTTTTGTTGCACAAAAAGCGATTCCCGCTTGAGTAGTGAACACCCACGCTAAAAAATCTCAACTGACTTGTTACACTTCACACAGAAACATGAAATAATACATACAGTACATTTTTCTGCAATTATGGTTACTGCATTTCTTTAGGTGTCCCGCTATACATCTTCTGTTTAGCCTTTGTATCTATGTAAATTAATGATTTTGTTTGTTGAACAGAACTTATTAAAGTGGCATTAAGGCCCCAGAACATTTTGTACGTATTGCTTATCAATAGAAGTCAATGTAATATTTGGTCTTGTGGGTGGAATGTGTGTGCCAGTGTAATACCAAACACAACAGATTTTCTGATGCCAGCAAGCAAGCTAACCTAACCCGGGTAGCCACTGTGTGAACTTGATCAAGAGCATCACGCTACACAAACTCTTTATGTTAATTACACCTCAGAGAAGACAACGGCATTGATACACACTGACACAAATAGACTCTGCATGGACATTACCAGCGTCTCAACAGCCCGCAGCTAAATGTCTAACTAAAGCGGGCTTTTCATGAGCGCTCACTACAACAGCAGATTTAAAACTACAACAGCAACAAAAAACATGCTTACAGTGTGAAAAATAAACTGTCAATACTGTTTAATCCAGTGAAGCTTTCTCCTGTTTTACCTTCATTTGCTTTGATAGGGCTCCTTCAATTACTACCAGTTCTGTTTAAGAACAGGTGCATTTCCATTACAGTGCGCTTTGATGGATGAAGCGCAAACCTCCCTGAAATTGAACTTACACTTGATCTGTTCAATTAATTTAAACTGTGACCAAATGCATCAAATAAAGATAAAAAAACAACCGTTATTGCCAGGACCAGTCATCAACAACCACTGAACGGTTACCGTCCAGGAAACCTGAGCTGTACTGTGTGTACCCCAGTCTCATGATTACAGTAGATGGCTTTGAAGACACATGGCACAGAAAGGTTTCTGTTTATTTAAACTCTTTTTCTGTTTACTCTTGGGTTGCAGTGGTTCACTGATTAACAACGTCCAGCTGCTGCAAGGGGCCCACACCCATATCCCACCTCAAATCCAAAGAAACAACAACCACCACCAATGCTAGAAACAGTTTACCACAGCCGGAGAGGTAGCACTCACCTAGGTCTCCATGGAAACTGTTGTCATGAGATGCCCTGCTGGAATGGGTTGAGTCGCCATCGTTAGGCCAGATCTGCCCCGTTTTCCGAACCCCAACTATGGTGGCCTCGGAGACCACCACGTGCTGTTTGTGGCGCTTTTGGGACTGGGGTGTGGGTGGGCTGCTGCTGTCAAAGGACTGCTGGGAGTTCTGGGATGGAGAGCGGCTCTTTTCTCGGAAGACGCGGTAGGTGGTCGGGCTGGGGGAGATGTGGCTGGACTGGCCGGAGGAGAAGTCCTCCTCGCTGGATGTCAGGTTCTCATTGGAGCTGCAGTCCGGCGTGTACCCTCCACCTGCATCTTCGAAGCTGCGAGGAGAGTAGGACCTGCGCGGCCAGGTGAGGTGTTTCTCCTGGTCTCCACTGTGGTCCCTCATGTTGACACCTTTGCCTTCCCCGTCCCCCACTACCCCCCCAACGAAGACGCTTGTGTACGGCTGGCAGTCCAATGGCTGCCAGTGTTGCTGCCGATCCTGCTTGCCCCCGTTGGCGCGGATCAGGTTGTCCTTCAGGAAGCGCGGGTTGAGTTCGGCGTCCTCGCACTCCGCGTCGTAGCCGGAGCTGCTCTCTGTGGACCTCCCCCTGTAGACTGGCTTGCGATACTCCACCACCCCAGATGCCAAGTTGCCCGGCAGGGAGTGCAAAGACCTCTTGCGCTCCATCTGCATGGCCTGGCTGCCCAGCGTGCTGATCTTGTCTGAAACGTCCCTGTCGTTGACCTTCACCAGCCCTTTCTCCTGGTGGTACTCCATGTTGACGTAAAAGGGTTTCTCCATGCCACCCACCCCTCCACCTTTCCCTTCCCCGGAGGTATGAGAGTTGGCTCTTTTAATCCTCTCGAAGTTGGACCTCAAGGCAGCCACACTCATGCCCACCTTCTCTTTGGGCGAGGAGTCTGAGGGCGGTTCTTTTTCGGAGGTGGTGGAGCCCCCTGGCACCCTGCGGGCAGACACTGGCCCCCTCTGTTTAGAAGGGGACGAGCCATCGAGTTCAAACTTGTCCTCGCTGTAATATTTACACCTGTCTAAATCCCCCAACTCCCCTTGATAGCGTAGGTCCACAGCAGGGTAGGGCTCAGACCCCTCACTCTGGGAAGAAGATTTCCTGACAGGGGGCGGCCTGGGTTTCAGCTTCTCCTCCACACCCGGGTAGTGTTTATTCCTGTCCAGCTCACCTTGCTGTCCCTGCTGGGGGTCCAGGATGTTGGGCGGCTCGGGGCCCCCAGCTTCGTTCAGCTGAGAGACTCTCCTGAAGCCCCACCTCTGACGGTCATAACTCTTTTTCTCTTTGGCGAGCAGCGTCTGCAGGTAAATCATTCGGAATCTCTCCTTGTTCACCTCCATCTCCAGCCTCCTAATAGAAGCTTTGCAGCTCTCCAGCTCCTGTTCAATATCCCCAACAGATCTTAACTCCATCTTAGGAGGTTCTGATTCAGGGAACTGTGCCTTCCAAGCTTCAACAAAACCCACTGGTTCCACCATTATTATTATTATTATTATTATTATTATTATTATACTATCTCTTATTTATTTGTGTATTTTGTTGTGCTAGATCACTTGCACAATGAATAAATTAAATAATAAAGATATCTGTTTTTATATATAACTTACTCCTCTCGCTCCTGGTGAGGTGTTTTTGATACAAGGATGGTTCCCTTGGCAGTTTTAGTGCGTGTTGTATGATTTAGCTTCCAATTCCACCCACAGCATCTCTTTCACCAGTAGCAGGACTAGTACGCACTACTTATTTATTGTACATGTCAACATCCAGTATGCGAATCCACGGCGCATTCTCCTTTCCTTGATGTGTGATCCACAAACATTCCAGAGATAATAAGGTAAAGAAAGAAAACTCTCCTTAGTCATGAAGTGTTTTTGCAAGATTTACATATTTTTTTTCCATGCAGTTTGAGCCACATCCATACACCACGAGAATTTTTTTTTATATTATTTTCACTTCCAGTTGTTCTAACCTCTTTTGTACACAATTCCCAGGCAATATAAATGGAAAAAATTAAACAATCCAATTTTCCAGGCGATACCCGTGTTTTCCCGTTCTTGTGGGTGACCGCGGATGTCTTGTCGCTATTTGCGCCCTGTTATCCCATGTTTTTGCAGTTAATATCCGCACGCATTTTTTTTTTTATCCAGATTTACTCAGTTTCCTTGCCGTTGTTTCTTTCTGTTCTCCCCATGTCACTCTGGATCTGGAGCGACTGCAGGAAAGGGCGGGGTTTGGCTGTCCGTGATTGACATCGGGCATTACAGGCTGGTTCTGCATCTTAAAGAGACAGGGTACAACAATTGTTTAATCTCTCCCCATAGCGATACTGTGCCGTATTCTTAAAGCACGTTTAACCCCAATGATAAACTTAGCCAGCTTTTTCTGTAACATTTGTATCCGTTTTTATTATTATTAGTATTATTAAGTGAATTGTTGTTAACAAACAAAGCTCGTGGTTTAATTAAATATTTACACAGTGTTACAATATAAGCTAAACAATATAACCGCAATGTTTAGTATTATAATGACAGCAAACAAGAACGTATATAAATAACGATACAAAGTCAATAGCAGCCTCCTGGAATACGAAACACACAATAAATAATCATGCAAAACACATTCATACATTCAGGTGCTCCTGAAATTCCAAACTACATATAAATACACACATTTCTGGACAAAGTGACCCTATAAACTACCTCGTTATTACTCTTAGGGTTAAAATACATTAAGCAAAATCTCAAATACAAATTACATCCCCGTTAAAATATTGTAATACTTTTTTTTTATTTCAGCTGGTTATTATTATTATTATTATTATTATTATTATTATTATTATTATTATTATTATTATTATTATTAAGCGCCCTGCTCCCAGCCCCTCCGCTACTCGTTTCTTAAGCACAATCCTCTCATTCCAGGGAAACGAGAGTATATTTTTAGACCCTGAAATTGTCGTCACACACACATAAGATGACTTCTGAAAGCATCCCATAATGTGCATGGCGATTCCCACTGAACCGCCTCGAGCGAAATTGCTGCTTTCTTAGACACTGATATTACTTCACTATTTAATTGATTCATATATTTGAAAGAAGAAAAACACCTGTTCATTAAAGAGTGGAGTAACGCTTTGAAGAATATATTCCAAAATCTCACATTCAATATGAAAGATACTGTGGAAAAAAAAAGCCCTCGGAAAGGATACCGTAACCTAACGTTTGCATGGTAGTTTCGTGCATTCAACTATCCAGTTATGCTTTTGTCACGCTTCCCTGTGATGTTTAGACTTTTACCACGCGTGGCTATGTTTCGTGTGTGTGTGTGTGTGTGTGTGTGTGTGTGTGTGTGTGTGTGTGTGTGTGTGTGTGTGTGTGTGTGTGTGTGTGTGTGTGTGTGTGTGTGTGTGTGTACATATACTGTGAATCTGGAGGGGGAGTGGGGAGTACATTTTTGGCAAGCAGTTCAGTTTCCAGAGACCTTTAGAGTTGAAGGGATTAAACTGTGCATGGGTTCTGCGGGATAAACCAAAGTTTAGGGAGGGGGCCAAAGAACATGCCAGACTCACTGCAGGCACATGACCTGGCTATGAGAGGTCATCACTTAGCACTCTCGGATTTTGACTTTTTTTGTTTTTTTTACTTGTATAGCAAATTCAAGCACTGGGTATATATTAGGCTACACATCCATGTGGAATTCCCTAAACGTTCTGGATAGCCCAAACAGCAAAGAAACGGAAAAGCCCAAAGCAGCATTGATTAGTGCTTTTTTAAAAAAAAATTTAAATAAGACAGTAATTAGAATAACAGTATCCAAACTGCATTTCCACAATCCTACCATAGTTTGTATGGCGTTTGCTATCATGGTGAGTTTCTCACAGTTGTATTGGTCAGATACTGAGATTCTATTTTTCCCTTGAAAATGTTTCTGTTAAATCCACGTCTGGGATGCTGCTCAGTGCTATGCATAGTCTTTGATTTCCTCATTCAAGAAAGTCATGTGAGGCCGGTGCCTTTTAACTAGTATGCTATAGACTGGGGAACTCTACTAATCCAAGCAAGGACTGGGCTCAGCTTGTAAATGATACACTGTACAAGCAAGCTATGCAGCAATGTTGTAAATCGCAACATAAACCTAGGACAGGAGCGCCCTCATGTGTCCTAAAAGTTCAATTACAGTGCTAACATCTTTTTTTTGCACATTAATTAAAAATAAATAAAACATAAATGTACTTGCAAAAAAAAAAAAAATAAATAAATAAATAAATAAATAATAAATAAATAATAATAATAATAATAATAATAATAATAATAATAATAATAATAATAAGCTGTGTTCATTTCACAAAGGTTTGGAATATACATCTCTGTAATTGCTTACAAGCAGTTGGTTTGTTGAGATCCAGACTGTAGAAACTATATACTGTGCTTGCCTGACCTCAGCACCACATTACTGCAAGTCGCCTTGGATAAAGTGCCAGGCTGGGTGGTGGTTTTGGGATGTTCTGGAAACACCAGACTCATTTTACTTGTTACCTGGGCCAGACTCAAACCTAGGCCGCCAGGGTTACAGTAAACCAGCTCCACTGTGAACATCTAGCCCTCGTTAAATGTTTCTGTACAGTAGTATTTTGTTGGAGAGTAACAAGTGCTTATGCAGCACCCTCTAGTGTACATTTGGGGAATTGAATGAAACTCTACTAATCCAGTGAAGAGAAGCAGAAGTTACTCAAATTGTCTGTCTGTCCGTTATTTTATTTTAAAATAACTGATCTGGGTTATAGAAAAGCTATATCACCAGACACCAAAAATATGTGTTCATCAAGGCTTTTTTTATACTCTCTGAATAGTACAGTACTGGAGTTTTGATGTGTTGGTGCATTCCGAGTACTGCTCAAACTAAAAGAACAGCAGAGCAGAGAATAGTGTAGTCCCCGGCGTTCTTATTTAATTATGTATCAGTAAAACCCTAAAACCAGAAACCCTATTTAATAACCTGAAACCCAATTATAACAAAATAATGCCTTTTTAGTTCAGAATTGGACATAGTGTCAAGAAGGCCTGTTCATTTAACCCAGCTGATGGGTACCTAGGATAAGTAGAACACAACACAGGTGTCAGTAACATGCATAGTGGGTCACCAGGTCCCACAGTATGTGAAATATACAATATACCACAAATACTTTTTAATGTGCATACTTCTGTAAAATATAAGTAGAGCATTACCATCTCATGGACAATGTCATTCAACCAAATGAGTCAGTCTGCATGCCACAGGAGGACACCATACAAGCAGTAATTACATTTCCAAACTGCTGAGGCTGAATTCCAACCCACAAACCTGATCTCCGAACTCTGCAAGTGGCTGCATTAGCCGAGCCAGTCCAGGTGCAATTTGACCAATCACACTGGGACAGGACCTGCGTTAAATGGTCTATTTTAGATTGGTCTGCACCACGGGGACTTTACCTTCCCCAGAATAACTGTAATTTGACTATATTATCTGTACTCGGCACTGACAAACACCCAAAGAGGAAGTGAGATGTTCTCAGTTTGATGGCTAGGCAATGCAAATGAAAATGTCATTCTAATTCAGCCTCTGAAGCTCAAACCTGCCACAGATGCTTCGTTTCGCTAATACATTCATACCCACTGCAGACTCTTTCAAACAAAGAGATCTAGACAGGGGAGGCCCCATGCATTCTTTCAAAGAAATTGCTCCTCCACACTGCCTAACCCCCACAGCTCACCCATAATGTTTGGATCCGTCCTGATAACAGGAACGGCGTCTGGGTACTGCAGGCTTTGTAGCTTATCTGTGTATCATAGAAGAACAATTACAACCACCCCTCCCAAATAATAACTTCAGTATTGTAACATGTTGTATTATTTGTGTGTTTTCCTCAGGTGTCGGAGTGCCCACTCTGTCTTGACTCAGACATCGCCAGGGTCGGTTTCACCAGGACAGAGTGCCCAGATCCCCTGTACCATGAGCAATGTCATCACTGGTTACTGGGTGAACTGGTACCTTCAGAAACATGGAAGCACCCCGAGATATCTTCTACACTACAAATCCAACTCTGAAAAGGGCTCTGCA
The DNA here is from genome assembly GCF_902713425.1 of Acipenser ruthenus. Lineage (NCBI taxonomy): Eukaryota > Metazoa > Chordata > Actinopteri > Acipenseriformes > Acipenseridae > Acipenser > Acipenser ruthenus. The sequence goes on from NC_081199.1 coordinate 7,440,715, forward strand.
GCTCCTGCTCGCTTTTCTGCAACTAAAGACACTGTGGGCAATGCCTGCCATTTAATCATCTCCAGTGTAGAAGCAGAGGACTATGCTGAGTATTATTGTGAAGTGTGGCACCCAAACTCAGGCAAATACACACAGTGGTGTATTCTAATGGAGAACTGATAACAAAAAATAATAATAACACACAGTGTGTCAGCCAGGAATTGAGTATTGTAATGGTTAATAACAGAAACAATTTCAGTACAGTATGTTGGCTATAGTTTAGAACCCGAACCCAAAAGTTGCACAGAAACTTTTTTAGTTGTTTGACCGCAAATTAAATTCCTTGAATGCATTCATTTTATATAGTTTAATGCTATTTATAAATAATATACTCATATAAATGTTAATTATCATCAGAGTCCTGGTGTTTTAATGGTTTCATATTCAGCCCATGTTAAAATATAACTATAGTCTTTCCTGTAAAATGTGATCACAATATAACAGAAACACCAATAGCCTCCAACTGCTACACGCCGCAGCACACGCATTCTGTCAAGTGTTTAAAAACGCTTTTACAGTTTGCTAGTGAGGTTATACACTAACGTAAACCTACAATGTCTGCTTTCTCATACAGGGCAGGATATTATCAAGCTGTTGAAAAGTCTAAAAACAAACAAGAACATTTTAGCCTGTATATAAATGTGTAAAAATTAAACCCAAATGAAAACAAATTTGATTCAAGGGTTTTGGTATATTAAAACGAGAAATAAACTACCGTGCTGCTGCAAAATAAGAAGCACACCGGTATAGCAATAATAATATAACTGCATGATAGGGTTAACGTTTCGTCCCAACAGGAAGTACAGCCCAATTTCCTGTTAGCAACCATTCTAAACTGTTGTTGGTTTCCAAGACCGAAAAATCACAGAAAGAAGTCTGACGGCGGATACTGCAGAAGGGTGTTTTATTGCAAGTGTATGTTGTAAGTAAATAGTATAATTGTTAATTTGACTTGATTAATGGAAAAGCCGTGCGATATTGCCTTTTTAAATATGGTTTTGTTATTTTTTTTAGAATATGCCGTTTATTCGATGTAGGCCTTGGATGATATAACTTGAAAATAATATTATTAAAGTATTATTACACCAGTTTTAACTTTTTTTTCAGTTGTTTCGCATACACTGTGTAGTTACGGTATGCTAACACTACAGCAATGGCAAGATTTCTAGATTGTAATAATACGAAGTCTCCTGTGAAGAGATGGAGACTGGCTCATTTGGGTGAATAAATTACGTGAGCTGGTTTCTTGTATCCCATGTCATATATGTCAGTTCTATGGAAGTCTAACTATATTGCAATTAAATAGTGATAATTGTACTATCAGCAATGCCACAATAGGCTTATGCCTTCCCATTGCTTCAAGTTGTGCTGTTGTAGTCTTAAAACATTAATGCATTTTTGGTCGTTATCCTTTTGCAAGACCTTATTTTGATTAAATTCGTTCGACAATAGTATAATACATTTTTTACAGGGATGGAAATAAGACTCTCATTGCACAGCAGTTTGATCCATTCCTGGTTTTAATGTGAGTTTAATCGGATACACCTGAGCTTGTTACCGATACACTGGAGCAAATCAAGCTTCTAGTAGAACCGGGAATGGGTTAATCTGCTATGCAATGCTATCCCTGTTTGAGCAATACGCACTGTAATTTATTATTATGTGTATTGTAAATATAAAATATATGCATGTCTTCATTTTTTAGCTGTCTGCTGTAATCTCAAAATGAGTGAACAGATCAAATCCATTGTGGAGCAGCTCAATAAGGAGCCCTTCAAAAAAAACTTCAACCTGATCACATTCGACTCTCTGGAGCCCATGCAGCTGTTGCAGGTGCTCAATGATGTTCTGGCTGAGATTGACCCCAAGGTGAGTACCCGTGGACATTACTGTAACATTCATCAGATCTGTGTATTACTGTAACATCCATCAGATCTGTGTACTACTGTAACATCCATCAGATCTGTGTACTAATGTAACATCCATCAGATCTGTGTATTACTGTAACATCCATCAGATCTGTGTACTAATGTAACATTCATCAGATATGTGTGTTACTGTAACATCCGTCAGATTTGTGTGTCTTACAGCTGAACTGTAAGTACTGGTAAGTAAATTCAACATTGTGTGAAAATTTACTTAAAGGTGTTGTCTAATGAAAACCCTAGCCATTTATCCACCATGATCAACCTCTTTAGCAACATTAGATTATTATTGAATAGAGAAATTTAGTTCAGCGATTGTAGATCCCAAGTTTTCGTACACTGTGTTGTATGTGCTCCGTGCGTTGCCATTGCTGGTAGTGTCATGTGAGCTGTTCAGTGTGTTGACTTTATATGTAAATAAATCCTGTTCGCCTTCAACCTCCGTCTCGCTCTCCTGCCTGTCAGTCAGCAGCGAATTCACGCATCCACATGGCAGACGCCTACCCTGTCAGAAGCATTAATACCCTGTATCTTTCTAAACAAGGGATGCAAATAAAAGCTGAATCTCAAAACACTAATTGTGTGAATATAGTAATTGTTAGAGTTGTGTATAATAAACAACACAGAATGCTAATCATGTCTTAGTGCTTATTAAAACTAAACAGTTTATGTTTCTGTGACAGGATAGCATCACAGCCCAAGCTGTTATCGTCAGGAAGAGAGACTCTGAGACAAGGAAGCTGCAGTTTAAGCACAGAGTGCACATTTAATAAACAAAACAAATAAACAGGAACAAACAAACTGGCACGAGGGCCAAAATAAAAGGTTCAAACAAAAAATGAATAAACACTCATAGGCTGAGCATTCGCCTTCACTACCACGTTACAAAACTCACAACACAAACACTCACCCCAAACTCCTCCACAACACAAAGGATTTCTGCTTTCTTTATACGTGTGGCCACTCCCCCATTAGCACCAATTACCTAACTGGGGAATGGCTTTACATTTGTTTTTTCTACAACAGCAAAGTATTGATATTCGAGAAGAAATGCCAGATCAGACTGCCAAGCGCATGTTCGGTCTGCTTGGAATGATGAAGTACAAGCCACCTGGAAACAATACAGATACGTACGTTTTGTTCTTTTTACTGAATTATGTTGTCCCCCATTATATTGCACCCAGAACTACTGCATGATGTTAACATTCATTTGATGTCTATCTAAGGTGCAATCCATTTTTCGCCATTCAGAGCAATCCACTTTCTAACCCTTAGAATTGAATAAGGGCATACATTATTTATTCAATACAGCATTCCAAAGCAACTTTTTTTTTCTTCATATCTCTGATTAATACTATTAAATTGAATGCATAGGTACCGGAATGCATATGATTTGATAGACCAAATCCATGTCCTGGATACAAAAATAACCTTATTAAAAATGTGCCAATGCTACTGTAATACCAGGGGGGAAAAATAACACTTCTTGATTATATGTCTTTAACAAGGTACTGTGAAGAATATCCCATTTTCAGGATGTATAATGCTTTTTATTTTTGTTTTTGCAGAAGTAGCTTTCGTCAAGGCCTGGTGACCGGCAGCAAGCCTGTGATTCACCCTATACTCTACTGGCTACTACAGCGGACCAATGAGCTGAAGAAGAGAGCTTATCTGGCCCGCTTTCTGATGAAGCTGGAAGTCCCTGGAGAGTTTCTGCAGGATGATGTTGTTGCCGACACATACCACCAGGTGTGCTGACTGCTAAGCAGAATTGTGTTGATAGCGCAGCTAAATAAAAGATTCATAGAACATCCCTTTCAACTGAGAATGATCTGCTCCTTGTATTTATGGGGTTGCTTTCACTAATGCATAATAACTGCGTACATGTTTACACATCTAAATAATAAGTAGAGTAAGTATAGAACAAAAGTACATTATAACAGTTGAAAATAAATGCCTGTTGCTACATACAGCACTGAGAAGCAGCAACATATACAAATATGTTGAGTAAGTGAAACATGTGTGTGGAAAATAATGCTTTAAATATAATGCAAACATATTGGTAAGAAATGCATGTTCTAATGGGGGAAATATGCATACAGCAGGTGTTTTAATTAGTCTACAAGGCCCAGAACCTCTTGAGTCACTATAGAGAATGGAAACACTTGTGGCTTTCAGATCCTGTGGAATGAACACTGAGTTCTTATCGTTTTTATCTAGACAAGTTCATAGCCAGGGAAAGGCTGATTTAGAGAAATTACAATCACTCTATACTAGAGCAACAGAATTCAGAACCACATTAAAATCACATTTGAAGCTAGTTTATTCCAGGCCCCTTGTTAATGCAAAATCCATGCAAATATTTTTTATTACTGATCTCACAACTGAAGAGAACTGTTTGTATAATTTTTTATTTGTTTAACTTAGTGATGTTTTCTCTATTTAATATTTTAGTACGGAGAGCTGGTCGAAGGATTCAAAACCTTACACAAGGAATGTGAGCATCTGAGGAGTTCAGGTTTCTCCACTGCAGAAATCCGAAGGGTAACGAAACAAAAGTATTACCTGCGTACAATGTATTGTGATTGGGTCAAGGTTTCCCTGTAAACTACATTAAAGTTAATGAAATGTCACCATGTTATTGGTTCCTATTTACTGTATACATTTATAAAATAATTTAAAACACATAAAGTATAAATATGCATATATACTAATAATAAAGAAAAGTCAAGTTTGTGTTTTCTGTCCCCTGATTAAGCAGCACCACACCATGCACAGCTTTTCTTGTGAGTGAGTTTGAACTGTAATCGCAAGGACTTGCAGCAGATTTTCCTGGCTTATTTTTTTTCAGGATATTTCCGCAATGGAGGAAGAGAAGGATCAGCTTGTCAAGCGAGTGGAGCGGCTAAAGAAAAGAGTAAGGCTGCTAACACTGTGAAGTCAGAATCCTTGGCATCCTGTTAAACGCATGCTATTACAGGGATCAAAATGAGTTTGAACTAACAGGATCAAGTATCAAGCTGACAGCAAAGATTTTACCCGACGACAGGAGAGGTCAAGTGTTTATTAGAGTAATAATTTTGTGGTATTCTGAGCTGTGCTACTGGAGTAGTAACTAGACACCGGACATATATTCTTAAGTAAATTTGTTGTGAAACTCAATCTTGTGTGTAAGATTTTTTTTTTCTGCCAGTTATCTGTAGTGTGGCTGTTTGTGCTCTAGGTGGAGACAGTGTCCAATAACCAGAGAATGCTTGACCTGGCTCGGCAGCTACGTGTGGAGAAGGAGAGAGAGCTCTCTCTCGCACAGCAGAAACAAGAGCAGAAAAACCAGGTACTGCAAATAAAAAATCAGCCTTTCCTTTGGTGCTACTTCAGAAAACAAATCACTGCAACACTAATTAATGGTGTAGTGTCCCGTATTGTTTGTACCTTTTAAAGAAGTAGCTAATGTAAATCTTAGATTTCTGTACCAAGCTGAAGAAGGTTGTTACCGGAACGGGAAATGCATTTGAGGTGCTAACAAAAGATATTATGAACCTCTGTTTTTACTCTTTCAAAGTTTATATATTTATTTTAAAACCCTTGTCACTGATGATTAAAAGCCCTGTTCTGATCTCGTTCGCAAATTTTTTAGAATGTAAATTTCCGTAGCTGACAGTAGAGTATTCTGATTTCTTTTTTTTTTTTTTTTTTGGCAACTTTAAAGCTGTTTCTTGCAGAGCAAAGACTACAGAGATCGCAACTGCAACTGAAGGATCTTCGACAGGCAGCAGCAGATGCAAAGCCAGAGAGTAAGCACATATTCAAACACTATTGTTTTCAGTCTTGTACCAGTGCCAAAATAAGTGCATAGGGCAAGGGGTGACAAAGAAACAAAAACGCAGATCATGTTGCTTCACTGTAAACTGCTCCAGATAAATTTAAGTACAATGACCTTGCTTAGCTTTGATGTAAATGCTCACCCAATGCGTAACCCTATAAAGTTTCCATACTGTATATGAAATGGTTCAGTTCTAGGAAATACATTTACCGGTATCTATATTTGCATGCAGTATTACGTATATTGCGGCCCCTATTGTAGCAGAGCACTGATATAAGTTGCTTTAAATGTTTGATGGAAAAGTGGCAATATAACCTTTTCACTTAACTGGATTACTCTGCTCCCCAGTTCCCTCATCCAGTGTAAGGACAGTGCAGAAAAATCAAAAGAAACTGCAAAAAGGTGTAACTGAACTTACACTGTTTATGTTCTATGTATTGTTTAACATTGCCGGGCCATTTTCACAGTGTGAAAATGTAATTGCCCAAGAATGTAATTTCTCTAATTTTCTATGTGGAGACAGTACTAGTCTTCAGAATATACATTGTCCTTTACAATGTAGCTTTTCAGTCTGTGATTTCATCCTCTGTGCCCTTCAGAGATCCTGGGGAATTGCTGTTCTCAAGAGATGGCAACCATACATTGATCAATTACTGTAAATAGGAAAATAAATGGGAAAATCTTTGATAAAATCTTAAATATGGAACAATGGGACAACACAGTTGTAAAGTAAAGCATTACAGTATATGATGTTTAGATTTCTCTCCCTGTGTTTTTTTTTTTTTAAATACCTATTTAAATTGTATTAAAAAAAAGTTAGCTGCAGCGTATTCAATATATTCTTTATGTAAGCTTTATTTACAATGCATAGATTTGGAAAGAAATTCTTGGGATTTTTGTATGTTTATTTTCAAGCTTCCATCTTGTACCTACATATATTTATTCACAGCCTGGCAGCTGAAGAATGTTTGTGGTAATGTCCTTTTTGTCATGGAATAAATTCCAAACACGCTCACCAGACGAATATGGAAACCAAAAATAACTTTATTAGCTGTCTGGACAAAAATAAATAATTTTTTAACAACCTAAACCTGTATGATAGCTTGAAAAGAGGCCATAAAGCCTTGTAAAATAAACACACAAAATACTGTACTCATAAAGCTTAAAGTGAGTTAGTTGCCAGTGGGATAACTCCCCTTTGCTTTTGTCAAGCACAAGGTATCCAGTGTTGTTCTCACTAAATAAATGTCATATCCCACGAGGGATTATTATACAATGCATACTTGACATGCAGCACAATGTAGTATTTTATTACAGCCCTTTTAAAAACAAGCACTTGTCCTGGTTTCAAGGTATGTTTTGTTTTATTTTGTTATGCAACTGGGTGCTGTATTCGCTATGTCCATGGGCGTGAAGATAAGAGAAAAAATACAAATGCTAGGTTATTTATAGTGACCGTTTATGTGAAAATCACCATAATACACCAGACGTTGTTTTTCATGAGCAAGGCCGATCAAAGGTAGTGTATCACCTGCTGTAGCTAATTCAGTAAATCTAGATGTTTTCTGAATTGTTGAATGTGTATTTTAGGTTTAATGAAGAGACTGGAAGAGGAGATTAAGTTTAACACCTACATGGGGACTGACAAACTCCCCAAAGAGCTGGAGAGCAAGACGAATGCCATGAAGTACCTGCAAAAGGTGGTGATGGAGCCAGCAATGGGGCATGCAGAACTAGGCGAGCTTGAGGACAAGGTAGCGCATGGAATTAACATTGTATAACAGGAAACCCTGCACACTCCTATTCCTGTAAGGTGCAGAACTGCCTTCTAGTGGCTGTCAATGTCCTGAGTTCAAACAGATTTGTAATTATTGGAATTTGCAATTGCGTTTCCATTACAGATAGTTCTACTTGGCCAGTTGTCACTATATATACAGAATTTGTTGAGATCAACTTCCCATCCTCTTCTAAGGGCTTGCTTTCACAGGCTTTAACTGAACTCCAGTTGAACCCAGGTTTGCTGTGTTTCCACAAACAAAGCAGAAGCATTAAACAGTACAAAATAATAATACAAAATAAAAAAAAATAAAAAACTTTTAGATCACTTCCAACATTTAAGTTTGTTAACCTGGCTTGTACAGACTATAAGAAATGACAAAAGAAAAGGACGAAGCAGTTTGTATGTTCCTAATTGCCTTGTATACACTTCGATTCATAGTCTAACTCTGGCACTGTGGCTGGGACTACAGTTTAATTACATCACTGCTGTCCTTACAGTAGCTTTAAAAAAGTAGCAAAGAACAAAACTGCGATCTGGATTCTTTTTTGAGTAACATCAGCTGTTTTAGCGGAGCATTGCAATAATATTTACCAAAGATAACAATGTTGTAGCTGAGGCTTGCCACATAAAAAGCATAATCCACCGTGGCGGTCACTTTACATTGTAGGAAACAACTTTCTTTTTGAAAGTATTAATTTATCACCATAAAAAGCGGCCTGTGTCTGGGAAGCTCTATTGAGTTAAACTGTCAAGAGATTTGTTCATACTGAAAAGTTGAACACCATATTAATGGTACAAGAATCTGTTAAAATGGTACAAATTGTTTTTTTTAACGGGACTACACCTTTAAGAAAATTGTGCATTACAACTGAGTATATTTTTATTTTCTATTTTGAAGATTATGACCAGGATGATACAGTTTATTTAATAAATCAAAAGCCAAGGTAATATATTTTTAAATCAAAAAGGGATAGTACTGTATGAAACTGTCAGCCGTGTGATTTACTGAAACTGGAGAAAATGAATTCACTGGTGGCAAACCGATAAGCCAGAATTGGCAGGAATATATTATAATCAGGACGAAGAAATTAATTTCTATAAATGTCACTTTTTAAAGAAATATGTTTAAGATCGGATATAAATGTTCAGTACCAAGTAATAACTTTTTAAATGATAAACAGTTGTCTGTTAAATGATCTATGTATTGAAGTCCCCATGGTATGCCATGTGGTGTTTAGTTGTGTCACAACAATGGCATTCCTGAAGCCTTATTGTAGAGGGCTGGTAAACTGTTATATGCTGCAAGGCCAGAGCCCACGTCACCGGGGGTCTGGTGGGATTTCATTTTGAAGACTAGCCACTAAATCATTGAACTTATATCCCAAAGCGTCTCTCAATTATTCATATTTTATTAAGAACAAGGTAAAAATAAAACCTAAGTAAAGCTTACATGTTTCAACATATTGTCTTCATCAGAGCATGTTGAAAAATGGAGCTCACAGAATCTGTTAAATGCAGCTGATATTCATTATCAATGAACCTCATTATCTAATTGCATAACATCACAGTCTAATCAGTTGGTTCAATTTCCACCTTTAGAATGAAACGCAGATCTGTTAGACATGTTATTAAAACACACAATGTATTCACAATTTATACATATCCAACAACAAATTGTTAATTCTATTAACATTAGAAACAATATAATTAATTGATTCAGTTTGCTTCATTATGAAAAACAATCCATTACCCAATATGCTTCTCTCTGTAGTAATAAATGTATTAGATTGCCACCAAGTTTTTTTTTAATGTTGACATAATTATGAATATTGTATTTGAACTGTTAGATAATGAGGTTCATTGATAATGAATATCGGCTGCATTTAACAGATTCTGTGAACTCTTTTTTGAACATGATCTGATGAAGACAATATGTCGAAATGCGTAAGCTTTATTTAGGTTTTATTTTTTTCCTTGTTCTTAATAAAATATGAATAATTGAGATACACTTTGGGATATAAGTTTTCATTAAGCCAGAGTTGTCGCCTTCACTTCATTCAATATATATGTATTACATTACAGTATATACATAGAGCTGGACAGATCATATTTAAGAATCCCTGTGAGGTTTCCCTGTGATTACTCCTGTGTCTGTATACAGACTTTCTTCAGCTGAGGTTCTAAGGGTATTATAATCTAGGTTATTTTCACAGTACTATCACCTGATTTGCTGAGTCCTGATAAGCAATTTTTGTTCTGAGCAATTCCTCTCTCTCATTTTTATTCCTTTGCGAACGTTGGATATTTGATACAAAAAAGCAATTAATGCTTACATTCTGATTTTTTTTTTTTTTTTTACATTTTATTTTTAGATCCGCGAAATTAACATTATGATTAACCAACTGATAGAAAAACGAATGATGAGGAATGACCCGATGGATGATAAACTTTCTCTTTTTAGACAACAGGTAAGTTTCACCAAAACTAACAGACAGACAGCCCACAGTTTTTATTGTGGGCTTGAGTTCGTTGCAAGAAAAGCCCATGCAATTGGCTTTGAACATAACAAGACATACATGTTTCTAATCCAATAATAGACCTAGATCTACATGTTCCTGCCCACTATTAAGGCTACTTTGTAATACTTTCACCAATCCGTGTGAAAGCTCTCTAAATGTGGGTGGGAGGCTCCAAGTGAAGTGTGCATTTGTGTTTAGTGTGGGCCTTTGTTGGGTAAACAACAATATACATGAAGAGTCTGACGAATTCTGAACAGCAACAGCAAGTGTATTATTGATGGCTTGTTTTGACATGCAGTCGTGAGTCATTTGCTTTGCAACACAGTGATTATATTCAGGTGATAGGAAGGGAGGATAGCAATTACTGTTACAGTTCTCTGCTCTACTCAACTGTTGTTCACAATGCAGGGCTCAAAGTTCAAGATTGTCTCAGTTATTCAGAGAAAAGACGCCTACGGATTCCAGCCTTAGCCATAACCGGGGGTGTGAATGTGTTTTACAGACCAGATATATAAACTGATTGTAATCTGCTGATATAATTGGAAGAACAGTTTTGATGATAAAAGCTAGTTTTCTTTAATCTGAAAAATATGTTTTGCATCTCAATAGTCCTAATTAAATCTGTGTAAACCAGATCTGAAAATTTGCTGTTGATTAGAAAGTTGCATATTTTTCTTTTGGCGCTTTGAACTAGTAGCCGAGTGGGAATTAACAGCAGCCCTCCTCTTCAGAGATTCATAATAATAATAATGCTAATGAAAATGTTGTTATCATGTTAATTATGTTTGTATTTAGGTCTGCAGTAGTTTTTGAATACATTTTTTAAAATAATTATTCTTTAATGCTTTAATTGTGTCCTTATGGACCAATGGTGAGTATTATATATTTTTTTGGTTTAGTAAAAATCTAAATTTAAGAAGGCAGTTGTATTAGGAACATAACCATGCGTGATAAAATATAGATAACATGATGATTAATATGTAGAGAGAGATAGTGGGATATGTGTTCATATTAACAGTAAACCACAATACTATACCATTTTAGAACCCTTTTGCAGATAGCACACACAGTTTAGTGTTGTAAAGTATTTATATCTGAGAGCTTTTAAATGAGCTGTTGTGGCTGTTATATATGTTTCTAATGGCAGTATATGTGAAGATCAGTTTACTTCTAGGGACTGGGCAGCTGCGACAACCATAATCATTCCATACAGACCCCCAGACAACAATCAAATGGAAACGACTTTCAGTCAGTAATAAGCATTGATAAGTTGGTACTGGGGACCTATATGTGATTGCAATGACCTGATCACTACTGCTGTATCCCATTGGCCATGAATTTAATTCATCTAAAAAGAGAGGGTGAAGTAAATGAATGTGAGCCAGTTTTCTTATCTTTTTTGCAGAGAAGTTTATAATTTCAGACCTGCCAAATTCTTACCCCTTCCTTTTTTACAGTACCAAATTAGGCAGAAACCTGGCATGCAAACCCAAAGCTGCTGCCAAATTTAGCCTTAATATGGATAAGGTTCGTAAGCAGTTACACACATTTTTTTTTTTTTTAAACCAAAAAGTAAAACGAGGCAAGATATAACAAAAAAAGCTTGTGGGGATCAAGAATGTTTGTACTAATGTAACTGTGATCATCACAGGGCACTTTGAACTGCTGATGAGTTAAAAACAAAACATTGCTAAGCAAATGTTTGTGCATCCCTGGGAATAGACTCCATTCTGCAGTTTTTAATTCCTCAATGATCAAGATCCTCCTCATGACAAATGGTGACCATATTAAACAGGTTGTACATGCATTTATGGCCTTTTAACATACTGATTTATACCAAGAAATCCATGACTTGACATGTTGGTAGACACACTGATGTGCTGTAAATAATTAATTTGTTTGAGTGCAGTCTGGGGGTCTGCTTAGTTTACTGTAGTAATGACACAGGACACTCGGATGGTCACTTTCAATGTTTCAGTGCTTTACAATGAGTGTCTTTTTATTACAAACTTCCTTTATTTCATTTCAGTCCAGACAATGTACAGTATGTTTGTATTTTTGTAAAGGGACCAATCAGAAGAAGAATGGCAGCTTAAAAACACAATAGGTAGCACGGGGACATTTTTCGTCAGTTTTGTAAGGAATGACTTATGCCTTGGAATTTGACTGGAGATGTGTTTATCAATATATACTACAGTTGGTATGAGAAACAATGTAGCCCCAGGATAAATGAATAGCTGATTGATGTTACAGCACAATGTCAAGCAGCACCGTTTCTGCTGCAGTCACTTCACCTGCTACTGTGTGCACAGGCATCCATCATTGCACGCAAGAAAGAAGCCAAGGCAGAGGAGCTGCAGGAGGCACGGGAGGAGATGGCAAGCATGGACAAGGTGCTGACGGAGAAATCCAGCAGGGTGCGCGACCTCGATGGCAACGAAGTGGTGCAAGGGGACGAGGTAAGAACACGCATCTGTATCTGAGTGCACCGGCACGGAGATTCAGAGCAGAATCGTTTCCAGATATGTGAAGATGTGAGTGTCTGCTTTCCATTCATTTGCAGGGTTTGAAATAAGACTCCCATTGCATAGCAGGTTGATCCGTTGCTGGTTTTATTATGTTTAAGACACACCTGAGCTTGTTACCTATACACTGGGGCTAATCAAGATCATATTAAAACCTGGAATGGATGAAATGACTATGCAGTAGGAGTTTTATTTCCATCTCTGATTTGTTGGTGAAGTTTTGTTTAACTTCAAACTTGACTTCTTGATATTTTTGTATTAAACTGTCAATAATAATAATAGTAATAGTAAGGGTAGTGCAGACAATTTGGATTTGACTTTCCCTGTCATGATCCCAACACCCAGCCACCTGAGGTGGTCGTGCAAAAATAAATACATATTAAAATGACCTTGATTTAATAATCCAATTTGTAGGATGGGTTGAAGCTTTTATTTTATTAAACCCAGAAGAATTATGTCATTCTGATACTAATGAATTCAGTTTACATGACAAGAACAGGCATGAGTGTTCCCTTGAGAACTTTCCCAGGTGCTGTGAAGTCTGTGTGTGCTTTCCCCAAAAGGAACGCATTGAATTGCCCTTGCATGTTTTATTTTCATATTCCTCAAGTGTTTGGGAGAGTTCTTTTTATTTGTCAAAGGTGTTCATCGCAAGAATGTTTATAAATAGAAAAGAAAAAACATGCATCTCTTAAATTGAACATGTGCCAGTTCTGTGTGCATTTAGCAAAAGGGGGTAGCACCTTAGAGAAAAATAAATAAGAAAATTAAATCTCAATAGAGGGGCAATAAAATCCTTTATTATTTAAAAAAGAAAACACTCTAGGCTATTCCGTAACATTCACAAACAGCATTCCTGCTCTATAATCTTCTAACGCACACCAATAAATGACATAAATTTAAATACGACTGTGAGACACTGCAGCTTTAAAATACCCTCTGGAACCATTTACCATTAGAGCAAAGAATTATTTGAAGAACTTTGCCTTTCTTTAAAAGGTTATTCAGCTGATTATCATTTTTGTATACAGTATATGACGTGCATTACGTTGTAGCAATACACAGCAATAAACAGTGACGAGACCACAGGCCAAACATCATTTATCCGCCTCTGTGAGTTTGCTGCATTCCCATGTCTTTTAATAGAATAGTGAAGACAACCTTGAACCTGGCCAGTATCATCTAAAATGTGTTGGATAAAGATTTGTTTAATGAGATGTGTATTTTTCAGAGGCCTCTTTTTTAAATATGTCAGTGTTCTTTAGGTAAAACGTGGCATCAGATACATTAAACACATGTTATAATAATAATAATAATATAGAAAAAACTCTACTGTAGCTGTGAAACCAGCCTGAGTGTGAAGAAGCTAAACTTCACTCACACGCTCGCCCCCACCAATTGTATCTGTCTGGATTTATTTGTTTGGATTTCTTTAATCTATCCAGTCCAAACAACTTAGGATATAGCTAGGCTAATGGAAAAATCTGTTGAAAGAAACTATAAATGATGTTTAAAATAGTCCATTGTGGTTGACATTGGATGATATATTTACATAATACATGTTTTCAATGGTGGTTAATACACAGATAATAATTGTTATTGAACTGAATGCGATTACAAACCAATAGGGTTTTTAGCCAATGTTCAACCTTTACTGGCCCGTGCAGACAATGTGCAATGTGTGATCGTAAACAAATCTATATTGGACGATGTTTCAGCTTTGCAGTGTCAGCTATTGTTAACTTTCCTGTGAGTGTTTTATGAGCCACTGTTACGTGGGTACCTTGATTTCAAAGCCTGACTGGGTGAAAGGCAGAGAAAGTAAACATCTGACATTTTTGCATTGTGCTTTTTCTTGGTAAGATTTAAAAAGCGTTTGGATAATGGCCATCTCTCCATTCTATGCCTGTCCAAACTTAGAAAGATATAGCCAAGTGATGGATAACTGAAACTTGAGAGCATGTTGCACTTGATTTGACAAGATGTTTAAAACTGCGCTCCTCGCAGCCCAGATAGTGCATGCCCATAACAGGTAATAGCATTGCCTTTTACCCTGCAGGCCAATTCAAAAATAAATACAAAACGGTTCTATAGTTTCATAAAAAATAGGGTTATTTGCATACTGAATTCCTATTTTGTGCTGTGTACTGTTGCTATGGATAAGCTGAGCTGTCTTGGCTTATCAAAAGTATTTTCCATTTTGTCAATGATGAATAGCATGGGTCACACTGCAAGTGCTTGGCTGATCTGTGTATAAGAGTGTCACACTTCAGTTAAGATTCCAGGGTTTTTCCTGCTGTATTGTACCCCAGATTGAACTGTAGCGTATATTTTTAGCAGCATTGTACTTATATGGGTAAAGCAGTAGCAGCAAGCCTTGCAAATAGCAGCACTGCAATTCTAAGCAGAGGTAGTTTGATTGTATTGTGACCAGTGACATATTATTTCATTCATATTTAAGTATGTTCTAAGTTTAGCCTAACAGCTGTATTTGCAGGGGAAAAAAGCAGTCTGAAGCCTTTCAGCTTCCACTGTTAATTAGGTCCTGTATATATTCTTAACCTTGTCTGCAGAAAAAGACAAAACAGAATGTTGCTTGCGTATACCTTGGGTTTTATTTAAAGCAATGAATCACTTGTACCAAACTGTATTGAGTGGCAGAAAAGCAAATGTCCTGGTCTTTCAGCTTATTAATGCTTTAAGCCTTAATGGAATTTTTTATTTTTAAAAAAAAAAATCAGCCGTGGTTTTCAAAACATTCTTTTATGACACTGCAGTGATGTCGTAGCTAATTTTAAGGACCTAAACGGGACATGTACATAGTTAGAGTTGTACTGAAATCTCAAGGCTGAAGCTTAATAACTTAATGTAATCAAAAAAAACATGTAAAGCACTTTTTTTTTTTTCTTTAATCTTTGCGGGCTAATCCCAGCTTGATTTTGAAGATCACAAGAATAAAGAATATGAATATGTCACTCTGTCAATTACATTAAAATGATACATTTGCTAATATAGAGACAGTTGTCAGTAGATCCATGTGCAGGGAGGCGCTGTGGGTTATTACGCTGCTTTCTTAATTCCCCCAACCTTGACTGCCCTTGGTTTCCAAAAATACGCAAACTATAAACTCGCACACAAAGGTTCGTGTTCCTGTGGCATAGAGCACATAGTGTAATAACTCGGTTTGTTCTTCCACCTAAAACATTTAGAGCTTTTGGCTCACTGAAAGAGCAAACCTGAACTGAAAGACAGACAAAAAAAACTTGCAGGAGGGGCGACGCATGAAGATCTTTATCACTGGCATTGCACCGAGGATCATTTTCGTAGAACATACGATTGACCTTAGGGAATCAAAGCCTTTGCAGCTTTATTAGTTCTATGCATTTGTTCCTAATTTGTGTAATTGTATCTCTGCTTTGTACAAAGCACTATGCAGCTACAATAATAGGCTTAAGCAGTAACACAGAGGCAGTTTGGTAGGGTTGCTGGTTGTATGATAAAAGTCTGGGAGTGGAAGTCTAAAAATGTCTGGTATCTCCTCTTATATTCTCATGGTGTGTGGAATGTGTTGCCTGACAAGCCGCTCCACAGAGTTGACATTGTCTGTCTGAGGTGTTGGCTTTTTTTAATTTTGGCTCTTTGCTCTATAATGATCCGCTCTCTGTCTTGTTGTATTAATTGGTTTTGACATAAATGCATAAAAATGATTTATTTAAACTGACAATCGGGAAAGCTTGGATTCTGAAATTCTATGCATGTATCTTAGAAGAGTATATTGTGTGAATACACATTTCTGTTTAGCAGTCATATAGCCATGCTGAAAACAACACCCTTCTCCATATAAT
Organism: Acipenser ruthenus; assembly: GCF_902713425.1. Classification (NCBI taxonomy): domain Eukaryota; kingdom Metazoa; phylum Chordata; class Actinopteri; order Acipenseriformes; family Acipenseridae; genus Acipenser; species Acipenser ruthenus. Next base: position 7,457,171 of record NC_081199.1, read on the forward strand.
CTCCACTGATAGCCACAAGCTTGTGTCTCTGGTGTACCTTTTTGTTCGAAGGCGTGAGCGATCCACATCATCGGTTGCTGCAGGATCCTTCTCATCTCTCCTGCTGCAGTTTATAGCAAAATGTTTCTTTGTAATAAGATGTTCTTGAAACATTAGATCAGGGACCACTTAGTGCATTGTCCTAAGCAGGCACAAACTGTTCCTATACCCCAAAAAGGCAGTACTTGAACAGTCAATCGCATGTTGGCTAGTACAAATGATAATTTCTCCCCCACAATGACAATAAATATCCCCAGTGACTAGGAATATAGTGGATACCTGCATCTGGACTTGTGGCTACTGAAGGCTACAGGTATAAGAGCTACTGAGGCTATATTATTAACTGCATTTACATCCACCAGTCCATGCATATATTATAATTACATAATATCAAACTCTGTTTCTTAAGGTAACCTATTTATTTATGGTTTCTTTTTTCAGAATGCTACAGAATGTACTGCATATTAAACCTTTGATTAAAACTATTGAAACTGAGATCAACATACAAATGTTTAAATAAGGACCAGGTTTTGTCTTTTGAAAAATGTTGGTCATCAACTTTATTTTATTTTATAATGTTTTAAGTTATGGGAGATTTTTAAAAACCGTTTCTTTTTAGAGTGTGGATCTTCGCTCTAGCTCACAAAAATGTAACCAGTTGTGAAGAAATTAACTATACTGAGCACTTGTAATGGTTTTAAGACGGTTTTAAGCTGATAAAAGCAGGAAACAATGTGGGCTATAAATAGCAAGAGAACATAGATTATGTATTAAAGTTTGTCTTCACCTCATCCATTGCTTTGTCCTTCATTTCTGATCTCTGCAGGTCAAAAGATTAGTCAACAAACTGCGGGGAAAGAATGTGATATTCAAGAAGAAACGTCAGGTGCTAACTGATCTAAAGAGGGAGTATGGTATCCTACAAAGGACAGAAGAGATCCTGAAACAGCGGCATGAAACTATGCAGCAGCAACTGGTAACCTGATAGTCTTTCCCATTTGTACATGTGTAGGATTTGAAGCACACATCACAGTTACAGTATAACCTTCCTAGAAATCATTTAACACCTCTTAACCCCCCAGGCTACCCATTTGCTGAGAGCTGGGCTGACGCATAAAGGGCTGAACTGTTCTATTTGAGATCTGTGCATCTGCTAAACTGCCTGCGTCTTTTATGACCGCAGATAACTTTTTTTGTTCTTGAGGCGACCTATTGTAAGCAGTCTGTGGCCCATTGGTTTTGTACATTGTAATGTCACGCTGTTGTCCATTGAGGGGATTTAGTATTGCACCTGTTATGATTAATCAAGTGTACATTGGAATAGCTTGTGTTTTATGACACATTTGATGTAACGCAGATTTAAAACTGAGAATCTTATCAGACCACCACAATTCAATTATTCCTTTACATTTCAGCTCCTTTAAGAACACATTATGTTTCCTAATGTTTGAGGTTTTAAGCAAACCGGAGATGATTACAAAGTGGCAATGATACAGTGCACTATCTTTGCAGTATGTGTTGTAATAGTACATGGTTTTATAAGTAGTCCAATGATGGGTCACTCGGACATTCTTTCCAGAAGTTGAACTAAAATGCAAATTGGTTATTGGCCACTTTGAATATCCTCTTTCTCCTCATTCAGAGCAAGGAAAACCAGATCATGTCAGCCTGCCTGTCAAGGGCACTCATGTTCATTTGCATTAGCAAAGGGAAAATAAAAGGAAACACTTTGGAGGAGTGTGATTTAGTTAAATCTCTAGATTTTTTTTAAAAAATCTATAGAGAAACGCACGTTTTAATTAACCAAAAAAAGAGGTTTAGCATAATAAATGATCTGATAGTTTTATACTCACTTTTCACATACTTTCTAGATTAGGTTGTTTTATTGTGCTTAATCGGTAGCAGAAGTTTTAATAAACAGATTATTAACTAGAACCATCCCCAAGAACCTACTTCTGTCCCCTGCATGTGCAAACACTGATACAGATGGTATCATGCTTGTCAAGTATGTCTTTTATTATTTACAGCTCTACAGAAACACAGTGCAGCCTTGTCTTACCTACCTCTAGGTTTGGCGTAACAGTGTTATTACTAGTTCTGTTGGCATAGAGCCTTGTTGGAGAAACTGAACTTACAAAGTGTTTTGCACTTTGAAGTGTCCTTTGTTGGTATTAATACAGTTTGTGTAGACATAACCCTTGAACTAGATGTGACAAAGTGTTCAACACAGCTATTGCACATTAGCCAACCACTGTTAATATCCTGTAAGTGTAACGCAGCAGGACTGTTACAGGTTTCAATTAAAAGCATGTAAATACTACACTTACCAAATTACTTAGGTCTTAAGTTCAAGTGTATTATACATATTCTACTACTATTGATTTAGTATGTATTTATTTGTTCATACTATGGCCTAGCATCTAACAAAGTCTGCGTTGCAGGTCATTCAGGCGTAAATGCCATAAAGACACTTTCTGTAGAAGAGAAGGTACTGTCTTTTTTCACGAGAATGGAAAAATGTGCTAGATGTTTTAGATGCTTGAACAGCAGCCATGTGAATATGTGAGGATTTTTTAGCTTAGCACTCATAAATAAAGCCCTGTGTCTTCAACGCTTTCTGTCCATTTCATGTGTTCCCAGCAATCCCTGGAGGTGAAGCAGGGTATTTCTGGCTACAGTGACACCCAGGAGGAGCTGGAGAGAGTGTCTGCCATTAAGAGTGAGCTGGATGAAATGAAGGGACGCACCCTAGATGACATGTCCGAAATGGTGATTCTCTTCCTTTAGGGTTATACAGATCCTGCCCAGTACGTCTATAAAGAGACATGACATACACTGAAAAACGAGTTACATAGGCAGCACTTCACAAAAAGACAAACCTAATGTAATAAATAATTAATTGTATAGAAATAAGTTGTACTTGTAATAGCATTTTACAGCCATTTGTTAAAGGAAACAATTACAGTAAAAGTCTACAATAGTGTACTTTAAGTTGCAGAAAAACATGTTTTATATTGTTCAGCTATATCCACTAGGCAAGGCAATGAAGGAACCTGTTCTAGACATCCAAGATTAGTAAGAAGCTTGTTTTTGAACCCTAAACCTGGCTTGCAGTTCAAGCTGGTTTAAAACTGGCACAGTGCAGACACTTGGCAGGGAGGACAACTGAATGATGGAATCCATCATTCCAGGCAGCTGCTGTACATGAGACCATAAATGACCATATCATTGGCACGAATAGAAAGGCTTTGAATTCCTTTGTCTCGGTTCTCTATCTATCATATTGCTTCATGTAAAAGAAAGACAGAGAGGCACCTACTGTAAGCAAGACAATACAGAACTTCAAATGCCAGCTTTTATTTATTCAATAATATTACACTTCTGGATTGTGACTCGGATATTTATACAGCAGTCTTTACCAGGTTACTATTCTGTAATACAAAACTAAGCAACTTTTATTTATTTTTTTCATTTATTATATCTGATAATATACTATAACCTTGAAATTCTCTGTCTTGATATGTGTGTTACCAGATTTAGCACGGCTTCATTCCATGGTTTATAAATTATTATTTTACACTGCCCTGACAGCATTTGTTAACCCGAACATTAGCATAACTTTGGAAAGAGTATATTTTTATTCTCCAATTAGTAAAAGCATGTGAAATGAAGTTAAGAACAACATCTCAAAATATTATAAATGAAGCTGGAAAAAGAGCATTGTATTGTATTGCATGAGTCGTTACAGCCTGCTAGAACTACCGCTGGAGAATGACCAAAGCACGTGTACTAAACCATTTTGAAAAAACTATTTCTCTTAAGAATCTTTCAACAATGATCTCAATTTTGTCTGTTTCAGGTAAAGAAACTAAATTCTGTGATTGCCGAAAAGAAATCTGCTCTTGCTCCAGTTATCAAAGAATTAAGACCATTGAGACAGAACTGCCAGGTGGGTTTTGATACAGATTACTGCTGTTTTGTAAAGTAATCCACACAGTCACTTGCTGCTGCTGTGGAAACGTAGCGTTCACGACCAGTCTGAAGGACAGTTATCTCTGTAGGACTGCTGCAATTTAGTTAATGCTTTTGTTGACGTTTTTTAGTACCATTAACTAAGTTTAATTGGCAATATATTTTTCCATGCTGGGATTTCAATTCTAAGTAAGTGTATTTCCAAGTAAGCCTAACCACAGGAGGTATGCTCAATTGTTAATAGATTGTAATTTCCGTTTAGTGAGATTTAAACCATATTGTAAATATAAAATGAAACAAACTCTTGACAACACCATATCAATTAAAAATCCCCCCTTTGCTGGTAAGTGTAAATGGACTAGCGCACTACTAGCGCCTTACTTGGTTGTTTGTTGATCGGACTACACATGTCTGACTTATATTAGAATGCTCTAAAAAAGCATTGAAATGTACAAGGACAAGGTTCAGCAAGAGGGCTTCAGCAGTGTGACACCAGTGTTTCATCCACGTGAAATGGTGTAAAGCCTTGTGTTTGGTCTTCATAGGCTTGCAGCTCTTAGTGCATGCTAACACCCAAAGGCTGACACTGTGACTGACAAGGGCACACATGGCCTTTTGAGTCACTCACTGCGACAGTGCAGATTCATTTGCATGACTTTTTGCCCTTTTGCCCAGGAATTAACCCAGGAGTATGAAGAAAAAAAAGCACAGTATGACAGCTGTGCAGCAGGTCTGGAGAGCAACCGATCCAAACTTGAGCAGGTACAGTACCATATAATGAGGCCACTGTGGCCTCATTGACTAGTGTGAGCTGTCTGGGAGGTTTGGTTGCCTTATATTAAGTGTGCAAGCCTGTAGAGCACATTCTGTTTTTATATGTTTTCTTGTATAGATGAATGTTTGTTTCTAAGAGGGAACCATTGTTAGATTTATTTGGAAATTGGTAAATGCCTTCATAATGGTGGAGGAAAAACACAATCTGTTACAGATTGTTGTAACAAAGTATCCCCCCCAAAACATCTAAAACACACACCAACTGGCTTATAATGGGTCTATGCGCATAATCATTTGCAAGTACACTTTGGTTCTACTTTTTTAAAATGAACTCATGAATTCAGCACACAGCTTTAAGGTCTGTCCACATTGGAGCAAATAGCAGCTTGCAATGGAAGGTTGCTCCAAAAGTTGCTTGCAATCATTTTGCTCAAATCTAAATGTGCCTTAAGTAAATGTTTTCATTAAATTTCATTAAATGTGATTTTAATGAAAGAAGTAAGAAACAGCAACTTTTCTGCTCTACATTAAAAATGATACAGAATCCCAGAGTGCAAACTAGTAAAAAAAATATTTAAGAATAGAAGCATGGGTAATTTAAGCATCTGTTAAGTCTTTCTTTCATTACCCTCACACAAAAAGATCACAGTGGAAAGATATTGTTAACCTTCACAATCCATGCTTTGTTAGAACAATGTTTTACACAAAAGCCTTAATCCAGAATCATAATGACCAGTATGATGCACAGTATTTAGCATTGCTGTGAAAGTATTAATTTGATTACTCTCATTTGAAAACCAAGCCAAATTTAAACAAAATGTATCTTTTAAAAGATACATTTTACAAAACAATTGATACCTAATTTTGTACATTGAAATGTTTTTTTTCTTTTGTTCTTCAAAGAGGTTTTACTTTAACAGTAAACAATACATGTTTCCAAGTAGTCTATTGAGATGTGTACCTCATTGATCCCATTCTCTTGGGTCTCATTCTATTCTGTGCCAAATTCTAGGCACTTTTTTGAGGATTTCTTTTATTGCGTTGTACAGGAGGTGCGAGGACTTCGAGAAGAAAATGCTCAAGAGGAGAGCAGATACCATTTAATTAACTGTATGAAACAGGTAAGAGAAGAGACAGGCTGAGTTTGGTAACTCTTTCAAACGCCTCTGACAACCTAACCCCCCACCCCTTCCCTTTCTACACAGGTCATTGAAATGCAAATGCAGAGAGCTTCTGATGAAATGAAGGCATATGTGTCTGCTGATCCACAGGAAAGAAGAAAGGCTGTCAGGTAAGATTTACATTAGCGAAATACATGTGCTTTGCATGAACTAGAAATGTAATTCGAAATTGGTATTTGGATCCTTTTGTAGCTATGAGCATCAGCCCTTGAAGCCCTCTATGCAGGCAGTTTTTTATCTAGAAATCTCATCCTTTTAAATGATGTTGTTGTTGATTAAACTCTAAGGGCCATATTTTCAAAGCATTTACTCAAGTCCTTAATTAACATATCTTCTGAAAAAAACACCTGTTAATTTTACAAAACTAGAACCAAACAACTTAGTTATATATTTCAAGTCCTCCTAAGCACTTTTTTTCCTTTAAAAAAAAAAATAGGAGTTAGTCAAAGACTAGAGTGAACCCTTTGAAATGATGGCCCTAAATGGCTATTGCATTTTATATGTATTGGATAGAATGTTGTTTTTAAAACATGTTTTAGAAATGGGTATCTCGGACTCTTAAACATGTTTAACATTTAGTTCCTGTCATTTGAAAAATATCTAACAGCTCTTTTTATTGTATGCCTTTTGTATAGGGAGCAGTATACCAGGAACATTCTGGAGCAAGAAAATCTGGGCAAGGTGAGTGTTGACTGTCTCATTGCTACGAGATTAGAAAGACCGGTCTGCTGCTGTTGGCATCTGTAACTGATCCCTTGAAAACGGATCACATTAGCCTTTCTGCACTCAGTTTACCTTTGGGAACAACATGAGCTGTTTAGAAAGACAGATGGACAGATGACAACCGCACATTCCTGCTAAACAATTTGGAAAATAAATTGTAATACAGACCTGACAAACTGTTATATACAGTATAAATCAACCTGCCTAGTGTAATACATTATACAATTCTCACCCCCTTTTCCTCACTATCTTAGACTGATGAGTCCCAGCAATGGATTAAAAGAAGTCTGTTTTCTTTTCCAGCTGGCAAAGCATTTCCTCATATCCTGTTTATATTTTGCCATCTATGGTACAGAGTAGAGTTCAGAGTTGCCAACAGTTGCTAAAGTATTCTGTAGTCTCTAGCTAGCTGAAAGACCAATATAAAAATAGCAGAACTGTGAGTAAAAGCTAATACCGTTTTGAATTGACTTAAGTTTATTTGGGATGTCATTGTATTTGTTATATGAGCTTTTAAGTAATTTTCTCCAAAACAAATTATTTAAGAGTAAGAGTAAAATGAATTACAATAAGGAGTGCATAAAAAATAAAAAAAATAAATATATAATATTCCTAATGAGGTCTCTGGTAGAGAAATCAAGTTATGCAATTCTAGCAATGGTGGTACTGGAAGAAAAAAAAATCATCAGTCAAGCTCCTTCAAATTATCCCTCCACACTCCAGTACAGTCCACAAATCTTCATTCCTAACTCGTGTGTTCCACCACTGAAGCAGAGTCCCTCCTCACTCATGATGATCACTGTGCAACTCTATGTTTTCCTTCCCAGAAACTGCGTGAGCAGCAGAAGGCTGTGCGGGAGAGCCACGGACCCAACATGAAGCAGATGACAATGTGGCGTGACTTTCAGCAGCTGATGGAGTGCAAGAAGCAGTGCTACCTGAAAGCACAGAACCAGGTGTCCATCGGGCAGGTCATTCAGGAGGGCGGGGAGGACAGGCTGGTCCTGTAAACCAGCAATGAACTGAACAAGCACTGGCATTCAATTAACCAAATACACCAAAAGTGAAGCACAGAGTGGTTGGGTTTGATTTTGTCAACTCACCCCCACCGATAACTTTTAGACACAAGTACCACATTAGTTGCTGATTTTGACCAAAATCAAATGTATGGCCTCAGAGGTGTTGACATTAGCGGGTCCGGTAATCTGATATATGATATACATTTTATATTAATATTATGAATTGTATGTATAACGCTGTCAACCCTGAGATTGATGTGCTTATAACTCAGGCTTGTGTTGTGAATGATCTTAAAATGTTTGTAGTAAAATATTTATATATGTTTCTTGTTGTTTTCAATTAGATTTATATTCCATGCTACACAGTATACCTGTATTTTCTTTCTCTATGCACCTAAATATCTTCCTCCCCTCCATTGCCTGTTTAATTGCATACCGTAATATTTAAAATACATATGTTTAAATAGCCTTAAATGTTGTTTCCCCCTAACAGGACCATAATATGGCAATATATTACTGTTTTGTTGTACTTTATTTAAGTTAAATGTTTATACTGTATGATCTCTATAAAAAATAACAAAGTTAAACAAAAGTTATTAATGTCTCCATATGTTTAAAAAAAAAATCATCAGATGTTTTTATTAACAAGACCAGATGCAGGGTATTTTCGTGTGAGTTGATCCATTTCCTATTGTGCAAGCATTCAGGATGTTTTTACCATTCTCTCAAACACCAGCAAGCACATGTGAAGATATGTATCGCAATGTTTTAAGTGATGATCATTTCTTTATCTGTGCTTTGCATACCAACCAAATGTTCTGGTAGTTGGTAGAGACACCTGACTTGAAGTCTCTCGTTCAGTCTGTCAGGCAGTTGGTGTTATCTCTTCCTTGGTATATCTATGAAGTGATTACGCGGTCTGGGGAAGGCTTAATGGCTATCTATATAAAGGGGAGGAGAGGAGGAAATCTTATTTGGTAAAAAGAACATGCCACATTTCGCTCTTTAGTGGCATAACTGCTGGAGCCACTGAATGTTTGTTATTATTTCATATAGAAAGTCAATTAACAAAACTGCAATCCTTCTGCAGGAATTAATAGACTGAATGTTACCCCATCAAAAGCAAGACTTGTTTTTGTCAGCCTTCTTCATGAATGAGTTGATTACATTTAATACACCTTTGCAGGTGGTAGGTTTGGGTGTCTGCTCACTCACACTCTGCAAGGACTGAGGATTTGTTTAGATTGCTGTGACAATGGGCAACTGACCAAAAACAAGGTAATGGAAGTGACTTTGTTCACAAAAGCAGGTTTTATAGTTTTACATAACTTTCCAGCCTTGTTGCTTTGCATAAGTGGGAGTAATGTATCCTCTTTCACGAATCAAACGACAAACCTGTTACCTTGATCAGATAATGCAATTGTTTCATAAATAATGCTGTCTAATATTGCCATCAATGTTACTGGAAGATCCATTTTCCTCTATCTCACTTTACTTATACCATCCCTAGCCTAACTTATTCACACACATTGATCAGGCAATATTTTGGTAGTATGCAATATAATATGCTTTTATGGGCAATTTAAAAACCTTTTATTTTTTTGTATTCAGGCCCCTGTAAATCTCAAGTACATTACATTACTGTCAACCCTATCTATGCACCTTAGTCATAATCTTTTCTAAGTGCAGAATGAGGACATAAGCTTGACAGCAGAATAAGTTTTATTTATCCTCCTTCATCTTAGCTTCCTCACAGCAGCAGCTCTCTCTCTCATACTGATTGCCTGCAATTTGTTCTCTAGGCAGCAAATTGATTCTAATTGCACTGATTGGATGAAAATCCATATGGTGGCTGAGCAAGGAATCAAGAACACTGACAAGAGAAGGGATGCTATAGCACTGGGTGTGAATACATTGTTTATTGCTCTTTGTTTTTATTGTTAGATTTTTGAGTGTGGTGACTTTGTGCTCTTGAAAGACAGAGCTGTAGAGACTGGTGTCTATCTACTGAGCTGGTATGGTGGACAACAACATTGAAAGGCTTACTCTGAGCTCTAGGTGGAGAAGCATACATTATTAATTTGCAACAGGGAGATATCAGTTCTTATAAAATATATGGTATACATAGACTTGCAGGCACAGTGCCATTCTCCTTGTCATTCTACTGTTGGATTGAAATTAATGCAATGTAGATTCCAAAATAAAATCCAATAAAAAAAATTAAAGATAAAAAGTTATTCATCTGTATTCCCATATTCAACTCATACCAAAATGTAATAAAGCATAGTGGACACATGGTATAGCATATTAAAAAAAACATGGCAAACTACAGAAATGCGTGGGAAAACTGCAAAATTACTGTCAAAATTACTGTGGTATATAACGCAAAAACACATTGACTATGGCCCTTAAACTTATATATATATATATATATATATATATATACACAGTACTGTGCAAAAGTTTTAGGCAGGTGTGAAAAAATGCTGTAAAGTAAGAATGCTTTCAAAAATAGTGTTAATAGTTTATATTTATCAATTAACAAAATGCAAAGTGAGTGAACAGAAGAAAAATCTACATCAAATCAATATTTGGTGTGACCACCCTTTGCCTTCAAAACAGCATCAATTCTTCTAGGTACACTTGCACACAGTTTTTGAAGGAACCTGGCAGGTAGGTTGGCCCAAACATCTTGGAGAACTAACCACAGTTCTGTGGATTTAGGCAGCCTCAGTTGCTTCTCTCTCTTCATGTAATCCCAGACAGACTCGATGATGTTGAGATCAGGGCTTTGTGGGGGCCATACCATCACTTCCAGGACATCTTGTTCTTCTTTACGCTGAAGATAGTTCTTAATGACTTTCGCTGTATGTTTGGGGTCGTTGTCATGCTGCAGAATAAATTTGGGGCCAATCGGGTGCCTCCCTGATGGTATTGCATGATGGATAAGTATCTGCCTGTACTTCTCAGCATTGAGGAGACCATTAATTCTGACCAAATCCCCAACTCCATTTGCAGAAATGCAGCCCCAAACTTGCAAGGAACCTCCACCATGCTTCACTGTTGCCTGCAGACACTCATTCGTGTACCGCTCTCCAGCCCTTCGGCGAACAAACTGCCTTCTGCTACAGCCAAATATTTCAAATTTTGACTCATCAGTCCAGAGCACCTGCTGCCATTTTTCTGCACCCCAGTTCCTGTGTTTTCGTGCATAGTTGAGTCGCTTGGCCTTGTTTCCACGTCGGAGGTATGGCTTTTTGGCCGCAAGTTTTCCATGAAGGCCACTTCTGACCAGACTTCTCCGGACAGTAGATGGGTGTACCAGGGTCCCACTGTTTTCTGCCAATTCTGAGCTGATGGCACTGCTGGACATCTTCCGATTGCGAAGGGAAGTAAGCATGATGTGTCTTTCATCTGCTGCAGTAAGTTTCCTTGGCCGACCACTGCGTCTACGGTCCTCAACGTTGCCCGTTTCTTTGTGCTTCTTCAAAAGAGCTTGGGCAGCACATCTGGAAACCCCTGTCTGCCTTGAAATTTCTGCCTGGGAGAGACCTTGCTGATGCAGTAGAACTACCTTGTGTCTTGTTGCTGTGCTCAGTCTTGCCATGGTGTATGACTTTTGACAGTAAACTGTCTTCAGCAACCTCACCTTGTTGGCTGAGTTTGGCTGTTCCTCACCCAGTTTTATTCCTCCTACACAGCTGTTTCTGTTTCAGTTAATGATTGTGTTTCAACCTACATATTGAATTGATGATCATTAGCACCTGTTTGGTATAATTGTTTAATCATACACCTGACTATATGCCTACAAAATCCCTGACTTTGTGCAAGTGTACCTAGAAGAATTGATGCTGTTTTGAAGGCAAAGGGTGGTCACACCAAATATGGATTTGATTTAGATTTTTCTTCTGTTCACTCACTTTGCATTTAGTTAATTGATAAATATCTATTAACATGTCTATTTTTGAAAGCATTCTTACTTTACAGCATTTTTTCACACCTGCCTAAAACTTTTGCACAGTACTGTATATATATATATATATATATATATATATATATATATATATATATATATATATATTAGCTCAAAGAGCCAGCTGCCCAACGTTTCGATATATATATATATATTCATTTATTTATTTTAAACAAAAGCTGCATGCTTCAAAGTATTAACATTTTTTGTCCTGTCCATGGCAAACGAGTCTAAAACTTTCATTGTGACACATCTATAAGAATTCAGCTCTGTGCATGCACAGTTAAAGATAACAGTCAACAAAGTGCCCCTTTTGCATTTATCTAAGTTATTTTTGGAAACCCCAGATATGACCTTGGGCAGAGAAACCTTGCCAATTTTGGAATTCGCTGGGTCCTCTGCTGCTTTGGGGATAACAGTAGGTGCAGTTACAGGGCTGCACAGTGCTGTGACTGTGACAGTGTTTCTGAACTTAAGCTTCAGCGGGGACTGGCATTTCTAAACTAGCCCCTGTCTTCACACTAAAGGGCTCCTGTCAGCACAGCGTAGGCACCAGGATGCCAAGCATGGAGCTTCAAGCAGCTCCTGTTCCCTGGCTCATAAATTACCTCCTGTTTGAGGTGAAGCAGCTGGAAAACAGTTTGTTCTAGACAACGACAGGAGTTATGATTGTTTTATTGGCTAAGTTTAAGAGCATGTATGGATGCATGTACGTTGTGTAATCAAAAGTTACACATCAGAGAGATACTGGGAGCACTGAGATGTCATGCATTCACACAGGTTGTTCTTGGGTATTAATGAGAAAGTGTTGAGTCTGGGGTCTCAGAAGGACGTGTTAACAGACAATAAATCGAGTGCTTGTGGGCTAGAGACAACAAGAGCACCTTCCTGTCAGTCCTTTAAGATTTTCAATGTTTTAAAGAGGCTGTTGAAACAAGTTATGTATGCATATTCTCTCTATAGCTACATTTTGAAAAAGTAGGTTACCTTGACTGCTAATTTGTGAATTAAATAATTTATTGTTGCAGCAAGCCTTTATAAAACCCATCCAACCACAGTTCACTGTGATGTAAACAATGAGTCATTTGAGAATTATGGGAAGACTGTATCAAGATTTCATACTTGGATGAGCAATTCTCAAGATAAAGCACAGTGACATACAGTGCTTGCTTCCCAGTCCCTCCACAAAGTCCCCTTTACAAGAAATATGCATCCTCCACTGGGAATACAAATACGAAAAGAATTAGCTTTTTTCTTTTAAATGTACAGCAATTGGGACTCCAACCCTGATTGTAGATCTAATTAACAAAAATACTTAAATCATGGATAACGGCTAGCTCTGAAAGAAACCAATTAACAGGAGCTGCAATTACGCGATTGAAAGCGCTGTGTGCGTTAATAACACAAATGATCTTCTGACATGAAACTGAGGAAACGGGAGAAGGTTTTAACAAGTAAGAAGTCAGAAACGTGACGCATGCTCTTACGAAATGATCGTTAACGGAAATCCAGGGGCAATGAAATGGTTCTTTATTAAGAAGCAGTGACACCAATAGGAACCACAGCAGTAACATTCTAACGTTTTGACATGACTGTATGAACTAATCCGCACTGAGGACCCAATGCCAGTACCTGTGTGCATCACAGGTGTGTCCTACCTCTGTACAGTCAAGCAATAATACCTAACCCTAGGGAATAATCACAGATAATGGAACTTTTTGTCAAGGCAGACTGTCAAAGATGTGGGGGGTATTAGTGTGGTTATATTTTATAGAGATGAATACATGGAAGGTGCATTTTATTTCTGTTTCCTTTTTATTTCTTATGTATTTTATGGGTCTCAGGGTTATCAGGGATTATTGGCCTTGGTATGTTTTCCAGCCATTGACATACAATAGCACCTATGGAAAACTGGATACAAATGATCCCATCGTTACCTCCTGGACTTCAATGGGAGCTGCCACACAATTTCTATCGAACAATAACTCAATCGTACTTGGGGCGGTAACTGTTTTTTTCACTGGTACTGGATGGAATTTCATGATCTTTTCTGAATATTTGTTCTGACATGTAAGTTTCTGAGAAATACTGCCTGGTTTCTGCTACTCACAGTGACAGCTGGTACAGTGTAAAGTCGTGCAGCACATGAGGTTATGTCTAATTACATCATTGTTCTTGTTGCTCTATACCCACCTGATATTGGCTCATCATGCTCTATTCTAGCACTGCAGCCTTTTCCCAAATGGGCAGTTCAATACCTGCTGTGCAGTTGGCCAGAACTGTACTCTTTCTGGAGCGCTGATTAAAAAGCGGAAAAGCTATCTGTCTGTTGAAGTGTTTCTTTGTTGATTTATTTGTTTGTGGATGTGGTTACACTGTATAACAAGTGCCAGGAATTGATATACAGTTATATTGAATTGATATTCAATCTCTGACGCCCAGCAAAATCACAGACACAAATTAAATAAAAAGAATATAAACATTGCACACTGTAACCTCAAGTGGTTTTACTCAATTTCATTTTTAAAAATGTGCTAAACATGTTTGTTTTGTTGCATTTTGACTGTACCTTCAACTATTCGTCCTTCTATATTAAACCAATTAATAGCCATAAATGATATAGTTCACCTGTTTACACAGTCACATATGACTGATGAGCCATCCATAGGATAGCCTTCATCTGAACTATTATTTCTTCAATGAAGTAATCATCAATGCATTAATAAGAACAGCTGTGCTCCATCACTCATGCACACAAACTGCCTTTGCTTGTAAAGAGGAACACATGTATGTGTTTATTTACTTGTGTTAAAAGAACATGTTTTTAAATGACCTTTGATAACACACCTGCGTTTCATTTTGAGATATCATGATGTAGCACACCATCCCTCACACCGTGGGTCATCCTCTAATCTCCAGCAAGCATCGACGTACTTGATGGAGAGTAGCGTGTATCTGGCTCCTACATGGGGTAACTTGCAAACAGACAAACATTGCAGTAGTGTGCTGGAAGGAGATATTGTAGACATTAAAAGCAGGACAGATTCACACCTCAACACCACACTCAAACAACAGCAGTTAACAGTTAATCTTAACTGGGGTTTTTTTTTGTAGTTTTGAGGAAGTGTGAAGCACTGAAATCTCACTCTTTTCTGCAGTACCTGAACAAAAGGACTGCATGCCTGTACAACCACCAGCGCTAGCCTTGGAAAAACTCCCTTCTATTTGACATTGACAGTATCGTGCACTCATTATCCCAGGCAGGGGAGGCAATTCCAAGCAACAGGAATATAGTGGAGGCGGTCATACGTACTTATGACACACTTTACATGTTTCCATAGATCTAGAAAACCACTCATCCAATTGTGATTAAACTATTAATTGACATCCTAATTCTTTACTATTCTGTACATATTGTTTATATACGGCATCAACTTTCTTGTCATACTTTAGGCTCTGATCTACAGCTTTGCAGAAATAGAGTAAAAATGATATGTGTAGCGCAATATATAGCTAGATGATCTAAGCATTACTGTGTCATATATTTACAATGTACAGCAGTGCGAGTAGGATAGCACATTAACCACATTACAAAACGCAACTGCAAAAACACACAGGACCATTCATTATGGTCAATTGCAAATTTGTCATACCCATGCTATAATTTTTATTTTGTAAGAGCATTAGGGAAAAAAGTGTACTTTACGAATAAGATCTTACTGTGTTTAGCAGAGTTCTACCTGGAAAAAGGAATCTTTCTGTTAAAGGTAGCTGGACAGCTATAACAGTGATGTTGCCATCAGAGACTTTACAATGTGAAGGATGCGTATTAGAAATGAAAACTTCAACTACTCAATGATAAGGGGAGCAGCAGAAAATGTTCCTGAACCTAAAAAACTGTAGAAAATTGGATTTCATAAATACTATTTCTTTGCGTTGAATTTCAGGAAGCCAGCAAGCAAGATGTAATGTAACCTGATTTAGAGTTTGGTCACCCCTCCAAGAGTGATGCAGAAAGAAACTTCACAGATTTGCATGTCAATGTGACTTGGCAGGCTAGGACTGGGGAAGCCTGAACTGAGAAGTCCTTTGGATCAGGGTCAGAAGTACCATTTCTCCCCCTAAAAGTTTAACGCAATAGAAACCGCTGGTGATCTCTGGCACAGTTCTCAGAGTGCAGACTTTGCCAGCTCACTGAAAAAAATGCTTAATGCTTGCCCCTTATAAAGGTTTACCGTGGTATTTTTGCACGGTATTTTTGAAGTTTTACCCTGCTTTTCCCATGTTTTTACTGTGCATTTAGCATAGTTTACCCTGCTTGCTAATATGCTTTACCAGACCTCTCTGGGCTTTCCAATGTTTGTCTATGCCGTACCATGCTTTCACTGCTAATTATTACACTTTGCTATGTTTTTGCAATGGCAAACTTGTATAAGAGGCCTTACAAAGCTCTTGCTTCATTCTAATGCAAAACTGGCAAGACTTTCCCATGAGTGCATGAGGAAATAGTGGCGGTCTACATTTTCATGATACTGAGCTCTAAGTTTATAATAAAAATGGATCAAATATGTACTGGGTTCTTACTGGAAACCATGAAGGTATATCCAATGTAAAGGGTTTACATTAATTACCAGCACAAGGGTGTTACTGAAATGCCTGTTTAGTATTGTGTAACGACAAAAAAAAGCACTGTAAATGAGGACTCTCCGTGTCAACCTTGACGCTATATAGGCTAGATGTGATGATATGTAGTGCATAAGGGGTGAATGGGCATACCATGGTAAATTAATGGTGCAACAATATACATCCACACGGTGTTATGTCGTGTTTGAGTCCTTTTGTCCTCTACATTTACAACTGGTATTATACTATAGTAAAATAACACCGTCTGTTCTATAGCTGCATAAACCATGGCATGATTAAAAAACGTTGGCAGTAGCATAATAATTATAGAGTTACATTTTTCTTAAGCAGAGCAAATGACTCGTCTTTCAAAGGATTGTTATTACTATGCATTTAGGTCGCGCATAAAACTGTATGTATTGTTGAATGACGGCAAATAAATGTATGCGTATACACAGTAAACACATAGCCTTACTTTTTTCTGTAAACTCGGGTGCGCCTACCAACTGTGAAAAGTAATGCTATCTACCCTTCAAAATAAAGCAAGCGGCAGGGGTTCCTGCGTCACCGATCCGGGATCCTGGTGGTTGTGGCGTTGTAAAATGAGATCAGCTGATCCAAGGTTTCAAAAAGGCTAAGCAGTGGAACGGGGAAAAAAAATGATTTCCGGACTATTTCTGGCCAATGAGCTGATTCCACATGCGGAGCAGCAGTGAGTGAGCCACATTCAATAAAACGAGTAGCGCTGCAGAGAGTAGCCACTGACGAGAACTGCAACATAGGGACATAAGCAGAGCAGAACTGTGGTACGACTGCGGTAGAGAATAAGTACGGGGCTTCTGCTGCAGACTGTGGGAAATAAGTGGAACATCTTAGCACAGTGGCTCGGGGGGGTCGTTTCTTAAATTGGTACAGTAACAATTAAACAGGAATTGCAACTGTGAGAGCGGGATATTATTATTATTATTATTTTTTTGCTTTTTAAGTGTGTGGGGGGGTTCAGTCAGTCATTTTTTAGTTTGTTTCGCCGGGAGTTCAATTTATGTGAGCACATTTTGTTTAATTTGTGTTGCTTTTTCTCAAAGAGAAGGACTGCATTTTTTTTAGAAGTGTGGAGGTCGTTAAAAACAAAGTCAAACTGTCTTGAGAAAAAGACGAAGATCAACCATGGAGAACGCTCACACAAAGACTGTGGACGAAGTTTATAACAATTTCAATGTAAATGAAAGCACGGGGCTGAGTCTGGACCAGGTGAAAAAGCTGAGAGAAAAATGGGGACCGAATGGTATGTGATCTGTCCATTTTTCATTTTCCTATTTTTCAGTAAAAATGTTTCCTCAGGTACGCAGCGCTAGGCCTATGTCAGAACAGTAACCGGCACAAATATGAATAGTGAAAATGGCTGACGTCATGTACAACCTCGTGGGTTTTAAACAAGTTTACCTTATGAGGATAACTTAGATTTAACCGAAAGTGGTTTTGTGTGTTTGCGTTTTAGACATTTTGGGTTTCAGGGTAGCCGGGTAACAGGCCATTTTTTCCAAATTTTAGTTTATGTTCACCACGACTGTAATGAAGCGTATTACGTTACGCAAGCGTGATTTCCTGCTGTAAAAAGTTCAAAATAGTTGGGGATTGAGTCGCCAGGACTTTAAAAGTGAAATCTTACCTTTTATTCTTGGTGTTTTTGGTGGTTTAAAAAAAAAAAAAAAACGCCTTTAAAATTACACATTGGAGTCCCCGTGTGGTCCAGCATAGCAAACAACGGGTTAAGTGAGTGATGACATGGCCTTACCGGTGCAATGTGCAACATCATCAAATCACCGTGCACGGGGTGATCTAACTGTGGACCAATTGTGAAGAAACGCTTCAATTTACTGGAAACACGGCCTACCAAATCAGTTTAATATAAATGTGTAATCAGGAACTGAGATATTCATTTCAAGAGGCACACTTACGTATATTAACAGTTAATCGTTGAGCTACTAAATGTACATGAATACCGTTTCAACAATTAGATTTGATGTCATCTGAACTGTGTTGTATAAAATAGGTTTAAAGTTATGTATGAATGACTTGTTTGTACCATAGCCTCTATATTACGTCACTAACTATCCTTTGTCTTCTGGCATGTTCCATGGAAACCCGAACCTTCTACAGAGTTACCAGCAGAGGAAGGTAAGCTTCTGCCACTTCAGGAATCTACATTACTGTTTATCTATCTATCTATCTCTATCTATCTATCTATCTATCTATCTATCTATCTATCTATCTATCTATGGTGATTAGAAAGTACATTTACCACATCAATGATATGGTGTGTTGATGTGGTAAACTTACTTTCTAATCACCCTGTGTATCTATCTATCTCATCGCTGTCCTAATCGACCTCTGTTACCCTTTCCACAGGAAAATCTGTGTGGGAACTCGTGCGTGAACAGTTTGAAGACTTATTAGTCAGAATTCTCCTGTTGGCAGCTTGTATATCTTTTGTAAGTATGATCCATGGTTACTTGCTCTTTCCCTAAATATCCAAGCCTAGTTTTAATAAACAAAGCGTTCAACATCCATCTCTCAACTTATTGTTGCCCTCTTCCTTGTGGGGGGTGGGTTCTGTGTTTTGGGGGTTGGGGGTTGTGTGTGTGCTGTTTGTGACCCGCTGGTAAATTAAGATTAGCGAGGTTAGCCTGGGTAACCAATGGCAAGTTTGTCAGTGTCTCTTCAGCATACAATTGAACAACGTGGATACGTTTTAAAGTGGGTGTTAACCACTTGACACTAAGTACATGTTATAAACAGACTGTGCTTGTCTGAGGTTAAAATATAAGATCATGGGGGGCTCCCGAGTGGCGCATCCAGTAAAAGCACTCGCTAGAGTGCAGGATGCGCTCTATAGCCTGGACGTCGCGAGTTCGAGTCCAGGCTATTCCACAGCCGACCGTGGACGGGAGCTCCCAGGGGGCGGCGCTCAATTGGCCAAGCGTCGCCCGGGGGAAGGGAGGGTTAGGTCGGCCAGGGTGTCCTCAGCTCACCGCGCAGCAGCGACCCCTGTAGTCTGGCCGGGCGCCTGTGGGCATGCCTGTAAGCTGCCCAGAGCTGCGTTGTCCTCCGACGCTGCAGCTCTGAGGCGGCTGCACGGTGAGTTTGCAGTGTGTAAAGAAGCGGGCGGCTGACGGCACACGCTTCGGAGGACAGCGTGTGTTCATCTTCGCCCCTCCCGAGTCAGCGCAGGGGTGGTAGCAGTGAGCTGAGCCTAAAAAATAATTGGGCATTTCAAATTGGGGAGAAAATAATAAAAACTAATTGGCAACGACTAAATTATAAAAAAAAAAAAAAGAAAAAAAAATATATATATATATATATATATATATATATATATATATAATATATATATATAAGATCATAAGGCTGAAACAGCTGAGAGACTTGCTATCCTTGCCTGGAATGGTGTCAACAACACTGATGTGTGTATTGAATTACAGCTGGGCAACTTGTATGAAGCGTGTTTAAAGATCCCCATGGCCTTTAAGGAAGTGAAATTTCATGATGTTCTTTGGGTTTAGAAGAGTATTACTACGCGCAAGATGCAGCTTATAGAACATAGTCTGCTGAATTCTTGCTGAAAATCATTAGTGTGTTGCAAATGGGTTTTCGGGGACTATTCATTTATTGTATAGTGCTCGCTGGCATCAAATGTGGCACGAACACCATTGAAGAAGCTTTTGTGCCCAGTAGCTTAACTCAATTTTTGCCAGATGCAGATGTGCAATTCCTGAAATCCTCCAGTTGGTGTCCAAAGAGAATTCCAAATGGCTGTGAGTATTCCTTAGATAATGGTTAACTGTATTGGTAAGTCACCTGACAGGCTAGCTATCTTTTAAATCTTGAGATTATTGCTGTACAGTAACTAAACTATGCACTACTGTTCATCGTTGTGCAAGGATTTCGTTAATATTTTAATGAGGTGACTTTAAAACTTGAAGTTTGAGTCAGCTTGGCTATAAATATCCTGACTTGAGGAAAAATGTGTCAGGCATTAGTACAAACTAGGCTATGTGAAACAGCCCTAATTTCATGCTGTATCTCTACTCTCTACTACTTGGCTATTTGATCTGTCCCAAGTCCCCTCCTATGACAGCCTTTTTGCGCTCTTTGTCTGTAGCAGAAAGCCTCAGAATAGTATTCCAGTTGTCTCGCCCCCTCCCTCTTGATAACAGCAAGGTCCTGACAGTAACAGGAGCAATGACTGTAGAGCGGGCACCACAGTTGACCACATTTGGGCAATGACCTTCAGCGGGCACATTGCCCATGTGGCATCTTGCTACTGTTTGAATTGAGGACTTCTAGAACAGTAATCCAAGGACAGTGCTATAGTACTGGATCCAAAAGAAAAATGATTTGCGGTTGATCTTTGTGCTGCGTGACAGGGTAACTAATGTATATTACCTCTTTGCTGAAGCTAGAGCTGATATGCAAAGTGCCTGCCTTAAGCATGCAAAGTTGAAACCCATGTTTTCGATGGATAGATTGTTTTGCTAAAAACATGCAAAGCGGATTGCAAGAAGAGTGCGTTTTCTAGTGCACTTCACACAAGTCAGTAATAACCAGTACCTGATATCCATCTGATAATGTATAACCAGTCTGATATCTGCACAGCAACCAATCAAAACTTGGGAACTGGATCTGGTACACTTGCCAGCAACAGAAAGGATTGCAGGCAGGCAGCTATTTGTCTATAAACTTTGACAGCCGTTGTAGTTCTTGCTGCAAAGTGGCAACAGTCTATAATACTAGTTGCCTGCATGGCCCATACTGCCATATACCCTATTGAGCAAAAAGACCTCATTGATACATGTTGTCTTGATATAGGTCCTTGACCTTTTTGTGTAGCATCTGGTTGCTGATTGACTTGTAGTGTGCAGGTGGAACCAGTGACAGCCAGAACAAGATTAGATTCCCTAATTAATTTATTGCAGGTTAGACGACAGGTTTGTTATGGGTGCTGTCTACTCGATCTAACCAGATCTCCTTTCGTACTCGGGTGGCCGCTGGATGAAAGTGATGCTTGATCCACTTCAATAATCTGGAGCTGTGCAGTCCACATACTTTTTATTAATTTATAATTTATAAATATAATTTATTCCACATACTGTGCATGTAGGTTATTCACTTTGACCTACATTTACATTGTATTGACAGAGTAATTGAGGGCCATACTGTATCTTGGGAACCAGCTGTCTTGATTGTGATGAAGTAATGCATCCATGACCATTTGTTATGAGATTCTATTCTACACACCGTGCGTGAGGGTCAAGACATCATTGCATAGCACCAAATGGTGGTTTTGTTGCACTGACTTTTTACAGGATTTATTTTTTTCTTTTTGTTAAGCATGAGTTTAGCTTGAAGCATGGCTAGAAATCGGTTTCCTTGTAATTGCCGGTGTCAGCCAAAATTCATTGACGTGAAAGTCACTTTAGGTAGGTTTGGTAATGCAGATCCTGGTATCCTCTTGTTTTATTGGTAATATTTGAATTAGACTTTTTCAGACAGTGCTCCAGTAAAGCAACACACAATGATTTAAACAGTGATCTAAATGTGTTTAGCTTTTTTTTCTTGTTTTTATTCCCTGAACTCCTTGTCAGTAGGCGTGTGTGTGTGTGGATAGTTTATATTAACCTCAAGTATAATGGCCAGTGCTTAAAGTCTTGTTTGTACTTTCAAAGACTTTTCTGCGCAGTGTGCAAATAGTTTACATACTGTCTTCAGTCATCTACTGTTTTTGCAAACTGCAATTGCAAATATATATATTTTTTAGCATTAATCCCTTTTGTTTGAATCGTACGTTACAAATGTACAAGGTGATTTAATTATAATGTCACTTGGCTGCTGTTATGGAAAGTCTACATGCCACAGAATAATGGAACTTGAAAGCACTAAGCAACAGACAAGACCCCTGCACGAACTGTAGCGGAGGGTGCGGCTGTATGCGATGAGATTTCCAGTAGGATATAGCCTTTAAAATAAACGGCAGGCTGCAGCATTTCTTCTTGAGTTCGGTTAGGAATCTGCCTTGCTTCAATGCAAGTTCAACTTGCCAAAGTAGTTGGGATTTATAATGTCGATCTGGATGTCTTCCTGAATAGCAGGTACTTGCCATAATGCCTCTGATCAGCAACAGGTCTGGTGCTTTTTGCATTCAGTGCTTAACGATACAAATGCAGTCTTTATTTTGTATTCATTTATTTATTTTGTGCATGCCTGTTGGCTTGTGCCTCTTCCTGCCATGATTCATTCTTTGCTGCCCTCTACTTGCTTTTTGTCCTTGAGGGATTCAATATTATAAAAAATCGACTAAGATTAGGAATGCTCTCTCTCTCGTTATATAGCTAGGTACTACTAGCTTTTGACCCCTATAGTTTGCACTTAAAATACACACTTAAAAATGTCCCTTAATTTGGGCTTTTAAATAATGTGATTTCTTTTTTTATTTTGAAACAAATAAAGCTTGTTCTATTTGAAGGGTCCTTGAATAAAATTGAGCAACTCTTAAGCTTGAACCATTAATATTGGTGGAATATCTTAGGTGGCATTGAGCCAGCAGGATGAGTCACCTTTAATTGAAAGGAATGATGTGGGGTGATCTTTTGTATTTCATCAGTGGAGGTGAAACAATTATTTTTTTAATGCCTTTTTTTTTCTTTATTTCTTTCTCTAGGTATTGGCCTGGTTTGAGGAGGGGGAAGAAACGATCACAGCCTTCGTGGAGCCTTTCGTAATCTTACTTATTCTAATAGCCAATGCCATCGTGGGTGTGTGGCAGGTAAGGGGACAGTTTTAAAATAGTCTTCATAGACCACTCTTTTGTGCAGAAGGGCACTTGTATTTGGATTGTGTATGCCCTGACCACGCTGTATGTCTCTTGTCCCCCCCCCCCCCCCCCCCCCCCCCCCCCAATTACAGTGTGTAAACCACTATTGCTCATTCATGTAAAGATGGGTTTAACTTCAGGAAAAGTTTGGTTCTGCAGCAGCAAGTAAATGCTGGTGCACTAACTGCTTGAGTTTTCATAAGAGCACTCTTCATTTTAGTTGTCTTGGATGATGAAGTGTAGAACTAAATAATAATTGATGGTACTACAGAAAACCACTAAATCAACTAGTATGTAACTCCCCAAAATATCATTTTTTTAGCATTGAGGGTTAATATGACATTAAGACTAGTATTCAAATATCATAGAAGTAACTTGACATCAATAAGGCACAAAGTAAAAAGGCACCGTGTTCTTCAAAACACATCAAAAGACAATTCTACTTGGACATGCCATAGTAAACGTTGACACATTCCATTTATCAGTGTTTGGATTATTGTGCATCATTTACAATGAATGTGTCTTCTGAACCCCTAAACTTATCTTAAGTTTATATTTCAGAAATACAAAACTCAAGACAAAACTGTTTTCTACAAAACAATGAACCTGTTTTTCAGACCTTTTATACAAGGAGAAATCCAGATCGTTCTTGATTTTATGTTTTTTGATCTCACAGTCAAATAGTTTTGAATGTTGGGGTAACACAAAGGGCAGCTGCTGTTTACATAAAAACCCTGTGCAGTCATTTAATTGCTCAGACTTTGTTTGAACAACAAATATATGTGTGTTCAGTATTATGTTTGTCTTGCACACAAGTCCATGGTTTTACATAATAAAGTGAGGATTTCCCAAATTCTTCTGGGGGCTTTCATTAGGAACCAAACTTATGTCGCTGCAGACAAGACATTATAATGACTCTGATGTTGCAGAAAATAGATTGGATCCAGTAATGTGGGTTCAGAGGCTTCACATGCTCTAGGACGACTCATGCTACCTAGTCTATGGACAAGTGATCAGCATTTGTTTTACATCATTCTTTTCTCTTTTAAGCACACTTTGATACATCTCCTTATGTGCTTACACTTGTAGCAGAGTTTACAAGGAAACACAAAGGCAGGTACTGTAGCCCTAGATAGTAAAACCTCATTAGAACAGATCGCTAAGGAGTAGAAGGGCATTGCAAAGTCACTTGAGCACAGCTTCTCCAGTTCACCCGGAATACAGTGATCTGCACATATCTCAATGGGGGATTACAAAAGAGTTCTGAAAATAGAACAGAAATTGGGTCATTGACTGCATTTTTTTTTTTTTTAAAAAATTTTCCGATGTGTTGCTATGAGACCAATTTCCAGACTATTGTTAGAGGGGAGAGATTTGTTATTTTTTTCAGAAAGTCTTTTTTTTATTTAAGTAGTGTCCGCTTAAGGACTCTACTCATGTTCTGTAACGCTGCAGTTATTGGTGGTTTTGTACTGACCATTCATCAACACTGGAACTACATGGTTTATAGTCAGGAACAGAAATTAGATCAATAGCTTTCTCAAGCAGTTCAACTGATTTTATTGAACACGATTCTTAAAGAAAATAGAGATGTTTTCGTAAGCATTTATGTTTTGAATTTGAAGAAACATTTCTTTATTTACCCCGAGAAATTAAATTGTGTGTGAATTCTCCCATGTCCTTGCATTATTTCAAAGTAAGTTCTGTACATTGACAGATAGATAGATATAAAATATATTTTAAAAAAATCTCTAGATTACTGTAAACTGGTCCTTTAGTCTTCTGGGAGAATAAACCTTGCAGTGCTAAATGATTGGCAACAAAGATCACACAATTTAAACTGAATGAGAAACTGCAAATCACAACTTTTACCACGGATATGGAAACTGACTCATAAAGGCAAAAGGGACCTCTGAATACTGTAACATTGTTTTAACTTATTCAAATAAACACTTTGGTGAACTGTTATGTATTAAAATCAAGCAGATGGGTGGAAAAGCTCCAGTTGCATTATGTACAGTAACTGATTATTACAAAGTAACTTTTAACACAGTCCCAGTAGCAGCAGCATTGCTGTCACTTGGGTACTCAAGCAAACAAATCTGTACCTGTTTTGTGTGACTGACATTTCGAACAAAGAGCTTGGAATCCAAGTTGGCATGGCTGCAGGTCATTTGACTTCTAGGACTGGCTGTTTTAATGTGCCTGGTTTTAACTACAGCTTCACAACAGTACATATAAAAATTCAAAAAGCAACTTCCTAGTTCTGAGTAGGGGAGACTGTTATTAAGTTTGTTTTTGAGTGTTAAGTTGTTGGCACAATTTGGCTTTCATCAAGACTGGCACATGTCATTTCAATGAAACACAGACCTGGTTAGCGCTTCTATAGTCACAGGTGATGCTAGTGCAAGAACTGCACAAGTGATGACTCCTTGGGCCATTCTTAACAGACTTCACTGCAGACTTTATTTTCCACACTGGAGCTAGTGGGGTTAACTTTGGACAATTCCATCCCTTATTGATCCGTCACTTCATTTTAGTTAGATGGGTCAGTTTAAGGGAACGTTCTCCATGGATACTTAAGAAATGGGTACATTGTAAAGCCTTGTCTAAAAGCAATGTGATTTGTAGCACACGGGTTTGACTGCTGCATTGTACAATGCTTTTATTACCTGGGTTGACCCCCTTGGAACAGCAGTGTTAGAAATAGATACCTGTAATGGGCTTAGCTTTATCACACTGCGCTGATTCCGGATGATTTTAAAAGAATGGTTCTGAAGAGAAAAATCAACCTTTTTATTGTGTGTGGGTTGGAAAGGAGCTTTTGCATACTCAAGGCAGCTATATGACTGGGGTACATAAACATGTATTTTCCGTAAGATCCAAGAGACTGCTGTATACATATGTTGTGGTACACCTGAAACTTTTGATAGTTTCAAAAACCTGTAATGCAGTAAAAAAAAAAGTCAGATCTAGAGTATTTTATTATATTCGCTTGTATTAAATGTATAGGTTTCTAGGAAGTGGTTATGCTTATTTAAATTATGCTAGTGGAGTATAAAAGTCCTGGACAGATGTGTTAACCTAGTTAAGGGGTTCAAAGCAAAACTATTAATATGTATGTGTGTGTGTGTGTGGTTTTTTTTTGGTACAAATTGATTTTGCATCCTTTTGTGTGAACATGGTATGTTGCCACATACTCTATGTATAGTATGCATAACACTATGTGGTTTGACCCAGCAAAACTCGGTTCTTATCCAAGCAGAATGATTGATTTATTTTCCACAGTCCCTGCTTGGAGTTGTGGCGTTCTGTTTTAACGGTGTTGGAATCCTGCTGCTTTAGTACCGTGGGGTGCTCCAGTATGCATGGCATATCGTTCAGGAAATGGAGAATGTCTTGCTGATCTGGGGGGTGTGATGTGCCATGTCAGAACCACACTGCAATGTGTGCATTTTGAAGTGTTTGCTTGTTGCTAAGAGATAACACACAGGCTTGCCTGCTTTATTTACTGGATAACAAGATGAGGGCTGTACTTGCAATTCATTTTGAAACAGTATAGGGGAGGTGTGGCAATTTAGTGCAATAGGGATGTAGTTTTGAATTTCTAGACTCCTTTGTGCAAGTATCCCAGTGTGCACACAGTTACTCCCAAACAGGATCATTGTGCTGAACTTGTGCTAACAGGAAAGTTTTTTGCCTAGGTCTAAGCAAACCGTGTGATTGGATGGGTGTGTAGGCCTGTGTGCCTGGCAGCTCTCCCATCCGTACTCGTATTTGATCAAAGATCAGAAATTTGTAACTCTTAAATAGACCAGCTATGCATGCTTTTGTGTCAAATGGTCAGTTGTCTGCCTGTTTCCATGCTACTTGACAGAACCAGACTAGAATCTTTGCCATAACTGGAATAGGAACCGGAGAGGGCAAAATCCACGACTGTATGAAGAGCACGAGAGTACACGGTCCGCAGCATGTATAGTAAGTGTTTTTAATATAGAACTGCTGTTGGGTTGAAAGGTCTCTCCCAATGCAAACATCCTAAGAGTTTCATTTACGGTTGAAAGCCATGGGTATCCAGCATAGCAGTTTATTAGTTAGCCAGAAGGACACTGTTTGCTAAACCAACAAATCCAGTTTAAAAAAAGCCTGCACGTGGGTAGTTTTACTTAGATAACATGTATCATTTTATTAAAGCTGGGACCTAGGCACTGTGACCTTTTTTTATTTTATTTATTTTTATTTTATTTATTTATTTTACTAATGGGGATGCAAACTACGTAAAAGCTTGGAGAGTTAAGCTGTGAACAGTGTAGTTCTGTAGAGTGATCTTTTTAGTTATTTGTTTTAAAATTAGGAAATAGTCCTGTGAACCAGATCCCAATAATGCAAAACAGAAGTAGAAGATTGGTGGGCTTGTTGTGCAACTGGGACAAAGCTTGAGGCAACTGTGTTTCCATTAAAAAAAATATGGGAAAGTTCTGCCAAAATCCACAAGTCCTCTTGACATCATACTGAACGTCCCACTGGGAGAAAGCAGAGGGTTACTTATTATAGAAATTCAACTTGGGGGATTTCAAATACCCTTATGTTTCATAGCATCAGTAAATGCACATTTTCTGGTATTCTGGGTGCAATTCTTGGAATTGCTTAATGATGTCATTATTTCTTGTTGCTAGAAATAATAATAAAGTTACATTTAAAATGAATACATTTAAATATTTGTTTCTGATTTTTTTAAACAGCCATGCTTTTTCAGGAGGCTAGACAGCCCTTGGCTCCAGTCAGCCACTTATGATTACTGACTAGTTTTGCCGGGTTTAACTTTGACCTGGCTGTGTCGGTTCTGCTGCTGGCTGCTTTGCCTGTGAACCCTGACCCGTGTTGGCACCTTGTTGAAACTTTCCCACAATCCCCCAGGCTCCTCTGGCTGGGAAAGCAGGACTACAGAAGGTTACAGGCTTCGTTTTAACCTTGCTTGTTTATTAAAGTGGGAGGGCAGGAGACCTCGTTGCTGGGAGAGAGGAGTGGATGTGTTGGTGTTCCTCCAGTGGGGATGGTGTTAGACGGGGTGTTGTGCTCGTGGGGATGCTGGAACAGCCTGGCACTTGGTAGACTCTTGGGGGATGTGAACATTTGTCTTTTGGCTCAGAAATGGCTATAAATAATGCTTAATCTTCTTGGAGAAAGTATTCATTTGGGGATTGTAAGATTTGATGTGCATTACCACAGCAAGCAAGTGTCAGGAGCCATAAGCAAATATAGAAGGTGTCACCAATTCATCATAGCCTAAGGGTTGGTTCATACTTCTGTCGCAGATGAATGCGATACGTCCAGCGCAGACAGCTATAAAGCTGTGCAGCTTCACTCCGACCATGCAGCAGATGTTGACATTTTTCAACATTAGCCGACCCTGTGCGGTTTCAGGTCGCAGACGCATGAGAAAAGGCTTTATGACTTTCCAAAAAAGACACATGTCACAAGAGTGTGGATGATGTAATTCTGACCTGTGGCACATTCTGAAGTATGAACCAACCTTTGCTGTCCTCATTCCCATCCTTAACTGTACTACGCCATTTCACCCTGCCCACAGTTTGCTCTGCGCTTTGACCTAGAAAGTTCAGAATAACGTTTCCACTATCCTGGATTTATTTTTAAACTTTTTTAATTGTGCATCATCTCTCTTCCATCTTTTAGCCAGTAAACTGGGTTGCAGCTTTATACTTTATTCAGCATTTTAAAAGTCAGGATTGGATTGCTCCAGGGACTTCACTACATAGATCAGTTGCTGTACTTCAATGAAGAGACTATTTTCTGTATTAACTCGGTTAATCACAGGAATCTAAACGCTTTCTCTTCTGGCTCTTGAATTATTTGCACATGTTTAGGGGATGCATTAAAACAGCTTGAAATCAAAATTTTCTGGTGGTTGAAATCCAAAAAGTCCCCCAAAGATTTCACAAACCTGTCCACACAGTCTTTGGGTATATTGGTTTACAAGGTGGGCACTGTATATTTTATATGGCTATTTTTTATTTTTTTGGGGGGGTCTTAATTTCAGGCATTCAGTTGAGATGATACAGTGCTTTTGAGCATTTTAACATTTGTGTTTACTTATTTGTTCAACAGGAAAGAAATGCTGAAAATGCTATTGAAGCCCTCAAAGAATATGAGCCTGAGATGGGAAAGGTTTACCGTCAGGACAGGAAAAGTGTCCAGAGGATCAAGGCCAAAGATCTTGTCCCCGGAGATATTGTGGAAGTAGCCGGTAAGAGACTAACGCTTCATTTTCATAGGTGTCAAAGAGAATTCTGTAAAACTCTAGCATCCTTTTTTATTTAAAATATTTTTTTTTTTTTTTTGCAAAAAATAGTCTGAACTAGGTTATTTTTGCTGAATTTCCCTATCTAAGTGTGTTTACTGCATTATTTGCTACATAAATCTTGGTTTTGGCTGTGGGATGAAAAAAATAGTAATAGAGTACTTCAATTAGAAGCCTACAAGCCGTCAACCTTGGTCTAACCCTGTCAAAGTTCATGCTCCGACACATTAAGACCAAGCGAAGTACCTTCTCCAAAAACTAATACTTTTTTGGACACTAATATTCCCAGTGTTTATTTCAAGCTAAGTTATGTTCTAGAAGTAGGCATGTGGGCTTCTCTTGAAGATCTTTAAATGGAAATGTGCACCTAGTTTTGTGTATAGGAGGGTAGTTTAATAAGTGGATTCTTGAAGTGCACAGTGTTGGTGGTTTTGCTGTTTTGTTCTTTGCTCCGGTTTGCTAATTCTATTGCTATTGCTCACAAACCTGTTTTGTGCTATGATTACATCTGTCTTGCATCTGCATTTTAATCTGTGTTTGACTGTACCACTGGTTGTTTAATACTGAAACTAAATAAGTTAAAAGGCTTTCAAAATCTCTAAACCGTGTAGCTAGCTGAGCATATTCCCCAGTCGTTTTGCATCAGGAGCTGAGCAAATAGGCTCTGCTGTGTGTGACCCCCCCCCCCCCCCATTCCATTGCTGACGCAGATAGCAGCACACAGGCAGTCTAGAGGACATGGACAATCTTATTCAAATGTGCTCTGCTGAAGGACTTCATGAACAGAATTTTAAACACTGTGCGGGATGTGGCTTGAATTGATGAAGGGTGGTCGGCGCACTGTTTAGTCAACCACCCTCCCTCAACTCCACTGAGATGGTTTACCTGCAGGACCACGCAGGCCATTGGATAGACAGAAACTAAATATATGTTGCATGCCATGAAAATGTTAATATCTATTGCAGTAAGGGAAGAGATACATATGGTTGGTAGCAAGTGCATGCATCACTGGTCATTGAAGGGGTTAATAATGTATATATAAAACTGCTTTTTTCTTTTATAACCTTGTCTTTTGCAATGTGAGCATTTCTCCACATTGTAATAATTCATGCTAAATATGGTGACTTTTACATATCTCACTTAATGAAGTCGGAAGTCCAGGAAAGGTGAAATTATATACAGTCCATAGGAAGGACATTTTTTAAAGCATGTTCAGTTCTGTACAGGGAGTCTCTGAGTTTCAACTAAATGTATTCTGGTGTTAGGTCTGTGTGTTGCTCATATAGCTCACCCACTCTAGTAGGTTAATAATGCTCCTTTCTGATTGATCCTGACTCATAGTTGTGTTGGTGTCTCCGTTTCAGCTACTATTGAGAAAAGGTTCTTCCAGTTTAACCTCTGTCTGCTGCTTTTCTTTTGAAATGTAAACTTGTAGACCATGCTGAAGCCACACACATTCAATTAAGTGCAGTCTGTCAGATTTACCTTTGGTGATATCTTATTAAAGCTCTATATACACTTGCACAAAAAAACATTTCTTTCAGCATTAACGCAGCCAACTGCAGAACTTGACTCGGCAGTTTTTTAGGTTGATGCTAAAACAATGTACGGGTGGGTAGGTGTTCAGCTGAGCTTCGATAGACCGGTAGGGAGGGTAGATTGGACAAAGGAGGTGGGGCGGCTGCAGCGATGGCTACGCTTTTGTTCAGAAAGCAGTTCCTAATCTATGCCAAGCCATGAATGTGCTGAAGAGCAACCACAATGCTGTGTCTCCTCCTGCCCTGTACACGTGTCGGCGCTGTGTGATGGGCTGCTCCCATTGTCAGCGGAGAGATGACCTTCTAGGGAAGTGGCAGAGAGCACCGTGCATTGGGGTACAGCCCCCTGTCCAGGGATTTCAGACTATTTGGCAATTCTACAGCCTGGAAAGTGTCTGGTGTCACTTATGCAAGTATCAGAAATGACCAGGTGGTTGGTATCCCCTTGCTTGTCAGTTTTATTTTGTTAGTGAACACTTTTAGATGCAGATGTAATATACTGGGGTTAGACCAAAAAAACATTTTAACACTTGCTATATGTAGCACAGTCTGTTCTGTCCTTGGCATGTAACCAGCGGTTGTTCCAGAGAACAGGAGCCTGAGCATTTTAACCTTGAGGAAGGTCCTGCAAGTAAGCGTGACTTTGGGAGTTCCACTCTAATCAGGACAGGTAGAAGAAAGTGCCGACAAGTGGGTTTGACCTTTAGGATGCTATGAGGAGGAACCGTTAAACTACACTTGACCTGTAAATACTAGAATGACCCTAATTTTACTGACAGTTGGGTAAATCTTAGTAGGGGCTACATGTTTCAAGCTATATTTCATACTGCAGCCAGAAGGACAAAGTAAACTGAACTAAATGAATAACTTAACTATGAATGGAACCCAATTCCCAGATGCACCAAAATATACAGCAGATTCTACATTTTCTGACCTGTGGCGACACACCCACTGTGTTTTTGGATGATCGTGGTTAGATTGGATATGTTTTTATTGTTTGGTAGGGGTGCACCGATAAGATTTTCTTGCCGATATCAGCCAATACTGAGAGGATACCGATAATAAATAAACAGTGCAGGTAAACTACCAGAACAAGACAATGGGGGCTATATTTAACCTGTTTTAAACACGTTACACAGCACTGAGAAAATGAGTGTCAGTGTTCTTGTGTCATTTTTAGTAAGCGCGCCTTAAAATAACAAAAACTACCGATAGCAGATTGTGTTTTTTTCCCTTAACGGTGCCATGCTGATAGACTGCCGATTGTCAGTGCATCTCTACTGTTTGGATAATTGAGTAGAAGTGGAATTTGATGACAGATAGGAAAGAGGTAGTTTTTCATCCTGAAGCAAAGCCAAGGGCATCCTCAGGAAAAGCAGTATTCTGGTTTAAAGTGTTAAGGATGTCTTTCTCCAGAACGTTTCCCTGAGAAACTGCCCTGTGAGTATCTCTTTTTTGTTTTCCATTAGCACTGACATCCAAGCAGCTGCCTAGAACTAGGCTTGCTCTAAGAATCCTGCTGGCAACCTGTCAGCGACCAGGCCTGACCTCGGGGGGGCGTCCCCAAAGTGAACTTGTCCTTTTTGATGTTTCTTTTCCTGTATTTGTTTAGTGTTGATTCTGGATATGATATAGCAGTTAAGCGAGCGAGAAACTGGATTATACCGAGTAGAACAACGGTATATAATCTTTCTGTAAACCATTTGAAGTGTGACAATATTGAATATTTCAGCAGTGTTATATAACCTGTATTCTAATGCCTGCAGTGGCTGCTAAAGACAGAGGGAAGGGAAAGTTATTTTAAAGCCCGAGCTTGTGGAAACAGGATGTAATGGAGTGGAGACCAACAGATTGACCAGATAAATAGCTTGTACAGCAGATGGCTGAACTTTCTTTCTTTTAATAAACAGGTCTACATTTTTTGGCTATTTCACATGAACTGCAGTAAAACTCTCCACCCAGTTAATCAAATTTGTACAATGTGTTCTTTTGAAGACTCTTGAAGGCTGTTTCATTTAGCATGAACACATTGCTATTGGTTAATCCAGTTCAAGTTCTTCTAAAAGCTGAGCTAGAATGTTTATCTGAGGTACTGGGGTATATTTAAAAGGTACATGAAAGGTTGGTTTCACAGACCTTGGTTAGCATTAATATTTAACTACCTAATGTAACCTTAGGCAAGGCAGTCCAGGATTAGTGCTAATCTATGTCTGTGAAACCAAAATCCAGATGCAAGATGGGGGTTAAAAGAGAACAATTCCTTGAAAGACTCATCGAATCGGCTTGTCTTTCACAGGAGTGACAATCTTCTTTTAAGATGTAGCCATTATTTGCTTGGATTTTTTAATTAAAATTTGTGTGTGTGTAATTGGATATATATTTTTAAATCTTCCCAGTCCTTGTTTGCTCCTGTGGTTTAATGCCACGTTTTAGGTTACAGAGTTTCTCAGTTTTTTTTTTTTTTGCTGTGGGGCTAGCTGTGGTTATAGGTGTCCTACCTCCCCACCCTTGTGCAGGTGTGTGATTTTTAGTTTAGAATAAAATGGATGTGTATCTTCTTACGGCAATTTTCAAATATCAAAACAAACTGCCACAGGATTTTGTTTTTTTCCTTTTTATTTAAGCAGCATCACAAGCTGTTCGTGTTTCATTCTGCACATGATTTAGTTGTTAAATAAAAATGTTATTTCTTTGCTTGCAGCTTATAGCTTAGACTAGTGTCTATTTATATCACAAAGGGAGGATTTTGCCAGCAGTAATTTTACAATGTGGCATGCTCCGCTTGGCTGGAGTGCACGTTTTTGAAGAGCAGGACAGGCCTGCGATAGCACTGAAAGGTTGCATGGATCCTTTGTGGCTGGTATGCTGTTGTCGGCTGTAATAGACAGGCAGGATGGAGCAGAGCAGATTCTGGAGCGCTCTGTTCCGGGATTCAGAACATGCCTGCCTGCTGCTTTTTAAATAGAATTGATGCTTCAGCAGGGATTTGCTCTTCATCACAGTGTTGATTGTCACCAAGCTTCTGCTTTCTTTTCTTTTTTTTTCTTCAAGACCACTCTATTCTAAACCAGGGATAGGATTAAGACTCCTTTTGCTTGGCAGTTTCACAGATTCCCGGTTTTGATACTAGCTTGATCAGCACCAGTGTATAGGTAACAAGGTCAAGTGTGTCTGATTTAATCAGGTAGTAAAATGAGGAATGGATCAAAACTGCTGCAGTTCAAGTCTTGCTTCCATCCCTGTAAACTGGCGTGAATGTGCTTGGCACCAAGAGCTTCGTTACTAGAAGTCTAAGACACCTGCCTTTTTATTAACGTTTTCCAAATTAAACATCATTTAAACAGATTATTACCGACCCCCAGAAAGAAATGCGTTCCTATTCCTGATGTGATATGCTGCAAGCACATTTCATTCTCACATGGTCTTGCATGATTTTGCTGTGAAAAAGATAGTGCTGCATAATATAGGTACTTCCTAGCATTTCAGATTTCCAGAAACATGTGCCTATATCTCAAAAAAAGAAAGTAACAAAGATTGTAACATACTTAGATTAGTTTCTATGTCATTTTTGCTCCTTTTTAATTTTTAAAAGGTTTCCTTTGAATTGGCTTGCGTGTTCTGCTCTTATATATGGATTGAGTGGATTAAAGCCAGCAATACAAAAATGTTTCAGTCTGACAATTCTGACAACCCATGCGTTCAATTTATATTGCGATATCTCAGGAAGTGTTTGCAAACTTAAGGAAGTGCCTGTTTAGCTTCACTACTGAAAAAGCATGATAAGGGTTTTTTTTTTTTTTCTTTAATAGGTTGGGCAATGCTTTCATGAAGTTGCTAAATACAGATGCCTAAATGAAAACTATTTTATTTTATGTATTGTAAATATAAAAACAAGAGTAACAAACTAAAGTTGCCTTTGCAATTTAAACACTGCAGTGTACTTTACTCAAACTGTCTGCTACAGCCAAATGAATGGTTGGTGCTAGTAATCCTATAATGTAAATAGTACCACAGGGGTCTTATAGCTGTGGTGAGTAGTATATTACTATTGTAGTAGGTGAACTAGCATCAATAAGTAGCTTATGTAACAGGGTCTCGTCAATGCAAATGTGATTGCTCAGATTACACAATTACAGGTGAATACTCCCCTGGCAGTGACTGGCTTGTTCATACAGGTTAAGTAGTCACTGGCAACAAAAAAAGATGCTCAGAAGGCTACAATCTACAAAAATGCTTCCCTACAGCTGAAATCTAATAATAAATGGATCTAGCACTGGCTGCTCGGCTGTTGACAAGGTGGAAAACACTACAGTGTGCTTCCAGGGACTGACACAAGCCCTGCCGATCATAGTCCTGTGGTATTAGTTTGCTGTTAGCGTGGAAGTGCGATTGCTCGAAACCAGCTGCTATCCTGTGTCCACATTTAAACCTGATCACAGCATCAGGAACATATTCAAATAGTTCTCCCATTTTTGGCCTTGCTCATTGTTTGTGTAGTGCTATTCTCACTGCTCAAGGGCATAGTGGCTCGGGTTAGTGTTCAAGTTCTGACCTGAAAGGGTATTTGACAGTAACGTTTTGGTTTTCCTTTTTTGCATGCGCGTGGTTGATTTATTAATATCACAGTTCAAGTGCAAGGTGATCTTGTCGGTTTAATCCTCTTTGAGTAAACTGCTGTTGTCGCTAACATGCCCGGGTTTATTAAAAATAAAAGGTAAATCGCTAAACATGATGCGATTTCCGATCTCCTTTTGCTATGCTCTCCTGATTTTTTTTTAAAAGGCACAGAGTTTAAAGAAGCAGGTCTGTTACTGCTATGTCTAGTATCAACACTGGCAGACACTTCTTACATCTGCATGTGCTGTTTACGTTGTTAAAATGTAATGGGTACATGCAAGTAGGGTGCTATTTTAGTTATTTGGAAAAAGGACTTGAGACAGTTTTTAAAACAAGATAAAATACTGAACTGCTGAACAATTCTAAAGATGGGTGTAATTGTCTAAACAACTACATTTAAAGTGCCATACTTTCTACCATTGTGTGTTTATCTTGCATTTATTTAATTACAAATATGGGGGGGGGGGGGCAGCCTGCATGTGTGTCATGGTCGTTGGATTTCACATGACTGCGCTAAAATTGTGCTTGCTTAAACTTCTACTAGTTAAAATAAACAAGCTTGACTCTGTTAATCTAATCAGCAACGTTTATTCGTCCGCTGTTATCTTTTATAGATGTGTGGGTGTTGCAAATGAAGATTGGACTTTGTGCTTAATTGGTAGTTTGTGAATGGAGTTTAATTAAACTGCTGGCTTCACTGCAATGGGGATTCAACACAAAGATACAATCTGAATCCACCTAAATGTAGTTGTTGTGTTGTAAAACCAGTGCATGCCTGTAGTGTGTGTGTCTAATAGGCCTGTGTATGATATACGCATACACATTCTCACAATTGCACTGTACATGAAAGATAAATATGTCTTAAGTAACTGTGAAGGTCCCCCTGTCCACATGTTCTCCACTGAGATTGAATAGCTCTCCAAGTTTGTCAGATTTAAGTGGTTACAGATTTTGTTGTGCATTATAAAACGAGGGAGCTGTGAAAACTGTTTTATTTTGAATTTTCGGATTTATTTTTTCCAGATTTTTCGGTTTTAAAAATGTGTTAGTTTGTTGTTTTTATCAAGTGTTTGATACATTGACAGCAACGATGAAGCTAAAAATGCATGAAAAAAATCACAAAGAAAACCGTGTTAATCAAAGTGCTTTCATAAAAAAGGGTACACACTGGCACAATGTAATAGAAACAAACTAGGAACATTGTAAATTAAAAAAAATATATATATCAATGTAGGATTTTTTAGTAGTTTCTCTAACACAAGCTGAACTATAACATTTCAAAATAGATGTAATGTTTTAATTTATTAATGACAAACAATGTAAATAAGACTAAATGTTTTGATGTATTCTAATTTAATAA
Organism: Acipenser ruthenus; assembly: GCF_902713425.1. NCBI lineage: Eukaryota > Metazoa > Chordata > Actinopteri > Acipenseriformes > Acipenseridae > Acipenser > Acipenser ruthenus. The sequence continues at coordinate 7,494,180 of NC_081199.1, forward strand.
GTCACTTAATATCTCCCTGATAACTTTGGAGAAAAAATGCAGCAACTAGGCCCTCATTCTGCAGTAGTCATTACAGTACTATCTGCTCAGAATAACCCCCCCCCGAGCGATAACGGTAAGTGAAGTGGCACGAGAGGCAGTGCTTTTTTTCAGTTAAAATCACGGTTGTGTGTGGTGGCTGAGAGGTGCAAAAATACATTTTCATGCATTCCCATGACGTGTGTTTCTTCAAGCCTCTTGTCATGCAAACACTGTGCTATTACAATGTAATTTTTTTTTTTGTATTTAGTTTGTTTAAATTGATTTTGTGGTAATCCCCTCGGGTGCCTAATTCCGTGGTTGGGTTTTTTTTTTTTTTTCACAGCTTCCATGATGAATTGTATTCTTCCTCCGCTGGCGTTCTCTCCTGCCCTCCAGGAGAGAATTGATGAGCCGTCTGGTTTAATGGGAACCAGTCCTGGTTCAATTTATTATAACAAACTAAAATTAGATGTTGAGCGAAGAGGGCAGGCTGTATTGCATTCGAATTTCCATTGGATTAGTATCGTAGGCAGCAGGTGTGAAGCCTTGAAGAGGCTCTGTCTGGCTTTATTACAGTGTATACTTCCCTGGAAATCTGGCAAAGTTCATTGTTTTCTTTTCAGTTCTATTACCCTGACTTGTATTTAGCTGTAAAATAAGTTGTACTGTTCCAACCGAGACGTGTAGCCCTTTTAGTCGGAAGTTTTATTGGTAAACTAGAAAGGCCCCAATAAATCCTCATTTTATAGTATCTTGGTGCATGGCATAATGGAACGTAATGAATGCATTGCTCACAGAGGAAGCTAGTTTTGAGATCTTGATCAAGTTTAGAAATAGCTTATCCCACTAGCCAGGCAGGCATCACCGCCACGGCTCAGTAGCTTAGTAACCTTGCTTGCTTGGGTTTGGTGGGTAAATAGAGGCAATTGGATTGACCGCAGGCACGACGTTTGAAATTGGGTAGAAAAAAATGTGAGTAAAATCAATCAATTAAAAAAAAAATAAGATAGCCGACAGTCTATTCCTACGTTGTACCTTTCTCCAGACCCAATATAACTCCAAATAAGAGACTTTTTTGCTTTGGTAGAGAAGTGTAGTCTTGTCACAATCTAGAAAGCCTTGCTTCAAAGCTGAAGGTAAATATTTGTAGAAGGGGAGAGGGCTGGATGGATTATTTCTTTGCAAATGTGTGTGAGCGACCCTTGAAGAGAAGGTTTTACTTTTCGAAAATGAAATGGAACTTCTTCAGCTGCAAAATGTCTGAAGTGGGGCTTTTTGAAATGAGTTGCTTGTGCACACCAAACTGCAGTCCAGCAATCGGAGACATTCCTATGACTCCATCGTTAGTTTTTCACAGCATCACTTTGTTAATCGCGTTGCCCTCCTTTACTGCGAGCGTAGACGAGCGGTGTGTGTGTAACTCGACAGGACAGTAGAGGCCAGAAAAGAAAGACCATGTTGTCCCCAGGAAACTTTTTTTTAAAGCCAGAAGTTCTTGTCAATTTAATTTAAAAGCTCATTATGAAGTACTGCTCTTATTTATGCTGCTACAATGCACATCCAGATTTTCCTTGTAGAGGAAAACCAGCAGGCTTGGATCATGCAGTCACTTTTGCTTCACGATTTTATAGCACACAATTCTTCCACACAACCCCCGTGTGGGTCGTGTACGTGGGTTATAGTATCTAGTAGTAGTATTATATACATTTTCTTTATATTGGTCAAAGTTATGGAAATTAAGAGGTTTTCATGAGAGAAAAGAATGGATAACATCCCATCATAAATGTTGTTGACTGCCTTATGTTGCTTTTCCTCTAAGACCATGCATCTCCACTTTTTTTGTGACTCCTCTGTTATTTTAATTTACAGTCTTTTTTTTGTTTTTTTCCCCCCCCACAGTTGGAGACAAGGTTCCTGCTGATATCAGACTGTCTTCAATCAAATCCACAACCCTGAGAGTGGATCAATCTATCTTGACAGGTAATTGCATATTTCAGGAATTTTTTTTTTTTTATAAATGTTTTTAATTTTATTTTCCTAGAGCTACTTGAAAGCTTTGACAATTTGAAATTGCATAATCTCTTCAACATCGGGGCACTCTACAGACAGAAAGCTGCAGAGATTCAATGCTCTCTTAACCAACATCAATTAATATTCTCCTGGTACACAGCTGTTTTTTTCAGATAACAAAGTTTTTAATAGACCCACGGTTGGTAGACGCAGTGTTGGGTAATGCATTTCAACTTGAAGCAAAAGTGAACTGACATTTAGCTGAAACCTTTTTATGGTTATTTTTTTCCTTTTGACAGATATTTTAATAGTGTGACTTAAATGAAGAGCTTACACATATAATCCTAGATAACCTTTTATAAAAATGTCCATTATCAAAGGATGCTGCCCATTCTTAATTATCATGCCTGTTTTTTTGTTTGTTTGTTTGTTTTTAATTAAATTCCCATTCAGAAAGGTGTATGCTTAATCCTGTTAATTGTTCAGGGCAGTGTAAAGTATGTATAAACACAGAAGCAAACCTCTGCATTGAGGAATATTTTACAGATCATTATTCTTACTGACCATGATCTATTAATAAAGTATAAATGGACTGTGAGTTCATCGCTCTTCAAAAGGCTGTGATTCATTCGGATTCATCTTGAAGGCTGCAGATATTTTTAATCTGTGTAACAGCCTACTGTTTCACATTTTTGGAAATGGATTAGTCATCTGCTGCCGCAATTGGTAACAGATTTTTTTTTTCTTGAATTGCATCTTGTCATTATGCTTAGAAAAAGGGTTCCATTTTTTTTTTCATAGTTAACTTTCACCAAATTTTCGCCTCCCTTGCTAAAGAGGTGAATTGCTTGCCTTCTGATTTTAAAAATGCAGAGGGGCTTTTGGGCTGACAGATTTAAAGCTAAATTGGACCAGCCTGTTTCAAAGTGCTTTCCTTCAGAACCTGACACTCTTTTTGCAATGCCTTTAGGTGAGTCTGTATCTGTCATCAAGCACACTGACCCAGTGCCTGACCCCCGCGCTGTGAACCAGGACAAGAAAAACATGCTTTTCTGTGTAAGTAAACTTTGAAAAATGGTACGCTCCTATTTAATGTGTGGCAGTGTAGTTTAATAAATGAGGACAGAGAGATGGCTTCTCTGGTTTAGAATTTAATTCAGCTTGGGGGATATGTGTAACCGTATAAAGCATGATCCTTGTTCCTGACAGCAGTAAGTTCAATGTATTTCACATGATGCTTTTACAATGGAATAAGACATTATCTACACTACTTATTGGAATACAAACCAGCTACATCAAGCGTATTATATGACTAACTCATGAACGCTTTATGAATGTGGGCCGCTATGCTGGGATATGTATTTAACAGGATTACCAGGAAATTGTACAAAATATACCACAAAACACGTTTGTTCATACATCCTATGTCATTTTAACCTTGCTTGAACCCCTCCACTTAAGTATTTCTCGTACCTCTTTCATAGGGTACCAACATTGCCGCTGGCAAAGCTGTGGGTGTGGTGATTGCCACCGGTGTTAACACGGAGATTGGTAAGATCCGTGATGAGATGGCGGCGACGGAGCAGGAGAGGACTCCCCTGCAGCAGAAGCTGGACGAGTTCGGAGAGCAACTGTCCAAAGTGATCACTCTGATCTGCATTGCCGTCTGGATCATCAACATAGGGCACTTCAACGACCCCGTGCACGGGGGCTCCTGGATCCGCGGTGCTGTCTACTACTTCAAGATCGCCGTGGCCCTGGCCGTGGCTGCCATCCCCGAGGGGCTGCCCGCCGTCATCACCACCTGCCTGGCCCTGGGCACCCGCAGGATGGCCAAGAAGAACGCCATCGTCCGGAGCCTGCCCTCCGTCGAGACCCTGGGCTGCACCTCCGTCATCTGCTCTGACAAGACCGGCACGCTCACCACCAACCAGATGTCTGTCTGCAAGGTAAGACATGTATTAAATATCACGCACGGACAGACACCAGCTTGGATACCTGTGTGTGTGTGTGGACAGTATCGACAGATGACCTAGGTTTGAATGCCTGTTAGGTCACTGATGCCATTCTGTGAGCTTTCTGCTGTTTCATGGATCGGCATAACCACTAAATAGTCAAAACAAATAATCCAGCCCCACCACCACCTGACAATTGCTGATAAATGTGAGCGCCACCTGGTGTGTGAGAAGGCAGCCTTTTTCCATACCTAGAATCCTTTTATAATCCAGTTTTTTTTTTTCTTTCCTTTTATATATACAATTCAGTTGAGTACTTTTTCTAACAAATCTTAATGAAGCAAAATGGCCTTTCAAACAAGGGTGTGTCTTGACCTTCATTCCAGAGCAAAGCTGGCTTAAACTGTCGTTTTTGCATATGAGGTCATCGTTGCGTCACATCGATTTTTACCCGGCAAGACGGAGCCTGTATACCTGTGGTTATAAATCAGTTCTGAAAGCAACTGGTATGCCTCCAGCACCCCAGAATTACATGCAGTCTAAGCACTGTGAATGCTCCTCGGTCTCTTTCCCGTAGAGCACCAGACATCAAAGAAAATGATGTGCTAAAAATAACACTGCAACAGAGAGCTGCGGTTCTTTTTAATTGGGTACAATACACTGCACTCCAAGCAAAGTTTGTTTTTAATATAAATGTTTGTCCTTTTTTTATTTGATTCTTACTTTTGAGAGAGATTTCATAAAGGTTTTCTAACGGCATGCCTGTGCTTAAGATAACGGTTGCATTACTTGCCAGCATTTTACTATTACATCTCAATGTACGCTTCAGGAGGCAATGCTGTTACTAATCTGTATTCAGCAGCCAGGTTACTTGCAGTGGTGTTGCATAACTGACCTTCTGCTAAGTGGGATTTCATACATTCAGAACTCCGACTCCCTGCATCTGATGGGAACATTCTCGCTCAGCAACATTTATACAAAAAAAAAAAAGGCTCCTCAATAACCTGTTTCATATAATTGGCTTTTTGCTGATGTACACTGAAAACTAATAGAAAATTGAGATTGAGAGTCTGCTGCATCTTGACCTGTATTATAATTTTAAATAGGAGTCCCATTTGCTTTTTAAAATGTAGTCCGTTGTACAGGTTTTTGTATGCATGTGTTAAGATGGATGAAATCTGATACTCCTTGTTAGGTAATCATTTTATTAGGGGGATATGTATGATGATAGTTACACTGAAGAATATTGTCATTAAAACTGCTGTTTATTCCCTGCTTAAATCTCAAAGGTAGCAGTCTCCTATTGAACGCATAATCCATTCCAGTACAGTCCCAAACCCTGGACTGCCAATGTACAAACTAGCTCTTCTAAAAGTGGAATTGTTCTGTACATTTTTTTTTGTTTTAAATGAACCGTGCAGCAATCTTCAGTTGGAACAGCAAGGAGGAAGGTTGAGCCGTTCGTCCTTGGTGCTTCTCATCTCACTGCACCAAGTCTGACACCCAGATTTATATCCAGTGTTGCACGTCACAGAATTGGGTTGTTTGCTTCATGGACTAGAGGGGCCTTCCTATGGGAATAGGCTCCCTCCACAGCACAGCAAAGCCTCTCCTGGCGGATGCACTGGCAGGCCTCAATGTCTGCTTTTGTACCAGTCACTGCCTGATGAGGTGGAACACTGCCATCTAGGTGACTGAGACTGCTTTTGCAGTCAGTGTTGGAGTTTAGCAGAATCATTTTTGCAATGAACAACACTATCCCATTTCACTGCAGTGGTTAGTTTACAAAAAAAAAATATACCTTGCAGATCTATACGAGTGGTCTGTACAGGTGCTTTTGTTTTTTGTGTATATGGTAATACATTCCTTTTATGTTTCATATTCAGATGTTCATTGTTGACAAAGCCGAGGGAGACAGCTGCAAACTGAACGAGTTCAATATCACTGGCTCTACATACGCACCTGAAGGAGATGTGTGAGTACAGGCATCCTCTTTGCTCTTCAACACAGATGTGAACGTAATAGGCCAGTGAGTGTGGCTGGCACATCAGGGTGTAACCATTCACTGTTATCAATCAATCATGATGTCTCCCATTACGATACAATAGATCATGTAAAGGATGTATTGTATCGTAATGGGGCTGTGGTGCTTGACCAAAAGCACATTTATACGTGTAGTCTGCCAAATTGTTCATGGTATTTTAATGCATTATCTCCCTGTCCTTATTAATCATGCACAAAGCCCTTCAGAAACATGCTTTGCGATATTGTTTCTTTTAGTGTATCTTAAGAGCCCTTCTGGCACACCAGTTGTTTTTCAGGAGTGATTGCTTCACATATACTGTAGCTATGCCATGTCACAATTCCCAGTTGCTTTTAAAAGGTGCATGACTACATGGTAAATTGACTGTCATTTTGTAGTTCATCCAAGCCTAGCTGGTAATCATAAACTTCTCCCTTTTTTTTGTGGCAGTATATAATGTGAGTTTGTCTGTGCTACGTCATGCGTTTTTAAGAACTGGTCTACAGTGTCGAGACTGTAAACAGTTGGACTAGCCTCAGTAACTTGGTTTACCATAAATGCAAACCTATTAAATGTCATACAAGCTCCTGGAATTAAACATTGATCTTATAAGCGACCCAAATATAGCTTTTAATATTAAATTTGGCTGGGTTTTGGTAAACAAGATATTGCTACTGGCTGGAGGGTATTGTGATTCAAGAAGCAATCACCTGGTAATTTTTTTTTTACTTTCTTTTCCTCCTGAGAAATATTGTAATTATACATATAGTAAGATGTTGTCATTACCCCCCCCCCCCCCCCCCCCCCCCAAGGGAAAAAAAAGTTAATTGGTGAAGTTGGTAGAACAGAATACAAACAGAGGCTTGCAAACCACTGACTACTGGGGGTTAGAAAGAATTGCTTCATTGGGAGTTAATCGGGCGAGTCTAAATGATCCCAATTACAAATTACGTTTTAAAAAATGGCATCTTATACAATGAGACCCTTCACACATTTTATTTATGAATTATTTTTAACTTTAAAAAAAAAAAATTGAATTAATTTAATTGTTACTAGGTTTAAAGATGGAAAATCTGTCAAAAGCTCCCAGTACGATGGCCTGGTGGAACTGGCAACCATCTGTGCACTGTGCAATGATTCCTCTCTGGATTTCAATGAGGTATGAAGGCATGACTGGTACTGATCTTCTTATCATTTCATATTTACATGCTGGGTAGGCTTCTCATTATTCTACATATGGGTTTATCCTTGGCAGGGGATATGTAAGCACATATTTATATATTATGAAGAGGGTAAAATCGGAGGCATTGTTTCTAAATCAAACAATGGTTACACATTCATTCCAGTACAAATGCCCCAGAAGAGAGTAGTTTACAAACAATGATTTAATTTAATTGTGGGTACTACATTTATATGAAATTAAGGTGTTGGCTTTATTAGAACATAGTACTGTCCTCTGTCAAGACTGCATAATTGCCTATATAATACGAGGGCGCTTGCAACAGAACTTGTTCATGTACCTTGCTTGATCTGCTTGTACGTTGCAGGCGAAGGGAGTGTTTGAAAAGGTTGGAGAGGCCACCGAGACTGCCCTCACCTGTTTAGTGGAGAAGATGAATGTGTTCGATACAGAACTGAAGGGACTGTCCAAGGTTGAACGTGCCAATGCCTGCAACTCTGTAAGTAGCGTGTTTCCATCGCCTGTGTTAAAACAACTTGTGAATTTTCACAAGGCAACTGAAACTTGGTGGATGTCAGATGGATCCTGATTGAAAAGTAGTTGGATTTCATTTTCAGAGTGGGCCAAACATTTGCAGTGGCTATTTAATGATCGCTTAAGTTTTAAATTATTATTATTATTTTGGTGGTTTTTAGTACCTTTTTATCCCCATCACTGCTATTCTATTCAGTAGTGGATGTTTTCCCCACCATTTGAGTACACTGGTTCATGCTCCCTTGGGGGCTAGTGGTGTGCTTGCAAGGTTCTTTATGTCCTTAAGGCAAAACGCTAAGCCAACTAACACCCTCAAGTAGTGTTTTTTTTACATGATTTGTTTATTACATGTAACCTTCATTTTAAAATATCCATCCTCCTAATTTTTGTTTCTGCTATCAGGTTATTAAACAGCTGATGAAGAAGGAGTTCACCTTGGAGTTCTCCCGCGACAGGAAGTCCATGTCTGTCTTCTGCACCCCGAACAAGGCCCGCACCACCACCATGCACAAGATGTTTGTCAAGGTATCGGGAACATTTTGCATGTTGTCTGAATTCATCGGTGTGTAGTTCTTGTCGGTCCTTTTAAGGATCTGACTTTGCCTGGACTGTTGTGAAGTTTGTTTGTCTGCGCTGGTGTCCTGCATCCCAATCATCATGGTGTTTTGTTTGAGATTCAGTGGTGTGATGTGTTAATCTGGATGTGCTTTTCTTTGCAGGGAGCCCCAGAGGGGGTGATTGAAAGATGCACACACGTCAGAGTTGGAGGCAGTAAGCTTCCCCTGACACCTGGCATTAAAGAGAAGATCATGACTGTGATCAAGGAGTGGGGTACCGGCAGAGACACGCTGCGCTGCCTGGCTCTCGCCACTCGAGACAATCCACCAAGGAAAGAGGACCTTGTGCTGGAGGACTGTACACGCTTCGCTGGGTACGAGGTCTGTACGCAGTGGGACGCTTTAATAACTTGGTGTGTGTTCTAAGGTAACCTGCTGTCTAGGAGAAAACAAGGGAATTGGAGTTCAAGATTGGGGGTTTTGCAAAGTGTTCCGAAATCCTGAAGCTTTCAAGGCTTAACCCCTTAAGGTGCACAAGGAAGCAGCTGTTCAAATTATTTCTTCTTAAAATACATTTGTGACTCCAGTATCGCAAGGAAACTGACATTTGAATGACCAGATCCAACCTGTCGGCACCTCATTGCAAAAATGTCTGCATAATTTTATTTGTGGGGCACATGTCCCTTGTACATTAAAAGGTTAATTTTAGAAATGTTTCATAGACACCTGTTTTTGTTTCCAGTCTCCAAACTGTCTGCCTAGCAGTGTTTAGTTGTCAACACCAAAACTCATTGTTAATGAAAGACAAATATACTGTAATGATAAAGTAACATCCCCCCTAGCGATGGCTGTCAATATAAAATTAGATCTAACAGGATCATGAAAAAGATATATAGATGGACAGACAGGTTCCTCCATATTACGAAGTTTTTGAATAAATCTGCCAGCATATTTGTTAGTGTTGATATGTCTAGTGTGATGGGTACAATGCAATGTGGGGGTTGAACTGACCTAGATTTCTGTCTCCCTCCTGTAGAGTGACCTGACCTTTGTGGGTTGTGTGGGTATGCTGGATCCCCCAAGAACAGAGGTCGCTGCCTCCATTAGGCTCTGCAGACTGGCTGGCATCCGCGTCATCATGATCACCGGAGACAACAAGGGTACGGCTGTGGCAATCTGCAGGCGCATCGGCATCTTCGGTGAGGATGAAGACGTGACTGACAGGGCGTTCACAGGCCGAGAGTTTGACGATCTCTCCCCAAGTGCGCAGGGAGAAGCAGTCAAGAATGCACGCTGCTTCGCCCGAGTCGAGCCCTCGCACAAGTCCAAGATCGTAGAGTTCCTGCAGTCTTTCGATGAGATCACTGCCATGGTACGTCAAGCACTTTGGGTTTTACTTGGGCTGGCTACATTTCATTATAAACCCTGCTAACGTACTTTCAGGCTTCGCTGTTTTAAAGGCTATTTCCTTTTCTTGTTTTTATTCCCCCCCCAGACTGGCGATGGTGTGAATGATGCCCCTGCCCTGAAGAAGGCTGAGATCGGTATTGCAATGGGCTCGGGCACAGCTGTGGCAAAGTCCGCCTCGGAGATGGTTCTGGCAGACGACAACTTTTCCACCATTGTAGCTGCAGTGGAGGAGGGCCGCGCCATCTATAACAACATGAAGCAATTCATCCGCTACCTCATCTCCTCCAACGTGGGAGAGGTCGTCTGGTAAGGAACAAATAAACACCTGATGCTGTGGGTAAAGACCTTTTCTACCCTGACCATGAAAATAATGTATTGTATCGTAAAAGAGCTGTTTTTTTGTTTGTTTCAGTATTTTCCTCACTGCTGCTCTGGGCTTCCCCGAGGCCCTGATCCCTGTTCAGCTGCTCTGGGTAAACCTGGTCACTGATGGACTGCCGGCCACAGCCCTGGGCTTCAACCCCCCTGACCTGGACATCATGGACAAGCCTCCCCGCAACGCCCGTGAGCCCCTCATCAGCGGCTGGCTCTTCTTTAGATACATGGCCATTGGATGTGAGTGTGTAGTTTTTTGTTTTAGTAGTTGCTTTATTTATAGGATCCACTCTGGTGAAAGCCTACAGCAATATTAAACTTGTGAGAAGTAATTTGTGGTTCCCTCCAGTTTGTCACTGGTGCGTTAAGGGTACCAACTAATTTGGAAATGGAATGATAGATGTGTATTTCTCAGATTTCATACCTTATTTTTGTTCTCCTGTCGTTCCTGAACACAGCACTGAATCAAGCCTCTGTGTTCTCTCTGCAGGTTATGTGGGAGCTGCCACAGTTGGTGCTGCAGCCTGGTGGTTTATTGCTGCTGAAGATGGACCCCGAGTCACCTTCTACCAGCTGGTAAGTATTTATTTTATTTACCTTCAGTTTCACAGGCAAACCCTGGGTTTTATCCGTCCTCAGAACTTGTATTATATTCAACAGGCCAGGGAATTCAAATCCACTTCAGCTTACACAAATGCAGGGATTGTCATTTATAAAAGCAGTATTCTTCAAGTGTATTTTCCAAGCCCCTCTCCCCATTCAATAGATGACTGTGTTTAAGAGAACAGGCCCATCTATATCGATAGTTCTACCCAAACAGACTGTTTAGTGCCTTCCTCGTGAGCAAGGTAAACACAGCACACCATGTGGGACATTCGCATTGTTGCACTGAATACAAAAACTGTTCAACTAAAGCTAACTGCTGGGATACATATTCTGCATTCAGATTGAAGTTGTGTTCTCCCTGTATCAGGTTTCTTTTTTTAAGTTTCTAATGTTTTTATTGTTTTATTTCTTCCCCAGAGCCACTTCTTGCAGTGCAGTCCTGACAATCCAGATTTCCAAGATGTAGAGTGTGAAATCTTTGAGTCTCCCTACCCAATGACCATGGCTCTGTCTGTGCTGGTGACCATTGAGATGTGCAATGCACTGAACAGGTTGGTAACCCAAAATGAGCTGCCTTTATCAGTCCCCATTAGCCCGTCCTCTTGCTGTGTCATGTTTACTGGCTTTTTTTAAATTTTTATTTATTTATTTTTTTGACCCTCTCCTCCCATCTTGGTTTGTGCTGGATTGTAAATTCTGTGTTCTCTTTGCAGCTTGTCTGAGAACCAGTCCCTGATCAGGATGCCTCCTTGGGAGAATGTTTGGCTTCTGGGATCCATCTGCCTGTCAATGTCCCTGCATTTCCTTATCCTCCATGTTGAGCCACTGCCAGTAAGTTTTTGGACTTTTCATGGCAGACCTGATTTAGATCTATGGCTGCCTGGAGATTCTAATATACTACCATTGTGTGAAAACAGGTACACACACACACATAAAGCTTGTGTGTGTTTGCATCATGTGTGGTTTCTGTCCTTTTATTCAGAGGCTGTTCAAAATTAAAGTGCCCTTTTCTTTTTCTCTCTTCCAGATCATTTTCCAGATCACCCCCTTAAACGTCCTTCAGTGGATGATGGTGCTAAAGATCTCCCTCCCAGTAATCCTCCTGGACGAAATGCTCAAATTCACGGCCCGCAACTACCTGGAGCCTGGTAAAGAGTTTGACAAGCCCGTGGGCGGCAAGTGTGGTTTCTCCGCATGCACAGAGGGGATCTCGTGGCCGTTTGTGCTGGTCTCTGCACCCTTGATAGTCTGGCTGTACAGTATAGACACTAACATTTCCATGTTCTGGTCTTGACTGACATTGATTGGTTTGGGTAAATAAAAATAAAACATTGCTAAAAAGAAAAGTAACAACCATTAACTTGTAAGTGTACCCAAAGTTGTACCGTTTTAAACAGCTGTCTGAATCTGCTGGATGTTTTTTTTTTTTTTTTTTTTTTTTTTTTTTTTTAAAGCATCAGTTTTCAAGTTTTTTTTTTGTCTTTGTACATGGTGTGGTTTTTTTATTTTTGTTGGAGGTTTTCCTCCCCCCGCCCCCCCCCCCCAAATGAGAATAAAGAAATGTCCATTGACATGTACAGAGATTTAACACTATTTTATGCAAATATTGTTTTTGTAGATTTGAAAGAAGTAGAAAAAAAAAAAAAGCATGTACAGCATTCTGTTTTATCATATTTTGTGTTGTACAAATTCAGGAGCCAGTGGACATTGCTGTTTAGAGATTAATTTGCAAGAACGTTTTTTTAAAGTGAATGTTGACTTAAAACAAAACTGCATGTACTGTGTTCCTGCATGAACTGGTGGGGTTTCCTGTTCATTTTGATGACCTTTTCCATGCTTGTTTTATTTTATCTGCTTGTTTTGTATTTCAAAGCCAGTTTTTCTGCATCAGGCAGAGCACAGCTACCTCAATCAATATTGCTTTAGTCTGTACCCTACTGTTTTTAATCTCATGTTTACATCCCCAGTGATGTTTTGAGGTATGCCCATACTTGCTTGTGCAGAAAAAAAAATGTTCTCCCCATTGATTCAACAAGTTTGTTTTTTTCCATACAATTTTTAAAAATATTTATTTGTCTATTTGTATTTTATCTGAATAGTCATATATGGATTTTGTTTTTCATTAAACTTTTTTTTGAGGGGCAGTGTTACCCTTTTCTTTATAACATGGGGGTTAATTCAGACTAGTTTAAAAAAATACAATGAAATAAATTGTTTTTAAATTAACCTGAAGTTAAAACTAATACAATCTCCTGATTTTTAATTGTTTTTGTGTTTTTCTATTTTATTTAAAACTACATTTGAACATATCGTTAGGTTTTTGTCTTAATTTATAAGCACTAAGACATTATCATTGTGATCATTTCTATACAAAGCATTTATATGTGCAGTGAATATCGTGGATGATTGTTAATAGTTTGCTACCTGAGCACAAGAAAGCCAATGGTTTGGTCCATGTTCATTTCGCACAATCTCTGGAAATTCCTTAGCCTACACAGGTCCTGCATACAAGGAAAGGGGCTGAAGGAGTCTGTAAATTTGTATATACCACATAACCAAAAACGTAACGATGTATAGTAGAAGGACCAGTTTTAAGGTTTAACGTACTATCACACTAATTTGTAGATGTCACAGGAATATAATCGACAATAGCGTAGTAACCCTCTGGAGCATGTTTTCCGCACTACCAGACCAGTATTGCTGTGTTTTATATTCACAAGCCTAACTGCTGTTTTCCTCCAATGCCTTCCAACGTCCAACTAAAGTGAGTATGACTACCTGCATGTTCCATATACCTTCCACACAACCATTTATACATCTGCATTAATAGAATGCCTTTCACATCCTTGATTCTATGTGCTTCCCCTTGAAGCTTAGCCTACTGCCACAATGTTGCTCTGACTCAAATGGACATGATCCTGCCACTTGCAGCAGTAGGTGGATAAGAACGAGGAGCTTGAGTTCTCCAATAGCTCTGAAAGCAATGGGTTGACCTCCACATGCTGTGTGTTAAACTGAGCACTTTAAAGGACTGTCTCTGTTTCACATGGGCTTAAAAGGGCTAACAATGTAATTATTATAGGCAATGTGACTGAGGCTTTGTAACTACTTGCCTTTATCATTTTCATAATTTAGAGTGGTTAATAGTAAAGTGCTTCCTCAGACACACAGGTCCCAGGTATCTTGATCAGTGACTTGAACGAGTACTTCTAAAACAGCACTACTTTTTTTTTTTTTTTTTTTTTTAATTTGGAATTGCCAATAATTTTTCTGATTTCTGCCCAATTTGAAATACCCAATTATTTTTGTCAACCCAACACTCCGCTGCCATCCCCCTGCTGACTCCGGAGAGACAAACACAGACACGAGTCCTCCGAAACGTGCACCGTCAGCTTCTTTTCACTCTGCAGGCCCGCCATGCAGCCGTCTCAGAGCTACAGCGTCGGAGGACAACGCAGCTCTGGGCAACTTACAGGAAAGCCTGCAGGCGCCTGATCAGTCTACAGGGGTCGCTAGTGCGCCCAGAACATCCTGGCCGACCTAAGCCCTCCCCCACCTGGGCAGCGCTCTGCCAATTGTGCGCCGCCACCTGGGAACTCCTGTCCACGGTCGGCAGTGGAATAGCCTGAATCCAACCGGCGACCTCCAGGCTATAGGGCGCACCCTGCACTCCATGCGGAGTGCCTTTACTGGATGTGCCACTTGGGATCCCCCGTTTTTAAAACATCACCTGCTGCATCAGACTTTCTTCATTTCTTTTACTGAAATGTAATGAAATAGTGAGATTTCTGTTCACCAAAAGGTAATGTGCTGAAAGAGTGTATTGCTTCAGCCAGGTTAATTTCAATGTTTTTTTTTTTTGGGGGGGGTAAGAAATGGCACTTTGTACAGTATGGGGTTTATTGTTTAAAAGAGTTCTGACATTTTGCAGATGTCAGAAAGATCACATTTTAAACTTACAATAAACATTCCTCATTCTGAATGTTGGTGATAAAGTGAAATCACTTCAGTTTGGCAACAACATCATTTGTTTATTTAATTTATTAACCCTTGTACCTGTTTAACAAACTTCTGTATATCTGTTCTGGCATACCCTCTTCATCCGTTCCTTATCCCTTCCAATTTCATTTAAAATGTAACTTTTAATATCACCAGACATCTTACATGTTTTAGTAAATGTAATTTTCCATGTTTCAGGTGCCTTCTAGGTAATGCAGTCATTTGTTCATTTAAGTCTCCTGTCTCTTGCGATGTGCGTGACAGTTAGAGTAGAGAGTTTAATGGGCACAGGAAACCCACAAGAATTTAGTTTTCTTCCCCATTTGCTTCTTGCTTTACTCTAACACTTCTTTTTCATTTAATAACCACCTTCTTCTAGTCTGTTATGCCCCCACTCCTCCTATAATCTATTAATACTTCAATATATATATATATATATATATATATATATATATATATATATATATATATATATATATATAATTTTAAGTACAGAAGCAGGGGGTAGATGAGGAAACGTTTTACATAATTAATCTATTCTAAGTTATAGTTATCTTTGGTGATGGAAACATTGGCTAGAAATTATTCAGGTGTCAGGGAAAGGCAGGAGTTTTACCCTTCCTGCTATTTACCAATCTGCCATGACTGCCTTTGGGGTAGGATGAACCATATCTTTAATTCGATCACTTACATGCTTTTTTTTTTACTTGCATACATCATTCTACTGGTTGCAGGCCACAAATCCAACATGCACAGTTCTACATACAAACACTTTTCAGTGCATGCTTAGAGATCAAAGGAATGCATTATTGAATTCAGGAGTCTACAGCTATGACCAAACATTTTGCTTCACCAAGAATTCTAGGAATGAGACATTTAAAACTTGTATTTAACAAATCTTTTATTTAACATTTAGGTCTCTCATGTAATCAAAGAAACTACAAAATGCGATCGCAAAAGTCTACCTAAAGTCATAATAGTACAGTATTTCATGTTAGATTTTGAAATGTCAGTTTTTCATTAAGTATATGGGAAAACTACAAAGCAGTATAATTCAATATGTTAACGTAAATTATTCAGCATGTTTCATTGTATTTTATGAAGCAAAATTAGTTCATTCTCTAGGGTGATGCAAAACCTTTGGCCATAGCTGCAGTAGTGTGGTGTTTTTTTTTTTTTTTGAAAGAGCAGTTCCTGCCCATTGACACCTGTCAAAACCCCCTTTTCAAAGTCTTGTTTTCTGATTCAGTTCTTTTTTCTCTCTCTCTTTACAGCAAGAGACGGGTAATCCCCTCTTCTCGTAAACATTTGTTTCAGTGTGCATGTGTGTTTTTAGCAGCACATCTACTAAGACAGCTGCATGTATAATGTGCAAACAGAAAAAGATTTTAAAAAAGAAAAAAACAGGTGTGCTAATATATAGGGCTTATGAAGAAGCAGCAGCAGCAGCAGAAACTGCAATGCATCCAGAACAACTAGGGCAACGCACAAGAGAAACCTGCGGTACTATTGCTGCATGGAAGACCAGCCTTCCTTACCCTTGATCCTTAACACACAGGCAAGGAGCTGTCACACCAACTTCTCCACACTTCACAATGTGTAAAATGTCGTAGTTTATATAAATGTATAATATAATTTACTGTAATGCATGTCTCCAGTTGTAAGTAGCCAAAACTGTATTTTATCAACTAAAAATTTCTTTATAAACAGCTATGTACAATATTGCTATATATTCTATATCTATATATAAATCCATGAAAAAAACAACAGATGTTTAGTGTTAAAAACTGTAAACCTTCAGTCCATGATTTCACAACCAGATATTTTTCCTAAGGAAAGCTTTTCTTTCAGTGTTTATTTATTTATTTTTTTGGGTGTGCAAAATAATGGAATAGAAATTACTTTTTTGCACTGTAATAACGTAACTTAAAGAGTATAACTCAGTAGTTTGGCAGACATTGGTGCGTTATAGAATTATGATGCATACATTGTGAAACAATCTGTGGGTAAGGTTAGCAGCATGTTTTGGCTATGTAGACTACTGTAAATAAGATCAAGCGTTTATTTCAGCTCTGATGATTGTAACATGCATCACATGAAATTCATGGTTTCAGGTAAATAAAACTATTATACGAGATTATCTATTTATTGTTTTGTTCTGTGCACTTCACTGTGCTAAGAAATTGGTCCTTTGCGATTCATATAAACGGTTCTAATGTTAAAGGATTTGCTGGTTCAAAATAAAACTACTCGTATTCAGAACTACTGGTTATCCATAAGATCGGAGATGTTCACCTACATCATGAAGCAAAAGACTACCATTACGAGAGATAGGGGAGGGAGACTGAAAACCAGAATGGCAACAGAAAACCCTTTTCACATAGCATTCATGTTTAACACTGAAAAGTGAATAAATGTGTGAGCCAAAAATAATACTAGAAAGACGCACGTGCCAATCAGAAATGTCAACCCTGTGCCACCACCAGGGGTCACTGTTTAGGAATCAGATTTGAGTATTTCATTTTTAAATAAATCAATGTTGATTAAATAAGGGTTCTCTGCTACAATAAACGGTAAGAGGTGCTTTGAAGCCAAAGCATTACATCGGCACACTTTTATTGGGACAGTGACCTACGAGCCAAGAACACCTGAATGCAATTGTAATAAATTCACTAGTGACCATACAGAGCATGAATCCTCACCCTGCTGAATAGGTCTAATTAACCTCGAAATACCACTCAACACATTTGTGGAGGCAGTGATTTTCATAATGGATTTAATTGTTTTTTTCCAACAAGCACATTTTTTTTACACCAAAATGGTTATTTTATGTATGTACACAAAAGCCATGAACTCATACAAACCTTTTTGCATTCTGTACATTGAACTTTTTTTTCTTAGAAACCTTAATAAATGTATTTTTTTTTCAGTTATATTGTTAAAAATATACCAGCCTGAAACATTGTATCATAATCGCACATCCACATTCTTTTAGTTAGCTAGTGGCTAAGAAGGTATTTGACACCAATATCTCCAGGACACCATCCCCAATCCGTAAACAATGGGACCCAAGTCCACTAACTTATGGGTCTTAAGGGCTGTATTCACAAAGCATTAGCGTGCCAGGGAGTGCATTCGCTTCTGTGATAACCCTCCATGAACACTGCTTTAAGACCACTGCAAGAAATGTTGAGATTAAGGCAACAAAAAGATCAACAAAGCACCACCATTTAAAGTCATAATAAATGAATAAAAAGCTCTGTCATCTCGGTACACACATGCTAATTTAGTACACAGAATACAAACAACAATATTCAACATAAATAGACCGCGAGAAGCTAGAAGGGTGAAAGTAATATTTTATTCTTTCATATTCTGGGCTTCTCAAGTACTTGATTAAATTGGTTAGAAAAGTCTTAATCAGAAAGCTTTCCACAAAAGGGAAATGATTCATAAAGTGCACAGAAGCTGCAGCAGGCATGTGACTCTCTCCACGCACACAGATCATGGTGCAGTGTGCAACAAGACCAAATCCTTTCACTGTTCCTGTTCATCCTGCAGCTCTTAGGTACACAAATATTACAAGCCAATGATTTTCAGTTCAGGTTATGAAAAAAAAAAAAAAAACATTAAAATACAAAAATACATTTTTTATATTCAAAAATCTTTGTCAAAAGAAAAAAAAAAAACATGTAACATATTCTCAAGTCTTTTCAGGTCAGTGGGAGGCACTGCCAGGTTCACTCTCACACTGCACTCTTCTCAGCAGTTTGTCAAAAAAGTACTGGGTCAGACAGCTTTCGTCTAATTATATTATCTTAAAATTATAAGTTGGGAATCAAAAGCAATAAGCTGACCAAACGCTTCTTTGACTAACAGTGTGATCCTTGATTCTCACAAGCAGTGAAGTCTACCACCAGGTGGCACTATGTGTTAGGGGTCAGTGCCTGGCTCACAGGGTCGATGAGAAGATGGATTTCCCCTGGCGGTACCTTGTCCGGCCCAGCCCGGTCTCGCTGGGTCACTGCATGCTAAACCACTGCTCCTGGTCAGCCCACTGCGTGGCCTCTCTGGGTCACTGCATGCCAAACCACTGCTCCTGGTCAGCCCACTGTGCGGCCTCGCTGTCGCTGCCCTCCAGGTCCCCTTCCTCCCCGCTGCCCTCCATATCATCCACATCCTCATCTGCAGTCGCCTCCGTCGGGCTCTCCTCCTTCTCCATCTTCTGCATGCCCTCCAGAGACTTCTGGTCATTCGGGTCCAGGCTGAGAAAACACAGCAGAGCTCAGCACAGAGAAAACCTGGGCATAGGCAACCAGCTTCATTTCAGGATCAAAGTGGTCTTGTCATAACATCTGGACCATGATAAGATTTAATCTTGAACTACCGAATGTTACTTTAGGTACGGCCCGGACGGTCAGCAGTACAGCTTTAATAGTCATCTGTTATGACGATTTTATCATCACAATACAATACTTAAATTGTATCTTCCATTTTATAACAATCACTCAAAGGAACTGAACAAATGAACTATGCCTTTGTATTTTTAATAAGAACTTAGTGTTACCAGTAACATGCAGCTACAATGGTAAGGAATTTGTGTAACTTCAAAACACTTTAAAATACTGTGTTTATTGTGCATGCCAGATCAATGTGTATTTTCATAAAACCCACAAACCTGTTTCTCAAATGTCTGAGATGGTAAAAGGAGTACTGACATCCAATTGAAAGCTGTGTCCCGTTCTGGTTAGACTTTTCACAGACTACACAACCAATTCAGGCAAGCCAAGTAGTAGAGCATGAAATTCATGTTTTTGTCCAGCCTGCTTCTGGATACGTGAAAATGACCTTCCGATTAGTTGTTTGGAGTTTTGACTAATTGTGAGCGGTTCTGCATCCACACCCTGGATCCAGGGTTAAGCACACATGGTTCTTCAGTTCATTACCTCAGTGCAATGCTGTACTGGTCCATGGCCTCCTGATAGTCATTGACAGCCACCAGGAAATCTCCCAGCATCCTGTGCAGCACACAGTCGCTCTGGTTGGCGAGGGCGTTCCGCAGCAGAGCGATTCCCTCCTCGTATTTCTGTTCTCGGCCTGAAAAGAACAAAGTTGTTTGAATAAAAAAAACAAAAAAAACATGTGTGTTCACTTGAAAAATGTTTATTGCAGTCTATTTGATTATTGCAAAATACAGTTCTACCTGCATTAGAGACCCACTGTATAGAAAGACCGCCTGATAATAGTGACCATTTCAATCCTGACTGCATATCTAAGCAAACTGTATGTAAAGCTCTGAAAAAATCTCTTTGCAGTTATACTCACTGAGCAGCTCGCCCTTCTTGACCACAGCTTTGATGTAGTCTGGTCTCTGTGCCAGCGCCTTGTCAAGCAGAGTCTTGGCCTTCTCCTGTGTCATGGGGTCCTCCAGACACACGGTGGCCAGGATGGTGAGTGTCTGTGCGTTCGCTCCCAGGGTCTTGTATACATTGTTCGCCATCCCCATGGCTTCACGGATACTGTTCGACGCCAGGTAACAGTCAATGAGACCTGGAGAGATTGAAGGCATCAGAGGACAAGCTGAACTAACAGAGTCTGTGCTATGCATACAACAGCCCGGCTAAAAATACTACAGGTTTTGTGTACAGTATTATAAATACAAAGCTACCCATAAGTGTGGACACTAATTTCAATATTATTCGCAAGAAGCTTGTACACGCAAGAAGCTTGTACATCAAGTTGCCTAAAAGCTGAGATGAATTCAAAGAAGGTTGCATCACATTTTAATAAAGTCACACAGATGTCAGTACCTTTAACTAAACGTTCTGTATTATTCATTTATATTTTAGGACTATTGGTAAAAAGTTAATTATGAAAGTATTTAATCTGGTTGCACCAACCCCCCCCCCTCCCAATTAGCACCAATCTTGGACAACCTGATATTGTAGTAGGCAAGGTAGTCCAATATTAGTCATTTAAGTATATATGAACTAGTAAGAATGCATTCAGCAGCTAAATGATTGACTGAAACCACAGGGGGCCAATACATAGTGTGTACCACTGTATAATAACAACACTTGCCCTCATAGCAGTCCAGACGGCAGGGGGCGAGGCGCATGGCCTCTCTGAAGTGGATGATGGCCTCCTGGACTCTCACCATGTTCCTCAGAGCAGCTCCCTTCAGCAGCAGGGCCTGTACACTGTTACTGTTCAGCTGGATGGCCTTGGCTCCCAGGTAGAGCGCACGGGAGTACCTCTTACTGTAGAAGCTGTGGCACCTGCACACACACACAGAAAAACACACTGAAAAGCCATATATTAAGTCTACATCCTCTTGCTGTTCTGCTTAGCTTTATACCCCTTCTCCACTGGCACATCCGACCCATGAGGGCTCGGTACGGTACGGGTACGGGTGCTTCTCCACTGGCACATCCGACCCGTGAGGGCTCGGTACGGTACGGGTACGGGTGCTTCTCCACTGGCACATCCGACCCGTGAGGGCTCGGTACGGTACGGGTACGGGTGCTTCTCCACTGGCACATCCGACCCATGAGGGCTCGGTACGGTACGGGTGCTTCTCCACTGGCACATCCGACCCGTGAGGGCTCGGTACGGTACGGGTACGGGTGCTTCTCCACTGGCACATCCGACCCGTGAGGGCTCGGTACAGTACGGGTACGGGTGCTTCTCCACTGGCACATCCGACCCGTGAGGGTTCGGTAAGGATACGGGTATGGATGCTTCTCCACTGGCACACCCGACCCGTGAGGGCTCGGTACGGATACGGGTATGGATGCTTCTCCACTGGCTATTTGTCGAGCCGAGCGAGAACCAAACTGTGAAACTCCAGCCTCACAAGACATCTGAATCTGGCTGCAAGCCGAGCCAAGCCAGGGGCGGGGTTAAGGATTTTCATCATTACGTTGCACCAGTCAGTACACTCCAGAAAGTAAAACAACAAACATGCGGGGCAGCGAGTGTGATCAGAGAAAAGCACAGCCTTGGGACGCTGAGGAAGTGCCGGCTCCAGTTTCTCTGTGGGCAGATAGAAGTGTTCAGGAAGATCCGGAGTCGTGCTTCAGAAATGAGAAAGTTTATGCCCGAATTTCTGACGATTTGAAGCAAATGGACATAAACCATGGGTACTGTACACTTAACAACACACTCAAAAACACAACATTATATTAATATAAAGACAGCAAAAAAAAGCAAAAATAACACAATTCTAAACTTATTTTCAAAAAAAGTCAAACTAAATACTGTGCAGCTGTACCATGCATACAACTACAGGCTCTTGTTGCACTCGCACAGATTCTTTTTAAGCACCCAAACAAAAACTATCCTTAAGAGAGATACCTTTGGAAACCCTAGTTCAACAGAACTAATTTAACTTTAGTAAGTCGATATAATCAGTACAATGTGTTGATTATGTTGATTATAAAGACAATCCTAAATATATTTACAAAATATAGCGATACAAGAAACAGCTGTACCGTTGGTCTGTTAATTTTTGAACACCATTTGTTTGCACATCTTTTGGCAAACTGAGTTAATTAATAACTGTCTTTCATTGCGTGTGATGTCAGTAACACAGCTCGGCTCTGCAGTGGAAAAACAACCCAGACTCTCCTTACCGCGAGGGCTCGGTACGGACCCGGCGCGGCTCAGCTGTACAGTGGAAAAGAAGCGTTACATCTACACTGTTTCTTTTTACTGTTTCCTAAAATGTAAGTTACACACACCCTGCACCTGATCACTTACCCAGAGATTACCCAGGGTTCAGCATGCTGGTCCGAGATGTTGAACAGACGTCCTCCCAGGACCTCAACATCCTCTAGATGGCCCTCTCGAGCCAGCAGGTACCCATACACGTCCATTCCTAACGAGAGACAGAGAGGCAGACATTGTTTACCACCAGGGTCTGGGTCAATTCCATTTCCTTTTTTAAAATCAATTCTCCATTCCAATTCCCTTTTGATCACAATTGCAATTCGTACTAGTGCTGTATTCTGGTAAAATGAGCGTCTCACAAAGGCAACAAATCACTTAAAGTGAAGGCACTTAGTCAATTAAATTGGCTTCAAATGAAAGCAGATGAACAATCCCAGCAATTATTAATGTCTCTAACATATCAATTCCAATTGAACGGAAATAGAAATGGAACTGAAAAACAGAAACTGCTTACTGGTGTTGTTTTGTTGCCCGGTGATTTGGGTGGGTGTGTGTCTGTATGTCTGTCTGTCTGTGTCTGCCTGCCTGTCTCTGCCTGTGTGTCTCTGTCTGTCTGTCTGTCTGAAGAGCTCTGGGGTGATAAATTCACACAGCCTCTTTGTAAGGCTCACCTTTGATGACATAGGGGTCCAGCATCTGGGCCTGCTCAAACTTGAGGATGGAGTTCTTCGTGTCCCCAGCTCTGAAATACAGGTCTGCAAGGCTAATCAGCAAATCCACGTTATCACGAAGCAGGGACTTCTTCTCCAGGGAGCTTGGAGAGAGAGCGAGGGAGGGGGTTAGGCTAAGCAACATCTAAAACAGCACTTCATTTCAGTGAGGCATACAAAGAAGAATGGCTGATGTATATTGCTAAGCACACTGATCCCCTCACTTCAATGCTTTATGAAAAGCACTGGGATTTTCTGAAGGCACAGATGGCCCTTTCTAAATGTTTCTCTACGGTTTCCATGCTAAGCTTTATAAGCACTCTCTATAACTCTATAGCCTGCTACTTTACATACCAACAAGTTAAACTGACCAATTATATCCCTATTGCTAAAACTACCTCAGTCTACCTCCTTCATGTATGACTGCTCCAGTTTTCTATTTTCGTGGGACAGCCTATTAGGATGTGTGTGTTAGGCTTTGCTGAATTTATTTTATGCATGTATTACTATATCATATATGATATTATTACTGAGAATCTCAGGCAGTACTTCCTTCCACCTCCAGTTAACAGTAAACAATAAAAGCCTAACATCAAGCCCCCAATTCCTCACCCTGCTTACCAGATGGTGTTGATGGCTCTCATGTTATCACCAGAATGTATGAAAGCATACGCCTTTATCCACACTGACAGCCAGTCCAGATTGGGGATGCTCTGAATCACATCCATAGCCATTGAAGCCACTTCTGCACCTTTCACAGACAGCGACAGCAGACCTACAACACGCGTTTATTGGTTAAAAGACAATGCTTATATGCCTCCCCACAGTAACACTCAAACAATTTCTGCTGGCAAATAATGATCTAAGCAGAGAAGACGGAGTGGCTGGAAAATTAGATAACGTGTAAAATGCATCGGAATGAAGATAGCACCTATGATAGCATCAAGAGCGAGGGGACACTGTCTGATGACTTCCTTGTAGCTGGTCACAGACGAACGCTCCTGCCCAGCCTTCTTGTACAGATTAGCCAGCATCATGTTAATCTGAAGAAGAAAAAAAATCACAAGGCTGTAACAGTATAGGTAGGATAACACCACTCACAACAGAACACCAGTACATTAATCTTCTCTATGCCTTTTCAGTATATATGCTCTATACAATCATTTTCAGATATAGCTGAGTACCAGTGTAAAACACACATGCATTCCACTCATTCTCTTCATTATCCTCAATAATATTTAAAAGAGTGCATGCTATACTCTGAACACAACAGTATACAGTGAAAACGCTTAAACTATTTAATGTGTTATCGTTCTGCAAAGTTAGTGCCTATTCCTTGGAAACAGGCTAATTATTTTGACTTGTCCAGTTTTTAGATATGCAACCGTATCCTGGAAAAGCACTTTAAAATCACGTGCCAGATAAACTGGTCCTTGTATTAATGTAGCTGCTGTGATCACACATACCAAAATATGGAGCGTACGCGAGTTTGGAAAATGGAAGGGGAAGGTAGTATAAATGTGATTTACACAAAAGAAAAACAAAAGGAACAAGGGTACTGTATAAACTCTGACAACCATGAAATACTGCCGTGCATGCCAACAGGTGCAGCTAACCTTGGGAGTCCTCTGTCTGGTGGGAATCCCTTCCAGCACTGCGATGGCATCTTTATCCAGCTTCAGAATGGTGTAGCACTCAGCTATTTTATACCTCACTTCAATCTCAGAGGGCAGGCTCTGGAAGAAACAAGGCAACAGCATTTTGCTTAAGGAGATGTACACTACAACAAATAGGTAACCAAGGTGTACTTTAATAGCCTATAAAATAACTAAGAACATAAAGAGAGAGAGACTATATAATACCTGATTTTGAAGCGAGTGCAAAGTTTGACCCCCTTTTTTCTGAAAGGAAAAAAAAACATCATCAAGTATAAAACTAGTAAGAAACAATTTAGTTGCATATGGGAATAGTTCAGTTAGTGTTTTGCGTTGTTTCTTGTTAGTTTCACAAGGATACAATTGTTTAATTGCTTCAAGTAAAACAAATGGGGAGGAATACTTTGCACTTGTTTTAATCAGGAGAACCCTTATAATTATGACCAGTCATTTGATACCACTTCAAAAGGATTGGGAACAAATGGGGATAATACGTTGATGTTATCAGTTCACCAATAACCTGGCAAAATAAGCATTGCAACACAGAGTGTTGAAACAACAAGTGTATTTTGCTGTGAAATATACTACAAGGTATTGCACTGATGATCATAGTGTACATTAATGGAATGTCTTAAATATACAGTCTATTTTAACATGTTGTAACAATTAAAAACAGAAGAAATCTGTAATAATACACATTGCAGAGTTGTGTGTGCTTTATTGTGCTACGGAACTTTATGTTCGGAACATTCAAATACTGTACAGATACTTACATGGAAACCTTCTCATCTCAGGCTTTTCAATCCCAGTGATACCAAGTGGGACAGAAATCAGGTGTGTGACTAACATGATATTAACCAGAATGTGACAATAACCAAAATGATCTTATCAGGAGCTATCCTCATTGACACCCATTATATTCTGACCAAGACATTTCAATCTGGTGACAACATGGATGAAAAGAAGACATCTATTGCATAGCAATTTCACATGTTCCAGGTTTTACTACAAACTTGATGAGCAACGATGTATAGGTAACAAGCTCAGGTGTGTCTTTAACACAGTAAAGCCAGCAATGGATCAACCTGCTATGCAATGGGAGTCTTATTTCCATCTCTGTGATAATATGATGGTGACTGTGAAATGCCACATAACTGCCCCTTTGTGCACAAGCTTCTAATTAAACTGAGGTCATGCTGTACTACAAGTGCTCTATGAGCTTATGGTCACATCTGAGCACTGTAAGTAACACTGGGCAGTGGAACCACAGCTCTCAAGCATTAACTTGGCTGATCTGTCTACCTGGGCCTGTGGGGAGGATGTGGTGCTCCCAGGGAACGGCCTCACTTTAGAAGTCTTGCTTAGGCTCTTCTTCTGCTGTAATGCCATAGTGTACTTGCATGCTGCATTCCGATACTCCTTATCATGAAAGAGAGCATCAGCATGGTACACCAGCAGCTGATACTTCTGTGAAGGCGAAAACAACTCCCTGGAAACAAACAAAAAAAAATTGCATACAGAATTAAATACGTAGTGGGCCTAATGTTTTGTTTAGACTACATTCAGTCACCAAAGATAGATACGAAGAGGCAGCTTCCTGTATCCATGAAACATACTTTGCCACTAGGCCTCTTGTGGTCAAGAGATTATAATTTGCAGGTAAACTGCAGCTGACAAAATCAGTAACATGTAACTTTTTTTTTTTTTTTTTTTTTTTTTACTAGCCCAACTGTTTCATTGTCATGCGACACACTGGGGTCATCTACATTACTACAACTACGTTGATTTGAACACGGTTTTTTGACAACAAATACTGAGGCACATTTCGTTAATGCGTTTAAGTACGTTTTAACGTTTTTATTTTCTGGTGTAGTATGATTATAACGTTACTCAGAAAGCACCATGATCATTAATATTTACAACGCTTCCCGTCAAAATCGCATCGGCAAAGAACGGCAAGTGCATTTAGCGAGAAATACCAAAAACACACAAAATAAATACTGTACTGCTTGTCAAATATTTGGATACAACACGAAATACGTACGTGCTGTTGGTGCTCATTGTCAGTAACATACTGCTCAATAATCTGACGTTAGAGTGGAGGCCAGCTACTGCCATTTCCCGCACGTGGTCTACCACGTTCATTATATATATAGTTGTTGTTATTGTCGAACAAAAAAAGCAAAAATCTTTGTTGTGAGGTGAACAGTAAACAAGGCACACCCTCTGTCTCTTTCTCGATCACAAACACAACACAGACGGGATACAATTTTTTTGTATTAAAAATGGCGCCTCGGGGACCTTATGAGGTCTTACGTGTGTGGCTTTTGTTCTGCCCGTCTTAATCCTATATTATTTTGCACAACAAATCTGAACTCGGATACGGAACGAGTTTTCATAAAAAAATGTAATTTTTGCTAAATATTAAATGACAGTTTATTAAGAGTGTCATGATTCTAATACTGTGGTATACATATATAAATACTGGTAAAGCTTAATTTCATGTACAGTACTGGGTATACACAAAAATGATACGTACAGTACTTTCGTTTACGATAAATTTATGAGACGGTGCACAGTTTTATTTCGTTATTTTTATAAACCTTCCCAGTGTTTAGTTCGCTTGCATGCTGCTTGCTGCAGTGTTATTTTTAACCAGGAGTAAGTCGGGCAACCCCGCGTCGCCAGCTCCTACGCGCATGCGGTGTAGGGGTGTTAAATCAGTCCAGGAGCTCTGAATGTGTCAGGCAGGCAACAGCAGCGCAATACTTGGAAGGCGGTCGGTAGATTTCATTTCATTCACTTTACTTTATTTATCTATCTGTATTGTTTTTACAGCTTTCCATATCCATCTTTATAAGCCCATAAACCATGACTGAACAGTCAGTGCTGCTCTTGAGGAAACAGCTGGCAGGTAAACATTCGCTTTTAAAAAAAATAAAAAGGTCAAAACTAGTCATGGTTGGTTTGTTTACAAAGCATTATTTAGGTTCTTAAAAAAAAATACTTCCATGTATAATGTTTTCTGAAGAAAGTATCCTTCTCGGTTATATTGCGGTGTGTATTTGTTATTGGGCAATGTGTTTCACGTTTAATTACAGTTTTGAACAGAACAGTGTGACATAGCATGTTTAATTTCATTTGTCATTTGTTTTAATTGCGGCGCGTATAGCTGCGACACGTTGTTTGTTAGTTATTTGTATGCAGTGCCCTTTTAATACACATTTTAAAATGAACAACAGCAAATCTTTACTTGCACGATAACTTGTTCTTGTTTTAATACTGTCACGCAGTCAGAAACGAAGTCTTAGTGGTTCAAACCAAAGAATGGTGTTCTTCTGGTCGTCTCAATTATGAGATCATCATCAAGGGGTATTCGAGGAAACAATGATTAACTCTTGTGTTTAATTTCGCATTACTGACCTGTTCGTGTTGTGCCAGAGATCGTTTCTGACATAATAATATTAAAACATGTATATTATTATTCTTTTTATAAATAACCCAGAACACTTTGTCTGAGGCTAGCCATTAAATAGCCACCCAAATGTGACAGCTTTAGAAAAAATGAATGAGCTGCTTTCGCAAAACATAGTGTTAATTGGTCAATGGCTGATGACTTTGTATAAATACCACGACTTGTAGTGTGTTTAAAAAAAAAAAAAAAAAAATCTTCTTGCTCTGTTGAACTTGGTACTTGGTACATGCACCGTTTATTGTTCTCTTGTATCTGGGGGAAACTGTGAAGGTAACGTACCTGTAACCTCGCACCTTATATGAAATAGCCACCGTTTAATACTTTCAGATTCATAGCCTATTTTAACGCAGGCAGTGTATTTATTGGCTGCCCTGCCTAACTTCATGTTTCACTTGATGGTAATATAACAGTAGGTACTGGGTACTGTACATCTCTCTGTATTGTTTGAAAAATGTTTTTGCTAATTACTAGATTTCTTTTTTCCCATCTGTTATAATACAGTAGTAAAGGCAAAGGTAGGTGTTCTTGAAATGTTACATGTATAGTACATACACACAATGGGTACTGGGTGCTGGGTTAGTGGGGAGCAGTTCTGTTCTGATAACAAGGGCTGCTGAGGCCCCTCTCGTCCACAGCAGTGCTGGAAATGTGAAGTATGATATCTGTGTTGTTTGTTTTTTTTTGTTATTAAGGTAATTGTAGTTGAAGTGGGAGTGTTTCCTCCATTTGTGCTTGATTAAGCATAACATCACAAGTGATGGAGAAGGGGTACCAATACAGTATAGGGAAGGTGTCTGTCCTGTGTATGCAAAAGAGCTGTGTAGCTTATGCCTCATATGGGGAGATGGTGTCTGAAAGTAATTGAAATTGCCATTTTGATGGCCTTGAATCTATTTTATTTTGTTCATATTGTGTTGACCTAGACAAATAATGTTTGAATCATTTCAAATTGCTTTAAAGGGTTAACTACCCCCCCCCACTTGGTCCACTTGAGCTGTATTTAACCAGTTTCAGTATGAACTAGTCATGTATTCTGGTATCTACAGCCATTACCTTGCCTAGACAGTATTCTTATGCTATGCCTCGGGAGCATGGCAGAGGGCATGACCTATTTCCATGAAAATTAATAGAAACCAAGTTTGTGCCTAACCTAGAATGTAATGTATTTATAATGGTGCATCGTTCTCATTTCTCATCAAGCTGCACAAGAGATGAACTAGGCCCTCAGCAGATTTAATGGACTGTGGCAGCGATTATGTATTTCAGTGGCGGTTGGCTTTGTCGCATAGTAGCAATCCTATCTTCTCTCATTGCAGAACTCAACAAGAACCCAGTGGAAGGGTTTTCCGCTGGGCTGATAGATGACAATGACATCTACAAATGGGAGGTCGTCATTATTGGACCACAAGACACACTGTTGTAAGTGTACAGGTTTTAAGCTACAGCTGTGTGTTGCTTTGTATTGCCAAGCATGGGAAAGCTATGTTGGCTGCTTATTAATCTGTATCTCGTTTAGTTGCTTAAGTGGCATCATGTGCATCATTGTGATCCCTATTGTTTTCTATTGCTGGTATTGCGTATTGGCAAAGTTATAACCGGTTGCTTGCTTGGTAGCATTGTGAAATTTGCAAACATGTTAAAACCGGCTTAACGCTGGTGAAGTGGGGATCCGGTGCATTCATGCAGAATTTTTAATTTAGAAAATATGGCAGGAAAGGTTTTATAGGAAAAGATGATAATTGAAGAAATCTTGCCAAAAAGGTAGTATTTGACACTGACAACTTTACCGGGTGAAATCAACTGTGTTAATATAGACACTAAAAGCGACATGCACAATAGTGAAAGTGCTTCAGGTTTTTAAGAAATTTCTAAGTATGACTCGGCTTCCCTTATTTTGTTTGTATTTTATTTTAGTGAAGGCGGGTTTTTCAAGGCTTACCTGACCTTTCCCTATGACTACCCTTTGCGGCCCCCTAAGATGAAGTTCATTACTGAACTCTGGCATCCGAATGGTAAGAATCTGCATCTGCTGCGTTGAACCTCCTGGGAGAGGTTCAACAGAATCATTACATCTTTAGATAATAACATTCAACACTTCTATGAGAGAACTAATCTACTAGAATATCTACATTTTCACATTGACACACATAACTATTCTTAATTTCTCAGTCTTGTAACAGAGTAAGGAAATTGTATGTCAAACGCATATGAAGAAACCATATTGGAATTGGCAGAGATTGTGAATCTGGCCAAGGTTTGCAGATCAGTTCACAAATGTGTTCAAAACCTTCTGAGGGTCAAAACCGTACCCTGACTACTGGCCTGCTTGTAATTTCCCTTGTGTGTTCCCCAGTTGCTAAAAATGGTGACGTCTGCATCTCAATCCTACACGAGCCCGGCGAGGACAAGTTTGGGTATGAGAAGCCAGAAGAGCGCTGGCTGCCCATCCACACTGTGGAGACCATCATGATCAGTGTGATCTCCATGCTGGCCGACCCCAACAGCGACTCGCCCGCCAACGTCGATGCAGGCGTGAGTGGAGCAGCATTGATTTTAATAATGAACTAACACACATGCACACGCACGCACGAACGCACGCACGCACGCACGCAGTGTTCTATCAACGGACGAGTGTTCTTGCATTTCTACAGCTATGCGTTGCCTAGAATTTTAGGATTGAGACCATTTAAAAAAAATAATAATAATATCTATTTGAACATAATTTATATCTTATTTAATCTCATGTAATCAAAGAAACTACAATATGTGATATTGCAAAAGTCTACCTTAAGCCATAATAGTAGTCCAGTATTTCATGTTAGATTTCAAAATGTCAAATTTTTCAAATTGTCAGTTTTTTGTTAAGTATATGGAAAACTACAAAGCGGTATGTAATTCAATATGTTAACGTAACATTATTCAGCAGGTTTCCATTCGACTTTATGAAGCAAAATAAGTTGATTCTGTAGGGTGATGCAAAACTTTTGGCCATAGCTGTAGGTATTTCTGCATTCAAGGAGAGAGGTCGTTCAGTTGCTATGCACCCAAACTCTGAAACGCCATTCTTTGTCATATCAAGCTGCTAAGAAATAAATAATAAGCAAGGTCTCGGTCGCACTTGAAAACCTATTCCTTTGATCTTGCTTTCTCCTAGCTGTAATCTCTGTTCGTTTTTTTGTTATGGCTTCATACGATGTTTTGTTTAACTGTCATATTTTCATCTCTGTTTATAATTGGGATGGTTTGCCAGGAAAGTTTTTTCTTTTGCCCTTGACAGTGTTCTGCTGTGACACATTTAAAACAGAAAGCTTGAAGGTCTGTAAGCTTTTAAAACAAACACATAACCGTGGATTCATTCTTCTTTATTTCATTAAATACCTCTGAAGTAAACACTTTGCGTATTTCTGTAGAGATCAATTCTCTGCGCTTTTTGTGTTTTTATTGTGAAGGTGCGGTCACTTCAGAGAGACGCATCCCATATTGAAATTCACTTTGCTATTGCAGAAGGAGTGGCGGGAGGACCCGAATGGTGAATTCAAGAGGAAGGTGGCGAGGTGTGTACGGAAAAGTCAGGAAATGGCCTTCGACTAGTCTTCAGCGCTCGCCTCTAGAATCTAGGGGGTAAGTGAATGTCATAAAATTAGCACGAGTGGAAGATTTATAAGAACAGTTAACCGGAGTCAGTCTGTTTACAATATTACAGAATTGTTTCCTTTCTTTAAATGGATTAATCCAAGCATGTGAATGATGAATCAATCCCATATCTTTTAAGTCCCAGAAGATATGGAATTGCAGTAGTCTTAATAGTCTAAAACATTCATTCAAATTAAGTTGCAACAAAGGGGGCAATTTCAGTAAGTACTCTTGCAGGGCTACTTTGATTAATCCATTAAAGTCTGATTTAATCGATCTTAACCCCCAAGAGAATCTGGAGCCAATAGGATACCCTTAAATCATTAGAAACATTTTTTTTTTTCCTGTTACAGGTTTATAAGAAGGACTGAATGAAATACTTTTGGTCTTCCACTAAGGCTGGGTTATGTATTTTACACCCTGTTTTTGCTGATCATCAGGAACTTGCTGTAGCCATCTGAAAGGCTTGTGCTCTGAAGATACATAATACAAAAATAAATACAAATTTGAAAAAGTTAAATAACTTTAGTTTACTACCTGGAATTGTACATTTATTTATTTTGAATATTCTAACCAATGTAAGATATGTCACTACTGTAAATGACTTGCTTTTATAAATGCTGCAGATGGCTTCTACTTCACGCCAGGTTTCTTATGCAATTTTGAGGTTTCTTTTTGTTTTCTTTCCAGTGAGACAGATAGATCGTAAGGGACACCTGTATTTTTCACCCTAGTACATGCTGTGTAAACCCTAGCAGTACCCAAGTCCTGATCCAGTTCTAGTTATTGTTCTACTGCCAGTTAAAAAACACATGCAATTGCTTGTGCTTTTCACCCCTGTTGACAGTGATATGGCAGGTGTTTCTGTATTTTAAAATGTGGAAGTAAATGTTTTTGAAGAATGTATTCAGTCCAATCTGTAATGTCATAGAAAGGTATTCTTAAAATCATTGCTAACAACATGTATATTGTATACCACTCTGGTAGTGTTATAGTCAGGCTTATTATAGTTAAGGCTTTTGGTGTTTTATGCTGACTTCTCTACTCCTTTTTAAAAATGCAATTGATCCCTGTTAAGCCATTCCTGTATCTCCATCACAACTGAGTAGTGTGTTAATAGTAAAATTGATTTAATTTACAGGTTGTTTTCTGTGAAAAGTCTTGTTCATTTCAAAGCAGAAGCGACTCCTCTGTATTAATGTAAATGGTTAGTTCTGCTTAAGGATTGTAATAGTGTGCCCAGCATAAAATACTTTCTTTGCATTATAGCTATAATAAAGATTAGTCGCTTATTAACGTTGCGATCTCATTTGTACATTCTGCTTGTAAATGAAATTAAGGCTGAGATGATTTTTTTGTTTTAAAGCCCATTTAGTTTCACAGAAAAAACTGTAAATTAAATCAGTTTTACTATTAACATGTCTCTCAGTTGTGATTTGAGTTGCACGAGTGGCTTAACAGGTATCAATTTAATTCTTAAAGGAGAGTATAAAAAGTCAGGGTAAAACACAGAAAATCAGCCCTAATTATAGTGTAATATATCACATACTCCTCTATTGACTTTGGCTGACAGAATAGTCCCATTTGATTTTTTTTTACCTTTAGTTAATTCAAGGCTTGGGTATGGAAAGGTTTTTTTGTCATGGACCAGGGGTGACTGTGACAAAATGGTTTCAGTGTCTTTCTTTCGTAGAATATTAGCGTACCAAATGTCATCAAGCAATAGTCCTGTAAACCTACGCACCCTTTATTTTGTCAGTTTGTTAGGTGGTTTTTTTATGCAAATAATTTAATGTTCGGTCAATTTATTGTGTTAAATTGTTACCCCAGTTCCTTTTACTTGTTTTAAGATTTGTTTTGGTTTGTTTCTCTCTGCAAATTGTATTTAATCTGAGCCCAATAAAAATGAAAATCACTTAAATAATGCTGTCTGGACTGAATTCAGTACAATTAATTTGTTTTATTCATGTATATAGGCACAGACTTAAACCTGTGTTAAATGTATCGCCTTTCCTAAATCAGAAATCCACTGTGCTTTTCCACACTTGCTGTTTGATTTTGATGTACTTCCTATTTAAACACATTGAATCAGCGGTGTCCTGTATACTTATTGCAGCACTTCCTCCCTGTTGACAGTGATATTCATTGGAGGTCAATTTTGTGTTCATGCATGGCCCTGCATCCCTCCACACGGTTTGGGTGTATTGCAGATTTCAATTAATCATCCCACTATTCATTTTTATGAATTGTGTTTGCAAACAATTGCATTTAGAGGTGCCATTTCCCCTCTTGCACTAGATCCTTTTTGATCCATTTATCACACTGTAGCCTCCTCATTCCTGTTTTTTTTTTCCTATGATATTGAAAGTCAGTGTCTTCATATTTTATATTCTCACCCATTGCAGTGTGACCTGGAGTCCCAGGCTTCTGTGCCATGTTAAAGTCCTTGTTCTGTACAGGATGGGGGAGGTGGGGGTGGCTGCCCCCCATGAAATGCTGTATATTTTTGTAGAAGGCATGTGTATTCTGTTTAAAATCCCTGTCTCGGGTCTTACTTGGGTAGTC
Source organism: Acipenser ruthenus (assembly GCF_902713425.1). Classification (NCBI taxonomy): domain Eukaryota; kingdom Metazoa; phylum Chordata; class Actinopteri; order Acipenseriformes; family Acipenseridae; genus Acipenser; species Acipenser ruthenus. The sequence continues at coordinate 7,528,559 of NC_081199.1, forward strand.
TTATGTTATGTTTTACCATGCATAGCCCACAACGCTCTTTCCTTGTGTAAATGAAATGTATTTTATTGAAATTCCATTGTGTTAAGTACAGTAAGCAAATAAGTAATTTTATACAAGGCTTTAAAAGCAGGATTGTATTTTAACAAATTTGAAGAAACCATTCAGAAGCAGCGAAATGTGGCTTTGTAACGTAGCAGGAAATAGTAATGAGAGTATTTAAAATGGAATCTAAATCACACTGGAATCCAAGGACACTAATAAAGAGATGATTTGTCTTTACTGCTGTAAAACAACTAAATACATAAGATTACAAACTGTTCTTTATTAAGCACCAGCTTAACATTGTACTGTATATACTATCAAAAATGCCCGTCATTGTCTGACCTCATTTTTTACCCCCAGAATGAAGGCATGGCAGTTTCATTACATCCACACTGTTCAAAAACCACCATGCCAAAACAAATGCACAAAAACAGTTACATCCAGCTGCAAAGCGTAGTTTGTTCTCTCTAGTTAATCATTCTGTATTATTGGCCTGGAGCAGACAGACTCTTGTTCATGAACTGCCTCTTCACAAAGCAGATCCACCACTGCAAAGAAAAGACAAAAGATAAGGATGGGAAGGCGCGCTGTTTGGATCTCGGCTTGGATACATCCAAACTTTAGTTCAATCTTCTCTGCTATGCTTCTACAGTTGTCAGAACTGTTTTAACAATAAATCGCAATACCACACTGAGTACTTGTCCTATAGCACATTTAAAGAACTTGTATCAGTCTTTGATTTACTAGGGGATTTTTGTACGACATAACTGAAAAGTCAACTCCACCTCGCAGGATGTTATCTAAATTGCTTATTACATACATCACATTACCTTGTATAATAAAGATGTATGCTATTATTAAATGCACAGTGTCTCACCTTGCTGGGTTTATCAGTCTGAGGATCAAACACTTTCTCACACAGCCTCAAGCCCGTCTCCTGTCTTATCTGCTGCAAATAGGTCCTCATGGTTTCTGCAGGTACAGAGTGATTTAAAGACAGTATTGCTTTGTGTTTAATCTCCTGTTTTTTTTATATTTTTCTTGTGAATATCAGTATTTTTTATATATATATATATATATTATATATATATATATATATATATATATATATATATATATATATATACACACACACACACACACATATACACACTGTATCTATATATAAAATAATAATCTGCAATTTAGTTACTTCCCTATTTTACAGGTAAACATCAGCTGAGATTTTGTACATCCATGTCTAATTAATCATTATCTAAAAGAGATTCATGGCTAAAGAATCAGGATTTTAACCCTTTTCACTGCATCAGTTTTTGCATGATTATGTGTCGGTTATTTCTAGATAGCATACAACATTGTTTGTTTATGGGTTCTGTTAACGCATATATAAATCTATATACTGTACAAATAACAATGTCTGAATAAAACTCTATATGAAAATGCTGGAGTTGAAAGGGGAAGTGCTGTTTGGTTTGTATCATTTCATCCTGCCTTCATAACCACACCCAGCACAGTGCACAATCTGGAGACAGAACTGAGGGACCCCACGGCTGTCTTTTCAATTCGTCTGAAACAGCTGTAGATCTCAGTATCATTACATGATGACCCTCCATGACTTTACCAATTGTTCTGGGTGAAATACACTAGAGACACAGCTAAATGTTTGATTTCCATAAGCTTGGTAATCAAGAGGCCCTTTTTCAATGACCCAAATGGTGGTGTTACTGAGACCCGTCACAGATCAGATCAATTGAATAGATCTGCAAAGTGTAACAAGAACGACGTCCACAAGTGGAACTGGAAAAAGGGGAGCCACAACCGCACCACACTATAAAACAGTTGCATTATGAGGGAGTGTTTACATTAGCTGTGGTGCATGTACACTGGAAGAAAGACCTGGACCCCTCTCACCTTCCTCCTGCTTGTTGGTGGGCTTGGCGTACATGCCGTTCAGAGGGAACCCGGGCTCCCCAGGCATTGGGAAGTTGGTAATCCCCAGAGTGTACATCTCCTTCTCTCCCTGGCTTCGGGAGTTGCACTGAAAACAATGGTAAGTCCACACACTTAATACCACAAGCATTTCCAGTCCAGTATTCAGTGCGGTTCTGTGCTTCATGATTTCCTACAGATTTGTATACCTATTGAACATTTCAACTTGCTGCAGCTACTAACTGCTATTATGTATTAGGGATTACTGATCTTTGAGACAGAATCATAGATGTTGTTTTAAACAGAGTTCAACGGGAGTGACTATAACTTGTATTCAGTTGTTAACCTTCTTCTATTGTCTTTATTAAATATTATAAAGTGGCGTTACATTTGCTACAGTATACGTAGTGTTTGATAATACTGTACTTTTATTATATTCTCACTACTTCCTTATTAGCATAACTTTTTATGGCCATTGTTTTTGCAAGACTGGATATTTTTACCCACATGTCCCTGGTCACTAATCATCAATTCGCAACCTCCCTGCAAACTGAAAATCTGCATTCAGAAAGTCAGATTGCAATATGTAGGCCTTTCTATAGCCTTTCTTACCTTCTGAAGTTTCTTTAGACATTCGGAAATATATAGAGTTACATAAATCAAAGTCCTGTCTGCTTCATTCTGCAATGAGAACAACCATTTCAGTCAGCGTGGTAAAGGTGAGGCTTGTCAGTAATTTAATTCTGCAAGTCTTATTTGATTGTAGGGAAACAGAATAACTCATACATGAAGATCATCTTAAATGTATGGTTTTTGTGACTTTTAATAAGATATGTTGAGAAGAAGCAACAGCAGCACAATAAAACTGAGGCTGTAGAAAGGAAAGACCACAACAGGCTCAGGCATGCTGCTCCTACACACAGACAGGAACCCTACAGCCAAACACCAGGGCTTGGTGTTAACTGTTTGCTGAACTGCACAGCCCACAACATGCATTTTTACTACCGAAACTTAATGTTTTATTTTTCAAATTTCAAATATTTATGAATATACAGTTTGATGTCCATGAAGCTATTCAGTCTAGGACACTTTTGTGCATGTGAAACTATTAATTTTATTAACACTAATGAGACGCTACTCTATGGTCACGATATTGATAAAGGGTGAAAACAGCTCACAGGTTAAAGCTTAGGGTACAGTTCCTGTCATTTAGTATTTTCTTACCTTGATTTCATAATTTTTGAAGAAGACATTGGCTTTAAAATAGTAGATGGCTTCATCGAGGATGTCTGTATCTTTGGCTAAAGAAAAAGGAGGCAATGCACACAATGAGGTCAGAAACACACAAGAGTCAAAAGTAAACCAATAGTTTTTTTTTACATTTGCGTGAGTCATTTTGAACCTGAAAATAAAAAAAGTGATGGGGCAATGACTAATTAATTACCTTCTGTGTTTGAGCCTTTTTCACTCTGGAGGCCTGGGTTCAGTTTATTCAGAGATGGAAATAAGACTCATATTTCAAAACAGTTTCACCCATTCCAGGTTTTACTACAAGCTTGATTAGCCACAGAGTACAGGAACAAGCGTGAGTGTTCTATTAAACTCATAGTAAAATTGGACCATACTGCTATGCAATGGGAGTCTTATTTCCATCCCTGAAATTCTCAATGTATCCTTTAGCCTACAAAATGCACAGCTTACATCAAGTGCTATCTAAATTGTGTTTTATTTAGGATTAGTAAAAACAGTACAAGGTCTGGGAAAACTAAACTTACTTTCTCTGGGAGCTGGCCCTTTGAATTGTGTTCTGAGGGGCAGCAGAGCCATGTTACCAATGAATTTGGTATTAGAGTCCATTAGGGTGGAGTGATAAGCCTGTCAAAAAGGGAACAGTTACTTGACCAGAGGACCTCACACTGTCTACGTCTAATACGATGCGATTTTAAAGAAAACAAACGTAAAGTGGAAATATGCAAACTGGTGAGACAGTGCGTTATATTATTACACATTTGTATTTAAGTTTCTAACATCAGAGCTTAAAAATAAATAAAACAGCAGGTCACCAAATATACAATTAAATTAATGACATCTGTGGTTCACTGGAAATTCACCTCCGGTAGTACTAGTAATACTCTCAAGTATGAGCTGCATCAACAAATATACGAGCCCAGAGAAAACAAGACGCACCGCTACTACTAATAAAATACTACTGCACTATGTATAGTACAACTTTTAAACGTCTTATAATAACAAGCATACACAAGAAAATAAAAAGCCACTTCTTTTTCTGTCTGTACGGCAAGTCCAACACTGCTACGCGTGTTGCAACGTATACCGTTTATTGCAACACTCTTACCAAAAAATACTATAATTGTATACATTTAATTAAATGAGAAAAAAAGCAAAGTATATCTAATTAAATCAGGGCCGTGGTACTTCCTGTATTTATGCCTACTCGTCCATTTACAGAATTATGAATTTCAATAAAAAAAAATATATATATATCTGTACACGCAAACGCAACACAGAAAACGAGCGCTTATATTAAACAAAACTCACCGGCATGTTGAGTCTATTTTATTCAAGTAAAATCTAAAAAGAAAGAAATTGTGTCAGCCTGCCCCTGAACAAGCACAATACTTCCGCTGTCCCACCCTGAACTGCGGCTTCAGGAAGTGAAGAAACACTTCCACCTTAATACTTGTGATGAAGCAAGTAAGCCGCAAGGTGGCGCCAACATTTAGGTTAAAATCGCGTAGCTATACCTAGCCAAGAACCTCATCAAACAAGACCAATCTAAAATTATAATAGCACTAACAAAATCGGTATTTCCTTAACGATTAACATGACAGGACGAAATCAACACCTTCTATGGCTACTGTATATTTTTATCAGCTTTCTATCGGAATGGTCTCATACTTTAGCAGATTGCATAGGTTGTCTGCTATTGCAGCTAGTGTTTTCCATGTTTCTCAAGTGTTTTTAATGCATACTGTAATGCATTATATTGGTCAGGGACTTTCACAAAGCCTTACAAATACGTTGTTTTCAATTGTTCATGCTAATCCATGTATGCTATGGACCCTTCTGTTTAATTTGCTTGCCTGTATTTAATAAATAACATTATTTTTTTAATGAAAATATCACCCCCCCCCCCCCCCCTCCTCTCACCAACACACATTTGCAAGCATCTAACTCAAGGTACTGTATTTCAAAACAAGGCTTGCAAACAATACCCACTTTAAAAAAACTCACAACACATCAGAGATCACAATGTTTCTTTATACAACACATTCACACACATTGACAAATATACAAAAATAACCCTTCTTGACGTGATGTTAATTATTTCAGCTTTCGAAGCAGTAATAAATAACCCCTTGATTAATGAAGTAAAGGAGCATGCTGTCTTTAGATAATATCGAATCCAAAGTCAGGCTCATATTATTCAGTACAATAACTTTTCGGCTGGTACTCAGCTCGGCTCTGCAATCTATCTTTCATGTTGCTTTCTCGCGGGCCAACAATGGCTGGTAACGTACAGCCCTCATTGACCAAGGTTACTAAGTGAAAATACTTAGACAGCATTTATTTTTAAGCTGCACTCCTTAACATTTGCAGACCAATTCCTGTTAACCTTTTTTACTTTTGCAACATCCATATTGTTCAAGATCCATAAGAAGATTATGTCACATCGCTCACAACCAATTATTCTATTAGAAGAAACAAGTATGACCAGACAGTGGAGAGGATCTTTATGAAGATTTTGATGCTTCTTTTATAAATAATATACTGTCAAGACCTAGGAGGAGGTCGTTGATTTTCATTCAGCATTTCTTCTGCTTCATTCGCACACTTTGTCTTGGAAAAATGCATCATAGTTTGCATCATTGGGCTCCTCTTCCACCACCTGCAATACAAGGAAAGCGATTCAATTACAGGCTAGCAGCCAGACACGCATGTGATTAACAAGCACCAGAAGCACTTTGTCCCAACCCTGCTTTTAGCTTTTCCGTCTGTTTGACCAGACAGATTCCACTTAGCAGAAATGTTACAGCTCTTTTTCATCATGGCATTTTTTTGACTTCCTAACGAGTTCATGAACGCAGATACAGAAAGTCATTACTATGCCATGTTAATAGAATTTCCCTGGAAGGACTATGTAGACAAACACTGGACTTTGAAGAATTTCCTCCCAGGCTCTCACCTTGGGCTCTTTGAACTCCAGATCCTCGCCGTACTGGATGGCAAAGTCAATGTGCTGCAGGATGATGTTAATACCCTCTTCATCTGTGCGGTCAAACATCAAGAAACGAACCATGCTGTAGTCATCAATCTAGAGAGACACAGAGAGAAGTGAGGACAGGACTAAGCTACATATACATACACACACACATATATTACACATATAGTTCTGTATTGTTTGCTAGACTTACCAAACCACAGATAGCTTTGGTTAGTTTCTTAAACTTTTCGCTTCTCAGTGTAGTGCTATTATCTTCAAGTAAAGAGTACATATCCGGGTCTAAATATCTGAAGACAAAAAAAAAATAAATCTTAATTGTTTTAAATATTTTGCAAATACAATGATCCTTGCATCACTTATTTTTTAATTGCAATGTCTATTCACAGGAAACCTTGTTAACCTACTTTTCAATCTCCCTCTTGGCTTTCTTGCTGAGCAAGTCCATCTTGGTCATGATGTTGACCTGAGGGATTTCCAGGGACACCATTGCACTCAGCGCTGCCATGATACCTGAGATGAACTGGAGAGCAGACCCGGGGCTAATTACAATTACAGCAGCACTGTTTGCTGAACTGCAATTACAGTACTGCTTTCTTCAGTTAGAATGATGCTGCAGTAATTACAATTACACTAAAAAGTAACACAAACAACTGCATATATTAATATACTGAGCATCAAAAGAAACGTATCACTTCTATCTGGATAAAATTCACTAGATGTGATCGAAAAATGACAAACTCTGTTTTAGAGCAGGTGCAGTGACTTTTTATAGTGCTGATTAACAACTGACATCACGAAGGTGCTGCAAAATGATCTGTCGATCTTGGGCAGGTGTTATGACTCTTGGTCTCCCAGTTCGTGGCCTGTCATGGACAGAGTGTGTCTGGTTATACCGTCTCGCCAGGTTTGAAATTGCTGGCTGTGAGCACCCAAGACTATGCTTAGTCCAGCCTCCAACATGCCGATCGCACGAAGGCGCTGCTCTCTTTTTTTCTATGACTGTCTTTTATTGCTTTTATTCAATTTAGCAATTCAACAGCTGAAATCGGTCCATATCCAGTGTCCAATCAACTATCTCACTAATTAGGTGATTAACTGCATATGCTTCAGTCATAGTCACTGAAGCGTGTCATGGTCAAGGATGAATGATCGAATGATTAAAAAGAAACAAAAAACATTTAGTCAATGTCTATCATTTATATACCTTATTTTTTTTTGGAAAATAAGTGTTATAATAGTGATACGTTTCTTTTGATGCTCGGTACATGTTTACTCTATTTATTTTAAATAACCAAGCAATAAATCAGTTACAGACACACAAAACATACTATGTAATTTTTTTTTTTCAAACTGGGGTCACTAAAAGTGGTTGAAAATACAATAATGATCAAATGACAAAAATGTGTAATTAAACTGTAATCAATCATTGATGCAGTATAATCACAATTATGCAGGTGTACCAAGGTTCAGCTACAGTCACATTGTAATTGCAATTAATTATGAATCACACAATTACAATTGTAAATTGACCCCAGGTCTGCTGGAGAGACCGGAGGACGAGGAGCGCTCCACACGCATCCCTGCAACATTCAGACAACAAACAACAGACATCAACAGCCTACAGGGGGCACTTTTACAATGAACTTGTGATTTTAAACTAAAGCAGCAGGCACCTTAAAGGACTCCACCATGAACTGAGAATCAACGAGAAACACTCCACAGACTCTGAACTCCCATTGCTGGAGCTGCTCCACAATCTGCTTCATCACTGGCAGGTGTGTGTAGAGCTCGATCTGACCTGCAACACAACAAGGAACCCCTCTGATCAGAACCCACCCCCCAGAGTACATTCCAAACCCCTCTGATCAGAACCCACCCCCCAGAGAACATTCCAAACCCCTCTGATCAGAACCCACCCCCCAGAGTACATTCCAAACCCCTCTGATCAGAACCCACCCCCCAGAGTACATTCCAAACCCCTCTGATCAGAACCCACCCCCCAGAGAACATTCCAAACCCCTCTGATCAGACCCCACCCCCCAGAGTACATTCCAAACCCCTCTGATCAGAACCCACCCCCCAGAGAACATTCCAAACCCCTCTGATCAGAACCCACCCCCCAGAGTACATTCCAAACCCCTCTGATCAGAACCCACCCCCCAGAGTACATTCCAAACCCCTCTGATCAGAACACACACTCCAACTTACCCTGGATAGAAAATGTAATAAAAGTTACCTGGACAGTCAAACAGTACGTAGTCATCCTCAACATGTCCCAGGCATTCCTCCAGCCAGCTGAAGTTGTTAGCTAAATACTCCATGCAGAAAACAAGCCCTCCATTCGGGCCGAACCTTAGAGAGTCATCCTCCATCACATCATCCACCTGAATCAGCTCTCTGATATCTGGGGCAAGACACAGCACTGACATAACTACAGGAAGCACTGACACCTTGTTGTTTCAGATAATCAATCAACTTGTGATTGTGATTGTGTCAATAGAAATTAGATACACCAGGGATGGAAATAAGACTCCTACTGCATAGCAGTTTCACCCATTCAAGGTTTAATACACGCTTGAATAGCCAGTGTATAGGTATCAAGCTCAAGTGTGTTATTAAACTCATTAACACCAGGAATGGATCACACTTCCATCACAGGCACAACTTATGTTGTACTATACATATTTCACCATTAAATATTGATAATAAATACCAACACTCAGTGTTTTGCCTCATTTGGTTTCATTAGTTTCTAAACACCTTGGTATGTTCAAAGCTTTTTCCACAAGTCTGGGAGATCTATCTGCAGGTGTGTTTCAAGTGCTTGATACTGGAACATGGGCATGGCTCCAAAGCCACAGCACACTGTTACCTACCTGCCATGACAGGATAGGAGAAATACTCTGCTGCTGGATCCAGGTTCACCACCTGTACTGACCGGTTGATGGCCTCACAATGCTGGACAATGGTGGCACAGTATGTGCTCTAGTAAGAGTTGGAACAAAAACAAACATAAATAAGCTGTCAAATAATGCATCAGTGTTGGAATCAGATGTAATAAATGTGTTCTGTCATTAACCTAAATACATGACTACAGAATGTGAAATTTCAACATATGGTTTATTTTATATTAAATGTAACGTGTACCGATATGTATACATTTTAAACGTATTTATTCATTGTCACTCAAATTCTCACCTCTAATGTTTACGTGTAGGAAAAAAAATAACTGAAGCACAGGTCTGCTCCACCCGGCTGCGTATAGGAGTACCTGCACTTTGTCGAGAATTTCACCCCTGAATAGTCATTCCGGAATAAGATTTATAAAACTGAACATTATTTTTAGAATACAATATGAATAAAATAATATAGCACATTTATGCAGTGAGATGTTCCATAAATTCCGCCGATGGCCAATCTGTACGCGTCATTCACTGCGTACACATGGGTTTGTTTAGAACAGCACTAGTCTGATATTCCGAGGGGAAAAAAAATAAGGATCGAGTTTGGACTAGTTTAAACTGATCTCAGTGAAAAACAAGCTGAACGAAAGAACACAGAAATGCTTTTATATATACTTATCTTTGAGTTTGAGTTTTTTTTTTTCAATTATATTCCCTGCTGATGATTACATGGAAACCACATATCAAAACAGTTCAATATTTTACCTTTCCGCTGCCAGCAGGGCCCATCACGAGTTGTGCAAATCTCGGCATGTCTATATTTAATTTGCGCCGTACCAGAGAGATTTTAATAAATATTTTGTCCTGCTTCTATCCACATAATAACGTTACACTCGTTCGCTTTCTGACACTTCACCCGCCATGCTTGTCCCAGACAACTTCCGCCACAGTTTGGCGCTACGGGTCATCATTTGAGTCAAACGTTGACGGCGTTTTTGAAATACCTTCTGTAGCTATTACTCAGACAGACACCAATCAGATGGCTCTGTTGACGTAGGTATCACGAATCATTCCAGGTTTTAATTTCTGTAGTGTATGAAATTTAACAAGTTTAAATTGAAATCCAACACTACGGCAGCCATGGAGACTACCACAGAAAGAGCACAGAAAGCAAACATGTCTAGATTTATTAAGGTATCCGAGAACAAAAGCAAAGGTTAAAAAAAAACAAAAAAAAACACGTTTTAAGGTATTTTTTTTAAGTATTGGTGTATAATTGCGAGTAAAAAGAATTTGAAATGTTTACAGTACCTCCTCATACACTAAACTTATAACTTATAACTTATAACTATTTCACAGTGTCAAATACATTATTATTTTATATATAATAATTTTATTTTAATATAATTTGTATTTCAATGTATTACTCAATTCAAGGCAGTATTCTGAGAATACTGTACTTGTAACATTCAACAGAGTCGTCTGTGAATGCTGTCTTGGATAGATGATAGTTTCTTGCCTTCAGTTTCAGTGGCGATCCCCAAGGAATCCCCTGCCTTAGATGCACAGCACAGAATGGTTGCTTAGGAAGACTTACAAATGCTTATTTAGATATGCATTGAAGAAGGACTAAACCTCCGTCATATTGGGTGAGCTTGCTTTTGACTCTGTCACTTGTTGTAGTCGACAGCTCTTTAAATTCAGTATTTGAATGCCCATTTCAGTCAGGACAATACAGTTTACGAAGTATTACAATGCAGTATTATTTACTGTATGCACTTTGTGTACATGTATATTGAATGCAGTATTATGGACATAATAATAATAATTCAGATTTCTAACAAACCCGTGAAATGTTGTTAAATGTAGTATATTGCACATGTATTAAATGTATTTTGTAGTACATTTTCTGAAAAGTCTCGGATGGTGTTTTCCGCTCTTATGTAACACTGTACAGTTTATGTTTCTGGACTTTGTCAACATACACAATCAAAGTGGTGATTTTGATATTAAATACACGTTACAATGTGAATCCTGTATTTTTTGAGTGCTTCTTGCTACACACACACATTTTCACAATAACTTCCCCACGAATGCAACATTAACATAACCGTAATCAGCCCTTAGCTATGTCATCACCGCGTAGCCATTGATTGTCCTCTTTGTTTTTAAACATTAAATATTAATTGAGGATGTTTAAAAAACAAATATTGGACAGCAGATACACTGTAAACACCTAACATACTGATCAGGCGCAGGCGCACTACCTTAAAATGTCGTTATATAACTAATTGGGACGTTGGCCTTTTTTGGGGGGTGGGCGGGGGGTCCTGTTTATAATATTAAAACATGTACGGTAGAGGAATAAGGGTTTCACTTTGCTCCAGCAATGAACATCCGCCAGTAGTGATGAGAAAACAGGTAACGTTCGTCGAACAGGGCTGCAAAGGGCAGGATTTGCCTCCAGCCAAGCAGATCTTAGCAACAAGGTAGGGAATAGTATTGAGCACGATTCTGATTACACTGTATTGAGGCTGCAAGCACGCAGCATGCAGACACTTGTACTTAATTTTTTTTTTAAATGAGGACTGTAGTGTTTTTGGTTACGTGTATTGCTATTACATGTTTTATTATTATATTATAAAGTAATATAGGCTACAAACTATAGGCTACAAACCTTTAGGGGAGTTATAAAACAAACTGTCCAGTTCCAGGACTGTTTGTGATAAATATAAATATCTGCCTCCTTTTCATACTAGTACCATTGTGGTATTGCATTGTTCAGAATTCCTCCCCTGGTCATTTCCTCTCCTGGGCTGGCTCTTTCCACCAATAGGCTATTGCTGCAGATGGCTTTAAAAAGAACAAAGACAAATGACTGTCTTCGGGAGAAGGTACAACACGATGCAACAAAGCAAACATGTTTAGCAATCATTTAGTTAACTAAGCCTATTTACTTACAGCTATAATCAGAAATGTTTACCTTTTTTCGATTCTAATTTGTGATTTTGTGGCTCTCTTTATCAAATGCTTTGCTCAAAGTTTAAGCCAAAAAGAGCTGTCCTCTAATATTATAAGTCTTGTCACATTAGATTTTTGGCCCCTGTCCAGTGTCTCCAGGCTACTATATTGTGTGTGTGTGTGTGTGTGTGTGTGTGTGTGTGTGTGTGTGTGTGTGTGTGTGTGTGTGTGTGTGTGTGTGTGTAAGCCACACGTTTTACTCCCTTATTTTCTATTGAAATAATAGGGATCCGCTGTCTGCAAGGTCTTTTTTCAGCGTCCAGGTTACTGTGGTGATGCTGGAAAGCAAACAGGAGCCCTGTTGTAAGATGTTGGACTTGCAGTCTTGTGAACCTCTGCTTTCAAAGGTGCAGGTTCCTCACATGTCAGTTTCAAGGAAATGAATGTTTTATAAGACTGCAATTGATATTCTTGTAGAATACCTTTACAGTACATGTTTGGAAGCTGCATTAATAGAAAAGACAATCACATTTTAAACTGAAAACATATAATGAATAACAATACTAATACTAATTCACATCTTTAAAGGTCAGCAGGACATTGCTACCCACAGAGTAACAGATACACAGGTAAGCACCATTTAAAGTAACTTCTGTGTAGCATAACAGAGTCAAAGGTAATGTAAGATGCAGGCAGTAGCCAAAACGTTTGCCTGCTTGACTTTAGTTTTGAGTATTTAAAGTTCTGGATGTATTCTGAGAACCCCCCTTTTACCAAATCTAGAGGACCCTGAACATCTAATGAGGAAACGCTCTTCACTAACGTCTTTATAGCCTGATTATAGTTTATAGTATGTAATTCGGGCCACACTGATGAAAATAGCACACTAGGAGGTTTAGATTATTTAAATGATTTAAAACACACACACACAAAGACCACACTAAGTTCTGCTAGATTTGTGATTTTCTGTACCATATTCTGTTTTTCTCTTTGCTGTTATAGACCAGACAGCCACAACCAAGAGCCAATTGCATTCTAAAGCCATGCAGCTGTCTGGCACACCTCAACTGAAAACTGTACACATTCCCAAGTCAATGAGGGCTGCCCCCTTTCTGCAGGTACAGTATAGGGTGACTCATAAGCAACGCTCCTTGGGGGGGAAAACGATTAGAGAACACGACTTTCTATTTATGTTTCTACTTTCCAAATACACAAATTAGGTAATGGAATTCCTTCAAATAGAAATAGTAGTGCAATTGTGGTCAGTTACTCACATGCATATATAATGTATACTGTATATTTTCTGTGGTTTGATTATTTCAGCACCCGGACTTGACTACAGGACAGAAGAGGTATCTGTGCAGCATTGCCAATGTCTACAGCACAGAACACATGCGTACACAGATAAGGAGACAGTATCTGAACATGCTGCAGCCCTGCATGCAAACAGGTATGTGCTTAGTGCAACCACTGCATGCAAACAGGTATGCGCTTAGTGAAGCCACTGCACGCAAACAGGTATGCGCTTAGTGCAGGTAGGAGAGGGGTTTGGCACATACACTAGACTAGAGCAATGCACTGGTGACTCATGTGAATCAAGAGTGTTATATCAGTCATTGGATATTTTGTGTTCCTATTATATTGTAAAATTAACCATATGAAAAACACTGAGCTTGAATTGAGCCCATGCTGCTAGCCCTTTTAAACGTTTATCATAGTAAAAGCATAGTAAAGTGTAATAAAGCACATTCTTTCCTAATTTGGTTCTGTAATTTCCGGATTTGTTAGTGTACCTGTGAGCCATTGTTTATCAGGAATCACATTGCTTAATCCACAGCATGTAGCATTTATAATAAACTATCTTTCTTTTTTTCATGTAAACAAAACCTGTCCCTTAATTTCAGCCCATGTGTTTGGTCTTTTTTTCCTAGATATCATTTGTGAAGAAAGGTATTCTATATCCAGATCAAGATTAATAACTCAAATTCTTGTTGTTGTGTGTAGGGTCCATCATGTCATGTGAAAATCCGAACCCCAGTGCCAAAGTGCTGCTCAACCAGCAGACCCTGTCCCAAATGGGCAAGAGGACTGAACCTCTCCGAAATAACAAGCCCACACCAGGGAGGCACAGACAAACCCACACTGGGAACATTATTCTCCCCAGGATAATAGATGGAGGACACAGGTCTGTAGTCTGTTCATTCCACAGTGTAATCACCTTTCCTTCTTGAAAACAGTAACATACATTTCTTTTGTATAAAACCTTTAGAGATTTGTGTTAGAAGTCATGAAGGACAGTCTCAGTGATAATGTATTATATTTCCAGTAGGGTTGTGTGTGTGTAGTTAATGTAAAGTGTGTTCATAACATTAGAGTGCAGTCCAGTGTGCCAGCCTCCAACCAGAGAAGAACCAGTAAAGCAAAGACGAAGACAGGGACGCAAAGGAAGTGTCTGAAAGGTAAGGCACAACTCAGGAAAATCCAGTTACCGGTAGTCTGTCTCATGTCTGAGTGATGTTATTGTCTGGTTTTGGGTACTGTTATACTCAGGCCAGGCAAAAAAGTCAATGTGATTTAGTTGGATGAAACGATCTCAATAGTGATTTTGTTTTACAGATACCAAGGTTAAACTTGACCGTGTAAGAAAGGAACAAAAGCATGGAGAGGAGTCGTTGATGCAAACCATAAGCTCCTTATCTATTGAAGAGGAGCAGGGAAAATCTGGCAGCCTGTCAGCGGAATCCTACAATTACAAATCAACATAGCCACACTAACAAAGCTCATTACAGGAGGCGATCATTTCATTGTGAGTGCACGGCACTACTGATGTCTGTTATTTATATTTTTTTGTATTCATCCGCTTGGTGAAAGTAGTTCCTTAAAAGTTCCTTCGTTCTCCTAAATGGCGAGTAGTGATATTACTTCAGCTTTCATGTCGATGATAGACCCCTATCAGATTGTTAAATAGCTTAGAAAACAATAATATAGCTCCCCAGAACGTACTGGATCCACTGCCAGTGACCTGTTTTACTTAGTGGTTCTGTGCATTGTCCTCAAGTGCATTTGGGGCATTAAGTGGTTTCTTCCACTCTGATCCCACTTAGCAAGCTGCAGCCCCAAGGGAAGAGGCAGCCATCACATGCAAAGCATCCAGTATTTCATTACTTAAATGGGTTTGCTTTCGAATGATTAATAGATGATAGAACGATCATGGGTTAGTTTTCAGACTGCACATCAGGATCTTAAAGCTGCTCTATCCAGTTAATTAAACTTGGGTTACTATTAAGGTGGCGTGATTGACCTTTCTCCTGTAAAAATGCTAGGTGTGCTCCAGAATGGAAGAGGGGAGACATGCATATTGGCAACAAGGACTACAAAAAGTATATGTAAAATGAAAAAACAAGCAGCCGGTTCTAATTAGCTTAAAATACATTGTGTGTCTGAATTGTCAATACAAGAATCTGTTGAATTCAATAAAATCCACAGCAAAAATAAATCTCAGATGTGGGATTTTTTTTTTTAGCACTACCTGCCCATACAACATTCTTCCATATTTCCCAGTGTGCTGTGCAAGTGAGATTGGGAGATAACAAGGTAGTGTTGTACTTGCAATTGCCAGTACTTCCCAAACACAGTTAAACCACAGCTTTCTAAATGAAAAACAACAAAACAAATCAAACACGAATGAAGTTTTATTACAACATCAGTACATTGGGGCAAATGAAGTCCTCTAATGTTCCATGCAGCATTTCTAAACTATATCTTTTCCAGTAGTTAATAATGGGATTTAAAAGAGAATATTTACATGACTCAACTTTTTTTCAAACAAACCATGTTGCATTATTGTACAATTCTTCAAACAAACTAACAGCAGCACTCTGCTGCTAAATAAAAATGACAGTGAATATTTATATTTATATCTCTTTTTTTAATGTTAGCAAAACATGTATAATACAGTTGTAGCGTTGAAACTCGGTGGTTGAGCTGCAAGATGAAAGGAATGAGACAGTACAAAGGGACCCATCACCGCGCCTTCTTTACAGCTTCTTGTACTCGATTCTTTCCACTTTGACATCGTCCCCAATGAGCTGGTACACATACGTTACAACGGTCGACGCCTGGATATCCATCAATACAAACGACGGGATGATGTTGCTGGAAAAGAGAGGCATATTTTGAGCGCAAGCAACCATTTCGAAAGAGTCTTTAGTGTACTTCGGTCTGTATTATTATTTGTTTATTTAGCAGACGCCTTTATCCAAGGCGACTTACAGAGACTAGGGTGTGTGAACTACGCATCAGCTGCATAGTCACTTACAACTACGTCTCACCCGAAAGACGGAGCACAAGGAGGTTAAGTGACTTGCTCAGGGTCACACAATGAGTCAGTGGCTGAGGTGGGATTTGAACCGGGGACCTTCTGGTTACAAGCCCTTTTCTTTAACCACTGGACCACACAGCCTCCTAAAAAACATGTACGCAAGTGAGGGTTGGATTTTAAGGATTTGAATGGTGGTTGTATTTAAATGAATTGAAATGACCTCTAGATCTGATGGCAAAGGCAAAAACGACATCCTTTAACATTTTAAAACTGGCTAGTGATCACGATGCGGATACATTTTAAAACTGTAACAATGGTAGTCTTGTCTTCTGTTATACTGAATTCTTACTATGCATGAATTGGAAATCTGAATGAATGAAATAGAACCATCTGAGAATATTGCTTGTTCCTGGAAAACCTTTCAGCTGGTGCTATGGATAGAGACAGGAGGCGAGGAATCAGTCGGAGGTTCACACACTGTGCTCTACCAACCTTTCCAGCGCACTGTAAGCCCCTGTGGCAGATCCTGGGTTGATGTAGAATTTGTTCTCGTTTTCAAAGGCCTCGAATTTGTGGGTGTGTCCGGAAATGAGAATGTCCACATCCAGCTGCCTCTGTAATAGAGCCAGGCTGGCCAGGTCTCCCCAGGGAATGACCTGGTGCCCGTGAATCAGGCCGATCTTAAACTGGCCCACCGTCACCACCTTCTGCTCTGGGTAGTTCAAGTTCTGCAAGTCAAACATGCCGGCCGTAGAATGAGACATTCCCAATTGCAATTCTTCAGCTGACTAAAAACCACCAGACACACACAATGAAGAGAGACAGCACTCTTTGCAACATTTTAATGAATGGAAAACAATTTGCATGTTAGTAACATACACCCCCCCCCCCCCCCCCGCCACGTCTACAAATACAAAATAATAGCTATTATGCACTAGAGGTAACTGTCACCAACAGATGGCCACAACTGTATGTACAGGCAAGGGCTGCATGCAGTGCAGATGGCCACGTTCCTCCATATATCCCCAGATTCTGATATATATTAAAAGTTAATGGCAAGTTTCCCCACAATTGGATAAGCGGTTCTCTACATTACTAGCGTGTCCAATAAAAATCAAAGACTATACTTGTAAGTGTCACTGCATTTATTTGTTAAGAAAAAGGGGTACAAGGAATCTGTGCATAAAGGGACAAACCTCGTCAAAGTCTCCTCTGACAATGTGGACGTCCCCGGCCAGCGTCTTGAGATAGTCGTAGCTCTCCTTGGTGCAGAGGTTACCGGTGCAGAGGATGTGCTGGATCTTCCCCGGGACCAGCAGCTTCTTGAACTTGGCTGGCAGAGCGTTGCATCGATGGGGGATGTGAAGGTCTCCAAGCACCAGTACCAACTTACAGGAAACACACAGGGGAGTTAACAAGCACAGTGAAGGAAGCGCATTCGGCAGCTGAAAACACAAGCCACTGCTCCGACAAGGAAACAAAACAAGCTCAAATATTCTTTATTTAAGATCACCGAGGCTATTCAATAGATTCTAACAGCTGCAAGATCTACATACTCTCTCTGGCATTTAATAGATTTATACAGACAGAAATACTAAGAGAGACACACATGCTCTGTTAGATTTTCATAACCCTGGCATCTACATTTGTATGTACGTTTTTGTAATAAATAAGATGTTAGCAGTTAAATAACTTTGTTCTGTTCTTTTAATGTCACCAGAACATTTTCATTACCGTTTATAGATTAGATATTACATCCGATAGCATTCACCCCAAACAGAAAAGCATGCATCACTAGAGTGAATAAGTAAATAGAGAACTGTTTTAAAAGATAATGCTTAGAGAGGGAGAAAAGGGATAAAACGAATGGTTAAAATCTAAACAGACTAAAGCTAGGCAACCTGAATGCAAGAAACTGAGATTTAGATAGCTAGTGATGCTTACCCAAAACTATTAACCGTGAAAAGTGCTGAGCAGTTTGTCATAAATGCATTGTTTACCACCTGTAAATGTTATCTTTAATACCCTACCTGTTCTACTTCACAGTGGGTAACACAGTTTAATTTGACAGATGCAGGTGTGCTTTTACTAGAACTTTAATCAGACACACCTGAGCTCGTTACCTATACACTGTGGCTAATTAAGCTTTTAGCAAAACCCAGAAGGGATGAAACGGTTATGCAATAGGAGTCTTATTTCCATCCCTGCAGATGTAAAGAGGGCTGGAAGTAGGTGCTTGGTTGGCAGGTGAATAAATGCACATTACTATGAATTCATGAGGATCAAAAGTGATGACTTCTGGATAACAGACTTTACTGAAACCCTTTCAATCTGTGCTGTCTTGAACCCAGGTCGGGAGATCGGGGTTTGGAAACGATAGCATGATAACTGCTGGTACATTGTTCAGACAGAGTGCAAAATAGAGGTCTTGTAGGGAAGCATCATTGAAATAGAAATGTCATGAATTGAAGCAGCATGGGATCATCTATTGCTTCATATCTGATCCCATTATAGCCCGTTATAAACACAGTCTTTACCTACTGAATAACATTACTAAAATCGATACCACGCTGTCTTATACCAATGAGCTGTTAAAATGGGTACTTGTTTGTAGAAAATTGAGCTTTTCTGCTGCACAATTTCCAAAGACACTAAAGGGAGTGTGTCAGTGTGTCAGTGAAATGCAGGGGGGTAAGAAACTAGATAAAACGGAAGAATGATGCAGGACTAAAACGTGGAACACATTTAAAGGGATGCCGAACAGTTAGGATGCAGGGTGTAAATAATCGAATTTACTGAAAACTGACCAAAACTGGGTGGTCTTCTGGCATAGTGAACTGTTTAAAAAAAGAAACACTTCTATTTTGAACATCGACAAACCTCAATTTTCAATAATAACTTTTTTACAGGACTCCTAGTTTTTGTAGCTGGTTTAGTCTAGCCTAGACAATTAAATGCTTACCATTTATTAAAAACAGTTTTACTGTGCCTTTTATATACCACAGAGGACCCTACTACTGTACAGAGAAATCTAAGCATCATTTAAACACATGTACCCCCGCGTGTTAATATGAGCCACACCACCACTCTGCAAGCCCAGCCTCCATCAGCAAGGGCAGTAAGAGATTCAAAGACAGGGAACTTACTCTGTGGCCAGCCTGAATGCAATGAAGAGGTTGATTGGAGACAGTGGGACAAGGTGAAACATGATCAGAGGGTTAACAAAAAGAGAGAGATGAAACAACAGAAAATACATGAAGAAATAAAAATGAATAGCAACATTTAAAAAGCAAATCATAAGTGTTAGATGGCAACAAATTAAATAATGAATGTTAATAATAATAATAATAATAATAATAATAATAATAATAATAATAATAAAGTGTACAACGTGATTATACTGTTATGTATTTGGTTAATTTGATTGTAGAACAGGCTTTCACAAAACACTGCTTCCCAGAAGTCTCTCGTTCAAGATATACTGTAATGGCAGCAGATCAATATTCATACTATTTATTTTAAGAAATAAGACTAAGTTTAAAAATCCAGGTATTAAGGGCATGGCTGAGAATGTTAAGGCTCCGAGTACAGCACACGCTTCACTGGGTTACTACAGGCCCTTTTAAAACAGGCTATGTATTCAATAGCCAGCCAAAGAAATAATTTATGTAATTTTGGAATTTATTCAATGGACAGCCACTAATTCAAGACAAGAAACAACAGTTGTCTATACATTTAAAGACAAAACCACAGCGTGACCAAGTTTATGGCGTTTACATCATGGTCTGTCTGTGACCAATAATAATAATAATAATAACAATAATAATAATAATAATAATGTGGCATTTTTACAAAAATACACTTTTCAGAAATGTGTTTAGTTCAAACCACTCCACAAAACAGAGTATTGCATACATTACTGGTAACCATGATACAGTTCTGAGGAACTGCGTTTTGTTTTAGCCTAGAAAGCGACAAGTTCAGGTTACTGTGTGCTTATGTAAATTAGTACTGTACATTGCGTTACACTATTCTTTGCATTACCATTAGTGTACATGCACATACCGCATAACAAATGCTTGTTACTTGACAAAGAAATGTATTAACAAACCATTTCAGGAACTCTAGTAATCGATTACATTGAATTACATTAAAATCAAACTAATTATTATGTCAGTGATAACGGATATCAGTAAATTGTTAACAACAGATGTTAAGTTAAATCGTGCTTCATGCTGTGGCCTTGGTTCTGTTCCAGCCTACCCTTACCATATTCTTTTCAGAAAAAAAGGGATGCTGAACTCTACCCAGTATTAGCACGTCACTATGTTTTCATTGAATGGATCGCAGCTTTGATAATGCAACTGGATACACGTTGAAGAGTTTTATATGAAGTCAAAACAAATCATTCAAAACCTTACATCAGTAGAACCATAATAATGTAAAAAAAAAAAAAAAAAAAAAAAGGATGAACTAAAAATGGTTAAGCAAAATGGTGAGGGGAAACAGAAAAAATAAATACAAAAATAGTAAAACCGCAGTTAATGGTTCGATTTTTTATGGAATATACTACTGCATTTCGTTTTTTTCTACTTTTTTTGGCTCGTCATGTGATAGTTCAATACCCACAGACCATACAACAGCAGAGCAGGCCAGGAAACCTAACATTTCCCCACTACCTCGAAGCTTTAGCGTTAAAATATATCTATAGCTAGCGTGCATGCAAAGTGTGGTTTGTATTTACGGAAAACCCTTACACTGCCGATGTAAACGCTGTCTCACGCTTTATACTTTCTATCCTTACCATCTTTAATCCCGTCTGTGTAATTCAGGAAGAGGCTTTTTTTTCACCACAGAATGAAATCCCTGCACTCCGTCCCGTGACAGTCAGCAACCAATCACCGTGCAGAGACCAGACCCTCACTACGGCAACTAAATTTGTCCATTTTACTAAATAATTTTGTCGCAGATGAATGCGGTGCTCCAGGCGCAGACAGCTGTGTAAAAGCTACGTGTGTGCAGCTTCACTATTTGCTACGCGAAGCATCGTGTCGCAGTCCTTTTGACTGCGTAGCTGTCGTTCATTAAATGCTGACTGCATTTGCGTAATTGGAAAATTTGATATTTTAGTAGATGTGCTGAGTTTGTACTCCGAGAGGTTTAAAAATAATTTTCATTTTTTTTCTGAATTACTTCAGTATGCTTATATTGCTGTTATAAACTTTATAATAGGGATATATAACTTATTCAAATTGTTTACTGTGAGTACTTTTCGCACAGTCAAGGGCGCGACTACTTTAGAGAATAAAACTACATTTCCCAGCCAACCTTTCGACTGCAGCGATTCCCGCTATTGAAGAAACGACAATTTGTCACCTCTCAGTGTCAGGGTTGTTATTGATGTAAAATGCAAGCAAGCGATGTCTTAGTTTATATCGTTTTTTGTTTTCCTTAACGTTTACTATTTAGCACAAAAAAAAACTGAAATTTTCGGTAAATAAACCCCCCCCCCCCCCCACCCCTCCAAAAAAAAACAAAAAACAGTTTTTACGCGAAGAGAAAAAATCTTCAAATACAATTGTAACATGAAATGTGTACTAGCTGGAAGCAATGTAAAAGGTAATTATTGAACGAGTAAGTTGGAGGTGGTGTGAGTTACAGCCTAGTGACAAAGGGAATTGTAATTCAATGAAATATGACGAGTTTGATTAAAATATTGTGTTGAACTGCATTTCTTTATCTTAATAATGTTACCATGAGTATTTAAGTACGGCATCTGATTTCAGTAAACTTCAAAATAACACAAAGTCGAGCTATAACGTTAACGCATCCTGGTGAGGAGGGAATGTCATTGTCACATTACATACTTTGTTCCCCTTAAGCCAGAACTCTTGAGTAATTTCTTGCTCTTTTATGCCTTGTTGACAGCATTTGGGGAAGCTATCCATTCTCTTTCTCGGGTCGGAGAGGATCTATGGCTTGACCCGTTGGAAAAAGGAGTAAGCAAAATCCCTGTGAATGGCTATGCCTTTCTGATAAATATTGAGTTGCAAGATGTATATCTGTATTAACCCTTTGAGTACAGTCTGGTAAGGTGATATGATACACAGTACATAATAAACAGATTTGATAGATTGTTAGAAACAGAATTGTAATACAGTATTGTTTGCCCCTGCCCGCTCTCACACTCTCTCTCAGCTTGCGGTGAGGTCAGTGAATTCCTCCAGGTCTGCATATGCCTGCTTCCTGTTCTCTCCGCTGTTCTTTCAGCACTACAGCAAGGTGACAACCCAGCAGCCCCGGGACCAGGGAGATGTGGAGCCAGTGCTCAAGTGTAAGTTGACAATGAAGGTACCTAGCAGGTCCATGTGAAACTGGCATATCTGCCCCCCTGTACAATTCCAATTCGAATCCCAAGTCCTTTTTATTGACCTTTTCTGACTGTACCCAAAGAGGCTGTTCAGGTTTTTAACAAATGCTTGCTAACCTTGAGGAATGTTCAGCAAAGAAGCCAGTGAGTGAATGAAGAGTTGTGAAAAGCATGACATTCCTGCAGTGTCTTCAAAGAGTTTACAACAGTAATTAATAATAACTCCTAGTTTTGTGTGATGTGCACACAATATGAATAGTATAATAATAAGCTAGCATTATTAGGGATTTAAATAGCACAGCTGTGTGTGTGTGTGTGGTCTTTAAATCACTGGTGCTCTTTCCCCTTTTTTCCAGTCAGTTCTGCCTATCTTCAGGTGCCTGGCAACTATTGAAAGAAACGTAGAAAGATGCAAAATATGTATTAACTTCAGGGATAGCCATGTGGTTTTCCAGTTCTCCTGCAGACATGGTAGGCAGAATAAAACTCTTGGTATGGACAGATAGATACAGACATCCAAAAAAATTATGTGTACCCTCCAAGAAGTATTGGGGCTGAATTAGGTAGTGTAAATGATTAAATGTGTCGTAGGTCCCCTTTTTTCATATAACAAAAAATCAACACTGCTGGTGTTTCTTTGTAAATTGCTATCAGTGTAACACGACTGCCACGTGGAAATAAAGGTAATCTGAGCTGTAACAGAACTTCAAGATGCTCTTTATAACCTCCTGTTGCTGCAAGTGGTAACAGTACGGATGAGTGCCTGTTTGCTGCGCAGAGTGGCATTCAGGAGAGGTTTTAAGGGAAAAGGAAGATTTTGTGTCTGCAACAAAAAATAACGTTCGGGGAGTATAAACAATATGAACAAACAAGATCTGATTCTCTATGAAGCAGGGTGTGCACAGAATGCTATACCAAGGAATTGTGTTTTAGTGTAAAAATTAACATCAGTGTGGGGCATTGCAGCTTTAAATGGAAGGGAGAGCCATCTGCTGATATCATGATGCAGACAGTAGAGGGCGCTGTAGACACAGTGGTGGAACAAAATGTGTTATATGTTAGTAATATTATATTAACTACTGTCTTATATTTCAGGAATTACCAAAACTCATAACCTGAGGTTTCAGGAATGCGAGTCCCTTCAAGCGGTGTTTCCCAGAAACATGTGCCCCAATGCGCTGAAAGCACAGGCAAGGTGAGAAGGAGAGCTTTGACTCTGATGGCTTGTACAGTGTAATGGGAAACCTGACTGAGTGCCGACTCAAAGAAGTTATGAAATCAGTTCAATTAAAGCTGAACTCCTTTGAAAATAACTTGCCAGTTGTGATTTCTCATAGTTTTCAAGAAAGCAGTAAAGCAGTAGTTGTGTTGAACTGCTTTACTGCTCTTGTGTGAAACACACTTGTTTTTCACTTCTCGTTTGCTCTGGGGCAGCTGATTGCACCTACAGCAAGGTGACAACCCAGCAGCCCCGGGACCAGGGAGATGTGGAGCCAGTGCTCAAGTGCAAGTTGACAATGAAGGTACCTAGCAGGTCCATGTGAAACTGGCATATCTGCCCCCCTGTACAATTCCAATTCGAATCCCAAGTCCTTTTTATTGACCTTTTCTGACTGTACCCAAAGAGGCTGTTCAGGTTTTTAACAAATGCTTGCTAACCTTGAGGAATGTTCAGCAAAGAAGCCAGTGAGTGAATGAAGAGTTGTGAAAAGCATGACATTCCTGCAGTGTCTTCAAAGAGTTTACAACAGTAATTAATAATAACTCCTAGTTTTGTGTGATGTGCACACAATATGAATAGTATAATAATAAGCTAGCATTATTAGGGATTTAAATAGCACAGCTGTGTGTGTGTGTGTGGTCTTTAAATCACTGGTGCTCTTTCCCCTTTTTTCCAGTCAGTTCTGCCTATCTTCAGGTGCCTGGCAACTATTGAAAGAAACGTAGAAAGATGCAAAATATGTATTAACTTCAGGGATAGCCATGTGGTTTTCCAGTTCTCCTGCAGACATGGTAGGCAGAATAAAACTCTTGGTATGGACAGATAGATACAGACATCCAAAAAAATTATGTGTACCCTCCAAGAAGTATTGGGGCTGAATTAGGTAGTGTAAATGATTAAATGTGTCGTAGGTCCCCTTTTTTCATATAACAAAAAATCAACACTGCTGGTGTTTCTTTGTAAATTGCTATCAGTGTAACACGACTGCCACGTGGAAATAAAGGTAATCTGAGCTGTAACAGAACTTCAAGATGCTCTTTATAACCTCCTGTTGCTGCAAGTGGTAACAGTACGGATGAGTGCCTGTTTGCTGCGCAGAGTGGCATTCAGGAGAGGTTTTAAGGGAAAAGGAAGATTTTGTGTCTGCAACAAAAAATAACGTTCGGGGAGTATAAACAATATGAACAAACAAGATCTGATTCTCTATGAAGCAGGGTGTGCACAGAATGCTATACCAAGGAATTGTGTTTTAGTGTAAAAATTAACATCAGTGTGGGGCATTGCAGCTTTAAATGGAAGGGAGAGCCATCTGCTGATATCATGATGCAGACAGTAGAGGGCGCTGTAGACACAGTGGTGGAACAAAATGTGTTATATGTTAGTAATATTATATTAACTACTGTCTTATATTTCAGGAATTACCAAAACTCATAACCTGAGGTTTCAGGAATGCGAGTCCCTTCAAGCGGTGTTTCCCAGAAACATGTGCCCCAATGCGCTGAAAGCACAGGCAAGGTGAGAAGGAGAGCTTTGACTCTGATGGCTTGTACAGTGTAATGGGAAACCTGACTGAGTGCCGACTCAAAGAAGTTATGAAATCAGTTCAATTAAAGCTGAACTCCTTTGAAAATAACTTGCCAGTTGTGATTTCTCATAGTTTTCAAGAAAGCAGTAAAGCAGTAGTTGTGTTGAACTGCTTTACTGCTCTTGTGTGAAACACACTTGTTTTTCACTTCTCGTTTGCTCTGGGGCAGCTGATTGCACTGTTTTAGAAAATAGTAGTTAAAGGTAAACAGGGGGGGGGTCCCTTTTTTCACATTTCTACAAGAATATACAACCTTTTAAAATATAAGTATTTAAGGGAGTTCATCTTTAGGTCATCGTTGTTTGACAATATGCATACAGGGTACAGTACAGTACCCTAGTCTATAATCTCCTTCTGCCCTCAGACTTCTAGGGGATGTAGTAATGCACTTTCCAGTGTGGCAGGAGGAAATCACCCTTGCAGTGACTCCAGTAAAAGTCAGCTTCAGGAATTACTTTGAGGAAGAAACAGGTTAGAATTGATCTCATACATTTACATTGCCTTATAATGTGGGTTTAGAGCAGCAGTGTGGAGTAGTGGTTAGGGCTCTGGACTCTTGACCGGAGGGTCGTGGATTCAATCCCAGGTGGGGGACACTGCTGCTGTACCCTTGAGCAAGGTACTTTACCTAGATTGCTCCAGTAAAAACCCAACTGTATAAATGGGTAATTGTGTGTAAAAAAATAATGTAATTGTATGTAAATAATGTGATATCTTGTAACAATTGTAAGTCGCCCTGGATAAGGGCGTCTGCTAAGAAATAAATAATAATGATAATAATAATGTAAGCAGTTGCCCCATGTCCCTTATTAACCCAGGGAATGCATTGTTTAGCAGATGACTTGTTGTTAGTGGGTGGTATAGTAATATGGGTTATTCTAATCTGTGCCACTTGGGATCTCGGAGGATAAGCATGGTTGGGTCTGATCAGTAGAAAGTGCCCTGCAGTGCTGTACTCCTGGTGGTGTCATACTCAAGACAATATCTAGACCAAAGTTTCTTTAAGTCTATTTTTTAAATGTTAAATAATACATCATTTCAAATGCAATTTTAATGTCATTTTCTATTACTTTTTTATGATGTCACTCCCATAATGAGTTTTGAGTATTGTACAGTATAAATCACAAGGTGACCTCTCTCTTACAATAAGAGACGCCCTACACATGACTCATTAACTTATAGTATAGTGTAGTGTAGTATAAAACACAATACAATGGAATGGTATAGTATAGAATAGAAAAGAGCTGGTGTAGCCAATATACTGTAGTTTAGTTTTACAAAATAAAGTTTAGTTAAATGCAGGCATGGCATCTACTTGGCATTTTGTACCACATCATACTGTTTTTTAAGTCCTACCTGTTTGAATGTAAATCTGTATGTCTCATGCAGACTTAACCAAGATGATGCACACAGAAATTTGTCTGAACCCAGATGAATTTGACTACTTCCAAGTCGGAGTGGATTCAGAAATAACCTTCTGCCTGAAGGAGCTGAGGGTGAGAGAGATTTTTGGAACAAAGCCACTGCTGTCATGATAAATGATTTGTTCCGTGGTGTTGGTTTTTATTGAGGTATATTTGTGGCCAGGTCTTTCAGAAGGACATGTACAATATCATGTTCAGGCACCCAGGTCAAGACCAGCCCAATAACAAGGTGGACAGCTGGGTCACGGACTGTATGTTCTTCCTCATTTAGACTTCGAACATGGGAATGCTGACGAGGGAGAAAAACACGCTGACACGGAATTGCTCTGGTGATTTATTTTTTTGGTTATGTAAAAGTTGGAGATGTAAAAGGTAAAATGTGAGTACTACCCACAATAAAATACCGTTTGAGGATTCAAAAGTAAAGCCCTTTTATAGGACAAGTCATGCAAGCGTGGTTTGAATCCTGTTTGTGCTGAGTTGCTGATCCTGGCTGGAGGGCCCACGGAGAGCTGCATTGACCTTTGGTCTCCTGTGGATTAGAAAGGAAAATTACCTTCATTCACCTCATCTTGCTTCAGCAACCACTACTGGTGCGGTGCCCGGCCAGGACAGGGGTGCCTGCCCAGGCTCGGCTTTAGGGCTCCAGTTATCGAATTGAACTAGAGAAAAAAAATGCAATATGTAGAACACACTTTATGTAAATAGATTGTACCTTACTTAACTACCCTGACTTGCTGTTGTCAGTCAGTTTTAAACACAATGAGCAAGACAGCAGAATTGCCACTCTGATGCAGGGATGATAGTAGGGAGTCCATTGACAGGTGTTGTGCCGTATCAAAGGCTGCACACAAGCGACAGCTTCCAAAAGTGGTAACTGTATGGGCCATTCTGGAGAGCAAGCTGATCCAATTTAAAGTAGCATATCGTGTTTGCAGACATGTCATGTTGAATCAGGCCCGTCTTTGCTGCCCTGGTGAACCGGTCACACCATTGACAGTGTATATTTGTGATTTGTTGTCCAACCCCTGTAACATCTCCTGATAAGTGCACAGTATATACTGATCCACAAGTTCATAAATTGATCCAGGGTATACAGTATGTGTTCACTAAAACTACCTCCCTGATCAGCCAGGCAGACTCAGTGATATACCTGTCCCAGTGAGTTATAGTGCTTGCTAAAGTAAGACACAGCTTGCTGCCAGACTTGTAATAGCACAACACTGTCCGTTTTAAAAATAAACCTGTGTGCCCTTTCACACTAAAAAGTAAAACATAAATACACTGTTACAGTGTGTACACTTATCACAATCTTATGCACAGAAATATGATTTTTATTTCTTTTAAGAAATACTGGTGGTAGTTTCTTAATAAGGCGTAAGTGCTGCATCACTTTATCTTACCTTTCACAGTGTTTGTTTTCTCCATGGTGGACAGAAAGAGAAATGCAAAATGCTTAAATATACTGCATGCAGTAAAATAGCAAGTTGCGTTGTCATTCAGCAATGTCAAGCGTAAAGCATGACATTCAACGTGCTGTTTGTGTTTGCAGGGTTTGCTGTCCTTCGCAGAGTCCACTGGCCTGGCTGTATCCATCCACTTTGGAACATCAGGAAAGTAGGAATCTTAACATTTTGTTTTGTAGCTGCAGTGCAATAACATATACCACTGAATCCATGGGCTCTATTTAGCAACAAGTGCAAGGACAGAGGCACGTTTTCTGAAAACAATACAAATATTTGATTGGTTAAATATTGGTTGCGCTTAGGGGGGTTTATGTTATTGTTCTGAGCAAGTGCCCTGTATCTTATGCACCAATAGGACCATTTTAGCAAAAAGGATAATAACATTTAAATTAATGTATTTTTAAACATGAAAAGCAACTGAGACCCAATTTT
Source organism: Acipenser ruthenus (assembly GCF_902713425.1). Classification (NCBI taxonomy): domain Eukaryota; kingdom Metazoa; phylum Chordata; class Actinopteri; order Acipenseriformes; family Acipenseridae; genus Acipenser; species Acipenser ruthenus. The sequence continues at coordinate 7,557,460 of NC_081199.1, forward strand.
AACTCGTGGTTTGTAACATCACCAGCTGCTTTTGATTAAAAACCTACGTTCTCTTTTTTGCGCCGTTTAGTCGTGTTGTTTATCCCCACCTCACTCTCTTTAAAGGGAGAGGATGAACCCCGTGACCCAGTGAGCTCTAGCCTGAGAGCTGGCAGCTCTCCACAGTGGGATCAAGTGCTGAAACCTGGTGCTGAGACTCATACTAGAGAGCAGAGTGTCTAAATGCCAAGGCAACTGCAGTGACCCTACAGTATTAAAATCTTATCAAAGCAGAACAGAACACTCAGTGCCGTTCCATTCCATTAAAGAATCCAGTTATATTCACTTGTAACTATATGGGGCACCTTTATTAAAAGCCTGCGGTGTCTCGTGAACTATCTCAGTACCGGAGGTTCTTGCTGTGTTTAGTTAAAATTGGATTGAAGTGAGTGACTGGCCACCAGGGTGCTTAGGTTAGTGCAGCTCTGAACTAATCTAATATATCCTATTTAATTAATATAAAGCTAATTTATTGCTGTCTTAACCACTGTACAAAAGAGTAGTCAGACCCTTCAAATGGGAAGGTAGTTGTGCTAATATCCCATTGCCTTGTCTCACCCGAAGGGGTCAGCATTATCCATAACACAAGCTGCATCACCCGACACAGTGCTTCCTGTTCCAGATACAGGATTCCATGCATTTTAATAAGAACTCCTTTCCATTACAGCGCTTTTTTTAACATGAAAAAGAGTGCAGTGTTCAATGAATTTCTCTTTATAAATAGAAGTTATGTATTAATTGTGGCAGATGTTAAAAACCTACTCATTTTTATGAGTTATTTTTTAAATAATTTTGAAAGGAACCATTTTTGTTTCTTGTGTGACTGTAATAAGCTGTAAACAGCACAGTAATATAACACAGTAACATACATCCCATTTTAAATAGTAATGCAGCATTTCCTATTTGGTTACAAAGCATGTTTTGTTTTGTTTTTTCAAACAAATTATGTCAGAGTATCAGGTTGCTGACAGTCTAGGTGAGGTTCAGAAGAACAGATCCCAGAGGCATGTAGAATCAGTGTTACTGCATTCCTGTAAGTGAGAAATATATTGTACTGGATCTGTTCTCAACCAGGTAGTGGCTTGTTGTTTCACATTCTGACTCACCTCAGTGGATGAACACTATTAACCCTGTAATGGCCAATGGTATATTACATGTTGCGGGCCACAGTCTTTAATTGTTTAGGTAGAAGGAATGGGGTCTTGTTAATTAAATACAATATATTACCTATTCTCCTTTCTAAAATTGCATTACAGGGTTCAACTTTAGTTGAGTGGAATCTGTTCATTTCTAAAAAAAAAAAAAGGGGTGAAAGGGTCGGACAGAGGCTTTTAAAAGTCTATAAGAATTAGCAAAATAAGAGTCAACTTACTAGAGTCATCTGGCAGCCCTTAAATTAAGTTTCTCTTGCTTTTACTAGCTTTTCCATGACGATCTGATCAGATCTGCACAGGACTCAGAACATATATATTTTACACGTACTTCAGAGGGAACAGATAGATACATAGCAACAAGGGTGTTGCTTTTAGAAGCCACAGAGCTTGTTTAGTCAAAGCAGTTTGGGTGTGTGGAAATGTGTGTGGAAAGTTACAACAGAACTGGAACAAGTGTGCGGCAAACTATAGGTCAGAACATTTCTCAACACTGAACTATTACAAATATCTGAATCAAACCGAAGAAATGCTGGGGTTAATTTGATCAGCATGTTCCCACAGGGATAATCTAAAGCAGGATTTTTATAGCAGGACTTTGGGGAATCCCCCTGGATTCCATCAACCACCCCAGTGCTGTGATATGCTCCAGTTTTGGCTTATCCATGTGCATAGGTGGATCAAACCATCCCATTATTCTGGTAAATGTTTTGACAAAATGGGCCCATTTCACAGAAATGTAAGAACTGTTTTAATGATTGTTTTTTTTTTAAGGTTTCAGTATTGATGACATGGTTCTGGAGGCTAACTTTGTACTGGCCACGCTGATTGATACAGAGAGCCAAGCAGCGTCTCTGAGAAGCACGCCCACACAGAGGTACCGTCCCTGCAGTCTTATCACTTGTATTATATGTTGTCACTAGCAGCAGTAACAGCGTTGTAGTTAAACTAAAACATACCGGAAGTGGAGTTTTGCCTTTAAAATTCCTGGTCACCTGGCGAGATCCCAAAAAGGGTTAAGGATTTCATTATTTTTTTTGACAAAATGCTAATAACAGGTGACAAGCCTGGTCTTGAAATGGTTAAAAGACCCAATAAGTTCTCCCCTTTAAATTTCAGCTGTAGAGTGATGCTTCGTGGTAAGTAAAACCAGTGCCAATATGTTCGCCAATGACCTACCAACTGAAAAGTCCCCCTTTTACAGCCTATTAAATAATACCTGAAGCGGGAATAATCTGTTGACTGTTTGCCATTTGAGACATGACAGAATTGTGTGTTTGAGCTAATTCAGGTTCCTGAAGAAGCAGTATTGAAGCTGTGTGCCAGAGTGCATGGCATTAACTAACAGTCTAGCATAGCTGGCCTGATATTGTACCCAGCAAGCTCCATTACCCACTGCAGCCAATTCCAGCAATGATGTCACTTATTCTTTCCTAGCCTATTCTATTTATTTCACTCTGTGAAAGAAAGGTTAGTATTGGCCATTCTGTATTTTTTTTGTTTTTTTTGTGATAGCTGACACATTGGGCCAAGGATTACACAACAAGGATAAGACATTATACAACTTGCATTGATATTTGCAAAAGTAAAATACAACTGTTAATTTTATAAAACAATGCACAAACAATTAAAAAACTGAAGTTATATAACATCCCTAGTTTGGATTTTCCTGTCACAAACACTGCAGACTTTATTTTGGTGTGAAGACCTTGATAAAAGTGGCCCGTAGTTTGTTGTGTATATACTACAGCCCTGGTCATCAATAGGTGTCCCTACTCTCAGAGTGCTTTACAAATGCAAGTAAACTTTAAGCACTGCTGTGGAAAATGCAAAGCTAAGCAAATACTCTTTTAACCTAGAAATAAACTTTTACATGTATTCTGTGCTCCTGATCGCTGCTGAAATTCACACACTTGGAGCACAGCAGCTAAAAGTGCCTTTAGAAAGGGTGTGAAGGATGAACACAAGGTGTGACTTGCAGTATCTTTAACTTGATTGGAGGGACTTCAGCATGGGGGGAATGTGTTGGGAGGATTTGGTACCAGTTAGGATTCTTACAACAAAGGCTGCAACAGACTTGTTTCCCTGCATCGGTTGTCTAAGGGTATGATGTAGAAACCAGAGGTATTAATCGGGATTGATTAAGCAACATGCATGTGTTATTGTCCCCCACAGGTATGCAGCCCATAGCTGTAATATAAGTAATGACACCACATGTATTCTGCTGCTTGTGTCCTTGGTGCAGGATAGTACCGTACAGAATGCTGCTTAAATACCTTTTTATAAGTATCATCAATATTCTTGCAGACATGGTTGAAAACACTGATTTTGCCCTCCCCTTTCAAGCCTCTATGTATGTAGCAAAGCAGTGTACTGTAAAAAAAAAAGCACTAGACAAGCAGTCTAGTACATATTTTGAAAGAATACACTAGTTGTGAATCTAAACAGTAATTAGCAAGCCATCGGTGTGGCGTCAGTGACAGACTAGGATATCACTAACAGATGTACAGAAATGTTGATACAATATACACTTCTGGATCTATTCCAAACTGGTGCACATGTCTCAGGTTCCAACAGGTATTGCATACATTTATAATGCATACGTTTAGCGGCTGTGTTTAATGGAGGGACAGCCCTCTTGCTCCAAGTCAGTAATCATATCAGTGAAAAAGGCTAATTTGTAAGAAGGTTTGATAGTGGATAAGCCAGATTTGTAAATATTTTGAAGGGATTAGAAAAATGTTGCCTGGGCAGGATATTTAACCATTTTCTCCAGTCAGAATTATTTTTCCCAATTAAAGGGCTTTCATTTATATTTAGTTTTGAAGTCTTAAGTCTGGCAATGGTTTTGCCTGCCAGTGATTTATAACTCGCAGCTCTGATTTAAGTGCTGCGCACACAGGGAGTATGTATGAGCTGCCCACAGTAGCTGCTCTCATTACCTTGCAGGTCTCTCGCTGTCATGACTCAGCCCCCTGTGCCCCTCGCTGGTGAAATGGAGCTGGCTGAACTGGCACGCACAGGGCACGAGGGCAGCATCCCTGAGTTGCCTCAAGCAGAGCTGGTAATCTCAAGCCAGGGCAGTGCTATTTTCAATGGGAAAGCCGCAAGGGAAAACGTAATCGCCTGTCAGTGGTCTGAGTATGGTGTTGGAGTGCACATGGATCAGATACAGGAGGAGGCTGTGGGGGTGGTACCGGCTACAATAGGTCATAACAAGGTGAGGACTGGGTGCTTTTATAATCATGGGAGTTCTCCTGGAGTTAGTGTGTTGGTACCATCAAAAAACAGGACCATCTTTACTTTGTGAATTAGAATCACATAACAATTAAAAATGTATAGACCACTGATCAAAATTGGACTGGTGGTTCACAAGATAGAGCCTTTGGTAGTTCAGCCCATCAGTGTCAGTACATTGAAAAGGTGGGGTACCGTAATTTGGATACACTCAAGGACTGCTTTTACTCTTTATGTTAATCAGCATTTACAGGGGTGCCTCTCAGTCCCGCCTCTCAGATTCTCGCAGTATCATCTCTAAAATGAATTCATCTTTCTGCCTGTAGCGTGATTGAAAAAGTATGAAGACGTCAATATAGTAATTGCTTTCCTCTTTATCTGGGTGCCTACAGGTTTAGCAAAATAAAGAGGGTTCTGTCACAGCGGGGGGAGTTACTGAGTGCTATACGGACTGAGGGTGAAATTGGATTGGGTTTGGTGGTGTTTTCCTAGTTCAATATTAATATACAGTAGTGAACTTGTTATTGGTAGGGACACTGGCTGTTGTTCATTACTAATACATGTGAGCAGATTAAATTATAAATAAAATTGTTTGATTGTCATGCAGTCCTGATTGAGGAACAAACTGCAGTTGTTTTCATTTATCCCTAGTATGCGGCAGCAGTTGCTGCCTTTCTGCTGCTTTGCTTAGACAGAGATTGAGCCTCAGGCAAGAGTCAGAAAATAACAGGTCTTGAGTGTGTCCAGTGAATGCAAGCTCAGTTCGGCCTGACACACTTCATGGCAGAAGCAGAGGGTAACGCAAATTGAAACTTTAAATGCAAACAGGGGCACTGAAACAGGCTTCAAACCTGAATCTACTGCGCAATTAGCTATTAATAGAGAAAACCATTCACAAAACCTTCCTATCTAATTAAACCAAAACTGAGCCATCCTGCTCTGTAATATATAGAAACAAAAACCAGCCAGTTCTATTAACCCACAGGTGCTCAATTAATGAAAACTGTTCTTTCCTTCACTTCCACATGAAATTGTGGGTAGAGTCAGCACCAGCCTGAGAGCAACCATGCCATTTTCCATCTCAAGGTACAGGCAATCAAATTGCTTAGCAAGGTTGATGCAGGGAAGTAATCCCTAAGCTGCACAAGAGGATGTGGAACAGCACTGGGCAGGACAGATGGACTTGCCTGAACTCTGGGATTACTCTCTGCATGGTTGTTTTCAGCAACCTGGGCTTGTGAACATCTGGAGATATTAGAGATGAGTCACACAGCTAGAAATGAAAACACTGGGCTGCAGCAGCCAAAGGCAGAGCTCTGCTCTGTGGTTATGATGCCCTCCAGACCACATGATTACATTACAATGCAGTATTTAACCAAGTAGTGTGTGAACCCAGCAGTTTGTTATGTAGTTATGGAAATGTTTGTGCATTGTGTTTTTTTTTTTTTTTAACTTTTCCAAATTATTAAATGATGGTGCCCCACTTTATAAGCTCAATGTTGTAATTTAGTCACGGAATGATTAAAAGAAAAAGAACACAAGCTACCCAGAATAATGCAAAAGGACATTCTGTTCTGAGAAATTACATGAGGTAGTCTGGCACAGAGGGAGGCTTATGTTGACTGAAAAACAAAAACAACATAACAGAAAGAGTGGATTGCCATAGAAGGGAACCATTCTACAGTTATCAGCGAAGTTGAAAAACAGACCAAGGCAGTCATTTTTGTTATTGTGACCAGCAAGGGCAGCATTAATGATGTCTCAGTCCATTCCAAACCAGAACCCTGATCCACCCAGGTCCTTACTTCATTAAAACAGTCAAGTTCAGCTATTAAGAGACGTGGCTGGACCAAGGTCCTGTGCTGGAATGGAGTGAGAGATCCAAGTGAGCCGACTCTGCTTGAAGGGTTTCTCTGCTGTTCCCTGCAGTTCCACTCACTGCTGTTCGGCGCGGTCTCCTCCCAGCAGCGTGGAGAGAATGCCCTGGTGGTGCCCAGCCTGGTGTGTGCCAGTGACAACGAGGAGGAGATGGAAGAAGGAGAGAAGATCACCGGCCAGGACTCCCTGACTTTCTAACCGTCATTAAACCTTGCTGCAATAACCAGGCTTGTTGGTCTCATTAGCATTCCGTTTTTGTAAGATTATTATTTTATTTTTTTTGGTAGGTGTAACTCCACCACACTTAATTTTTTCATGGTTTGCATTTTATTAATGGTATTTATTTAGAAAATATTTATTGTGCAAGTTGCAATGTTACACTGGGCGCAAAAAGATAGTGTCTCCCATTAGTATTTGTGTTCTTATAGGGATGTATATTATTCGATCACTTCTGCTTTATCGTTGTATCCTTGTAACAGTTCTTTTTGCACACCCTATTAAATAAAATACATACGTTAAAATGTCAGCACCATCCTTTAAGAACAGAATGTGAATAGCGGTTGCGTGCAATACAGCAACACGATCAAGGTCTTAATGCACTGCAAGCATCACAGGAATTATAAAATAACCCTTTTAATTATATTAACTTTAATTGCCATGGAGTACCAGGTTAAAGTTGTGGGTCTCTGTATATAAAAAAAGTACCTGTGAAAAGGTATTGTACTTGAGGATATTAGATGCGAATAAACATCAAAACAAGATCCATCAAGACAGATTAGTATAAATACTATATTCTTTATTTAAATATTGTACAGCTCTTAAAACATATTTACAGAAACTATTCCTGCATTATTGTATTGTACACAGCAAACGCCTCCACAGCGAGCGAGCAATAGAGAGAAAAAGTAAGAGAACAAGTAAGAAAGTTCAAATGTGGTCCTGAAAGCAGAAGCACCTTCAGGAGTAGAATTTGAGAACATTCTGGTTTTCGAGACTGGGCAAGCTAGCTTTGCAAGGGCTTAAACACATGGAACTGGATTTGTGCAGGCGGATATGGTGTGTGTTTGAAATGCCAACTCTTTCCTACATCTCCACTTCAGACCCGCTTCAATTAGCTTGCCTTCACACATACACCAAAGACACGACATACATTTTTTTTATTATTTATGTTTAACATTGAGAACAGTTTATTCAATTGTGGTGCACATACTCTTCTACTGTCTCGGGATTACCACTGAAAGGTTAATTGAACAGAAACCAAATAGGAAAGCATTTGCACTCCAGCCAGGATTAAATAACTTCAAAATATTCATTTAGTTACCTTGCCAAAAACAAGATAACAAGAATGCCAAATTGAGGAGAGTTTGACAGGTCTACAAGAGCAAGTTGCAAACTTATCAAATATAGCTTGTTTTACATAGGGACTCATTTTGACCAATGAATAAAAGTAGTTATCTTGAAAATAAACTACCAGATTTTATATTGGAGTGATTCTGAAGCTTATTAAAACAGCACTAGAGACCAAACCAAGTCAATGCAAACTCAGGATCAAAACAGGGTGTGTCCACTATGTCACTTCTATGAATTTGGTCTGATCACTTTTGTCAGGTCTCGTATCCTGTCTGGCTTCCAAATTGATATTGTGTCCTATAGTTGAGATCTGTAGTGGGACACTACACTTAAATTGCACAGACTCAAGATATAGCAAAATACTGAAAATCTAAACTTCAAGTTCACATTTTGTATTTTTTTTTTGTAAGGTTTACAAATTCAAAACTTTCAGTGTGCAACGTCGGTATCACAGTTCTCATCGCTATGAAGCAACAATCACAACACTACCTTTGTTTACAGTAAATCCATTAACTACAGTATCCTTATGAACATTTAGTCAGGAGGCCCCAAGGCCTTTCTTTAAGTATTTGTGCACAGACAGCTTTACAGGAGGAAACACGCAAATGCTAGATATGTTCGAAGCGCAAGCAACCTAAAGAATACACATGTACAGACATCAGGTGAGGGAGAAAAAGCACAGCAAAAACAGACAAATTGTTATATTACAGTATTGCTTGATACATACACACACACACAGACACAGACAGGACTGACAGAACACATGGGAAAAACTGGTCTTTGGTGCACTTGCCAGGCAAATAACAGCAATGAAAATAGAGAAAGTCTCTGCCTATTACCCAGCATCTGAGGAGTCTGTCTTAACACTGGTCACTTATAAATATAAGGGAGACAATATTTAGATCTGTTGCTGTTTAATTCGAAATAGACCCAAATAGTGTGAGGATGAGGTAATATGCAGACCCACTGATCAATATAGTTTCCAGATATCACCAACACTGCATGTTTGTAATTACAATTCTGACAGAGAAGCTGTTAAAAGGTGCATTGGCATGAACTCCTGCCTCCCAACTGACAGGTACAAATTAGGTGCAACTCTGAAGAGTCGACTAGAAAAGTTAGTCGACCTCAGAAACTGTCAGTCGACTAACTGCAGCCTTCAATTTCAGAGCAGCACAGCGATATATTTATGTGTTTAAAGTGTGTACTCGTGGTGAACTAGCAATGTCAAGATTAATTGTTTTCAGCTGTTTGAATGACATGGAAAGTAATTGTGAAGACTGTGGTTTCAGACAGACGTCTCAAGTGCAGCTGCAGAAAAACAATTTTAGAATAGGTTTTTTTGTTTTGTTTTAAATCCAAGCTGTTTGGAAATGGTTTACAAAACTGTACACACAAATTAAACACCCGACATTATCAAATACATGATTTATTAATCATTTTTTGATTATCAACTGTTTGACTGGCAAATAGTCATTCTACACCAAGTACCAACATAGACTTTTCTTAAGGCTTTACCAGCAAATGTCTTTAATAGCCAATGATGAATTGACAAGAGTACCAGTTCAGCTGGGTAGTAGACAGAAAGCTTCACTGTACAAAGGAGGAGCAGACCATGTAAATACAGGAATAGTCCATTAAATCAATTCCTTGGTTTAAACTAGTGAAAAGCTGAAAAAAAATGAAATGCCTGTTAGAAGCATGATGTGCATTTAAATAAAGTAAAATCGACATGTACATGGTACATGTAAAAGTTGAATTTTAAATTACAAAATAAAAAGCTGCACAGAAACAGTTATGCAAATATACAGTACAACAAAAACTGAAAATCCTGATGTTCAACATGTGAATGTAACACTAACACACTAATGTTTAGAAGACCTTTCACAAACAAGTTACCTGGTTGAGAGAGATACAATATTAGAGAGAGGTCTATTTGTAAAAGATGGCTTTAGGAACTCCATAGTGGGATACATTAATTAATTATCTGGCTGTGGTAAAATTCTGTGTACAAGAACCATATATATATATTTTTTTTTATATACTACAGAACTGTGGAACCACTTAAAGGAAAAAAAAAAAAGTTATAAAAATAAACCTTTATTATTCATTACTCATTTCTGACCTAACATACCTGTTGACAAAAGCACTCACCGGTACTAACTTATTATTCTTGTGCGTTAATGGTATTTTTCATAAAAGGTTATAAAAAAACTCAGATAATCTCAGACGCAGAACCCACACACGCTTCCAGGAGTTACAGTCCCAACAGAGAAGGGTAACGTTACACAAACTCGCATACACAGCTGTGCTAAATTAGCTAGACCTGGTTATAACATTACACAAACACACACACACTCAGCTGTGACAAGTTGGCTAGACTTGGTTATCCAGTGACATAACAGAGTGTTTGTTTAATTCACCCGGGGCAGAGTTCGCTCAGAGCACCCTGACATGTGATGCATGTGACCAGCGAGGTATCTTAGAGAACATTTGGTTTCAGATAGGACTGGTCTGCATTATCCGCTCTTGATACCAACAGGTGGGTCCCCGGTCCTGCTCCGATGCATAGTCAATGCACTGCAAAACACGTTCAGAGCGACTGGATAACAGCCATTAAACATTCGGCACCCACCGTTGCAGAAGGGCTTGTTTGCAAATGTTGCTCTTTATAAAAACAAAAAGGACTGTACATGGCTTTGGAGATTTTGGAGGAAGAACCAGATTGTCTAACTTAGCTCTTTCTGAAATCCATCACCATTTCCAGGGATAAAAAAAAAATGCTTTGAGTAAGCTTTGTTTTCACTCCCAGTCCATACTAGTAATGATTTCCAACTGCAGTAAATGAATTAAAAACCTGTGTTTAAAAGGGGAATTCTGTGCTAGATTGATGGGCCAGAAGTTTAAGATATTTGACCTCTAACCTGGTGTTTCTGAACAGTTAAACGGTGTATATGTATTGAGATAAAAGCTTTATCTAACTACAAATACTCCAAACCTCAATATACATGTCCTTTAAGAGAACATAGGAAGCAAATCCATCTGCCCTTACTCAAACACCAACACTAAGGTGCTGCAACAAAACATCATCCCTTCTTAATTCCATTAAACCAGCATTACAGAACTTTAAAATACAGAAAAAAAATTAAACGGGATTGGGACAGTTCCACCAACAGCCACGCTCTCCAATATGCTACCATACATGCCACTCAAACAGATGACGAAACATTATTACTGAACGCTATTCTCTAACATTTTTTTGTTGAAAACTAAGCAAACAAAAGTACAAGCCTGTTGTTTCAGCTGGAGTTTTCTTCCATCGAGGAAGGCAATCAAACTGATGTGGCAGACCTCTATATACCACTATGCCTCATTTTATTTATTTTTTTAATGCAATCACAATTTACATTTCTCTCATCAGTGAACCTACACATCTCCCACTGTTTATAAGTGCAAGTAATTGATCAGGAAACTTCAACTTTTAAACCTTTGCCAGTGCCAAGGACAATTTTAAATCAAGCCAGCCCCCTTCCAGACTGGCAGCCGTTTACAGTATCCGCTTCGAAGACTTTGAAATGGAATCTGATAGACACAGGATCTATGACTGGTGGCTGATCAAACCTTGGAAACATTAGGAGCCGTTTTTCCATAGGCAACCAAACCAGAGTTCATTCCCTGTTCACTGTTGAGTTCCTCATATTTGCCACCCAACTGACTCAAGTTCAGTATTCAGGCAACAGCAATAAACACTTGCACACAGACTCCCAAATTCTGTCCATATAGGTCAGAAACATTAAAATGCAAGAACAGGAGAGAGAGGAGAGAAATTCAAATGCATATTTCTGCTCCTGTTTGAGTTTGTACATTCGCAGCCAGGGGAAAGGGGATCCAAAGACCCCACATTTAAATGTGTTTATTGTTCAGAAGGTGACTGGGACCAAGACAACTAATATTATAGGCATGTGATGTCTCTACAGCCACCTGCTGGACAATAAACAAATGACATCAAACAACACTTATGGAAAAACACCTCACAGACTGAAACCATGATGTACCAGGCACTGCCAAGCGTGTTCCTGTGAATAAAATAATGTCACATTCCATTATAAATATGAAGGTCTACCCAATGCCAAAAGGGTGGTAAATAGTCCAAGTTGGCAGACACCACAGTTCTTCTGTGTAGGACTGTCCTAGTTGCTTTGCAGGAAGATTTACCCTCTTCTTGGTAGTGGTGGAAGTGTGGCTACAGACCCAGGGAGTAACTGGCCTTGGGGGTTTAGCTGCAAGGAGAGGGGAGTCCACAGTCCTGCCAGCAGGAAACAGTACAATAGAACACGACTGAGGAAGACAACATGGCTCTCCAGTGCCACTAGTCTGTGTACTCCGCTACTATAGACAGCAGAACTGTGATGTCATCAGGCTTCCCTCCTGCAGAACACAAAACGGAACACTGCATTAGAACACAAGTTTCCGAAAATAGCTTTCAATGAAATGAATAAACCCAGGGACTGAATCAACAGCAAATGTCGTTTGTGACTTGAGGTCTAAAGGGGTTTGTGACTGGTTCTGTAACATGTTGGTCCTCCTCAGCTCTGCCAAAGCTCAGCAAAGTTGCTGTTCTGTGTTTCAGACTTGTCCAGAGCACAGTACGGTTGCCGAGTAACTAAGTGGAGAGCCTGGGAGTGGACGAACGTCTGTGTAAACTTCATTTTTGTTGCTTAACTACAACAGTCAACAGTAGACAATAATAATAATAGAGCTTATACAGTGTTCCCTTGTTATTTTCCATTCTTAGACATGAAATAAATTATGTGCCCCACCATGATTGAATCAAATTAAGCAGAGGAATTAGTGTTAAGATAAAGGGGGCAGTTTAACTTCTTTAGGAATATTTTGCAAACCTTTGTAGGATTCACTTTATTGGAGTCGGGGCTTACCTCGTACATTCAGTCCATTGTCACAAGCAAACTGTGCAAAAGGCGACATGTAATTTGGATCATATGCTAGCTCGTGGGCCTGCTCTGCGATACTCCTCGCAGTCTGCTGTATACTCTCATAGTTAGTATTCTGCAATAATAAATACAATCCATAAATCTCAAAACATTCAACACAAAGCATCTACTGCAAGTTTTCCAAAAGACATGCAATTTAAAATCCTACAGTAAAATTATCTGTATTATTTTAATTATAAAAAGGCTATACCTTTAGTTTTTTTAATTCTTGTAGGATCATATAATCTGGCATGTTGTCAAAAAGTCCATCTGTTGCCGTCAGGATAATATCTCCTAGCTGGACATCAAAAGAGGAGCTATCGGCAGCTTCAGGGCTGGGGATGGAGAGAGAATGGCAGAACATGAACAGTCTGGCACCGAGGATGCATTTCTAATTACCTGCTAGATAAGCACCCTGTATTTAAAATACAACATGAGAAATGAGAAATGCCTTCCCACTGCTTGTGCAGGTTCACAGGACCTGCTTAATCTTAAAGTCTTGAAGAAGTTCAAAACTGGGCTTGGTTTGCAGCCAGACTCCAAAAGGAGGGGGGGTGACCCGAGTGTCACCAGAAAAGAGGATTAACCTTGCTCCTCCCCTCCTCCCTACAGCCCACACTCATGAAATCCTTTCCTGCTGAAACTGGAAAATCAGGATCACTAATTCCAGGTCTTTGTGTTACAGCAGGTCAGGGGGACTCGAACCAGATCCAGCCCAAATCAGGACTTCAAACAATCAAACACCGAATGCACTAAAAATAACAGGGCCAACATCAAGTAATACGGGCGTCTTGGATACAGTGATCTAAGCACTTGTGTACATTCCAAGATCACTGAAAATCTACATGGCAAGTGAAATACTCCCAGGAGATTGTACCTTTTCTGTACCATTGCCACTTGTCAGAGTGCAAGTCACAAGGAGAACCACTCTGGATATATTGTAGGGACCTGCCTTTCCTCAAGGTATTATTTATTTATTTTAAAATTACATGCAGGAACATATTCTCATATTCTGTATTCATTTTTAGTCAAGAAATCTGCACTAATGCATATACAGTAGATTCAAATTTGTATAATTGGTGTGTAGTACTTTGGTACAAATATTACTTTGTAATTTTAGTGAAAAATACCACCCCCCCCCACCGTCTGACACACACATACACACACACAGTGTCAAAGTCCTCCTGCCCTCCCATCACCAGGATTGGCCAGCGTCAGCGAGAGCCGAGTTCTCCCGTCAATGCACCTGGAGGGCTGCCAAGATAAAACTTTCCCTTGCAAGACAATATACCACGCTACTGCCAAGCTCCCTTGCCTGGAGGCATAGGCACCAACATCACATGGACCTGGGGCGCTGCCCAGGGGAATGTTTCAGAGACAGACCTTAAAACAAGTTCAAATTGAACACACTGAGCTGCAGAAGTCAGGTACTCTGACTGGACTGGCACATCTGGAAAAAAACACACCTTAACTGATCTCTCAACACTGCAGACCTGAATACTGGTTTAGGTAACGCCACTCAGAACAGCAGACCAGTAAAATGATCTTTGCACTGTGCCCATATATGAATGATGCTCATTTGGAGTTACTTAGTGCTGAAAGACTTCTGCAACACCTGCAGCATAAACCAAGAACACACTGAAGGGGAACATGAATCGGAAATGTACGTTTTATGCATTCGGCCATTTGGCTACATTTCTAATGAGTGTAATAGATACTTTAAGGGAAAGACAGTAAATGACCCTACAGTGACAAATGTAGGAGGTGGACATTTTTTTCACTGCTTTAGTGGGAATGTATTCTGCATTGAAAGATGTTCTGCTCCATGACTGGCTGAGCAAAGCCAACTAGCGACATTAATACCTGGTCAGTAAAAATAGCCAAGTGGTTTCAGAGCACCACTGCTGGCTCCGATTCTTCAGGATTGACCCCAGTAAGTACAAGGAAACTCAGCTCGAGCTCCCAAAGACTTTCCAGGTTTTCTAACCAGGTCCTAAATACATTTCAACATTCACTCAGACACCACAAGGGTTTGGAAAGTGAGCGTCTCTCACCTGTCGCTCAGGACGGCCCCCTCTGCCTCGGGCGGGGCGATGGACAGCTGGAAGGGGGTGTTGAAGTAGTGCTGCTGCTCGTCCGATCGATGCACCACCTCGCCCTCCCGCACCACCAGGAAACCAGAGTCCCCCAGGTTAGCTGTGTGCAGCTGGTGACTCCGCCTGTCCAGCACCACGATGCATGCCGTGCTGCTCCCTGCAACACACACAGACACACGTCAGCCAAGATGAAAGGCTTGCCAGGGGGCTGTAGCCATCCCACTGGGGGGCAGAGCCCAGAGGATTGAAAATTAAATACTTTTTTACACCCTAAATTTGAAACAGGGGAAAAAAAAAAAAAAAAAACACACCATACACCACAAGTGTCAGTTTTCAGGAAACGCTAACCCATAACGCGTTATTATTTATTTATTCCAGATACTTGCTTGCTGAGAAGCTGTAATATTAATAAGGTTCTATTCCAAGGGTCAGAAATAGAAGGTTGTGTGGCAGCTTGACGTCGACATGGAAAAAAGAGAACAGGCGCTGTGCACGGGACTGCTGGGTAGCCTTACAAGAATGCGTCACACATGCAAGGCAAAGTAGGTTCGTTCTGGATTACACAGATCTGTTTAGGGAAGCAGCAGCAAGGTCCAATGATCAAAAGGCACAGCCAGAATATTCAGGGTTTCAAGCCAGCCCAGGCACAACTAGCTGTGCATGACCTTGGTAGGAAAGTCACTTAAACTCCTTGTGCCTCAAGCCATACGCAGCTGGAAAAAAAAAAAAAAAAGTGTGCCCGAGTCTGTGCAGGACACCAATGGAATCACTGCATGTGTGGGTATATACAGTATAGATAGATAGATGCATACAGACACAGACAGACAGACAGACAGAGATTTATAGGATTGGATTTCTTATCTGAACACTACTATCTTTAGACTACAACAATTGGAGGGATAGACAGGAGGTATTGCACACTGAAACTGATTGGAAATGATAAATCAAGGGGAGATCCCATGATTTTACAAGCCTATGATGATTAAATTATTATTATTATTAATTTTTTTTTAAGAAAGAGCCAGAAGGGAAATAAATGGACAACAGTCACTTGTGTTTTTTTTTTTCTTCTTTCTCTCTGCTCTTGTGACCAAGTAAGAATACAAACTCTACATAAAGCCAGACTCAACGTTCCACTCCAAGGGTCAAACTCTACCTCCTTTTCTTTCCCTCCTCCCCCCCCTCCTGTGATCTCTCTATCTCTGTTCCTCTGGAATCTACCACACTCTCTCCCTCTTCCTCCGCTAAGAACCTCGGAGTCACCCTGGACCCCTGCCTCTCTTATTCCCAGCACATCTCCACTCTGGCACACACTTGCCGATTCTTCCTGAGCAACATCCGAAGAATCCGACCCTTCCTCACCAACTACGCTACCCAGCTCCTGGTCCAGGCCCTGGTACTCTCCCGCCTAGACTACTGCAACTCCCTCCTGGCTGGCCTCCCTGCGTCCGCCACCCGTCCGCTCCAGCTCATCCAGAACTCTGCTGCCCGCCTGGTGTTCTCTCTGCCTCGCTTCGCCCACGCTACTCCACTACTCCGCTCACTCCACTGGCTCCCGATCACCACTCGCATCCAATTCAAGACTCTTGTACTAGCCTACAGATGCCTTGACCAGACTGCACCCAGCTACCTCCAGACCCTCATCTCTCCCTACACCCCCACTCGACCTCTCCGCTCCGCCTGCACTAGAAGACTGGCTCTACCTCCGCTACGCTCCCCTGCCTCCAGAGCCCGCTCCTTCTCCACCCTTGCTCCGCAGTGGTGGAATGACCTTCCTACAGATGTCAGGACTGCCCAGTCCCTGACCACATTCCGGCGCCTCCTTAAGACTCACCTCTTCAAACAGCACCTGTAGAACTCCTCTGTTTGTATCCTGGGACACTATCGCCCTTCATTTAAATGTGCTTTATTTTGCTCTTATCTGCCCCCTATTTTACTGCATTTAATCCTGTACTTCAGAACACTGTAATCTGCCAAGTGTTTAACCTGTAGTATTTTGTATTTAATCATATCCTGATGTAACTATCACTATTTAATCATATCCTGATGTAACTATCACTATTATCTGCTGTATTATTGAATTGTGGTTTGTCACACTTATTGTATTACTTGTATTGTAACACTTGAAATGTATTTGCTTACGATTGTAAGTCGCCCTGGATAAGTAATAACTGCTGGGATTAAATATAAGCATGACCTTTCCATTACAGCAAATCAGTCATCATTAGACTGCTGGTCCACAGCACAGGGCGGGACTCCTCTCAATATCCAGCCTACCTCTTAAACACACAGTGTGTGATCTTTTTTTTTAGTCAACTCCCCCCCCACTGGGACTTGCAGTACTGTGGGAGAAGTGTGATCTCTGGTTCTGCCATCAAAACAATCTATTGCTGACTTTTTTTAACCTTAACCTCTTCCCTAGAACCCTTTTTGGCGTTTCCAAAAAACAAGCAATAAAATCAAATTGGCAAGACTTCATTTAACTTTCATCTATCAGGGATGGAAATAAGACTCCCGTTGCATAGCAGTTTGATCCATTCCCCATTCCTGGTTTTACCATGAGTTTAATAAGACATCTGAGCTGGTTACCGATACATGGTGGCTAATCAAGCTTGTAGTAAAACCTGGAATGGTTGTAACTGCTATGCAATAGGAGTCTTATTTCCATCCCTGTCCATACTTTAAAGTTTTGGATTGAAAGCTTAAACAAGAAAGTACATTTCACTGCAGCTTGTACTTGATCTAGTTTTTTTTGGTACAAACAAATGGCAGGATTCATTGAGGGGGTGCCCTGGTAACACCCAGTATACCAATGTAATGGTCATGGGTTATTTCCATCACACCCATTAGTTCCAGCACTGGTTTTAATTTATTAAAGAGAGTGCTGCAAATTCTAGGAGCAAGCCAAAGTGATTTCGGTTATTTCAGCCAGAAACCAAAAGGGTTTCACAAATAAGCCAACAATGCAGAGCTAAGCGAAGACTTAAAATATGCAACCAAAAAGTACCTGGTATATAGCCAGGGATGGTATGCAGGAACCCTTCCCTGCCATCCTAAAACGTGTTTCCTCAAGCACAACATGAAAGAATGAACACAATCTCTGCAAAGGCAGGCTTCACTGCACCACACCCTGCTGCCAGTGACTCACGCAGAGGAAATGTTCTGCTGGAGCAACATGAATGGAATCACACAATCGGAATTCTTTTACCACTGTTAACTAAAGCCAGCTGGAATAAAAGGACATTTGAACCTCTTCTCCCTCTTTGTTTTCAAACTCAAATATTTAAGCTAATCCACAATTCTGTTCATTTTACCCTAACTCCTAGGTTCCAGTTTACTCGATTCTTTCATAGTGTCAGTACAGCAGGTATTGGGCAGTCCTGTTTTTTTCGTAGCCCCCTCTGTTCCCCCCCTGTTCCATACCTACCTAATAATGGAACTTTGTTCTGTAACAGTTCATAGTAGCCGGTGGTGAGGATTCCCACAGGACTGCTCGGCATGAACCTGCCTTCCTTCACCAGACGCTCACACGTTCGCATCAGAGTCCCTGAGAACTGAGAGGGGTCGACACCATAGTCCCTCCACCCTCCCACGCCATCCGCCACACCTAAAACACACAGGTCAGGAAGACAAAGGGTTACTATTGAAAACAGACGGAACACACACCCACAACTCTGCAGTCATGTCAATTACTCCTAATGAATATTTTATTATAAAATGAGACCATGAGTCTTATAATATTGTTGCAGTTTTGCATACAAAAATACACTCAGACTTACAAGAGATGGCAGATCTCCTTACTTTGGTACACAGATGGGGTATGAATTCTAAAAGCGTTTTGACCCAACCTTGTTCGACAGCATTGAAATGCGGGCGCAAGCACTGAATACAAACCAAAACGTAACCTCAGAACCATTTTAAAACACTTAAAACTTTTTCAAGTTGGCCCATGCCTAATTTAACCTATTTGTTTTTCACCCTAATGTAACCTATTTGTTTGAGAAATTCCAAATCAATTACTGTTTTCATTAATTTAGAACATACTATAAAATTAGACTATCGTGATACTATAATGAACTATATTTTTTTGCCTTAAAATATTCTACAGAACAGCTGTCAATCCAACACTAATTGTAGACACTGAAATACGCATTTCAATTAATTTGACTGGCTTCTCAATGCTGCAGTTTAAAGAAAAAAAAAATACATATCAAAAGCTGCTATAACAGATACCTAAAAGATACCCAAACAGTTTTGCTCATGTGCTCAGTGCCAGGATCTTGGAGCTGGCTCTCTCTTGTTGAAGTGTATGGTTGAACCTGTATTTAGCTCACCAGTTCAATGATAAACAGGACAGTATTCAGTACATTTCTAAACTGGGCTCTCCTTCATCCCAGTCTACTTCACAAATCACTGCGCTACAATCTTAAACATGCCTTCAATATAGATTAGGCTT
The DNA here is from genome assembly GCF_902713425.1 of Acipenser ruthenus. NCBI lineage: Eukaryota > Metazoa > Chordata > Actinopteri > Acipenseriformes > Acipenseridae > Acipenser > Acipenser ruthenus. Next base: position 7,576,658 of record NC_081199.1, read on the forward strand.
AGAGTCAGGCACACTGCCAGCTCACCTTTCACATCAATACAACAGCAAGCACTTAAATGCACAGCTGCTGCAATGCTGCACTGATTCTTCAATACTCCATTTGGTTTGCAGGAGCGGAAAAGGAGCACCCTATGCTGCAATTAAACATCAGATTCAACCATTACATGCACTTTCATTGACATTCTTCCCAGACGTCTCAGCTTCAGCACCACATTTCAAAAACTTTCATGTCACTCGTCGCCCTGGTGAAATTCCGAGGCTAAGAAGGCGGCTCTAGTTGACAGTGATGGATAGCAGGGGTTCCATTTCAATTGCTTTCATCACTGGTAAGGGGTTTCTAGTCCAGCTCACCAGCAAAAGGCAATCCACCAATTCAATTAGTCATGGAAACCCTGCCGAATATCAGTGGCAACACAAAACAAAACAGCTGCACCACAGATATTTAATTACTCTCATTACTTTGCGTTAACGTGCCACCCTCCCCATGGGACCTCCAGCCAAGATCACAACTTGTCACAGCCAGGTCAAGCAATTGCACTACTTGATTAATCCTGAACACCACACAATGCATTTACCAGACCAGGGTTTCTAAACTACTACATTAGAAGAAGGGATCATTGCACAATTGGAGAATTAATCCTGGGCAGAAATGTTTTCAGTAACTGAGCAGGACAAAAAAATCCCTATCTGTACTCGAGACAAATGTAACTTAACTGTTCAGAGAAAACTATGACCTGTGCCAGGACCCTCCTGGGAAAAAAAGAAAAGCAAATCTATTGGAACTAGACACTGCCGAGGTCATGTCAATGTTTCACAGAACTGTAGCTCCAGGGCACGGGGAAATATTAGAAAATGCACCAGCATTTCACCCCTGGAGGGCTGGATCCAAACCTGGCTTAGCCATCAACAGACAGTTGTCTGTACAAAGATCTGGCACTGGGAACCTTTGACACAGTCTCAGTAACAGAGGTGAAGGTTTAGGCACTTTCATTGGATAGTGTGTTAAAACTCACACCACACCTCTGGTCTATGGTTGCACAAGAGCAATATTCTTCATTTTCACATTCTGGCAGTGCCAGTTTCAGGCATACCCAAATTAAAAATCAGATATAATTACCACTCATATCTTAAATATGAAAATGACACTAACTAAAAAAAAAACAGTGCCAAACCACAACAGCTACTCTGAACCCACTAATCTTAGACTCCTCTCCAGACACATTCATCCCTGCTGCAAATTGGGACGCCATTTGAAGCAGCTTTCTCCCGATTTCCGTTAAGGGTTAGGCAGCCCAGCAGTGACTCAAAAGCGAGTGGAGAAAGGGAGCTCCAGTAGTCTCCATCACTGGAATAAAGCGAGTGGTCTTACAGTACTTCATGTTAGATTTTGAAATGTCACATTTAATGTGTCAATTTTTTGTTAAGTATATGGAAAACTACTGTAATTCAATATGCTGACATAACATTATTCAGCAGGTTTCATTTGACAATTTTGCTGGGAACTGTCTACAATTACAGCAGTTTTACAGAACAAGAAACAGGATTAGGAAGCAAAAACAATGTAAAGCTTTATTGGCAGCACACAGGTCTGATATTGCATTTTCCTTAAATGACCATGCCTTGGAAGAATATCACTCAGCTGCACACAACACTCCCCCAAGAGAACACCCCTCCGATAACAGCCAGAGAGTCTCTTTCCAGAAATGGCAATCCTGCAGTATTGCTTCACAGAGAACAATCCAACAAACTCAGTGACCATACAAGGAATCATGCTAAAGTACGCCTTTTGCTCAAAATATTTCATGCAAATGGCATTTACTTGTGATTAGCAGACATGAAAACAAACAAAAACAGCTGTCTATCTCAGAGCTAACGGCAAGAAACCTGTAGTATTTATATAGATCTGGAAATAGAAAGATGTTTTAGCTCAAAAACAAAAACCTTTTGAATGCACATTTTGCTTTAGGCTGACAAATGCAACAACACACCCTAGGACTTCTGAAACTGGATTTTAAAAACTTGGTTCAAAGCACTTCTTCAATAACAGTGCTATTGTTACAGCACAAGATAATTATGTAAAGAATGTTTACTCCAAATGGCTCGAGGTGGCTCTCTAGCACCACATGTTTTTAATTGATTCCCCTCGTGCCTCACAGTGTTTTTTGGTTTGCTGGAAAAGGATTTGGAGGGAATACTTATAGATCTGATATTTTCAGTCACTTCACTAGAACGTGTGACTGCACCTGTGTGGGCGAGGCTTTGACTGCCTAAATAATTAGGAAACACTTTATTCAACTTCAGCCAGATTGATTTATAATGTTAGACGGCAGAAAGTAGTGGAGAAGAATCCTTTGCCATCAGATGCCTCTCTTACACCTCGCTTCCAGTCATTCAGGAAGTTTCAGATTTTAAATTCAAGTGACGGTGGTGTTTGTCTTCAATTAGAGAAGGCACATATAATTGCCCAAGTGTCTCAAGTTGTAGCCTATTCAGTAATTTTCCTGACTCAGTGTTTAGCAAATGGTTCCTGGAAACTTACTCAGCTTTTGAGAATGTTGCCTTATCTTGGCACATCTTAATCGTTGAATGAGAGAACGCGACCTGCCTTGGTACAAATTATGTTTCATTTTGAAAATATCTTAACAGCATGCATTTTATTTGTTACTGTTTGCAACTGTTGTCCCAAATATTATTTTTGTATGATTTTTCAAATAAATGGACACAAAACTACAAGGCAACATGCATAACAAATAAATCCCATCCCATTTATTCATTATTTAAACTGCCAGTAGGTGTGGTAGCAGCCTGGTCATTGTTTCGTGTGCAGAGGAACAGAGGTACATGATAGTGTAGTATTGTTCAATAAAAGATCATGTCACCCAGACTTCATTTCTACTCTACATAAGCACAGTGCTATCTGCCTACAACTGTGAGAAGCCAAATTACAAGAAAATATATTCTAACAAATGTTCCAGAAGAAATTGGATGTGAATTGGGATTTAAAATGCCAGCGTGGGTCTCAGCGCCAGTGTTGCATTAGTGTTCTGACAGCGTGCCATGCAAGACTGTTGTAATCTGCAATCCGATCTTGCCAGTCTCAAATGCATTCTTCCAGGCTGAAAAGTTTCATTTAAAAAGATCAGTTTATGCTGCAGACGTGATAAACATCACTTGCGTGTTACTAGTAACCTTCTGTAAAGAAACATTTCATTTTAATGTGAACGGGTAACAATCACAGTGCCAGGATTAACGGGAAGTGATTTATTTTGCATTAAATATAAAAAAATGTTAAATAATAAAAAAAAAAAGTGCCATCCTTTCTCCAGCAGAACCTGGCAACAGGACCACATTTTAAAACTACACTGCTCTCTCAGAATCGAACTAAGCACTCTAATACAAAGCAAGGTTGGCAGGGGGTTAGGATGAATCATCCAGGAACATTGTGTACTCTTCTGAAAACAGCAATGCATCTCAAGCAATCAGAACACAATGCACAGCTAGGGTGACTAGTTACCATTTTAAATGCTACAGTGGTGTGTGTGTGTGTGTGTGTGTGTGTGTGTTGGGTGGGGGTTAACTTTAGAATACTGCAATGGTTGCCATCTTGAATACCTGACTGGACAGAGTTCTAATTTAGAATTCCTATATGACCTTGAGGTAATGGCAATGTCTCTGGAATGGAGGCTGGGCAGCAGCACAGGTTAATAAATGAGCCTCAATGGGTTTCCTCTCTGGAATCCTCACAATGAGCATGGTGGACTTAACTTCCCTGGTGGACACTTCACATCACATAGCCAAACTCCTCAGCACAACTGGCAGACTCTGAATGAGTGGCCTGTAGCAGAGGGCGAGTATGGAGGCTTGCAGAGCCAAGGGGAGTAATCTCTCCTGGCACTGTACCTGGCTAGGCATGCGTCACATTGTCCCTCACAATAAATTCAAAAGCATGCGTCACTAAAGCATTTGAAGGTCATTAGTTACAAATACCGGGCTGAACAACTAATCTTGTTTGAGATAACAAAACTGAGGTGTTTCCAAAGGACCTAAATAAATATTGGCTAATTGGTTCTATTTCCACTTTAAGTTATGCTTGATCATTTTTAGTTTAGACTTCATTTTCCACAGGACACACTCCAAACATTTTCATTGCAACACTATTTTTGAAAGGTCAAAGTCCATTTTGACTATCTACAGCAGACCTAGAAAATGAACACAAACTAGTGTTTATTATTATTATTATTATTATTATTATTATTATTATTATTATTATGATGATGATTATTATTTTGCTGACCTGAACACAGGCTATGGTCGTTCAGTTGGTTATCACCTATTAAAATGTCAAACAGCCATCCTAACCACAGAATATTTTTTTGCATTGCAAATGCGTTGCCAGCATCGCCCTCTGAAGAGCACAGGGCAGCTGCTACACAGAGAACGCCAGTGAAAAGGCCGCACCAAACTTTTTTGGAATGCCGGAGAAACGCGACATTGGCAATATGGCTGCCCCCATTACATGACCACAATGACCTTTAAAATATCAAACACATGAGATTGATTTTACATCCACCCCGGGTTCGATACACCGGCGTATTGTGTAATATGTTCGTAATTTCTGAAATGACGTTGATTTAAAATATATAAAAATAAATAAATACACTATCGCTGTATTGGAAAAAAAAAGACTTACCGTTGCCATGGCCGTAAAACAACACACATGAACTTGAGCAGCAGGAGACGGGTTTGGACACGACATATATTTTTTTCAGTCAATAGGCATTTATAAGGACTAATACTGTTGTATTTATACGAAACATACCGGCCGGCAATTTAACCCTTACATAAAATGCGGGCACAATGTGGCCGCTAGTTGTGCGCTAATCTTCAAGGGCTTCCTCGCTGTCTAGGTAAAAGGTCACTTCAGCAGTATCACGCAGGGCTTCATATTGTGTGCATCGGGGGCTTTGTGATTGAAATAACAAGCAACCATCGGTTCTGTGGGGAAAACGCAGCGGGAACACACCATAGACATCTGAATCTAGACTGTTTAAACGGAAATTCCCAATTTAATTTCAAACGCTGTCGGTGCAGATGCATGCAGTACAACTAGCAATGACATTTGAAACCACGTTGAGTCCACAGACAATCAACTTGCACGAGCTCATCGTCGCTGAAAAAACACGCTTATAAAATGTAACCAGAACGAGCTACTTCTGCAACAACTAACCAAGCTTTCTATAACCGCATTTAGAAAAGGGGATACTTTTAACTAACACCATTAACAGTAAACCTGACCAGTCAAATAAAACGCAGGTGCAGGCATAATGAACTGCATTGCATGAATTGCGCTGCTGTACTGTATTTGCAAAGTATAACATGTTACAGCAGCTGCTAGATGTACTATATCCTGCAAAAGACAACGCTGTTATTATTTGTATTATTCTATTACTAGTATGCTGAATTAAGAAAACTGCTGCTGGAAACTAAAGTGACATCTGGTCCTTACAACAAAGGCCACAGTACAGCAGTGTGTGGTGTGCAACAAAGAGAAAGAATCGCGTAGCAATTTATACGAACAACGCTTTAGAGGTATTCAATCGGGGGCACATTTACAGTCAGTACAGTGGAGAATGCGATCGAGACTTACCTAAGACATCTGCAGATCTATGTCGGGCAATGAAGCAGGCGTCATCCCCGTAACACATCCCTTTCTTCAAAATACCCTTCCGGAAATCCTTTCCGAAGCCGCAGCTTGCTGTAATCAGGCTGTAATCCCGGCTATCTGTTTGGGAAAGTCCGCCCAGGACAGCCCTGGCAACCAGTCTGCCGTAGGAAAGTAAGGAGAACATCCCCTAGCAAAAATAATAATACACTGCACGAGTCAGCACTCTTCTCTTCCTTCCTGACACTCACTTACTACAGTCTCTCAGCAGCCCCCACATGCAGTTACCACGCAGACAAAACAAAAAAAACAGAAAAAGGGAAAAGACAACCGCACCGCTCCTCGGTTCAGATTCTGCAGCAGGACGTGTTTTCGTTTGAAATACGCCTGCCTTGACGATTCGCGGCTGTTCTTTATCGTTTTGCGAATTTAGCAAAGCCGGTTCCTTCCAGGTGCTCCATCCTTTCCGCCATGTTTCCCCTTCTCAACAAGACATACAAACACTCGGTATACGCGACCTGCCTCAGAAGTCTTGTGACGGTGCTACGTCACTCAACCAAGACGTCATTATCAATGTTGCGCAATAGGGGGTTTTCCTTCAAAGGGCAGTCATTGCTGTTTGGTAACCCTTTTTATGCTGGAGGCTTTTATATTTTTCCATTAAGCTATTTATTTATTTGTTTGTTTGTTTGTTTTTACTGAATAAGGAAAACCAGCGCAGGTACTCCTCATAATATGAATAAATTATTCAATCTATGCACATAGACAGTATTTTTAAAATAAATAATACTATAATTAACTGCGATCAATGACCAGATATTTCCATTACCCTCCAGTGTTTCGGTGCTCGAGACTAACCCATTGCTTGACCATGAGCACCACAGCTCTCCGGCTCCACATACCTGTTTTGAAGAAAGACCCACTCTATATGCTTTATGATGAAGGCATATATCTGGTTTCAAAGACCGCGATTAGAACTGTTTTGGACTACCTTACACTAAAAACTTTTAACAATGTAATATAATTTATATGCAAGCGATTGTATGCACATATTTGTGGTTTTTTTTATGTAATATACTGAACCTCAGTTCCTGCAGGCAGGCGCATCACACAGGGCGAGGCAATCCACATCCAGGCGCAGGGCGGGCGCGGACAAGGGGACCTCTCGTTCAAAAGACACAAGCCCGACAAAAGCCGGTTCCGTTGCAAGGAAGGAGCATGTATCGGGCTTATCTTTGTGTTTGTGATTACACCCTGCTGTTGCCTTCCCCCGTGTACGCTACAATACGACACACAAACACCCAAGTGTTTAACATATGTTACATAATACTGTATATAGTACTGCCAGTGTTATTTTGTTTATTATTTTACAGACCTAGAACCATATAACCATACAACTATTTTAAGATGAACCGCCCTCAGTCGGAATCGCTCTCAAACCACTGTATTTTACTGTAGTTTATAACTGTTCTCTGTAATGTGGTATTTTGTATTGTGATACTTTGTAATGTTATACTTTGTAACAACTGATAGTTGCCCTGGATAAGGGCGTCTGCTAAGAAATAAATAAATAACAATAATAACTAACTAACCCATCCGATTTTAATAACTACAGTAAGTATGCTCTTAGGTACTCTCAAGATAAATTGGAATTTTCCAAATATTTTAAACTGAAGTAAACACTTTGACAATATTGTAACAGTTTATCCCGATTAAGATATCCGGGTACTGCAATAATAATGGCCATGGTTCTCAGAACACACATTTGAATGGCAATAATTCCATTCACCATGAGAACAGATGCTATGCAAATCACTCATCAAAGGCTGAGGATGAGGGAATTGCAAGCTCATTTTATTATTCAAATATGGATTTGGGATGCAAATTAAGCCTCCTTCTTTCGAGTTGTAATATCTGAAGCTTATATATATAACTGCATCACAGTCCTCTGTTGTTTTGCTGTTGGGTTTAACTTTAGCAAACTAGAATCTGGAAAGTGAGGGGTCCCTTGATGGCGTTATGAGTCTGACTTCCATGATAAACCGGTTTTAGCACAGGAAAAATAAAAAGCGGAGGAGAAATGTTTGCTACTAGCGCCACTGTGTTTCCACCACAGTCAGGAATGCAGTTTCATAAAGTTATATGCATTGCTAACCTCGACTAACACACTACCAGTTAGTACATTTTCTTTGCCTTATAACACAGCACGACACTCTGCCGGATATTGAGTAAAAAGTAATATTCACATTCAATAACAACACTATGTAACACAATTTTTGTTCCTGGGTAGTAAGTGTTATTTCCTAATTGCTTATGCCTCAAAAGTATAGAAAATGGCTATTATTCCCCACAAACTTTGCTTTTGTGACCAGGACAGTGATATTTTGAAATTTACCTATTTCCAATGAGAAAACGGGCGAATTTGTGTCTTTTCGTTCACAAACAACATATGAATCCAAATTAACATGTATTTATACTAAAGTAATACAAAAATGACTACAAAAGATTTAGAAGTGAGTAGTTTTTCGAGATTTACGATTATACTGTAAATCACTTTCACGAATCAGCCCCCAAATGTAGGCACCCATCATGTTCTCGCTATACTGTCCTTGGTAGCGGCATTCAAAGTCCAGTATATCCTGGTGGAAGCGCTCGCCTTGCTCCTCCGAGTACGCTCCCATGTTCTCCTTGAATTTATCAAGATGAGCATCAAGGATATGGACCTTGAGGGACATCCTACAGCCCATTGTGCCGTAGTTCTTCACCAGAGTCTCAACCAGCTCCACATAGTTTTCGGCCTTGTGATTGCCCAGGAAGCCCCGAACCACTGCGACAAAGCTGTTCCAAGCCGCTTTCTCCTTACTAGTGAGCTTCTTGGGGAATTCATTGCACTCCAGGATCTTCTTTATCTGTGGTCCGACGAAGACACCGGCTTTGACCTTTGCCTCAGACAGCTTAGGGAAGAAGTCTTGAAGGTACTTGAAGGCTGCCGACTCCTTATCTAGAGCTCTGACAAATTGTTTCATAAGGCCCAATGTGATGTGCAGTGGTGGCATCAGCACCTTCCGGGGGTCCACCAGTGGCTCCCACTTGACGTTGTTCCTCTCCACAGAGAACTCGGTCTGCTGTGGCCAGTCCCGCCTGTGGTAGTGCCCCTTGGTGTCCCTGCTGTCCCAAAGGCAAAGCCGCCTTGGAGACCCATCAGGAATGCCACCATTTTGAAGTCTCCTATGACCTCCCAGCCGTACTCATCATACTTCAAGGCATCCAGCAAGGTCTTGAAGCTGTTGTAATCCTCTTTGAGGTGCACCGAGTGAGCCAGGGGAAGAGACGGGTACTTGTTACCATTATGGAGCAGCACGGCTTTGAGGCTCCTGGATGAGCTGTCAATGAAGAGGCGCCACTCATTCTGGTTACAGGCGATTCCGATTGCCTCGAACAGACTGGTCACATTGTGGCAGAAGCAGAGCCCATCTTGACGGGTGAAGAAGCTGGAAAAAGGTTGGTGACGCTTCCTCTGATCTGCGACTTGCACACTTTCATCCAACAAGTTCCACTGCTTGAGCCTAGACATCAAAAGCTCGGCATTGGACTTGGTGAGACCAAGATCTGTAATCAAGTCGTTGAGGTCTTTTTGGTTGGGGTAGTATGGGTTTCTCTCCTCAGCTCCACCTCTGAAATTGTCATCTGGATCTACAACGTCTTCCTCGCTCTCTGACTTGCTGCTCTCTTCTAAAGACGGCTGCTCTCTCTCCGGAGGAGTGGGTACCGGGAGCTCATGGCAGTGTGGCACCAGGGCGATGGATGAAGGAAGGTCCGGATACGTGATAGCAGGTGCATTCTTGCCAGTCCGACGTTTGGAAGGGTCCACCATGCAGAAGTAGCAGTTGCTTGAGTGGTCAGTGGGTTCCCGCCAAATTCTTGGGATAGCGAACTTCATGGCTCTCTTTTCCCCTCTGTACCATCCTACAAAAATACATTTATTTCACCCATGACTAATGTGTAAGAGATTCTCGCAACATTTTTCATATATGATATATTTTTTCAATAACATTGAAAATTGTAAAACATTTTAAAATTAAAAACTTTTACAATTTTAAACATTTTAACAAATTTTATAACATAAAATTCCGAGCAACAATTGTCCATCTTACCTTCCAGAGTTTTTGTGCAGTGTTCGCAGGTGAAATGAGGTGCCCAGGGTTTGTCTTGAATCCCCGACAGGCATGCCGAAATATGCCTTGTAGGCCTCACACATCTTAGCAGATGCTTCCACTGAGTACTTTTTCGCTCTTGTCTTGATAAATTGGCAGCAGACATAGCAAAATGCTTGCAGCCTCTTGATGCCATCTCAGAAAAATGCAGATATGTATCCACTTAGGCAGCTGGAACTAAACTGAACTGGTGGGCTTAAGGCCCCTGTATTTATACTACTATTTATATTACTGGAAAGTTCTAGAAAGTTCTAGAAGTTACTCCAAGTTTACGCAGCACTGAATCTATCTGGAATGTTCTGGAAAATAGGTACATTTCAAAATATCACTGTCCTGGTCACAAAAGCAAAGTTTGTGGGGAATAACAGCCATTTTCTATACTGTTGAGGCATAAGCAATTAGGAAATAACACTTACTACCCAGGAACAAAAAAAAAAAAAAAATTTACACGGTGTAATAAGTGTTTATGTTTTACCCAGCATGCTTACGCCGATTGACTTCCTGTCCGGATGCAAAACTCTAGGCAGTTTACGGTTACTAGGAGCGATGGGTCCGTTGCTATGGGCTCTAGTTTTCTGTAATTTTACAGTTATAATTCATTCTCAAATTACCACCACATCGCAAACGAGAGAAAACGAACATTTAATATATGTTAACAAGATAAACACCGGGACCACTACACAGAGTGATCCCGATCCGACTGATTTAGCAATCCGATCGACAACACAAAGAGGCTTTTTAGATTCGGGTCAAATTGGTTCCACTGCCGACCCGACTGCCTCCACCGACTCGAATCCTACCGCTTCTGAAAGCGAGATATCGACTGGGAAAGAGGTTCCCAAAGCAGCCACCGTCTCAAAGCCTCTGCCGCTCGCTGGATCTCTTCCGACCCCCATCACCGACGGTAGGTTTTGTAACCAGAAGCGATGTTCAGTTTTGCAGAAAAACACAAAGTTTAAACTTGCATTCAGAAATGACACATTGCCTGTTTGTTTGCATTCCCCGATAGCATTCGGACTGACTAGAACCAGCTGTGTCTGTGGGATTTCCTATTGCCAGTACAAATTCTAACCCTAGAAAGAGAGGATACAAAAACGACCATCAATCATATGACATTTTAAGCTACAGTTAAAACGCTACCCTTTAAACGCAGTGCTTGTGATGAAACATCAGTGTTTTTCATTCTATGTGTGTTTTGTGTTCTGATTATTTCTCCAGTGTCCAGTCTGTGCCCCTGCGATTTGTTGGAGGGTCAGTGTGATGTCAATTGCTGCTGTGATCCATATTGTGCAGCAGAAATCACACTTTTTACAACATGTTTGGTTCAGAAATTGATGTAAGTTTATTGTTCTTATTCTTATTCTTCTTAATATTATTCTTTTGCATTTCAGAATTGGCAGAGACGACCGTATTACAAGCAGTGAAGTCAGTTCTACAGAGCAGTCTGTCTGTATGGTGTTACTGAATGTGCTCTTTTTGTTTTTAGTGTGAATAACCAGCTCTGCAGTCAGCAAGCAGCTGTCTACTCACTCAATGTGACAAATAGTTCAACACAAAGAACATTCACCTTGACTGACCAGGTCAGCCCAGATGTCTTCTGCATACAGACAGCCAACTGTAAGTGATACTGCGGCACCAAAGAAAACAGAAACGAAACTGTAAAACCAGCGGTGGAAATAAGACTCCTAGTGCATAACAGTTTCACCCAGTCCACGTTTTACTAGGAGCTGTGAGCAGCGAGTCTTATTGAACATAGTAAAACCAGGACTGGATCAAACTGCTGTGCAATGGGAGCTTTCTTTAAGTTACTGTACCATGAACGTGTAAAATGTTAACACTGATAAACTACTTGCAGTTATCAATGCAGTAAAAACATGGCTAAAAACCGACATTAAAGGGCAGACAAAATACTATGCAAGTTCAAAGGGTAAAGTATTTCATTAATTATATATTTTTTATTATTTATATATTCAAACATGAAAAGTCCATCCCACCTCTGATAATTTGTGGTTTATCACTGGTGATGTGAAGTATACACATATTTGGAGTATGTGATTTTTTTTATACAGCATGTGGATATTATTTTAAAAAGGTGAAATAATCATGTACTGTGTTCTCTCTAGATGAGTCTGGCTTGTCCTTCACTCCCCCTGAGGTGCCAACAGACAGTAACTTTGACAGTCTGGTCAGGCAGTTCATAGGCTACTTCTTCAGCTCTGCAGCATTGAGTCAGACAGATGCGACTTCAAGCAGTGTGGAGAGCCAGGCTGCTGGCTATAAGGTGAAGAAGCGAACAAGTTGAATAATATATCTTAGAAGATTTACAAACAGTAGTGTGCAATTTTATTAGAACGCCTCTGCTGTTTTGTTTTGCTGTGCATGTGAAATCAAACCACTGTAACTGAAAATCTTGGAAACTTTTATTTAAACAGGAAGTTGCTCAAGTGATTTAGTTTTTATTTTCGACTGCCCTGTACCTGCTTATGGTGTTCACAATCACTGTGAGCGGTGCTGATTCAGTTACTCCAATACTGTGGATAGCTGCCAGCCATAGACATATGGAATGTAGGTTAAATCAGCCAGTGTCTTTATAGCTTTATATTTATGTCTTTTAAAATACATGGCTAATACAAAACGAATACTCTGTGATGGCGATTTAATCTCTTTGTCAGTATGCTGACCTTATTCGAACACTCAGCGAGGCAAACGGCGAGGGATTTCTCAAGCTCCCAACCACAGCAGCAACTTCCCAGTGTGCAGACAGTAACCCTGCAGGTACTTACTGTATTGTCATTACATTGTGGCTTTGAAGCAGCACACCCTGCACACCCCTAGCAGGAGGTTTACCACTATGCAGTAGAGCCAGGCTGGTGACAAGAGTCCGTAAAGGCAATGCATCACACAGAAGTGTCCACTACAGTCCTGTTATGGTACTAACTTGTATCAGGCATCTCTCCCAGAATAAGTGTCATCTTGTGAACTGCAGAAGTTAGACATCAAAGGCGTGCTTCCTTGATTTTTGCAAGCATGATGCTGAGATGTACAATCTACAGCTTGTCATGACCATCCACATTTCAGATTTCACTTGCTTTTCTTTTTCCAAGCCTTTTTAGAAAACCAGGCGACACGGTGCAGCCGAAGGTTCAGTGTGGCGACAGACTGCACCACTCTCTCTGCGCTAAACCTGCAGAGCTATCAGGATTTCCGAATCCTGTCTGTAAGTAAACTCATTTATAAGCCTCCCCTTCTGCTGGAATTAGTTGCAGGTGCATGCTTGGCTCCAAGTGATAGTGCGGCAAGCAAGATACAGTGAATGAGAAAGTCTTGAGTCCTTCTAACTACAAACTGCATTTAAGGAACAAACTGGACTGTTATCAAGGTCTGCTTTCTGATAAAGTTAAGTGCATAGAAGGATAAACTATAAGGAATCATATTGTAGTGTGAATCAAATGCCTTTATAGAATTATTTTTTTCCTTAAGTTTAATGAATTTATTTTGTATTACAGATTCCAAATGTAAACAGCTCAGTAAGTAATCTTTTCAAAAATCTATTAATATATTAAAAAGGGGAGAGACCTAGGTCTTAGGTGCTGTTAAAAAAAAAAAAAAGTCAGTTTTCCTCAGTAAAAATCAATGAATCCACATTGCTGACGTTGGTGGTGCCCACGTTGCTGGTTTATTGAATGTTTTGTTTTAATGTAGCTGGTGAGTATCAGTGTGAGCTCCATCACAGTGCAGTCCCTGGATGGGAGCCGCAGTCGGCTGGACACCACTGATGTCTCTTCATACCCTCCTGAACTGCTGCAGGCTGGCACCGTGTGCAATAATGTCGTGCTTCAAGTAAGAGCCACTCAACTCTAACATGTTTTTGTTTTCTTTTTATGTAATCCTGGGGGAGTTCTGGGAGGACAGGCTCAATATGTTGCCTCTTTCGGAAATTTAGACGCACATTTATTTTGTATATTACCTAGGAATGTGGCTTCATTTACAAACAAGCCTGAGTGTCTAGGCTAAGCCACCAACGCACGATTCAGAGCTCAAAGGCTGCCCTTTGAGACAGATGGGTATGGAGGCTGAACTGTGGTCCCACCTGGGCAGGCTTGAGGCATGGTCACGGTGCCTCGTCGGAAATCTCAAGCAGCTCGTGCTATCCCTGTTCTGTGGGTAAACAGAGAGAACTTTACACTCTAGCACCTTTCTTCAATACAAAATTAAAATAAACATAAAAAAGGTTCACAACTCCAGGCTTCACAATTGGCCACCTATCATTAGGATCATTACACACTAAAATACTTTAACACTATTTCCTTCTGTTTTGCAGGTGAGTTATCTGATCTCATATAACGATACTGGTGCTATTGTGGATGCCAAAGTGTCCTTCATACTGGGAGCCTTAAACAGTTCTATGGTGCCTGTATCACAGAGCTTTCAGATCACTTTTGTGCAGGTAAACACATGGCCATTGAATACTCCATATCTACTGCAGTGTTGTAGAAATATATATATATATATATATACAGTACTGTGCAAAAGTTTTAGGCAGGTGTGAAAAAATGCTGTAAAGTAAGAATGCTTTCAAAAATAGACATGTTAATAGTTTATATTTATCAATTAACAAAATGCAAAGTGAGTGAACAGAAGAAAAATCTACATCAAATCAATATTTGGTGTGACCACCCTTTGCCTTCAAAACAGCATCAATTCTTCTAGGTACACTTGCACACAGTTTTTGAAGGAACTCGGCAGGTAGGTTGGCCCAAACATCTTGGAGAACTAACCACAGTTCTTCTGTGGATTTAGGCAGCCTCAGTTGCTTCTTTCTCTTCATGTAATCCCAGACAGACTCGATGATGTTGAGATCAGGGCTCTGTGGGGGCCATACCATCACTTCCAGGACTCCTTGTTCTTCTTTACGCTGAAGATAGTTCTTAATGACTTTCGCTGTATGTTTGGGGACGTTGTCATGCTGCAGAATAAATTTGGGGCCAATCAGATGCCTCCCTGATGGTATTGCATGATGGATAAGTATCTGCCTGTACTTCTCAGCATTGAGGAGACCATTAATTCTGACCAAATACCCAACTCCATTTGCAGAAATGCAGCCCCAAACTTGCAAGGAACCTCCACCATGCTTCACTGTTGCCTGCAGACACTCATTCGTGTACCGCTGTCCAACCTTCGGCGAACAAACTGCCTTCTGCTACAGCTAAATATTTCAAATTTTGACTCATCAGTCCAGAGCACCTGCTGCCATTTTTCTGCACCCCAGTTCCTGTGTTTTCGTGCATAGTTGAGTCGCTTGGCCTTGTTTCCACGTCGGAGGTATGGCTTTTTGGCCGCAAGTTTTCCATGAAGGCCACTTCTGACCAGACTTCTCCGGACAGTAGATGGGTGTACCAGGGTCCCACTGTTTTCTGCCAATTCTGAGCTGATAGCACTGCTGGACATCTTCCGATTGCGAAGGGAAGTAAGCATGATGTGTCTTTCATCTGCTGCAGTAAGTTTCCTTGGCCGACCACTGCGTCTACGGTCCTCAAGTTGCCCGTTTCTTTGTGCTTCTTCAAAAGAGCTTGGACAGCACATCTGGAAACCCCTGTCTGCCTTGAAATTTCTGCCTGGGAGAGACCTTGCTGATGCAGTAGAACTACCTTGTGTCTTGTTGCTGTGCTCAGTCTTGCCATGGTGTATGACTTTTGACAGTAAACTGTCTTCAGCAACCTCACCTTGTTAGCTGAGTTTGGCTGTTCCTCACCCAGTTTTATTCCTCCTACACAGCTGTTTCTGTTTCAGTTAATGATTGTGTTTCAACCTACATATTGAATTGATGATCATTAGCACCTGTTTGGTATAATTGTTTAATCATACACCTGACTATATGCCTACAAAATCCCTGACTTTGTGCAAGTGTACCTAGAAGAATTGATGCTGTTTTGAAGGCAAAGGGTGGTCACACCAAATATGGATTTGATTTAGATTTTTCTTCTGTTCACTCACTTTGCATTTAGTTAATTGATAAATGTAATCTATTAACATGTCTATTTTTGAAAACATTCTTACTTTACAGCATTTTTTCACACCTGCCTAAAACTTTTGCACAGTACTGTGTGTATATATATATATATATATATATATATATATATATATATATATATATATATATATATATATATATATATATATTCAGGACTAAAGAATAATTCCAATATCAACCCTGTATAATAGAAATAATAGAAATAGATACAATACTAATATGTAAACTTCTATGTGCCGATATGTTATCTAAGATAATGCTGTTTCCTTCCAGGAGAATACAAAGCCTGTTCCTTCAAGTGGAAACCCAGGATATGTTGTTGGACTCCCTTTAGTGGCTGGATCCAGAACTGCAGGATATCCTTTTGCATGTTTTTCATGTCAGCCAGTTCACATCGGAGTAGCTTCGATGCTGTTTATAGATCTGTTGCCATTTAGTGTTTGCTGCCTGGAGTCAGATTTTATAGGTGCATAAAATCATCACATGATAAGGTATTTCTGCCCAGGAGCTGTTTGTGTCTGCACATGTTTAAAGCATTAACACCAAGGGTCAACATCCGTTAGAAGTTTGACCTTTCTGCTGATTTCATCTGCTACTATTATGTGATGTAATGTTTTTGACAGCTGGTTGTATTATAGAGTATATAGTGTGTGTGTGGTTGTTCTAAACAACTGGTTTGTTGGAGTATCGTGCTACAACTCAAGCATTTATCTTGCAGAACTTTACATCTTAAATAAATCAAGTTGTATATCCTCTTCTGTCACAGCAGAGATTCAATACCCATGTAAAATTGTACACACACACCCACTGACACGAATGCAATACCACATGTGGCAAACTGCAAGTGCGTTAGAAGAAGGCAGGACTGAAAGGAGTTTAGAAGCTGTCTTATTAAAAGCAGATTGCAGAATAAACTGTATTATATGAGCAGGGTGTGACTCATCTTGCAATCGTGACGTCTGTTGAGTGTATGAGGTCATGACAATTGTTCATCAAACAGAAAAAGCTGAAGCAAAGTTGTAGAGCTGCAGGGGCTGCTTTTATTCTGAACTTGTTTTCCAGCAGTGAACGCTTGATGAAGCTAACGTTGATCGAATGCTTCTCGTTTATCCATTATAGAATTTTCACCTGCTTTCACAGACTCCGTTTAGCACTAATCTTGATCTACCTTACGTAAGGTCATTTGCATGATCAGTGCTTCATAAAGCAACTTTGTTCTGTGTTTCTTTTTTCTTTTTCTTAACTTGTTCTGCCACATCCCCTATTGTACTGAGTACTAACCGATTTGGGATGCTGACCATTATTAAGAGTTCAAGCAATCAAGATTGCTTGGTCGTCTCAGGAGAAAGGACTCCTGTTCTGTTTGGCATCAGTCTGGTGTCGGGCTGTAGATTCAGGTAAGAGAAGAGAACACTCTTCCAGGAGAGGGTTTCACTGTACAGTCCAAACCGCACTGTGTGTCTCTCCTTGCAGGGTTCCCAGTACTAAGAACTGCACCCTGCTTTCTGAAACAATCCTGGGAGTACTGAGAGGGCAGGGTTTCCCTCAGTATGTTGCCTCTTTCGGAAATTCAAAGCCCCAGAATGTCTTGGACTGGGTCCAGATCAAGACAGAAAACGCTGTATCGGTGAGTGACAAAGAAGTGACGTACTGCAGGAAACAAAACACCACCGCACCTTGAATGAGCCCATATTTTATGCTGTTGTATGTCAGTACCTGTGCCATGGAGGTAGGCAGTGTGACATAACTTCCCTATCTACAATACATTAACACACATTTGATTGTACAAGAGAGGAAACAGCTCCTTCTACAAACATTATCAAGTCCGTTAAAGGCTTTGAGCAATGGGGCTTTCCTAATCAGTTTCTAGTGTTTTGCAATTTCCAAGTCACTGTGACACAGTGCAAAATGTGGACATTTTCTGGGGGAGTTTTTGTCACCATGTGAATTTTATAGTTTAATGTACTATGTGGGTGCGTTTTCTGTTTGGATCATAAGACTGCATGACAGACTGCCATTACTCATATAGACCTCATGTTGGTTTTCAATACGTTCCTAAACTAAGAACTGGAATAGAAACTCTGCTGGGTTAGTTTATCTGAGTATGATAATGTTTTTATGTATTTATGAAATAACTGATTCTGAACAATGCCATTCTCATTTTTCAGAGTTGCAACATCCCCCTGTCTTTAGACATCGTAGTGCAGTGGACAAAGTATGGGTCCCTGGTCAATCCACAAGCTCAGATCGTGAACGTGACTGAGAAAATCAACTCCATCAGCCTGGTATGTCATTGTTCTGATGCGCTACAGCACCAGCCTGGTATGTCATTGTTCTGATGCGCTACAGCACCAGCCTGGTATGTCATTGTTCTGACGCGCTACAGCACCAGCCTGGTATGTCATTGTTCTGACGCGCTACAGCACCAGCCTGGTATGTCATTGTTCTGACGCGCTACAGCACCAGCCTGGTATGTCATTGTTCTGACGCGCTACAGCACCAGCCTGGTATGTCATTGTTCTGACGCGCTACAGCACCAGCCTGGTATGTCATTGTTCTGATGCGCTACAGCACCAGCCTGGTATGTCATTGTTCTGATGCGCTACAGCACCAGCCTGGTATGTCATTGTTCTGATGCGGTACAGCACCAGCTTGGTATGTCATTGTTCTGATGCGCTACAGCACCAGCCTGGTATGTCATTGTTCTGATGCGCTACAGCACCAGCCTGGTATGTCATTGTTCTGATGCGCTACAGCACCAGTGTGCTCCCCTTTATGGGGTACAGTATGTCTAACATTGTTTATTGAACCATTGTGCTCTAGTGCTAACTGTCTTGTTATTTGTTCAGAATGCTCTCACAGCAGGCAGGATCATGCAGATCTCCAGTTCAGTCTCCTTCGTTGACGTCTCTGCTGCTGCGCAGGCTGGTTATAAAGCCCCACCCACCATCGATGCCAAACTCCCCTTCAACTTCTTCTTCCCATTTGTCTAAAGAAAGCAGAGGCCAGTAGACAAACTCCAGGACCAGGGTCAGAGACCCCTGCAAGTTTAACCCATTATGATTAAATGGTGCTGGGTTGTGGTGAATTGATCAGTTTCCCATTGGATTTATTTGTGCAGATTGTAAATATTGTGTTGAACTATTTATTTGTAATACAAGTGTGTATATAATATGTATTTTTTTTTTTAATCAGGTAAACAAGACACTTTTTTTAAAATACATTTTTAATAAAATATATTTGATTCACTTTTTAAATGTTTAGATATGATGTTTCTCAGCAACACTAACTATTATATTGCATTGTTAATACTATCTACAGTGCTGGTTTACACACTTGCACTTAGAGAAGTGAAATAGCAGAGTTATCTTAACTAATGCGTTCTGGCATCACTAGGGGGCAGAGTATTGCCAGGGGGCAGATTACTGGTTATACTGTGTACCAGATATACTCCGAGGTCAGACATGATTCTGAGCTCTATTGAGGCCACAGAGATTCTTTAAAAATGTGATCCAAAGTGAATCTAAAACAACAAGAACACATTAGTTAAGAGAACTCTGATATTTCAGAAACATACCAAGTTGCTGTCGACCCTCACAATACAGCTTCACACATCACAGTAACATGCTGACCCCGAGACAATGCCAGGTACATTTACACAGGGTGTACTCCCAAAATCCCTTTTTCTTCAAAACCACAGCACTACATTCCAGGAACAAAAACAAATTGATTCCTGACAGCAACAGTAAGTAAACTTAAGGCAAGAATAGTATCTTAAATTGTCAAGTTTAATGAAAAAGGAATGTGTTGGCGTCAGCCGCATTGCAAAAAAACCCAAAACCTCAGTATATATACAGTGTATAGTTTGGTGCAGAACTGTCCAAAAAAAGTGACCTCAATACATTTGTAAAAAATCATAGAGGAATACTTGACCTTGCAAAGAGTTTAAGAGATCCCCAGAGTGTAAGTTATTCCCCAAGGTACAAAAAGATAGATTCTGATTGAATTGTCTTCACTCTTTCTGAGAACTCTGATGCACTTGTAAATTTATCTAGAAATGAATCCCATTCTGCTGTAATAGAGTGCGTAATCTCTGGTTTTCACTCTCCTGGAAAGCAAGTGCAGTCAAACGTCACCAGAGCAATTTGAATCATTATTATTTATATTTACATACCTTTTAATGTTTATATTACATGATTATCCTGCACTGCTTTTTGTCACTAACACTTGTCCACATGAGGCCCATCCAAATGTATTTATTAATTACAATGCCATTAACTCAAATAAAAGACACACTGCACTGAGCCCTTAGTCAATGTTAAATAAACACAGACTGGTTATTATTTTACAGTTTCACAGGACTTTAAAACACTATTTGTTGCAGACCTTGGCTAAAACTGCTGCATCTATGAATCCCTCTGCCCTTTTGAATGAACACAATACAAAACTAAAACAGAGCGTATGCAAGTCTTACCGTGTGAGCTTTATGATGCTGGAGTTCGCTGACTTGTTGTGAAAGCTGTTCATTTGCCGCTTTTAGTGTTTCTACCTTATGGTGTGCTTGAGACTTCACGGATACAATAATTCCTGCAAGATACCAGCAAGTCAGGGGCACATTAAAATACAAAACCATGAAATGTGATTGAGCTACATGTGGCGCCACCTACATGAATGACACCAGTACGTCAGTGTACTCTGTTAAGCTATTTTAAATATTTAAAGTGACAAAGGTTTACAGTTGTTTTGTATTTATACCCACCGGGAAGCCATTTAACTCAAATATAAGCAGTACTAAGAAGCATCGCTTCTCGCTCTCTCTCAGAGGGCTCCAGTGCTCTAGTGCTTTATTACCAGACACAGCTACTGCGTGGATTCCTGTGTGTAGCACAGCAGGGCTCAGGTGCTCTAGTGCTTTATCACCAGGCACAGCTACTGCGTGGATTCCTGTGTGTAGCACAGCAGGGCTCAGGTGCTCTAGTGCTTTATCACCAGGCACAGCTACTGCGTGGATTCCTGTGTGTAGCACAGCAGGGCTCAGGTGCTCTAGTGCTTTATCACCAGGCACAGCTACTGCGTGGATTCCTGTGTGTAGCACAGCAGGGCTCCAGTGCTCTAGTGCTTTATCACCAGGCACAGCTACTGCGTGGATTCCTGTGTGTAGCACAGCAGGGCTCTGGGGCTCTAGCGGTGCAGCGTTACCGTTGACGATCCTGGCCACCCTCCACAGCCTCAGCAGGATGAGCAGGCCCACTCCATCGAAGGCGTCCTCGTGGGAGATGTACACGATGTCCAGGATGAAGGACACGATCACCACGACGCCGTCAAACACTTCAAACTTGTGGTGGAAGAACTCCAGCCGGTATGCAAACAGCTTCCCAAACAGCTCCACCATGAAGAAGGTGAGCAGAGCTAAACTCAGGTAGTGGAACACCTGGAGAGGACAAATTGAAACACCTGCCTTAATCATACTGTGGCAGGGCAACAGCCCTGCCCCTGTAAGTAACGTGTGTGGTGGAATGTAAGGTCGGCAGGGATGGGGTTAAATCTATCCCCGCCAGCAATCACAGGTGTGGCCATTTCCCAGTTAGGTAATTGGTGCTAATTGGACAGTGGTCACCTATATATACAGAAGGATAAATCCTTTGTCTGGTGGAGAGAGTCTGATCTGTTCAGTGAAGGTGAATGCGTAGCCTGACAGCATTTTTTTTTGTTTAAACTCTCTTCCTGTCGGTAACAGCTTGGGCTGTGACGCTATCCTGTCACACATCCCCTCTCCATTTTGTTTCTCTATTTATTTGTTAAATCACCATTTACTACTGTTTTTACACACATTGATGATTACTTCACCCTGAAACAATGTGCTTATTAGAGATTTGTAATGTAAGCATCTCTGATAGACTCACTGTTTCGGGGGGTGGTGAAGGAGAGGAATAATCAGAGCACACCCCAAGTGCACCCTTAGTGCTCATTATAGAAATGTCACCTTGCTCAGGATTATTCTGGTGACTTTATTCAACGTGCCAAATATACACAAGTGCAAAAACAGTAATAATTGATGTTTAAGAACACAGCTCATGGGATAATAAAATAGATATTATGCAGGTTTCGGGGGGTGCCCTTTAACACTGTGATCAGGGTGGCACTGATCCAACGTGACCAATCTGCAGGGTGCTTATTGAATGCATTTCTGTACCTGTGATGGTATCTTGTGCTCATCTTGCTTAATGATGGCTAGGTCCAGGAGCAGCTCACACAGCACAAAGACAGCATCCAGAATCACCAGACACACCACAGACACCTGGGGCAAAGGAATGAGGTTAGACTTCATCTCAACTTCCACCGACAGCAGGACAACAAACATGACACCACTGCTATCACTCTCAATGGGTTTAAGGTACGTGGTAAACAGCAGGTATCATACAAAGTTCTAGGTAACATGCAGTACAGGCGGTAGGTTGAAATGCGGGCGGATGCAGTACCTGGAACTTGTGCGAGCTGAAGAGTTTTCTCAGGGAGTCGCGGAAGGTGAGGCTGTGCTCCATGTTGTGCAGCGACGGCTCCTCTGCCTCCTCGTGGAACTCCTCCTCGTGCCACTTGTTGAAGTTGTGGTGATCATCACCCACTGCCGTGAAGTGCTTCAGATACCTGGCCATCTTCTACCCCACTGCCCTCTGCAGGCAGAACACACAACTCACTTACATACATGCACTTTATTAGGACCGGTCTACCTGATTGGATTTGGCATGTTCTCCTGGTATACCCTGGCTCCCTTGATTACTCTGGAAGGCTGGACGACGGCTGTAATTTACTTAAGCTTTGTTACTTCTTTCACAATCAGTCAAGAGTCCAGAGCCCTAACCACTACTCCACACTGCTGCCCACATACATACAGCACATAGACACATACAGCACATTCAATCAGAAGCAAATAAAGAAGTGGTTAACACAGAAATAAGACTGTATGCTATAAGCACAGCTGGTTATACTGTTTTTCTTGAAATATTCCTACCAGAGTATTTACACCATTCACTTCCTCTTGATTATACGTCGTCATACAGCAGCCACCCTTACTAATTAGGGCAGCAGTGTGGAGTAGTGGTCAGGGCTCTGGACTTGACTGGAGGGTCGAGGGTCCTGGCTCATGGGTCGTGGGGGACACTGCTGCTGTATCCTTGAGCAAGGTACTTTACCTAGATTGCTTCAGTAAAAACCCAACTGTATAAATGGGTAATTGTATATAAAAATAATGTGATATCTTGTAACAATTCTAAGTCCTCCTGGATAAGGGCGTCGGCTAATAAATTAATAATAATAATAATAACTACTAGATCACAACGTTGTAGTTCACCGTTTGCATTTACCTGATAAAAACAACTTTTTGTTAGATAGTTTTAACAAATGCTGCGAGTCTAAACCTTAAAATAAAAAGAAAAAAAAATATAAAACTTACCTTTAAAATGAAATAACAAGCTGCTGACGCGTGTGCACACGAGCCGGTCTCAGATGAATAGACTATCCAATCAATGCGGTTCTCATTCCCGTTTTACCAAAGAGGGATCAGATAAGCCAAAAAACACAAAGAACCACTCGGCATGGAAAATATTGATCCAAGCTGTTGCCAAGAAACGGTTCCTTTCTCAAACCCTGCCTGAAGCGACTGTTACTACCGCTAATATTTGTGCACCAGGACAAGTGGCTGCTGCAGCTGGCTGAGTTTTTTTTTTTTTTTTTTTTTTTTAAACATGCAAAAGGAGTTATCAAACCATTCAATTCAAGTCCAGCACCTTGTTGGTTTGCATGGCTGGAAACCACAGTTCACTCGTCCTGCACCCAATCCCGTGCTTAAAAACAATTCCAACTGCAGCATTCAACAAAAAGGCTACCAGTCAGCCTTTGCTAATCTGATCCCAAATCTAATCAACATAGAACTGCATATTTTACAAGACAGACATTGTAAATAGGAGGTCAAAGGCACCCACCAGACTCCCACAGGGTATACTACACCTGCACTGTGAAACAAACAGTCCCAGAGATACAAGCACGATAGGACCATACCATTCCATGTCCAAGTTCTCAATGGGGTTTCCTCCGATAATACACATTGATTTCGATGCTATAACCCTGCGCTGTCTGCCATGCTAGGTAGCGCTGAAGAGGACAGTCCTCAAGCACTGAAACCGATCTGTTGAGAACAATCCAAACGAGGCCACAGCAAACTTTAATAAAGACACGCTGAATGGGTGTCACTACTGTACCGATCAACACTGTACTAAACGTGTTACAGCCCCATTCGTATTTTGGATAAATGGCAAGAAATATGTATTGAATATTAGTTTGGCAATAACTGTGAATCGAAATAGTTGAGAGAGACCAGTGAAACTGGCAGTCTGTCACAATGCATTACAGTCTTTCTATTTTGTGTATTATTTTAGCTGACTACAGCTTGTCATTTATTGACAACTATTGTAAAATAATCCCATCTTGGTTGGGTTACAGAAAATAAGCCCCTCTTTTTTGTTCTGAAAGAACAATGCGCTGTCTCAATCTCTATTAAGTTTTCAAACAAAATAACTTACCAAGAACAATGCTTTCCAGACCCCTGTGCAGTATGCCTGTTATCCTCGCTTTACATTACTGACTGTTCTGGGAAGGGGATTTCAGAGCATCATGATTTGGTGTTTATTTGTTACTTCCTCTCCTGTGACACATTGCTGTTCTAAACCGGTTCGTTTTTTCAGTATGTAAATTAAGAATCACTAATCACCCCGCATGAATGCATACACCTGTTTGTTTGTCGAGACTTGTTCTGCAGAAAGAAATTGTATAGCGTATATTTATATCTACGGATGTACATAGCCATTTTGAAAGCTTTTCTTTCTTAACCCTTTCATATCCTTAGTTTAAAGGTACAGGAGTCCTTGCGGTTTTTTTTTTTTTTTTTAACAGTTAATGACGATGTTAAATTATCAGCTCCAGTCATTCCTTTCCAAAATTCCTTAAGCAAAAATATAGATCTTGAAGATGTCCTTTAAAGCCATCTACTGCTGCTGTACAGGGGGATAATTAAAGAATGACAATCATTTATTGTATTTAAATTATTGTATGTATGTATTAATTCCACAACCAAACTTGTTATATAATATAACGGAAATAGTGTTGCTTTTTTCCAAAACATTGCAAAGCACATTGTGTTGTACATACGAATGTTGCAAGCAGGTTCTCCTTTTCATATAGATTAACAGTTTCATAAATAGTTAGAAAATCACATGCGTTTAATAATTACATAATAAACAATCTTACTCACATTCTAAATTGCACAGTACAATATACTACTCCCAAAACACATGTTTACTGCATGAAAATGGTTTCTCCTCAATATAGCCTAATCTCTAACTAAGGAATGCATTGCAAATATTACGCATTTCACAGGGAATGTATGAATACATCCACCATGGACACGTGAAACAACCCTTTTAAATACTGTATGTATCGATGTTTTACTCATGCTAGCTTCCATTTCAAGCGCACACTCACACACAATGCATGTTCTATCAATTTGATAGCCAGTACTGCTCGAGTTATACAAACCCCGTGTCTATTTAAACGGAAATTGCGGGACGCAGGTTAAAAGACGGTCCTCAGTCCAGACCTTTTTTTTCTGTAAACATTGAATTTCTGGACAAAGTAAGAAATGGTCAATTAAAATAACACGTTAAACATGCATGAAAAAATGAACACACAAACACGCCCGTTTTAGCTATTTTTGACGGTATCATATATGAAACACCAATGAAGCACGGAGCAAATAAAATGTCCTATCCTCGGCGGTTTGGAATCTCGTGATTTCCTGTAGCATACTTCGAGTAACACAGCATCCAAATCACAACTCACAACAGAAACCCGCAACTTTAAACTCTTAACTAAGCGTAAAACAATCTGGTGAGCCCCAATCATCAGAATTGTTAAACCAGATTTATTTTTAAAACTTGCATTTGAAACATAGGTGTATTTAGTAGCGTATAAGTAACATTAAAATAATGTTTTTGGTTTTTGTTTTTTAATTTTCCAAACAATGCATATGTGTAGACTACACTTTTTTAAACAACAACAAAAAAAAAAACATATTCACGCTTACCTTAAAAATTGCAGTTTTATTAACTTGTTTATGTGCTTTTTTTTCTCTCCACCTCTTTCTCTGAGAAACTTTGACCCGCTTGTTATTCCCCGCCTTCGTCGGGGTTGATCCCAACACATACTTTTCCAAATGGAATACCGCTACAGACGCCAGTTTTAAACATAAATACAGTTTGTTCTAAAATATCTAGGGTATATAAAGGAAATGGACGTTCAAATAGAGAGAGAGAGTGAGGTTTATTGAGGATATAAAGGGAAAAACAGGGACATATTTTGTTTTAACCGGTTATACACAGCAACAGGGTTTCAGAATTACACTGCATTGAGTTAACCGATGAAGCGCCAATCTTTCACGGTTCAGTACTTGCTAAACCAGCCTGCTTTCCAACATGTGCAAATTAGAGTAGAATCTAACGAATGAGCAGTCTTTCCCTGAGGAATAGAAATATTCCTTTCCAGTCTGTTGGCTGTGAAGACATCCTGAATCTGTCGCAATACACATCCTCTAGGCTTGATATTACAATGTTATTATTATTATTATTATTTATTTCTTAGCAGACGCCCTTATCCAGGGCGACTTCCAATTGTTACAAGGTATCACATTATTTTTACATACAATTACCCATTTATACAGTTGGTTTTTTTACTGGAGCAATCTAGGTAAAGTACCTTGCTCAAGGGTACAGCAGCAGTGTCCCCCACTGGGGATTGAACCCACAACCCTCCGGTCAAGAGTCCAGAGCCCTAACCACTACTCCACACTGCTGCCCTGAATGTTAAAGTTGAACACGTATGTGATACTAATCAAAAGCTCTTAATGACTGCCTTTCCCTTGTGCAAAAAGCCTATGGATTTAGGATTGAAATACACGAATTAAAAAAATAAAAAAGTATAACACATGTTATGCTTAAGACTGTGGGCCCTGAATTTAATCAAAGCTTATTGCATTGTTATACAGTACTTTATAATGTCTATAAGTTTGATAGAATTCAGGCGTGGATTTCCACTAAACCTCTAGTTAACAATCACAAGTTTATACAATGAAGGACAATTAAACAAGAAACATAAAAAAAGACTTAATGACATGTCACAACAAAATCAGTTACACCAAACTGACTTGTAGTTATTTAGTATATCTTTAGAAGTTATTAAATGTGATCCAATCATTTCAACTAGCAAGACAGGACAGCTGAAGCAATGCATCTTCATGCAGGTTTTTTTTTTGGTACCCTTATTTAATGCATTATTCTTAAATCAGACAACTGTACAAAGATCCAGGGCACTAGTAAATATATTATTTAAAAAAAAAAAAAAAAAAAAAAAAAAAAAGCAACGCAATAGTCTTGTATGTATTCGTTTGACACCCTGTGGTGGTCCTGATTGAGAACCATTTCTCTGAAATGTCATTCCTTGAATCTGGTTTACAATGATCTTGTAAAGTTCAGCCTTCTGTATATTCTACAGTATCATAAATCAGAAGTTCCCCAAAGGAAGCCTCAGCTGTAGAAATAACCTTCCCCTTTCCACTTCAACATTGTATTTAGCTTCGTCATCTATGATAGGACAAACAGCCACTATATCACTTTAATTTTGTGAAGTATATTTCAATTCAGTACTGTTAATCATTGCACTAGCACAAGCACAGACCAAGGGTCACATTCATAAAGACAAGGCCTCTGTAGGTTGGAAATTACCCTTCAGAATTGTACTTGTTCTCTCCCTTACTGGTCTACTGCAATTAATGTTCGATTCTTGAAATAGAACAGTGTTAAATATTCTTATACTGCCATGCTTCACTTGGTTGCAATATTACAGTATTGATGCAAGTTTTTTTTTTTTTTTTTTTTATTACTATCACCTTTTAGCCAGGAGATGGCCTTCTAGGACACAGCATGCACAGATGCAACTACTTTCCTATGTGCAGTTCAAACACAAGCCTTGTTTTTAAAAGGGATTCTAGTTCAGTGCATTACATATTCCACACGTGTCCATCTACAAGAAACCAGAATACTATTTTGAAGACGACAATTAAAATAACTGCTTTATTCATTTAAAGAATACAGTACAGGAAGTGTGCTTAAAAATCAAACATACACCAATTCAGTGATGCTGGCAAAAATGGAGGGTTGTTTCTGAAGACAACTATACAAGACAATTGGGTTTACATTTAAAAACACAACCTAAAACTAAAATCCTTTATGACAAAGTAATAAAAAAAAATAAAAAATAAAAGGTATACTAAGCTATTACAGTTCATAGTGGTTTGAATAAATTGTTATGCCGGTGTCAAAACTTGCAGTGAAGTTATGAAGGTCTTATTGTTTAATTAAACCACATAACTAACTTATCTTCTTAGGCTCCTAACAAAGCTAAAAATGACCCATTTACAATCAGTTTGTGGCTGTACCAGATATGAGCTGAAAAAACCTTATGAAGCCTGGCTGCAGTGGAGGGTACAGACAAGTCTGCTGCAGGTTGAACAACCATTTAGTTTCAAGAGCTATAAAATGTATTTAAAATTTCACTCGTCATCTTGGAGTAGCAGTCCTCTCATTCCTGTTGCAAAAGTTTTTTTGGGCCCCCCCCCCAACCCACCATGTCAGAGAAACCACTGAACAACCTATTCCAGGCAAGCCAAATCGATACACATTACAAAAGAGAGAGATTGTATTTTACAAGTCCAACTGAGCACTGCCAGACGGTCCTATTTCTTGGCTTGTTTTGTGACCATGTTTCTTGGCGGTGTGACAGGCCGACTTGCATTGGACTTTTTCTTCTCTGCCGGTTTTAAAATCTGTGAAAAAACAAAACAAAACCTCTTAATCCATAGCATTCAACTCTTACTAGTTTATTTAAATTTACAGAAACAGACCAAGTTAAGGGCATACAACATAGGATGATAGTATATAAATCAGGAGTTAGACGTGATTAAAGTTTAAGATTTATTTAAAAATATTAAAAATCATTTAATAGCTCACCTGAAAAGAACACATGAGGGTTTCATCAACACTCATCATGGCCCCAGCGTTGTCAAATTCTCCACAGTAGTTGGGTGCAGAAAATAAAGTCACCAACTGTCTTTTTGCAAAGAACTCATAGCCATCTTCCACAACCTTAAAAGGTAAGAGAAAGGAAGTCAATTAAACTCCAAACACCATATTGCTAGTGCAACCTAGGAAAAACCCGACTCAATGCAACACACCAGCTAACTGGTCCTATATCAACTTTGTACAATGTTCTCTTCTGCACAAGACACTGGACATTTTGTTTTACTGCTTGTCTTTTTGTAAAGTTACTTTGTTCTGAAAGTCCAAAAAATCCAATGGTAGAGCTAAAGTTTGTCCACAGTATTTAAATACATTAAAATCCTGCATTTGTCACCAATATGCAATACGTAATTTATTAACTGCAATTTGATGTAGTCTGCAGGAAACATGCAAAACTAAAAAAAAGGATAGATCCTAAAATCAACGTATGTATAGATACAGTAATAAGTTTAAAAAACAAATAAAAAAAAGCACACCTGATGGGCTCGACATATTAGGTCCAAGTCGTGTTTATGTAGGAATTTGGCAACTACTTCAGCGCCAAATGTGAAGGAGACCCCTCTGTCATTCTCCCCCCAGCCCAGCACATCCTTGTCTGGATCAGACCAGAGCAGATCACACAGCAGACCCTGGTCCGGTACGTCAGTGGGGCGCATGATCCGCCTGATCTGCTCCATTGACTGAAGATCAGGAGACAGACCTAGAGACAAAACGCTGCAATGTTAAATTCTAACAACTTGCACTCAGAAGGGTACTTGAATACATCAAGTTTGAAAGTGTCTGGTACTGCAATGTACAGGCTTCTGGCAAGGTAATATTTATCAACTTATTAACATGAAGTTTGCATCTCAAGTGCACTGAAGGATGAGTTGTTTAAAAGATGGTGCTAGAATTTACAAAGTGAAGAGAGTTTGAAATATGTTTGCGGAAATAAAAGAACAGACGGGAACTAAAAGTCTGACAGAAATAATGATAAATATGGCTCATTTACAACCACCTCTCATCTGAAGGCAGAATTATAATCCTTTAGAAATACCTACCCCCATGACAACAGAAGATCTTTTCATCCACAATAGCTGCTATTGGTAGGCAGTTAAAGCAGTCTGTAAAGGTTTTCCATAACTTGATGTTGTATCGCCTTTTACCTGCAGGATAGAAATAGGCTATTAATGCATTTTAAAACGCAGCACCATCTTTTCATGCCCCCTTTACTTCAGGTGTGAAAATGCAAGAACATAACCTCATTCCTTTAAAATAATGATTTGTAATGAGCATCTAAACAGAACCCTGACAAGTTTATTAATTAAAAATTAAGAAAAGCAAGATAAGAAACAAAACACATGCATCTATGAATGACATTTAGGAACAAAACAAATACCTATGCAAATATGCATTTTCTGTTCTTAAATTAAAACTGCCAATAGCAATGAAGAGTTAATTAACCTGGTAAATGTTATTTACAGAAAGTCCGTCTTTATGGCATCATGTGTTTAACTTTAAGGTTTCTTCAAAACAATGCATCTCTATGTAAAACCCTCATTGGCACGTCTGGCAATTTGAAACAACCCTGCAAGTGATCTACCAGCTTTGATGAAATG
Organism: Acipenser ruthenus; assembly: GCF_902713425.1. Taxonomy (NCBI): domain Eukaryota; kingdom Metazoa; phylum Chordata; class Actinopteri; order Acipenseriformes; family Acipenseridae; genus Acipenser; species Acipenser ruthenus. Next base: position 7,607,344 of record NC_081199.1, read on the forward strand.
CTTTTAAGCCTAGATCAATTGAGCGTTATTCTAGTCACACTATTCCAAGCAAAAAGTTCAATATTTTCACAAAAAAAAAATGTGATTGGGGTGGGGTTATTACTCAACACTTGTGTAACACTGGTATGAGTGAGTTTAAAAGGTCAGCAGAGTTAAACTACAGGAGCAAAACACAAACTGATCCCAATTTGGGACTTGTCTTTACTTCAGTCTGAAGCGTATCCATTATTGTGAAGGTTTAATAAAAAAGTACTATTCTAAAACAAAAAGTGAATCTTACATTCATCATAAAAGCCATATATTCTGTTGATGCTGGCACACTCATGGTTTCCTCGCAACAGGAAAAAGTTCTCTGGATATTTGATCTTGTATGCTAGGAGTAGGCAGATTGTCTCCAAAGACTGCTTCCCTCGGTCCACATAGTCACCCAGAAACAGGTAGTTGCTCTCAGGTGGGAAGCCCCCGTATTCAAACAATCGAAGCAAGTCATAGTACTGCCCGTGGATATCGCCTGATGGACAGAAAAAATAAATCAGAGCCAGCTGCACCAGTAAAGCAGTGACCTACATAATGACGTGCCTATGCTTTATTTATAAAAGCAGACTTGTCTGCAACATGGCAATACAATCAATCACCGCAAGGCTGAAAAGCTAATACTTTCACTTTTACCTTCGTTTGCATTCATAATAATCTCAACATGCAGGACTTGAATTTCAGCGTGTGATCGCGGGAATCATGCATTTTCCAAGTTGCTCCTGCATATCTGCAACTTTCAGTACGGGAAAATCCTGCAGAGATATTTTGAGACGCTACAGTATTCTACCCGCTCCCCCTATTTTTAACCCAATTTAGAATGCCTAATTTAAAACACATGCACTATTCTAAGTAGTGCTGGATATATCAAATGACGCAAGACTTTAATCTCTCACATTGCGATATGTGATTCTCAGCAGCCATCTTTAAGCATTGTTTGTTTTCACAGAAGCCATCAAGACTCATTCTACTGCAAATGTATTTAAGCCCCTCGTTATTTTGCAAGCAGTGACTTTAGGAATTGCTTTTCTTTATAACTTTAAAAACACGGCACAAAACGGAATGGACCGTTGGTTAAAAAGAAAAGCACCCTGCCTCTGAGGCAGTGGAGTACTCGGCTGAAGGCAAAAAAAGGGTTGCCAAAGCCACTGTTAAATGAAAAATGTGATCACAAAGCGATGCCAGTGAAGTGAAAGGCAAAACAGATGGATTTCAGGCAAACTGGTTGAAGATTTACCCATGTTGGAGTTTAATAATGATAGTGGTCAAATGAGTTGTTCGGTCTGCAGTCTCTATGCAACTGTAACGTTTGCTAGTCGCTGTTACAAAACCTCTACATTGGCGAGACATTCTAGTGGCAGTGCACACAACACAGCTTTGAAAAAGAAATGCAAAGCAGAAGCTTCACGTCAGGCAATGGAGAGTGCAGATATAGAATAGTACATACATGCAGAGGTTTTGTGGAGCAGCTTTAAGCCATTCGTATTAATACTTGCTATGCAGTATCTGCAATACAAATTACTTGCCTGAAGCAACACCAGTGTTGCCACTCTTTCCCCCCCCCTCTCCTCGAAGCATAGGAGGAAAATCCCCCCAGCACACAAATGAAATTCAAGCCCCGATATGGGTATTCCATGAAAAAGTATCTACTGGATTCCAATGCTCTGGTGGTCCTGCTTCAATACAAACCGCTACAATTAAGGATATTGCGCAATATAGTTGTGTGTTGTGCCAATATTCTTGCTCCACAACAGCTGCACTATGTTACCACAATAAGTCAATTTGTTATTGCTGCATCTGCATACTTACCACATACTTTAAGAGGAGCTTCAAGTTCTAGCAAAATGGGCTGGCTAAGAAATATTTCACGGGATTTGAGGCAAAGCCCCCGAATCTCATTTTCCTGAAGCTGTACATTCTTGCCTGGTTTAGAGCCCCTCACTGTAAAGAAATGAAAGATAGTTCAGCCACAAAAGCAGTTCATTCTGGTGAACCGCTTAATGCATATGTGATTTAATTGGAGACATGCTAATTTTTACAAGTGTATGACGTACATATATTAACATTGACAGACTATTCCTAGAGATATTGACATGGTAGTGATCAAGGCACTGTCTTATGCACCTTACTGAAAAGAAACGGATCCCCAATTGACCCTGGGATCCTTCTTCCACCAGCAAACCCAACCATGCAAAGCACAACTAAAACCATGCTGATGCAGAGACTAGGTTGAGGTAAACCTAGAATTCTCAATTCAAAAAAAAAAAGGATTTAGACAGAAGGTCAGTAGCAACTGCTGAGAATGCAGCAAAAACACAACCCACACACTGTGCCAAAATTGTGATTATGTAGGAAACGAAAATGTTTACACAACCCCTATCCATTTGGAGTGAATTGCATTTACTGCAGATGTGGCTTTGAGTCACGAGCTAAATATTTCACTTTAAAACAAGCCTCTAATCAAGTAATTTCTATTTTTAAAAAACAAGTTCATAACCGACAATGGTTATATAGGTGATCAGATGAAAAGTGGAACAAAGCTGGTCAATGCCTTAGTGTAACACATTTTTTTTTTTTTTGGTTCCTGGGTAGTAAGTGTTATTTCCTAATTGCTTATGCCTCAAAAGTATCAAGGATATGGACTTTGAGGGACATCCTACAGCCCATTGTGCCGTAGCTCTTCACCAGAGTCTCAACCAGCTCCACATAGTTTTCGGCCTTGTGATTGCCCAGGAAGCCCCGAACCACTGCGACAAAGCTGTTCCAAGCCGCTTTCTCCTTACTAGTGAGCTTCTTGGGGAATTCATTGCACTCCAGGATCTTCTTTATCTGTGGTCCGACGAAGACACCGGCTTTGACCTTTGCCTCAGACAGCTTAGGGAAGAAGTCTTGAAGGTACTTGAAGGCTGCCGACTCCTTATCTAGAGCTCTGACAAATTGTTTTATAAGGCCCGATTTGATGTGCAGTGGTGGCATCAGCACCTTCCGGGAGTCCACCAGTGGCTCCCACTTGACGTTGTTCCTCCCCACAGAGAACTCGGTCCGCTGTGGCCAGTCCCGCCTGTGGTAGTGCGCCTTGGTGTCCCTGCTGTCCCAAAGGCAAAGATAGCAGAGAAACTTGGTAAAACCGCCTTGGAGACTCATCAGGAATGCCACCATTTTGAAGTCTCCTATGACCTCCCAGCCGTACTCATCATACTTCAAGCCTCTTGATGCCATCTCAGAAAAATGCAGATATGTATCCACTTAGGCAGCTGGAACTAAACTGAACTGGTGGGCTTAAGGCCCCTGTATTTATACTACTATTTATATTACTGGAAAGTTCTAGAAGTTACTCCAAGTTTACTCAGCACTGAATCTATCTGGAATATTCTGGAAAATAGGTACATTTCAAAATATCACTGTCCTGGACACAAAAGCAAAGTTTGTGGGGAATAATAGCCATTTTCTATACTTTTGAGGCATAGGCAATTAGGAAATAACACTTACTACCCAGGAACCAAAAAAAAATAAAAAATTGTTACACAGTGTATTCAACTTGTAAACAAACAAAAAAAAAAAAAAAAAGGAGAAAAGGTTCTGGGGCATTTACAAATCCAAATCTAGCATTCCAGTACCATAGTTGCATTGACTAGCAAGTCCATCGAGGTGTTCCAGGGATGGCAACGTCTGCAGAAAGCCACCAATGGAACTGTAGTGGCAAGAGGGTCATCACAGATTGAACCAGCAGATGTCAACAGCATTGTGACAAGGAGGAGACAGTGGTCCAAACCATAGAAACCTTTAGCAGTAGACAAAACCACCACTTGAACAATGCACATTAGGGCCTTTCTCCATTTTTTTTTAAATGGTCAGCATCTCTTCCATGTAGAGTCATTATACATCATCCTTCTGCTTGCTAAATAGGGCTGTGCGAATTCATCGCTTCGCTATGAACTGTGATAATTTTCTTGATATGATTATTGATACAGTGACCCCTGCAATACTTAAAAAAACAAACGTTTCAATCACCGTGCGTAAAGGATGTTTTTGTCAAGCCCGCCAGAAGCGAACTCTGTGTGTGCCAGCATGTTTATAATCAACAGTGCAGCCTTACTGGATCTTACCAAGAGGCAGGAATCAAGTACTGGTACTGGGGGGGGGGGATGGAGATTTGAGATCTGACCCAAAAGGGAGTGGCTTGGAAACCCTACATACTGTAAAAATGTCTAATGACATCATGAACCACCACCACCCACAACAAGAGGCTGTAAAAATTGCAGGTTAAATAACATCTTCAGTTGTAATGTTGACAGATTACCAACATGCAGCGAATGCTTTACAATTCGCAGCCTGCAACCAACAACAAAGCAAATGTTGGCTGACCACTGAGAAGGCATTTCAAGGAGGAAGAATCTCCATCTTAGGTCAATCTTGTGCACACATATTGAAATATATTTTAAAATGCATGTGCAATGAATTAATTATAAAAAAAGCTACAGCACTGTAAAGACCAATTACACCAGGCTGGAAGTACAGTACAACTGAAATCAAATGCCTTGTAAGGATTCCGAATGACAATGACAAGTATTTAATCTACTGTATTTATGTCTGCCAGGGTTCGAGTAAAATAAATGACGATAAATCGGCTATTTTGCTTGTGAATTTACTCCATCATTATTATTATTATTGTTATTATTATTATTATTATGTAAGCTTCGGAGCCACCAAAAAGGTAGGGTTGTTTCTTATATGCTCACCTCTGCCCCAGTAGGCGGGGCACAATGTTGTTATTGACAGTCAAACGTTCCCTCCAGTCGCTTTTTTATCTGTTAAATTTAACAGCTTAAGGAGGTTAAACGAATGGTATGTTATATTGCATGCATATACTAGTGAACGGATCACTGATTTACCGAATTCATGTGGGGGGAAAAAAATGTACTTTGAAGCAAACTACATCTAATATTTCTTCCCTCGCATTTTGTTTCCTTCAGACATCGGAAATAAGGACATTCGTAATAAAAACAAGATCGTTGAATGCTAAGCGCATTACAAAATAATAGACAACCTCCAATTCAATTTCTTGTGAATTTAGTACAAATTAAAATGCACTGTGGATCTCCAAAGGGACTCAAACAGTAGCTATTGCAATAAACCAACACGGTTTGCACGTTACGTCATTTCTAAACGGGATAAGACAAAATGGACCCATGCTTTTCCCTTTGATTAAAATTAGGTCATGTACCAATTTCATTGGGTTGTGTGGGTTTTTTCGGCTTTATTTGCATGCACTGAAACTCGCACACACGATCCCCTTAAAATGCATTTACATTTTGTAAAAATATTTACTATTCAGCCAAAATGAAAGCAACAAATAAATGCATTGATTTAACCAGTCAAATACATAAACACCATATTACCTTAGCAAACACAGGGAATAGAGGAAACGTTTCGCAACGGCATCTTAATAAATGACACACACAAGACCTGGGGGTTTTATCACGCGTTTAATGTGTATATTTCGACAGTACATACAAATCCACTCAATTCAAGCCGTATTTTGTTATCCATACATATCCATAATGAAATAAAGCGTTACCGGTATCTAACGCAGGAAGATAGTTTGTCATGTAAATTGAAGTACGAGAATAATGTAAATTATGCGAGGGTCCCACGCACTGTACCTAACCTTTCCCACAGTACGTTGCCATCTGAAACACCACTGTAAAGGCAATATGAAAATATATTTAAATTGCCATAATATTCCTTACCTTCCAACAGGCGCTGGATGATACTGTCTATGTTAAGCTTGTCGATATCGGCCATAGCTTACTAAACTCAATTGAAAAAAATAAAATCTAGACGTATTAAAAAAAATAATAATAATAATATTGGCTACGGCAAATACAACCCTTTAAGTTATTTATTTACCACGACAACTAGGGTTTTGTCGTAACGTTTAACTACAGTAAGCGACACGTCTTTAATTACCCAATCAGCCACAGAAAACCCACCTCGCTTGTTTAATAAAATAAAAATGGCGACTGCATCTACCTCGGTCGACGGCTGGCGCAGGGATAAGAACCAGCACACGGCACTATTTATCCGGCAGACGCAACACAACGCACGCCAGGATATTCAACCGATTACAAAAAAATAGTTCCTTCCTGTCGTATTTGATTTACTATGCTAGAGATGCGCAAGGTTAGTCAGCAACTCCATTTAAAAGGTGTAGAAAAAGTATTTCGAAGTAGTTAAGAAAAAACGACCACTTTAAAATATACATATGCAAATACATATGCAAATACATTGTTGTTAAATATCATTACATAAGATAAAATACAAAAATGCTTTTAATTGAATATAGCTTGGGTCCGATTGTGCTGTAAACAAACCGGGCTGTCAATAACGCTGCGTTATTTTGTATTACAATATAAATGGGCTATTTTGCATATGTAGCTGTACTGACTGACACACATTGTTAATGTAAAAAAAAAAACGTATGTGTATGTCCCAATTATTTTTTTCTTTCTTTTTTTTGTACTGCGTATTGCTGCGTATGGGGGTGGCTATTTGTATACAGTATACTGTATGATCCATTTCTGAGTAGCAGCGTCACTATAGTCGTGTTATACAATACAGGCTGGTGTTCCATTATTGGATTATAATTATTGAGTCATTCTTTCTCAGTGTTTTACTGACAAAGCTAGTCTCATCTAATCACATCATTGAAATACACGAGCCATCGCTGCAGTGTGTTTGAACAAACAAATCAAAATCTTAGTTTTCCCTGTAAACAAAACAAAAAAGAGATTCTGCCTTATGGAGTGACATTCAAAACATTTGACCCGTAGGACTTAAAATATGCCAGCTATTAGAAATATTGAAAACAGTAGCCTATTCACATTTTACGTAGAACATAATAGATATTTCCAGTACGTCATCATGTGGTCATAACTACGTCATAATAGAAAAATCACTTCTTATTGTCACAACATTATTTTAATATTCAAAACGCCATTTGATCAATGAAACGCCGCCACTCATAAACACTGAACGGGAATTACAAGTGGACGTCTTTCAAACAGTCCTAGATATATTTTTTGGTATATTCCGATACTTACCAAGGAAGTCAATAAGGTAAGATAACACTTGCTTTTTTTAAAATATAAATACGGATGTCTATATTTTTAAATCATAGTTAAAATAATTTAGTCAAAATAATAAAACACTTAGTTAGTAAAACAATTAGTCAAATCAAACTTAAAACGAAACATACAATTCAGTTATGAGCTCTTTGTAAATTGATAAGACTTTCAGGTAATTTAACATAAGAAACTGTAGTTTAATTTTTATATTTCAATTTTTTTATTTCTGTCTATCTATCTATCTATCTATCTATCTATCTATCTATCTATCTATCTATCTATAGCTAGATAGATATAAATCTGATTTAATTTCCTTAAACTAATGCTGCTTCATGGTAGAGTCACATCGAGAAACGATGTTTTTGCATTGTGGTATCATTTCAATGTACTTATGGTGCAGTGATATCAGCGTTTGGTATAATTCTAAATTAGACTGGTGTGACATCATAAATTTCACATTTTTTGTGACGTTAATAAGGGGGTCAAACAAATGCCTGTTGGAAAACACCAGCTGGGTTAATATTCATATTTTGATCGGTACAATAGACCCAAAGTGTTTAACGGAGACCTTTTCAATGGAATCAGAAAGTACAATTATAAATGTCAAGCCTAATTACAATGCTCTTTTTCCGAACCTAAACCTCGAGCTTCATTTGAACTATGGTCCTGATACCCTTATATAACAGCTTTAAAAAATGAGAATTGCTGTCCACGCACATAGCCAGAACTTTACATTTATGGAAATATCAAGTTGGTATTTGCCCATGCAAAATGTATTTTGCTTGCGGTACTTTACCCCAGTAAACTGGTAGGTCACAGATTCTCTCGAAAACATAATTTCGTTTCCAGTGCAAATTGTTTCGTTCTTAATTCACTATAGAAGAAACAGAAATAAATGTCACTCTCACTGTATCATTTTTCTAGCACAGTCAATACAGCCTATATTTTCCCGATATTGAATTTCATACCATATTGCATGTGTTCTGTATGGTCCACTATTGATGTTTCTGATTCCGCAAGGCTGAGTGGAAAGGAAGTGAGTTGGGGAAGCATATTAGAGTTGCACTGTGTTCTGAAGGTCACAGAAAAAACACTAAAACACTGAAACCTGGCCCTCTTTTCATGTGTTGAATTTTAATTTATTATTATTACTTTTATTTTAAGTTAGTATTTTCAGATATTCCAACACAACAAATAAAAAATGACTGTTGCCTTCAGACCTACTGCACAGGATGTCAATAGGTTGCAGTAGGCAAACATTATGATTTTTTTTTAGCATTGTGCTTAGAGCCTCTGTGCTGGTATACCCCTTGTTGAGTTGCAGTGGACTGTTTTCTCTCTTTGAAGATGCCTCTAGGCCACACTGTGGACTCCACTGACCCTGACAGTGAGGCTGCAGTCAAGATGGAGCTGCACAAGCTTCAGCACCAGTATCACACCCTGGAGAATGAATACAAGATCTACTGCGACGAGGCGCAGCACCTGATTCGACGACAGGGGTAAGTGTTCACAGTGTAGCAACAACCTACCGCCTTACAGCAGTGTACATTCCATAGTAAATCTAAACCCCCCCCAAAAAAATGATTTCTACTGTCACTGGTCCCCAGCCTTATTGTGGTGCTGAAGACCTTCTTCAGTTTATAATTCTACAGTCTGATCTTGGTTTCTGTGATTGATATAATAATACCCTGAGTATAGTGTGTCTCTCTTATTATAATAGATATATTTTCACACAGTTTGAGCAGCCAGAACAGCCTGGGGAGACTATGGGGTGTAAAGAGCATATTGCTTCTTTTCTGTGGTAATAAAAACAAATATCATTGGCTTCCAAAAGCCCAGCGTGGCACGGCCTTCCCACGTTTCAAGAATCATCGTTTGTAAGCTACTCAGACATTTGTCACTGAAGTGCAATGCAGTCTGTTGCACCTCTGTGCTGAAGCTAACACCTCCCTCAGCTGCTTCTCTGCCTAAACAAACACAGTGAGGCTAAGTTCTCTGCAACACAAATACAGTAAGAAATCCCACATAGAACAAGATCTCTTACATGAGGGGCAGAGTGTTCCAGGGGTGCAAATTAATGGTTACACTCTAGTATACTAGTTGTACTTTTGAGAGCTCTAATGAGGACACAAGGGAGCCTTTAACTTTTAAAACGTCACCAGGATGTGGTGACTGAAACAGGAAATTATATACAAATAGATTTTTAAACAACAACAAAAACACTTTAAGATAGCAGTGACATTAAAAGAGTTCAAGGAATGGATTTGGATATGTTGTATATGGATAGAAACTATAATATATATTGTAGAAGGAATGAGGTATACAGAGGGTACAATAAAGTAAATGAAGTAAAAGGAACGGTTGTACCAAAATGAAATCGCTGTATAAAGGAGATGAATGTGTTGCTGGTTGTTTTTAAATCCCGTTGTGAGAAGTAAGGGATAGAGTGAACTACAGAACCCATAATCATTAGCGTGACCAGTCAATGCATACTGGGTAATTAGCGCAGGTTTAAATGGACTGGCGAAGCTAATGAGGGGGGGTCGTAGGAACGGTGGAGAGTTCCGTGTTGATTGTAGAGACGGCGAAAGTCTACAATATTAAAATTGTTGAAGTAGTTGGAGACGGCGTACGGTGGAAGATTTAAATTGAACAACGAAGCACAGTTCAGTTTATGAAGAAGGAAAGCTGTAAGCCTTCTTTTATTAACCTGAAGAGGCACTTCGGATTTATAAAAACAACCAGCAATTGAAACGTCTTTTTAAGTTGGACGAAGTACAGAGGCTTAAAGGAAGGGTATGTAAACCCAGGTTTTTGCATTGTTATTCATTCGCTGTTACCAGACAGACGGCCTGTGTTAATGTGTACAGGGAACTGGCGTTCTTTGTGGGACTGACTGATTGTTAAGATTCTTGCGGTGCACTAACATCACCGAGGACGCTGCTGGAAAGTACCACACTGCTTGTGCACGCAGAAAGTGCGCGTCTGTTCTTGTGGGACGTGGAGTAACAGCGTGTTTAATTCTTTTTACTCAACGGAGTGGATTTACAATGCATATAAGTCAGTGACGGTTATACCTCTGAGCTACGGGGAACAAAGGCTGAGAGGAGCAGAGATTGGCGCACACGGTGTACAGTGGAAGAAAAAACACCGTGTGCTTTATTTGAAGTACTGTTTTATTAGTTGTTAGGATTGGTCTCTGGACGGTATACTTTTTAACTTTAAGACCTGCAGCATATAAAGGACTTCCACCAAGTACCAGGAGGGGCAGTCGTGTCCACCCTGCAGTACAGGACCTCTGTAACCCAGGAGCAGCAGAGCTGAACCAACGTACTCGCTGGAGGAGGGGTGGCCTGTCTGTGCACTGCCTCTAGAGGGGACTGGAGGAACTGTATGCAACGCAGGAATAAAGTAACTGTGGTTTATAAGGGTTGGGAGTGCCCACTAGAAAGCTGAACCTACTCGCCTTGCAGTTCCACGCCAGGAGGTTTAAGTGGATGGTGAGCGACGGACCTGAGACAATCCTGAACTTTATTACGTGTATGATTTACTCCCTCAAGACTACAGGGACACTCTATGTTGTGTTGTGGATAACGCAGAAAGAGCAGCAGCACAATAAAAGTTACTGTAGTTTTGCATTTCCTGTGTGGCGTCCATCTGTTCATCCTGTTCTACACCTTCTGGCTATCCTACACATTACGTAACTAATACCAACCGGGTTACACTTGGTGGCAGCAGTGGGATAGCCAAAACTGCAGGATTCAACTACAGTACCCACCTGACCGTAGAACACCATTGAACATGGCAAACATGGACGTCTTGCTACAGACCATGATAAACATGGCCAGTGCGCAACAGGAAGCAAACCGGTTGCAGAATGAACAGATACATGAAGCAAGGGTAGAAAGAGTGGCTATTTTTCAACGGTTGGAACAAGTGGCTACAGCCCCTACTTCCTCTACTCCATCTGCAACCAATGCATCAATCAGGTCAACACATGTCCTGAACAAGATGACGAGCGGAGACGACATCGAGGCCTATCTCTTAGCCTTCGAGAGGACTGCAATACGAGAGGGCTGGTCACGTGATAAGTGGGCCGGAATTGTCGCACCTTTTCTGGTTGGAGAGGCCCAAAAAGCTTACTTTGACCTGGCTCAAGAGGAAGCTGACAGTTACGACGTACTCAAAGCTGAGATCTTAGCCCGGGCTGGGATTACTACTGCTTTGAGAGCCCAAAAATATCACGCATGGAGCTTCAAGATGTCACTACCGCCAAGATCGCAAATGTTTGATCTCATCCACTTAGCCAAGCGGTGGCTAAAACCAGATGAGAACAGCAGTCACCAGGTTATTGATCTCCTGGTGATGGATCGATATCTCAGAGCCCTTCCATCGCCTATGAGAAAGTGGGTGGGCCAAGGAGATCCAACTACACTGAATGAGTTTATCTCATTGGTGGAACGCCAACTAGCGGCCGAAGAGTTGGTGCGCACAACTGCGAACCCCAGTCCTAAAACTTCAACACCTGACCCGGTGGAAAGGAAGCAGCGCGTCTACTTCAAGACGGGTAAGCCCTCTACAAGGGGTAATGAAGAGCGGCATACAGTCGTGAAGGGACAAATGCAGGGGGCGGGGCGTGGTATAACATGTAAACGAGAGGGAGTTGATTACTCTTTTTACAAATGTTATAAATGTAATGCAATGGGTCACATTGCTAGGCACTGTCCGCAGACGGAAGAGCCTATGCAGTGCAATATGGGGCATCACTTTTGTGGTAGCATTGTAATACCAGGGAAGCTGGAAGGTAAAGCTCCCTATGTAGCAGAAGTAGGTATAAATGGAACCATAGTTAACGCTCTCATTGATACTGGTAGCTCATTAACTTTAGTAGCAGCAGATTTAATAGCTACAAACCAATTGGACAATAATTTCACCATAGGTATTACATGTATACATGGGGATGTGAAATGTTACCCCACCACTCTGGCTACTGTGTTATTTCAAGGGCAAGTGTACACTCTGAGAGTGGGTGTGGTGCGCAGTTTACCCCATCGTGTAATCCTTGGTAGAGATTATCCAGGATTCAAAGACCTGGTAACCATAAAGAGGGAATTGGCATGCCCAAAGCTAAAAGATACAGTAGGGAATACTACTGATGAGAGTCTAGCAACCTTGTTTCCATTTAGCGATGCATCCTTGTTTGAAGGGCCACGGCCCCATAAAATTTATAAGAGTCGTCGACAAAGACGCCTAGAAAAATGGAAAGTGTCACTAGGTAGAAATGTATTGGTGGGAGAAGTTGGAAAAAGGGCGGGGAAAGGTGTAAGCACCCAGTGCTCCCCCAATGACATATTAGAGGAAACTGGTGAAGAGGTTGTGGAGATAAATGACGGTGGGGTAGATAATTGGTATGATACATTTTCTCCTTCAACCAGGAATTTTGGGCGGGATCAAGCGCAGGATCCCACGCTAATAAACATTAGAGAGAAAGTGGTTTCTATTAATGATGTGCCCGTGGAGAATGTAACTGTTAACCCACAAGAGCATTATCTCATTAAAAATGACTTGTTGTATAGGGTTACGGTAATTAATGGTAATCAAGTAGAACAGCTGTTGGTACCCAAGGCATATCGTTTACTAGTGTTAAAATTAGCACACAATCATTTGTTTGGTGCCCATTTGGGAAGTGAGAAAACATTACAACGTATAGTGCAAAGGTTCTATTGGCTAGGGATTAACAAAGAAGTAGAACGGTTTTGTAAATCCTGTCCTGAATGTCAAAGAGCTAGCCCCAGACCTAGTTTCAGAGCTCCTCTACAGCCTATGCCTATTATAGAGGTACCCTTCGAAAGGATAGCTATGGATCTGGTAGGTCCGCTGAATAAATCAGCTAGGGGACATGAATATGTTCTGGTAATTTTAGATTACGCCACTAGATACCCTGAAGCGATTCCTTTACGGAACATGGCATCAAAAACCATTGCCAAAGAGTTAATCCAGGTATTTTCTAGGGTGGGAATCCCCAAAGAGATCCTGACGGATCAAGGGACCCCGTTCGTCAGTAAACTGATGAAAGATTTGTGTAAATTGCTGCAAATAAAGCCAATTAAAACATCTGTTTACCATCCACAAACGGATGGATTAGTAGAACGTTTTAATAAAACCCTTAAATCAATGTTAAGGAAGGTGATATCCAAGGATGGGAAAGACTGGGATTTACTGTTACCCTACTTAATGTTTGCAGTTAGAGAAGTACCCCAATCTTCCACAGGCTTCTCGCCATTTGAATTGTTGTATGGGCGTCAACCACGGGGAATATTAGACGTTGCCAGAGAAACGTGGGAGGAGCAAAACAAAGTAGGTAAAAATATAGTGGACCACATTATCCAAATGCAGGACCGGATAGATAGGGTCACTCCCATTGTCACTAGTCACCTTAAACAGGCACAGAGGAAACAGGCAGTGCAGTATAACAAGCTGGCTAAAGTTCGTCAGTTTAACCCTGGAGATAGAGTGATGGTCTTAGTCCCTACTCCAGAAAGTAAGCTCTTTACCCATTGGCAGGGACCTTATGAAATTATCGAGGCAGTGGGGCCAGTAAATTATAAGGTGCGCCAACATGATAAGCGTAAGAAGGAACAGCTATATCATGTTAATTTATTAAAGCCATGGGTAGATAGAGAAGCTTTAACAGTTGAAACTGGACAGGCAATTCGCAGTCCAGAGACACCCGTAGAAAATAATATGGAGAAAGGTGGTAAAGAGGGTCAAATAAACGTAGGACCGGACCTTGCAGAAAAACAGGTACAAGAAGTACGTAGAATGGTACAACGGCACAGTGAAGTGTTTTCCTTAACACCGGGCCGAACAAGTGTTATAGAGCATGACATTGTGACAGCCCCGGGTGTTAAAGTTAGAGTCAGACCATACCGCATACCGGAAGCAAAGAAAGCAGATGTTCTGAAAGAACTAGAGTTAATGAAAACCCTAGACGTAGTTGAAGAGTCGCATAGCCCATGGAGTAGCCCAATTGTCATGGTGGCTAAGCCCAATGGCACTTGGCGCTTTTGTAATGACTTCCGACAGTTAAACGCTGTATCAAAGTTTGATGCCTACCCCATGCCAAGGGTAGATGAGCTTATTGAGAGGCTAGGTAAGGCGAGGTATTTAACAACGTTGGACCTTACCAAAGGATATTGGCAAATCCCATTAACACCGGGTGCACGGGAGAAAACAGCTTTTTCCACACCGTGGGGATTGTACCAGTATAAGGTAATGCCTTTTGGGTTGCATGGCGCACCGGCATCGTTCCAACGCCTAATGGATAAAGTTCTAAGACCTCATTTAGAGTATGCCTCTGCGTATATTGATGACATTGTTGTGTTTACAGAGTCGTGGGAAGATCATTTAAAAAAGGTGGAAGCCGTTTTGGGTAGCTTAAGGGACGCAGGTTTAACAGCGAACCCTGAGAAGTGTTATGTAGGCTTGAAAGAAGCAAAGTATTTAGGGTATGTGGTAGGTGGTGGTATTATCAAACCTCAGGTCAGTAAGATAGAAGCCATAAAGAGCTGGCCAACCCCGCAAACGAAAAAGCAAGTGAGGGCATTTTTAGGTTTGGCAGGGTATTACAGGAGGTTTGTACCTGACTTCTCAACCATTGCAGCACCACTAACTGATTTAACTAAAAAGTCAGCTTTGAATAAGGTTAACTGGACCACGGAGACGGAGGCAGCGTTCCGTGAGATCAGTAGAACATTGTGTAGTGAACCAGTATTAACGGTACCTGATTTTGCAAATAAATTTATCTTGCAGACAGATGCGTCTGAAATAGGACTAGGAGCAGTACTGTCGCAGATAAAGAATGGTGTAGAGCACCCAGTCATGTATTTAAGCAGGAAGCTCTTGCCTAGAGAGACTCGTTACGCAGTAGTGGAAAAGGAGTGCTTGGCTGTGAAGTGGGCAATTGAGTCCTTAAAGTACTATTTGTTAGGACGAGAATTCATCTTAGTCACTGATCACTCGCCGCTGAAATGGATGAAGGAAAATAAAGAACGGAATGCGAGAGTAACTAGATGGTTTCTAGCTTTACAGCCTTACAAGTTCACAATTGAACATCGTAGTGGTAAGCAGAATGCCAATGCTGATGGCCTCTCTAGAATACATTGTTGGGGTAGTAAGGTCGCTCGAACCGGTAGGTTAGAGCTGAGTGGGAGGATATGTAGAAGGAATGAGGTATACAGAGGGTACAATAAAGTAAATGAAGTAAAAGGAACGGTTGTACCAAAATGAAATCGCTGTATAAAGGAGATGAATGTGTTGCTGGTTGTTTTTAAATCCCGTTGTGAGAAGTAAGGGATAGAGTGAACTACAGAACCCATAATCATTAGCGTGACCAGTCAATGCATACTGGGTAATTAGCGCAGGTTTAAATGGACTGGCGAAGCTAATGAGGGGGGGTCGTAGGAACGGTGGAGAGTTCCGTGGTGATTGTAGAGACGGCGAAAGTCTACAATATTAAAATTGTTGAAGTAGTTGGAGACGGCGTACGGTGGAAGATTTAAATTGAACAACGAAGCACAGTTCAGTTTATGAAGAAGGAAAGCTGTAAGCCTTCTTTTATTAACCTGAAGAGGCACTTCGGATTTATAAAAACAACCAGCAATTGAAACGTCTTTTTAAGTTGGACGAAGTACAGAGGCTTAAAGGAAGGGTATGTAAACCCAGGTTTTTGCATTGTTATTCATTCGCTGTTACCAGACAGACGGCCTGTGTTAATGTGTACAGGGAACTGGCGTTCTTTGTGGGACTGACTGATTGTTAAGATTCTTGCGGTGCACTAACATCACCGAGGACGCTGCTGGAAAGTACCACACTGCTTGTGCACGCAGAAAGTGCGCGTCTGTTCTTGTGGGACGTGGAGTAACAGCGTGTTTAATTCTTTTTACTCAACGGAGTGGATTTACAATGCATATAAGTCAGTGACGGTTATACCTCTGAGCTACGGGGAACAAAGGCTGAGAGGAGCAGAGATTGGCGCACACGGTGTACAGTGGAAGAAAAAACACTGTGTGCTTTATTTGAAGTACTGTTTTATTAGTTGTTAGGATTGGTCTCTGGACGGTATACTTTTTAACTTTAAGACCTGCAGCATATAAAGGACTTCCACCAAGTACCAGGAGGGGCAGTCGTGTCCACCCTGCAGTACAGGACCTCTGTAACCCAGGAGCAGCAGAGCTGAACCAACGTACTCGCTGGAGGAGGGGTGGCCTGTCTGTGCACTGCCTCTAGAGGGGACTGGAGGAACTGTATGCAACGCAGGAATAAAGTAACTGTGGTTTATAAGGGTTGGGAGTGCCCACTAGAAAGCTGAACCTACTCACCTTGCAGTTCCACGCCAGGAGGTTTAAGTGGATGGTGAGCGACGGACCTGAGACAATCCTGAACTTTATTACGTGTATGATTTACTCCCTCAAGACTACAGGGACACTCTGTTGTGTTGTGGATAACGCAGAAAGAGCAGCAGCACAATAAGTTACTGTAGTTTTGCATTTCCTGTGTGGCGTCCATCTGTTCATCCTGTTCTACACCTTCTGGCTATCCTACACATTACGTAACTAATACCAACCGGGTTACACTATGTACATGTTACATGTCATAAGTCATTGTAAAACTACTGAATAACCATTAAATGTGTAATATAAATAGTAAAATAAAGCCATAGTATAGACATGTGATAACAATGGTGTGAATGCTTTGTTGATTCATTTCAGTGAAAGAGAGCGATGCCACTGACTATATCAAAATAAAATGCACTAGAATGACTTCAAATTGGGCGTCTTCATTGGCTTATTTATTAAAGTAATTGCAGCTGAAAAGATAATTCCAGAAGTCGTACCTGTTTTGCAGGTAGATCTCGCTTATGCAGTATGAAAGCCCCACCTGTGACAGTGAACATGCACTTCCCTTTTAAAATGTGTCACCCTAGCACTTCCTAGGTCATTCCTCTGGCTGAAAGCATGCTTCCAGCTGAAAGCATGGCAAACAGTTGAGGAAGCGGTTGGTTGGTTAATGACAGGAAAGATGATGTTGAAGGGGTGAGGAAATGACCAAGGAAGAGCAACACTGTAAGCATGGTTACCTATTACTGGATATTGTACTTTATATAGAAAAAAATACATTGCTGTATATATAACACGTGATTCTTGCAAAAGGGCACATTTGAGACCTGCAACCAATGGCAGTGCCCAGAGTGTTATGGCTGTTTTGTTTCAACGGGTTTGTTTAATTGTGTGCAGGGATGAGATCAGCGCTCTGTTAAAAGAGCACAAAGAGATCGATACAGACATGCTGCTGCTGAACTCGGACCAGAATGTCCTGCAGGATGGGACTGACCTGATGGAGATGAAGTCCCTGCTGGAGAGCAAGGACAAGTATGACAGGCTCATCAAGAAGCACAAAGAACGCATGAGCCAGCTGGACACACAGGTAACCCAGTCAACTCTTACAAAAGAACACAGGAGCCAGCTGGACACACAGGTAACCCAGTCAACTCTTACAAAAGAACGCAGGAGCCAGCTGGACACACAGGTAACCCAGTCAACTCTTACAAAAGAACGCAGGAGCCAGCTGGACTCACAGGTAACCCAGTCAACTCTTACAAAAGAACGCAGGAGCCAGCTGGACACACAGGTAACCCAGTCAACTCTTACAAAAGAACGCAGGAGCCAGCTGGACACACAGGTAACCCAGTCAACTCTTACAAAAGAATGCATGAGCCAGCTGGACTCACAGGTAACCCAGTCAACCTACCATACTTTACCCTGATTTACTATGTTTATTACCATACCTCGCTATTCTTTACAATGCTTACTTATATAGCTAACAAATATATAGTATAGTATAGTATAGTATTATTATTATTATTATTATTATTATTATTATTTATTTCTTAGCAGACACCCTTATCCAGGGCGACTTACAATCGTAAGCAAATACATTTCAAGTGTTACAATACAAGTAATACAATAAGAGCAAGACATACAATAACTTTTGTTCAAGCAAAGTACAAGTGTGACAAACCACAATTCAATAATACAGCAGATAATAGTGATAGTTACATCAGGATATGATTAAATAGTGATAGTTACATCAGGATGTGATTAAATACAAAGTACTACAGGTTAAACACTTGGCAGATTACAGTATTCTGAAGTACAGGATTAAATGCAGTAAAATAGGGGGCAGATAAGAGCAAAATAAAGCACATTTACATGAAGGGTGATAGTGTCCCAGGATACAAACAGAGGAGTTCTACAGGTGCTGTTTGAAGAGGTGAGTCTTAAGGAGGCGCCGGAATGTGGTCAGGGACCACATAGTAAAGTACAGCTATGGTCAAAAGAATTTTAGTATTGAGACATAATAATAAAGAAAAAACTATATGAACATAATTTAGATCTCTGAAAATGCAAAATGATATCGCAAAAGTCTACCGGAAGCCATAATAGTAGTACAGCATTTCATGTTAGATTTTGAAATGTCACATTTTTCAATTTTTGTCAGTTTTTTGTTAAGTATATGGAAAACTACAAAGCGGTATGTAATTCAAGATGTTAACGTAACATTATTCATCAGGTTTCATTCGACTTTATGAAGCAAAATTCTATAGGGTGATGCAAAACTTTTGGCCATAGCGGTATGGTATGGCATGGCATGGTATGGCATGGCATGGCATGGTATATTATGGTATGGTATGGCATAGTTTAGTATGGCATAGTACAGTATAGTATAGTAATATATTTTTCATATCTAGTACTATCTATGTATCTGATATGTTGTGTGCTGCAGCATTACTTAAGAATTGGAGCAGTAAAAGACTTCCTGAAAGACTTACCTTAGCCTAGTGTAATACCAGGTATTACCTTTTCTTTATACATATAACTGTTCTTACTGCTGAGTGTTTTGCACGTTTAAAAAATACTATGTGTCTCTTGGCCTGCAATTGAATTTGGTCATTTTCTGCAGATCAAAGAGATCGAAGGAAAAATCTTTGAGAAAAGGAAGAAAATGGGAGGGCCGATCGGTAAACAGAGGCAGACCGCCTCCATGCAGAAGCACATCAGAGTGCAGGAGAGCTGTCTACAGCAGGTACATAGGGAGCCTGCTAACACCCCTGTGGACTGAGCTGCAGCAGAACTGCATGGAAACTGGGGCTAGGGTCTTCTTTATACTTTTATCACGAGCTGTCTGTAACCCACGTCTCGTCCTCATACGTGCTTACAGGCGGTCAGTCCTACTCTTTCGGCCCCAGCCTGGTAATCTGTGCTGTTGTTGTTTCTTAAGCTTTAGAACTGTGCTGTATGTTCTATGTATGTTATAATGTGTTGAAACTGTCAGCACAGCTCAGAGCAGGTCACTGGGTCTATTCAGATGACCTGTAGAGTATAGGATCCAAACTCTGCCAGTGTTTAAATAAATTCCAGCTCTTTGTGTATGAAGGCTATGAAAATCTAACATGTAACAGTGCATGCAAGTCTCTTTATAGAAAGGTGTAAAACGCCAGGGAGGGTCCTAGTTGAATGATCTTTGGGTGGTATTGAGACACACCATTGTTTTGATCAGTTGAACTAAACCTCTTGGGTTTTTCAGGCCACTGTGCGTTTTGACAAACTGCTGGCCAAGAACACAGCCCTCCGAGAGGAGATTGAGGACCACAGGTTCTGGAGGGACAAGTATGGGAACTTCTTTCACAAAATCAGCAGGGAACTGTGCCTCCAGCAGCAGCTCATGAACAAGCTTGTGGAGCAGGCAACCGAGGCCTATGACCAAAGGTAGAGACTGTCTGTGTCATAGTGGTGTTGAAATGAACCTCCTGACATCAGCAGACCACACATTCTCAACTGCAGAGCCGTCTGGTTTCCAGTTTGTGTCCTGCCCTTACCTGTTATAATACCAGCTTTCTACCCTGAATAAACACAGCAGAGCCATCAGCAGACCACAACATTACCAGCACTGACAACACAATGCCTTCGGAACAGGTATTGTCCATTTTGTAGATAAACAAACAAACAGTGTATACCCCCACCTGCTGGATGTACTACTACATGACAGCCATTATTCACAGCTGCGGTGTTCCACAGCCATGCTAGTTTGTTTTTAACTATATGATTCATTGGTGTGTTTTACTGTAGTCAGCAATCTGTGTACTATTAATCAATAACAAGCATGTACAGTTTGTAGGTAGTTTCAGTTGTAGAGAGGTTCCTCCCCTTGAAAGAAACCTGCTTGTCACAACAACATTACGCTAGGAGGAGATTCATTACAAGTCCTTCTGTAACACAATATCAAACAATGTGACTTTTACTACACTCTCACTGTGTGGCCTTGTACTGATTTGTTGCAAATGTCTTTGTTTTGGAGCAATCCCCCGGTTGATCTGACTCAGAACTTGTAGATAAAAATATCAAAACAATTGCAGTTATGTTTAAAAAGAAGTACAAAGCATATTGTTTTGTTTCCAGTGTGAATATGTACGAGGCGGCCCCTTTGAGGTCTGGTTTAAGTTCCCTGCGTTGGAATCCTGCGGGTTGCTGAGTTGGAGCGGGTTTGTGCGTGTGTTTCAGGTCCGAGGCGCTGGCCCGCGCGTTAGCGGTGAGGGATCGCAGTCAGAAGGACAAGGCCTTGTTCAACACGGAGGTGCAGGAGTTATTGAGGATCATCGACCACGACCACAAACTCAGGAACTTCATGATGCACAAATCACACGAGCGCAGCGTTGCCGAGGATGACGAGCTGAAAGTCGCCAAAAAGAAAAGTACGTCTGTGTACGATGTGTGAGGCAGTTTGTGTGTGCCTGTGTTATAGTAGTGTGCAAATTAATTAACAACACCCCATTGCTTCTGTAGTTTTGATTTGTTGTGCATAAGAAATCAAACCACTGTAACTGAAAATGGTCAAAATAAGAAAATTAGCTTATTAATTAATTTATGACTTTAATAGGCCACACATGCAATTGTTTTAAAATAGTAAGAGAAAAGGAACACATAGCTATAAATGATAATATGCAGGAGCCTTTTTAGTTGTGTAAGATGCCTAATTAAAGCACAAAGTGGACTATATTTTTCACACACCTATGCTTTACAATGCTTTCACAGTGCTTTATTACACTTTGCTATGCTTTTACTATGGGGCACTGTTATAAGGCAAATACAGCGCTCAAGTACAGCTGGTACACCAGAGTGCAACCATTAACCTGTCCCTCTGCTCCCAGTGAACGTCAGGAGGAAATAGCATGTAGAACACGTGTGGTATTCGTTACATGCACTGGGGGTGCTGTGTTGCTGAGGAGTAGGGTAATGGATCCGCTCTGACGTACTTGGAGATTAGACATGTTTGAGTTTCTTTACTGCCTTGCACTGGGTTCCAGACACCGAGCAGAGACTGATTGAGCGGGTGGGTGGCGACTCCATCGAGAGCTACCAGACTGCGTACCAGCGCGTGGTGGAGCTGACGGGGCAGGAGAACGTGGACGTGATCAGGCAGCAGTTCATTGAGAACGAGGAGAAGAACTTTGCTTACTTCAGCTACATCAACGAGCTCAATAACAAGACGGAGATGCTGCAGGAAAAGATACAAAAACTGCAGGTGTGTTCAGGAGCTATGTTCAGTCTGTCCTGCTAGAGAACCACTTGTCCGCTTGTGAAGAAACCTGTAGTTTTTGTTGTTAATACAGCAGTACAGTACTGCTAAACCTGTGCATAGTCTAACAGGTGGCCTTTTGACAGTATAAATAAACCCTACCTGGCCGCTTTATTAGGACCTGTGCTTATACCGGGTCCAGCCTCTGTTTCTCCTGCTCACAGCTCACAGCTGGAGGGTGTCCATTCAGTCATTAATACGCAATAGATCCACAAAGAGGCAGAGGATCGTGATGACGAATTTGTTGTTCAATCCCAAGCATGCTTGATTGGATGGCGGCCGTGGAAGATGGCTGAAGTCGCCCGCAGTTGTAGCATGCTGGACGGGCGCGTTATTGCCTTGAAAGTAGCCATTGCCAACAGGGTGGGTAAGCTTGATCCGTAACGCTGCTTAAGAGATCTACGTCAGCTATATAGTGGTGCTGAGATCACATGTCTCATCACCTTATCATCCTTCCTTGCGTCTCTAATTCAGGAAGATGCCAAATCCAGCTGGGCAGACATGTCCTAATAAAGTGGCCAGGCATTGTATTTTATATACACACTGGCATTCATCAAAATGACAGTGTGTATATATTACAGTTGATTGAGTGTATGACCTATGTTAAGAAACAGGATTCATATTTATATTTATTGAGCTGTTCTTCTGTAAGATAAGGCAGTTACCTGCTCTGTTCTACACCAGTCAAGCAGAAGGCCTGTAAAAGGGGTTTCTGGGTTCGGTCTGTGATTTGGGGGTACCCAGTTTATACCCTGGCTCAAGGACACTTGCTGCTGCAGTATGTGTGGTCACCATGCACTGCAATTGGTGGTTTTTGGTAAAATAGACAACTCCATTGCCTCCCCTTAAATGTTACTGTGACATCAATTTCTGGTGAACTATCGGACCAAACTGCCCCATCTGTGCTTTGTTAAACAGTATTGCGGCATTAATTCTTCCTCCTTCTTGCACAGGGGGAAATTCTTCAGTTCCAGTTTCAGAACAAGCAATTAAATGAGGACAGGCATGCAGCCCTGAAGAACCTGGAGGTAATGAGAAAGTGGTTAGAGAATTTCATAAAGCTTACTAGAAGCGTGGTAAAGCTTAGTAAAATTGTGTTAAAGGACGGCCAAACAAGGTTAATCATTGGGAACTAGAAGTAAAAAAGGATGGGAAACTGCAGAAATTACTGGGCAAAAGAACTTTGAATATGTAAAATAGTCACTTTGCTTTAGTACTTTTTTAATATGTGAAGGAGGCTTCATTATCTGTGCAGAAGGAAATGTCCAGTTTCCCCCGCGATGTAAATGTGATTGAATTGGACCCCCTCTCTCCCCGTCCCTCTCCCTGTCCCCCTCTCTACCTCTTGTTTAGATGACGCTGGAGAGGACGACTCTGCAGGCCAATGACCTGGAGCTCCAGTACAGGCTGACCTGTAAATCCCTGGACCAGCTCAAGACTGGCGTGGAGTCCCTCTTCACCAAGATGAACTGCGACCCCTCTTCCATCGTGAACAAGCTGGGGGGAAGGCAAGGCATCACTGACTTCAACATCGTGCAGTACATCGGTACAGCCATCCTCTTACTGTGCTTCTATATAGCAATTTATTAGTTTTTTTATTTTACAAATGACCGTTTTCCTACCTGATTTGAAATACCTGGTTTTAATCCCACCTCACCCCTGAAACTGCTACTGTCACAAAGACGGCTGCAGTGGGTGACGTCAGACCAGAAAACAGGAACACACACAGAGACTTGGGGTTTTGGTGAAGCAGCATTTAATAATAAACAGACAAACAAAACATACTAACACACAAAACAAGTGGACGAACGCTAAACAAGTACCGTGCTGGCACTTCCAGCACGCTGTAGCAATTGTTCTTTCTAATAATTTATCTCCTCTCTCTCTCTCTCCCGTTCTCCACTCACGAACACCCAACCCCCGAGTGAGTGAAACATGCACCTATATATACTGTTGTCCTGGGATTCAATTACTAATTAATTATTCACTTGAATCCCAGCACGTGAATTCATTATGTGCAACCTCGTGCTCACATATTATATACTTTAAATGCACGTGAAGTGATGTGCCATCCTCGTGCCTAAATACAATTCTACATTTTAAATCACACGTGAAACACAGACCCGTTTATATCCCGTGTATACACCAACATTAACACAGCACACACAACATACAACACAGAAATGCACACAGGGGCAGAGCACATTGCCACAACTACCAATCAGGAGTACCGAACATCAGTGAAAGACCTCTGTTGCCTCAGCTGTATTAGTGCTTTGGTATCATTTCCCCTTCTTTCTCTCCGGTGCACAATAGGTGAAGTGACCTGGTGAGTGACTTATCCTGCCCTTCCCTCGCAGGTATTCTGGAGCATAAGACCAGCGACCTGATGATGGCTCTGGCCTGTCTGGGCATGAAGGAGGCCGAGTATCAGGACATTCCTCCCACTAACCCTCTACTGGGTGGCTCCTCGCTGTTGTCTGTTGTGCCGGACATTAAAATAGAATTGCCTTCAGCCATGGAGGGGAGCGACGCTAACCCAGTGGAGATTCCAGGTATAGCCCTTAGAATAGTATAACTGATTTCTAAGATTGTATCATCTTCTGTGCTTCTGCTGGCCACTTCCCTTGCTTTAACCTAACCTGCGAGGTTCCTAATACAATGTGATGATTCCCCCTGTTGTTTCCAGAGTGGCCCCTGGATTTTGAATCCTTGCATGACAAGGTTCTCCAGAAGGTCGCGTTTAAAGAGGAGCTCTGCAAAGGGATGGAGGGGTCCAAAACAGACAGGGGGGTCCGTGACGGCAGGAAGACCCTGAAAAACCTGTGAGCAGCGCAGGCACAGCCAGCCACATGCACCACGCCTCCCACCATGAAAAGATTCCCCCCTTAAGTATTTAATATATTAATAATATCACAAGAATACAACAAGAGCTTGAACTAACAGAGTTGCTATTGAGTCACTTGACATAGTGTGATCACTCTTTGCTATTTCAGCTACTGAAGGCTGTTGCGAGGACCCGATTAGAATTAGACATACAGGGAACAAGGAAATAGAAACACCTGCCATCTATAGAACACACTTTGCTGCCTGATTAATTTGATAGGCAAATGGCATCTGAAATATATTGTGGGATATATGAAAGCTGTATCTCCCTGTTTTCAATTAGAAATGTGTCATTACAGCACACTTGAGTGATTTTGATAGAAGGTTGCTAGTAGGTGCTACAACGTGATGTCGCAAAAGTCTACTGGAAGACATAATAGTAGTACAATATTTCATGTTAGATTTTATAATGTCACATTTCTCAATTTTTGTCATTTTTTCATGAAGTATATGAAAAACTAAAAAGCGGTGTGTAATTCAATATGTTAACGTAACATTATTCAGTAAGCTTCATTCGACTGTATGAAGTTAATTCTGTAGGATGATGCAAAACTTTTGGCCATAGCTGTACGTGCCCCCTGTGTATAGCACTGACAGCCTATAAACCAACAGCCTCCAACAGCCTGACATTACCTACCATCTGTCTTCACACTTCTGACTGATGACCTTTGATAAGCTGATGGGTACAGCCTAGTTTAGAGACAATCTGTCTGTAAAATGGATTGGATGCACAAGCCCATTGTTAGTAGTTTGTTTAACATTACAAATAGCATCCATACTGTACGCACTAGAAAGAAGGACAGCACATTGGATTACAAAGCTTGGAAAATACACCCCTAATAATTATGCAAGTGCTGTGTTTCTTAAATACACCTTTAGGTGGCACTATAAGCAGAATTAAGAAGTTGCTCTGACTTTTTTGCTTGAGTCAGGTATCCCAAAGTGAGCTATGATTCAAACTCCCATTTAAACCCTAGCATCTAATTGTTTGAGTGAGTAACAGGCACCTCCAGTGCCCCACTGACGCTGCAGCAAATATTAATAAGCACATGTTAACAGTGACACTCTCCCTCATCCCAGACAGTGATTTTTGTTATTCAAATGGAATCCCTCATTACTATATCAAAGCTCCATCTCCCTTTTTTAAAAAAAGACTGAAAGTGTAGCTGTAGTGCTCTGTGTATGGTTCTCCCATATTATTATTATTATTATTATTATTATTATTATTATTATTATTATTATTATTATTACTTGTAGGTTTAACAGGACAGAAATCTCACCACAAAGCAGCACTTGCATTTTAAACTCAATATTTCCTGAACCGAAAGAAGCAATACACAGTGAGGTGACCTGTACTAAAAATGCCAAGTTTATTAATTTATTTTACACATTTATTTGTGAAGTGCCAGATACAGCAAAGTAAGCATTCGCTCCTCTTGTGGGAGTTAAACAGCACGGAATCAGGACCCAGTCATCACAACAGTACATCTCGTTAAAGGGAGTGGCATTACAGTAAACAACGACAACAAAGGGGATTGTACACACTGCAGGCTGGGGGGACTAACTGAAGCAGGAGGATCTAAACAGACAGAGCTCACAGAACAGACACAGCTGAGAGAGCAGAGAGCAGGGCCTGGGGGGAGGGCACAGAACGGGGAGACGGCTCTACTCCTGGTCCTTGTCCTCTCCGTGGGTGATGATGTAAACCAGGTTCTTGTAGTCAAGGTTTCCAGCCACGTCTGGGGGGAAGGCAAGGAACATCTGCTCCATCTGATAGAGGAAGAGAATACCCACTTAGAAAGGGTTTGTGTACAGCAGGTGAGCTCCAGCCATCCTGTGTTATCTGGTCTTGCAAGTACTGTCAGTGGCTGAAGTGACAGGACTACAGTCCATACTGTTCAAGGGATCAAAAGCAGAAGCTATGAAAGCTGTAACTCCTGTTCAGAAAAGACTTCCTTTTCATATTTGGTCCTAACATGGTATCCCAATTCTATAAACCAATACACACTGCTTATTTTTTGTTTCACCCATTCTAGGTTTTACTACGAGTTTGATTAGCCACAATGTGTAGCTAACATGTGTTTTATTAAGCTTAGGAATGGATCAAACTGCTGTGCAATGGGAGTCTTATTTCCATCCCAGTATCACATCTGGACCACTCACTGTACATATTTGTTCGAAATCCCCTGTGTTGCCCTTTGCTGGTAATGCCGTGGTCTGCTAATGGTTCTGCAAGGGGTTCTTCCTATAAAAAATAGAATGCTGCAGACCTACCTCCTCAGGTGAGAACCTATCAGCCTGTGTCGTCAGCATATCCGTAACGCTGTGAAGAGATAACATTGTTACATTAGATTCCAGCGCGATTGAAGCCTGTGACTACAGCGAGTCACCACACGAGAGCCCCGCCATACTTACTAGTCTTTCTTCAGAATGCCTGTAGCCTCGGGGTCAAAGACTTTGAACGCGTTCAGAATGGTCTCCTCTGGATCCGCACCTGGAAGAATTTGAACAAACAAACTGCTAAAGAACACGTAATATACGTTACAGAGCAAAGGGTTTTATTTATTTATTTATTTATTTATTTATTTATTTATTTATAGCACTAGCGTTGTTTACAGCTCTTCGTCTCACGGCAGAAAGCTGTTTTTAAGAGGGAAAATAAGAATGTGTCCCGACAGATAAAACGACCTCCTAGGGGATGTAAACAAACTGAACTCGGTTAAAGTATAATATAAATGAACTCATGGATGGGTATAATTCTAAACCTATTTTGCTGTATAGTTGAGCATGTTTTTTTGGTTGGGACAGCTTTAAAAAGTCGTGTTTAAGACTAATTAGTAATTTGGCATGGTGCAAGCATGGTACAACACGTAAGCAAGGCAAGTCACAAATCACGTCTGGTAAAATTCGGTAACCATAGCAATCTGTTTCCCAACTCAGTTTACTAAAGGAAACTTTTGTAGGGGTCCGGGATACAGCGCTCCTGAAACCTGGCCCTATAAACTCGGGGAGCTGGTGTCTTGAACTGTACAATGCTGCTGTTTCGTACCTTTGAGTTTTTCTCCAAACATGGTTAAGAAGACGGTGAAGTTGACTGGTCCGGGAGCCTCCTTCAACATCTCATCAATCTCCTCCTGCTTTACATTCACACGCCCTGAATGGTGCACAGCAAACACAGGCTATTATTATTATTATTATTATACACCCACGTGTTCAGCAGATTAGATGGTAAAAAATCAAATGTGATGGAAATGACTGTACTCTCCCATTGTTAGAAAAGTGTTGCTTGGGTTCGTTCTGCTCTAGAGAATCCTATTCAAATTATAGAAATATCTCAGCTATATTTTCCAGGTGTCATTATGCATATAGTGACGTATAGCTACATAGTAACTAGCTACACAGCGTTGCCTTATTACATTATTCCATACAACTACAAGTGCGTTCAGAGTAAGAAAGGAACATGAGCGAGTAAGCGAGCCCTACCCAGAGCTGCGAACGTGTCCCTGAGGTCTGACTTGTCGATGAAGCCGTCTCTATTCTGATCCATGATGGTGAAAGCCTGGGAGAGGGTTGCACAGCTAGGATTAACACTTTAATACTTCGAAACTGCTTTGCATTTAGCAGAAAGGCGTGGGGTGTGTAAAGACGCACACAGGCACCCACTTAAAAAAAGACTCACACAAAGGAGTCGTTTATAATGCAAATACAATCTTCAATAATAAAACCTGAATTTCTCCGTTGCACAATGGATTAGAGAGCAGATCTGACAGGTACGGTCAGTGCTCAGTTGGCAGGCTTCTGTATCACATACCACACACACACACACTTCAGGTTTTGCAAGGAACTGTCTAAAAGCTTATAATAATAATAATAATAATAATAATAATAATAATAATAATAATAATAATAATAATAATAGGAAGAAGATCACAGCATGACAACAGTGTCACATTGGTATCAGGGTTATAAAACGAACCTCCTTGAACTCCTGGATCTGTGCCTGTTCAAACATAGAGAAGACATTGGAGTTTGCTCCCTCTGCCCTCTTCTTTGCCTTCTTGGGTGACTGTGGAGACATTGATTTAATAGCCTCATTTATTTCCATCCCATGCTTCTATTCACACACAGCATGAGCTATAACAGTTTGAGTATACCCTTCTATTACTGCACGCAGTAGCAGACCTCAATCAATTACACTTCAGGGATCCCGGTTGTGGTCACTACAGAATACATGAGATTTCCTTTCTCCAGCTCCCCTTTGGGTACCATGCGTTTTTGGGCACACGTTCAGAATTAGTACTTTCTTACAGCAGTCATATTATTTATTGCTTAAACACTTTTCATTTATGTTAAGTTTAGCAAGTTACTTATTTTTTCAAAAAATCTGATTTACTCTTGGAGTAGACGCACTTTGGGGACCCCAGCGCTGGCACGGGAAAATCAATACCCGTTTCTGTTTTTTTAAGCATGCCTTTACAGCTTCTCATAAATCAACGTCAACATATTTATTAGTGTGTCGTGCTTTTATTGAATGCTTTCAGTCAGCAATTCAGCCCATAATCATTCACGGAGTTTAAAAAATAGACAACTCTATTCCAACTTTGGAAGCGCAACATCCGAATCGCCTAGTGATTGCTATGCTGTATGCTCCACCAAACCAGTACTCCCAGTGACAGAAATAATGTATTCATGACAGAAATAATGTACGTACCCATGAAAGGGTTCTCATAGACTCGTTCTGAATATACAGCTCTGGACAAAGGGTTTGCGTCACCCTATACAATTAACAAATGTTGCTTCATAAAGTGAATGAAACCTGATGAATAATATTACGATAACATACTGAATTACATACCGCTTTGCAGTTTTCCATATACATATATTAAATGATGTCTCAATCCTAAAATTCTAGGTGATGCAAAACGTTTGGCCATCGCTGGAGCATTGTTAACATTAAACTAACACCAGTCGAAACTAGAACTTGCAGGCGGTGCAAAATTGTTCGTTTAACTGCAAAATCTTCACGCCTTTCAATTCTGTTTTGTAACTAATAATTAAACATACATCTTCAACGTATAACGATCAGTCAGCTCCAATACGATTATTTTAAATGAACCGTCCACATCATGGAATCGCACCAGCAAACGCAGGCAGTATTATATTGCTGGGTGGTTCTTTTAACACCTTTCCAACTGAGATAAGACTACCGACCATCACCCACGGATGCGCTATAGAGGACACGACTCTTGACGCACTCACCATCGCTAAAGCTTGCTGAGTTGACTGTCGAAGCAAGAAGAGGAACTCCAAATGCTGCTCAACAATGGACGGACAGGAACGCGTTATATATCCTATAGCACCCTCTACCCGGGTTTATAAATACACTTTTGCCTTCTTTTGGCAGTAGCAGGTGAAGTATGCCAGTGTCACCCCCACCCCCTTTGCATTGTAACTGATTTAGAATAACAGTGGTCTAGAATAACACCCGTGTCATTCTGCTACAATGAGGTTGTGAAGGTCAAAGAAACCTTGTGTCTTCGTCGTCCCCGGCTTTAGTTAGATCGTGCGCCACGCGTTGCAGAAGGATGAGTGACATCCACACTTGTTGACTTAGAAAAGCAGTCCAAGAATGTGAAACTTCAGCTGGCTGCCTTCAGTCTAAAGATACAAACGAGTAAGAATCACAATGGTCTTTCGTGGAGCATGGAGAGAGTGCAATGAACACGTTATGAGGAATACTTAAATAAACGGTGGCAAACCGGCATTTCGCCGTTTACTGTGCCGTTTAGTCCTATGTATGGAGTTTTATCGTATCGTTTATCTCATCATCTTTCGCTCAGAAAGACATTGGCCCCGATTTTCCACTGTGTGCAAATTGCCCATAATACTACTATTTGACCATAATGGAAAATATAAACATTACTTTTAATCAAAACACTAATGCCTCAAACCCATTAAACAAATTCAGGTCACTTTCAAAGTCTCCCATATCTAGTTTGTCATGTTTTACTAGCACTGCATGAAAGAAAGAGACCAAACTTATTCACCCTTCTCCTTTTTGTATATAAACTACAAGAGACTCCTGCATTGAGCTCACTGGGGCTTATAAGGTCAAAGCCTGGGCAAGTGTGGCAGTGTCTAATGCCAGCAGTTGACCTGCCCTGAATAAGATTGTTCAGGATCCTCCCTGGATTTAATGCTCTGAAGTGGGGTGGTGGTGTGGGGAACGTGCTGTTAGGAGGGGGAAGCAGCTACAAGCCGTGCTGAGGACATCTTGTTGGGGCCCCCAGCTCCAGTCTTGCAGTGCCTGTTCATAAACAGGCCCATATGGTTGTATGGCTGTAGACCTGGTCCATCATGGCTCTGAGTCCCTGATGTACAGCAGATCTTGCAGGTAAAGATGATGTTCATTACATGCTTTGGCAGGATAATTGCAGGCTCAGGCATTAAATGTCTTCAGTTTTGACATTCCATTTGAAACATCAATAGTTTATACAAATACTAGCATTTGAACCGACTACAGCCCTCTATCAAAGTGTACCAGAGGTTATTTTGCTCATCTTCACTCAAACTGATTAGCAACGCACTTATAAAAGTTTGCCACGGTATTTCTGCAGATTCCCCCCATGCTTTTCCCATGGTTATACTATGCAGTTACCATAACTTACCCTGGTTTGCCATGTTTATTAATATGCTTTACCATACCTCACTATACCATGCTTTCACTGTGCTTTATTACACTTGGTTTTACTATGGTCAACTTTTATAAGGGCAAGCTAAAGAGTTAGGGCTTCAGTCCCACATATTATAAAGTGACAGGCACACAATGGCTCATGACGATACAGCAGAGCAGTACGCTTGGGAGGGTTGCATATGGGCTCACTGGTTAGCCCTGTCCTTTATCTCTTCTTTGTAGTTTCAGCTGTCTTAGCAGTTGAGTTTATACTGCGTTTAAGATACAAATAGGAGCTGTTGCTTAGCATGCCTTTGTGTCTGTGTGAGAAAAAAGTATTGTCATAGCTTAGCATGCATATCAAACAGGGGATCTCACTGCTATATAAAGGCTATGATTTACTTTCTATCACATTTAGGTATACAGAAGAAACTGTAAGAGCCATGGAGTCAGAACCCTCAGCAAATGATTTACAATGGCAATGCAGCATACTATACTATAGGTTAACATTGAATACAATAGACTGGAATGTTTTGGGGAAGTTTTGCTGTTTTGATTCTTGTGCTGTAAGAGAGATTGCAGATGTCATTAATGACAGCCTACTGCTGCACAGTGATATATTAGTAGGTACAGAGAGAAGAAGAAGTCTATTTTCCAAAAGTTACCTTTCTGGGAATGTAAACAAACTGGACTAGCAACAAGATCCACCAAAAAGGCTCAACTACGTCACTTTAAAATGCGCTGAATGGCAAACACAAAACAGCACTAACAGTATTTTCCATTTTGACGTTTTATAATGTCATCTATTTTGCATCACTGTAAACCTGAACGTACTTGTGGGGTGCTCCAGCTTTCAGGGTTGTCATTAATAGATACAGAAGAGATGGGTAAGCTGGGTAAGGAAAGAGAACATTCAGTGAAAGGAAGGAGCGGCTACATTGGGATGAGAACCCTGCCCTGTGCCAGCGCTCACAAAGGGGATCATTGAGGCAGCAGCCCTGCTGAGTGTGCTGGTAACACGCCGATGGAACCATGTCTGGAGAAAAAGGATAATGTCTCTCTATCTCTCTATAGATCTAACCTATTCTAAATGACATACTGTATGTCTGTGGTAAGCAACTAGAAATGAACAGCAGCTCCAGAACTCTTAGTGAAATCACCTTAACAAAGACTTAATAAAACTGCACCTTTCACAAAAAAGAACAGGCTCCTAATCTTTCTACATCGGCTGCTGAACTTCCAGTAATGGCCTCAGGGTGGTGCCTGAACCACACACACCATTTAATTGCAGATATAGTGTATGACTGTATTAGAAAACAGTAAAAACTTCATTACAAAAACACCCATATCAATCGAACAGTATTGAGCTCCACGGCATGTCTGTCTTGATTTAGGTAGTTGAAGGGCAGGACATTCAGAAAGTCAAAATGCAAAAACAAAAGTTTTGTAACTTTTTAAACAGGTAACCTGTGTTGAAATCGTGAAATGGTGTGCAGTTAAACATTTCTTCCTGAGTTCATTTTCTTTATGTCTCTCTAAGAACTCTATTGTCCTCCACATTGCTCTTTTACAAGGGGGACTCAGTTCAATTAAACAGTTTTAATGATTAAACACATCTTAATACCACCACCCTACATGTATGAAGCTGATTTTCTGTGAACCTCATTCAGTTGTATTTGTATTCTATGTAATAATGTTAAAATCGCCTTAAGGAAATCACAGCTGGATTAATATAGAGTTAAAGAATGCTGTTTTAATCCGGCACTGTTTGGTTAATAAAAAAGCTGGAATGATAGTGCCAAATGTGCATGGGAATGTAAATAAACTGGTCACCAGGGACTGTTTTCTCATCAAATAAACGCTTTGTTATAAAATTGCAATCTCTTCCCTACACGTGGGATTAAACAATTAAAACAGTTTTTGAAATGTATAATATACTATGGACTTGAAAAACACAATATACATGCAAAGCTTACTTTTATGCAAAGGCTCTCATTGAAATTTCATATTCCCAGTGAAGCATTTCTAAATAAGAAATATTATTGCTTTCTTTCCAGCTCTCTGCCTTATACGTGCTCCCTGGAGCTACCAATAAACAGTAATAAACTAGAACTTTTAATAAGTGCCTTTCATAGTCTTACCCCCCCCCCCCCCCCCCCCCCCCCCAGGGGTTTTTACTTTGCACAAATGCATTTTTCTGCGTAAAAATGAATTGCCTGAGTTTTCAAATAGGAAACAACAATAAACCATAGCGAGAGAAAGGCTGGCCATTTCAGGTTCGAAAGACTGTTCTTTCCCTATTATTTGTACACCCCGCTTATGCCAGTAACGCCAACAACACTAAATAATTCAGAAGTTTAAAGAATACTTCCGTCTAGACTTGTTCTCTGAGAGCCTCGTCGTTTGTCATAGTTTGAGCTAAAAATGGAATGCGCTTGTTATTCTGTAGTTGACTGTAACAGAATACGAATAAATCCAATCATGTCTGTGACTCACTGTATCTGCATTGTGGAGTCTGACTGGTAACGAACCCTTATGGCTAATGCTGTAGATTATGCACCTTTTTTGTACTATAATATACTCCACTATATAGCATAAGAATTGGTTGTACCGGTTTCAAATTTAACATACAGCCCAATCTTGTTATGGTGTTCTCACGTTTAGCCTTGTTTTTTTATTTTTTTTATTTCATACCAAAATGGAATTAGTTTTTCTAGCGTAAAGACAGTATCACTGAGACGCAAGCAATACACCAGGGAAGTTGTTTGTCTTTATGTCGGTCAGTTACAGTCTCCCTGTACATTGAAGTCAATTACTTCAGGACTGTCAGCAACAAACACTATTGCCACTAGAGGGCGCCAAAAGTTGCCTTGTTATACTTTTCTCAAATCTTTTGCTCCAGCACAAAAATAGTAACACAACTACAACAGCGAAAAGCTAAAGCCGTGTACACCAAACACTGACACCACTGGAAATTCAGTGCCAAGGAGACAATGCACCCAGTGTAAGGGCAGCGGAAACGACCATGCCGTGGCAGAATAGAGCCAGTGTGTGAAACAGCCTGCTGCCACTGCTGAGGTTTGTACCGGAGCGCAGGACGGGGAAATATATGAAGATGATTATGCAGCAACCAAAACAATCAATAATGAGCTCACAAAGTCCCCCTCAGACAATTAAAACCGGTTGCACAAGATACTGTTTTTTTTTTGGTCTGTGTGTATGCATCTGACACCGCGGCCTCACAGCAGTGATTTGGGTTTTATTTTGTTTGTTGCTGTTTCGGTTTTTGTTATAGAACAGAAAGGCCAGCCTCAAACGGTGTCATTTTGTCTCTTGCCCGGATGACAGGCTTTTCTAAACCGCTTGAGAATCACAAAACAACATAAACAGCATTGTCAGGCAATGTGGACGCGAGTCTGCGCGACTCAGCCTGGCTCATCAAGGGGGGCCAGGCTGCACGCGGCTGCAGGTGTGGACTGCTGTGAAAAAAAAACAACCCCCCCAGAACCATCTGCCATAAAACACTAGGGAAGAGATAACTTATTTTAACCCGTTATATTCCGCATTCACCTGATCGGCCTGGTTCTCAGATGGCAGATCTCCATGGAGTATGTGCTGTAATTCTAGTGGTGACTCAGCAGGCGGCGCTCCACCTGACTGGTTTAGAGTCAAGCACAGTCTCAGCATAGTGTTAACATAAGGGGGTGCTCGTCTGTTGGCAGCGGTATTAACTCCCATTGAGTTCCAATGCATCTCAAAATAACTGTGTCGCTAAATAAAACAAACCCTATTGGGGCTTATTTTGATCACATTTGTTTCACCTTTATTTCATGGGGGGATGTTACATTTGAAATAATGGCAGTGATTTGAAGAGACTAATACCTGTCAACTGAGCGCTTACTATCAGCCCTCTACCAGTCTGTGAGATTTACTGTTCTGCCCATGGCCGTCGCTGAAACTGTCTTCCAACAGGGAGATTTTATCTCAGCGTTTTTATATTTCATAATAATTCATTTCAGGGATGCCATTCGCAACAACAAATGAAGCAGTCATAGCACCAATAGTCTGTAAAGTATGTGCTACATATTGCAGGTGTGTTGTGATTTTTGTGTCCAATCCCTGTATCTGTGTGTGAGTGTGTGATATTGTGTTTATTCCAATGTATTTATTTTAAATGTGAAATTAAATCGATATACGTAAACAATAATGTTATGTGACGATGTACGAATAACACACAATCAAATTCTCGCACACAATACTTTTCTGTTAATAAAATTAAATAGTTAAATAAAGGTAGTGCAGTTTTTAAAATATTTATTTATTATTATTATTATTATTATTATTATTATTATTATTATTATTATTATTATTATTATTATTATTCAGAGAACATATATATTTATTTAACACCTGACGTACCATTACTATGTTGATGGGTACTGTCCTACAGAATACAGTTGCAGAATTAAACTGAACTCCACCACGTTCGAAGTAAACATTTCTTAATTAAATTGTTCTGTTTTTCCCATTTCCAGACGGTATTGATCAACACGTTACGTCAGTATTGATAACTTTGTAAAACCAAAGTCAAGTGCAATTGCACAGTTCAAAATTCTCCAGGACATCACAAATGCAGGGTTACCGATTTTAATTTTTTTTCCAAACGTGCCCTTCCGCTCGCAATGCTTCGCTATTTTCTTTAAGTCCTGCTATAGCTTCATTTACTTTTGGAGACTTTTTTGTTTTCGTGGGAAAATAATAATATAGGCTGCTTAACGGAGGGAATCCAGCCCATATATTTAGTCTAGCCGGTGAGAAAAAAATCTCTTCAATATCCCCCAAGATGGCCGCCGATGTGGGATCGATGTTTCAATATTGGAAGAAATTTGATCTACGGCGGCTTCAGGTTAGTGGCAACCCTCTACCTTTCTGGAGAATATGAAAATATAGAGCGTGCTGTACCGGAATATGAGGCGAAATGGGCTTTTGGAGCGAGTTTTGAGGAATAAAAGCAGCGCTGTTGCATTGATAGGTATTAGAAATTGATCGTGTTCTGCCTTTGTTCAGTTAATCATTGATCAGCGGCAGAGAGACCGTGGAGTAGCGCTAGAGCTCTGTACTCACTACCGGGACGGGAGCCCTGCCATTTCTGTTTATTTAAATTATTATGCAATGTTTATTTTCACAACTGTGCAGTTCTTTGCGAAAAATCGAAACTTTTGTATTGCATGCCTCTTCCTTGCTTTTGGACTTTACTTTTTTTTCACCTAAAATTGGTTTTAAAAGGTGATAACGGTGCGTGACTTAATTATTTATAAGCCTTGTGTGTTGAGCCCACTTGCCGGTTAGCTTAGCTTTCTATCTGAAGTCTGTGTTAGGTTTGTTATGAGTGTGGTATGTTTTCGCTCAGGTGTAATTACGTTATTTATTATTATTATTATTATTATTATTATTATTATTATTATTATTATTATTATCATTATTATTATTATTATTATTAGTGTGTGATAAATACTTGCATACAAAAATAAACTTTGCGAGCTGAAGTTATGAAAAGTTCTACGTTTCTGTTGAACTTATATCCAGCGACAACGTAAAATGTAAAATGAAGAGGCATTTTACACAGTGTGTTATATTCATGTTGCCTGTTTTTAAATAGAGTTTTGATTTGCTAGACACTTGTGCGTGTGAGTGTCTGTGGGTGTTTGTGTTTTACTGAGAGAAATAAATAACGAAACCCCTGTCCAGAGATACAATGCGTGCAAAATAAATAATATCGTGAATGTAGTTTAAGTTTGGATGCGTTATAGTGTGTACATTAGAACACGTTAGTTGTAAATCTGGATGTATGGTAAAATATGAATGTATATATATATATATATGAAAATATCTGCCTAATACAAGCCTTTAGAAGATATTTAGAAGATATATTTTAGGGGATATTGCATACATTTTTTTTTTTTTTTTGTAGTGTGAGGGAATTACTGCCCGTGTCATAATTCATACACTACCTGCATTGTTTATTTATTGTAAAGACTGGAAACACATCTTGAAAAGAAAATAAGAGAAAATAAATCTCTATTTCGGCCGCGTTGTGTGCAAGGTAAGCGTACTGAGGCAGGGCACTGTGTAATTGTATTCCCTGCTAATGTTTGTAAATCAGACCTGGCCAGTGAGAGGGCACAGTCTCGCGCTGTATGATTGATGTTCTGTAGCATGAGGAATGACAAGAGCATGGCTGGCAGCTCCCGCGGGGGTGGAAAAGGCAGGAGAGGGAGAATCGCATCTGATCAGGGCTGGCTGGAGCCCTTGTGTGGCCCGATTGTTATTTCAGCCTGCGGATATTATAGCGTGTCACTCGTGTAGTCTCAGGAATGTGTACTGTGTGTGTAGAGCCATTGTATTGTGGAGCGCCATCGCTCGGGTTCATTCACATCCACACAGGCTGCAGATTCATAAGGGATGGAACAGCTATCACTTATCAGATGGGCTCGCAAACTGTACTATTTACAACCTGTCATATACTGTACTTTTTTCTATTTTAAATTTTAAATTGCCTGCGTTGGTCTACAAAACCCATATGCGTATATGCGTAAAATCATTTTAACGTCTTATAACGTCTTAAGATTTCCTGCTAATAATCTCAGATTAGTTGATGGCTTCTTTCTAAGAAAAAAAAAATCTTAACAAGGAGCCAGATTTTATTTTAAGAATACTTTTGGATTAATTCGAAACGTTCTTTCATACCCCGTACTGCTGCAAAGTAGCAGTTTGAGAAAACCTCAGAAGAATGGAAGCAAGGTGATGCAATGTAACACCGCGGACTTGTTTCTTTGTGTCAGTGTTTCAGCTCTGTGCAATGTAACAGCAAACACACACGCACACACATCGTGGCTTTTCTTTTATTACAGCTTCAAGATCCTTTTAATATAAAATCTGGGTTGAAGACGCTTTTGAAAACGTACCCCTTGTGTGCGTTCTTTAGATTTCAACAAACTTTAAAGAAAACACGCAAAAGTTTCAGTTTTATTTTAAACCATAGTGATACTATTCAAGGTCTGTTAATCGTGTACCTACTGGATAACTCATTAATAAAGATGTCCCACACAGTTAGAATGATCTGATACACACGCACGCACGCACGCACGCACGCACATATAGATAGATAGATAGATAGATATAGATACACAAATAGACAAACATATACTGTATATATATATATATATGAGTATATATTTGTATTGTTTCAAGGGTGCGCATTGAGTCCAAGTTCTGTTATTTACACTGCTGACAATCTAAAATTCCTGATTATATTTTGTTTTCATTTATAACCCCCTACTGCTGCAAGGAATATGTCGATTCTGCTCACAGAGTGACTTGGTGACAAGCAGGTTTCCAGGGGAGGAGGAAGCTTGTGTCTCTCCAGCGCAAAGTACAGGGTACCATGTGTCTTCATGCGTGTGCCCAGCCTGTATTTCATAGTGTAGGTGCTTCACACTGTGTATCACTCAGTGTAACCTGGACGGTCTGAAGGATAGCTTCCATCTTAATTTAGTGAATGTGATGCATTTCCTGAATAAACAGAGCCACTCTCTTGTAATGCTAAGCAGAAAATGGGACCATGTCAGTGCAGCTGATAAAGAGGGAGGGTTGGAATAAATTATGCTGACTGGCAAGTTGTTATAAGTACTCAGGATTTCAGGTGACTTTATGACTTCGATATTGTTTGACAGTATAAAGTGAAACCTGGTAGCAACAACCACTCAAGGTAACAAGCCTTTCTCGACTCTGTACCAAACAAAGGTTATTTTACATGGGCGATACAGCTCAACAGGGTTACTACAATATGGCTGCGTTATTACAATACAGTGCAGTGGCCTGGCACCTGTGTTTCAGTATTATAGGTGGCCAGTATTGTTGCAGCAGGTGCCAGCAGATTATGCAATCCCTGTTAAATCTGCTCTGAACTGGATTCAAACATTATTCCTGCCCATAAAGAAGCCAGGACGGCAACACATGGGTTTGTACTGAGGGGCAGAGGTAGCTGTGAAACCCAAGACAGGGTGCTCACCACTGCTTTATTCTTACCTTGGTTCCTGACTCAGATGAGCGCACAGTGTGTGTGTGTGCGTGCGTGCGTGCGTGCATGTGTGTGCATGCGAGTGCGTGTGTGCGTGAGTGCGTGTGTGTGTGACAGTTAAAAGAGCAAGCAGAGCACTGCCACGGCTGCCTGCCAGCACTGAGCCCCGCTGGCGCCACCCCTGGTCAGAGTGGGGAAGGTGACCTTGTTGAAGCCTGGAGAAATCCTGCCCACCCTCAGTAAAACACTGAGGCACAAACACGTCATTTGTTATTCCACTGACTGCCGGGGAGCCTTACCTAACCACAGCAGGAGAAATGACACAGCTTGAACAAGCTAAATAAGAAAATACATAGTAAGATTTCAACTGTGGATTGCAGTTTAAAGTTGCAGCGCCCCACAATGTTGTCCTGCTTTGTACAGTAATACAATCCCTTGATGGTCTCTGTTTACAGCATAGCGCTGTCGCCTTTGCAGTCATCACAGAGCAGGCCTGGTTGACAGTCCAGTTTGATTGCACGCCTCCACACATGTAGTTTAAGGGACAAAAGCTCCACCCCCTTAAACCTGCTTTACGTCAAATATACACACTAATATTTGTAGCAGGAGTAACATTTAAAAAATTCAATCACTAACTCATTAAATACAGCACTATGTAGTAAATTATATTTTTATAAATGATATGGGTGGTTTAGGAAAGTCTAAAAGTGTAATCGGAATGTCAGGCTGAATGTACTGAACAGAGCCACTGCGCCCGACCTTCAATGCAATATTGATCTGAAGTACATGAAGATTTAAAAACAATAACGCCGATCTGAAAGAACATTGATCTTTCATTTGATACAGTATCAGGCTACTACGACTGGCAATGGGACTTTTCCAGCACCTATAACAAGGAGAGTAGTTACTGTGTTCCCTTTTCAGCTTCACATTCGTGTGTGTGTGTCAGATACCTCCTGTCCCTTCCGGAACTAAACCCCGAGACCCAGCCGGGGAGGACACACATTACATGCTAACAAACGCAGAATCTCTCAGGATATCTAGCTGAGAACAGCAATGTGCCCCTGGACTAGATAAACAGCCCCCCTTCCTCCTGAGCGCTTTAATAAACACAGCTGAAGGGCAGAGGAAGTCGTGTGAGCTGCGCGTGACCTTGGGATCCCTACAGATCTACAGATTAACTGAAGATGCTCTCCGAGGGACGCTCTCGTCCAGATGTGTCATATCTGTGTGCAGAGTTAATGCTCGTCTGCTGTGATTGGTTATTAAAAGGGACAGTTGCGTTACACGCTGCTTTGCTACGGTAAAGAGATTCCCACTGTCGCTCTCAAAGGCACATTTTGAGAAAGGGAACAAAGTAATTAAGAAACTGTGCTAATCCGAAACCCCGGTAGTCTGCATTGACCTATAATCCGAAGCTCTCTTTCATAATGCTGATGACAGCTGCAGTTAAAGCAGTGTCTGAATTCTGTTGGGAATGGGCACAGCATTTACAGCGCTCTCTGTTTTGTTCTGCTATAAGGTTAGTTCAGATTTTTGATTAAATATAGGTATAGGGATTTGTAGTGTTGTACCATATTACAGTAATAAATAAATAAATAAATAAATAAATAAATAAATAAAACACACACACACACACACACACACACACACACACACACACACACACACACACACACACACACACATTAAATGACCCACAGTGTT
Source organism: Acipenser ruthenus (assembly GCF_902713425.1). Classification (NCBI taxonomy): domain Eukaryota; kingdom Metazoa; phylum Chordata; class Actinopteri; order Acipenseriformes; family Acipenseridae; genus Acipenser; species Acipenser ruthenus. Next base: position 7,648,544 of record NC_081199.1, read on the forward strand.
AAAGAAAGCAGATACACATTCCTCTGTACAATATAATGCATTGGTCTCCTTTGAATGCCCTCAGAATCTAGCCTGCAAGTTTTGTACTGTATATCAAATTAGAATTCTCGATTTTCTGTGGAACTAATACAAAATGACCGCATATTCATTATTCAAGCAGAAAAATCATAGGAATAAAAGATACTAGAATTCCTAGGACTTTAAAGATATTTTGGTATTTCTCCATACTGTATATAAAACAGGCTAGTGTCAGTATAGTTCTAAGTGTCAACACTCTCTTGTGAACAGGTGTTGAGTATAGATACTGCACAGTGATAAAGATACTGTACTAAAGGAAGCCTGATGCACTAATCAAGTAAAGTCAAAGAACCAGAACGCAAAGTATATCAAAAATGGAATGGGATTTGAATAATAACACAGGATTTGAATAATTGCAATAGGAGCCACTTAGAATGGTAAAAAGATAAGAGGACAAAAATCTATGAGAATGTAATTTGAAGTCTTTAAGGGAAAGTCGTAAACTCTCTATTTATTTTCATCTATTCATGCAAGCAGCAAGAGATTTCTTAATGTTCTTGCGGGGGGAGGGGGGGGGGGGGGGGGTTTGCGACGACCAACACACAAACAAAGAAGTTAAAGGCGCTGTGACCTTGGATCCCGCTGACCTGCTGACATGACCAGGGTAATCATTTACATTGGCCAGATGGTGCTCCCGTGGACGCCTTTGGAAGGAGAGTTCATGCAGTGGCTGCCAGGGCTGAGTGAGAGTTTCCAGCTGGAATGACCGCTCCCTGGGGCTGGACAAATGCCCTTGTCTGCTGGGAAGGTAAATCCTGCCTGGTTGGAAAAGCCAAGGATGACCAGGGTCAATGACTCAGTGCCATTGCTCCTGTGGAGGAGAGGAGAGGAGAACAGGACAGCAAGCAAATCACTGGAACACAGTCCTGCAGGAGCGGATCGGAGCGCTGGTTTTTATGTGGTTTTCAATCATTCACTGTGGCTCTCTTCACATGCTTTTAAGAGCTGCTCTTTAGTTACAGTTGTTTGCCATGTAATTTAGGTTAGATCAAGTGTCTTCATAGATGTAAGAGCCGGCTCCATCGAGTGCTGCCACGTTCGCTCAAGTGTCCTTTTGTTTTACTGGCAATGCAGAGCAGTGTTCTAGATGGTGCTGATGCTTACTAAGATAAAGACACTATTGCTGATCTAGCCTGTGTTACACATGTCTGTGCAACTAGAGCTGAAGAGCAGCTCCTGAACTCACAGTCAAAACATAAAAAAAACACTCAAAATGATTGCAAAAATCACAAAACCGCTTGCTGCCTGGTAGTGTCCTGCATCAGTACTGTACAGAGAAGGGAAACTACCAAGATACATCCCTCTAATTAGGGTTTTATTGCAGATAAACCCTCAATTCAAACATTTCTACATGTTTTATTTTGTTTCTTTTATTAATTTTTTTTATCTAGGCAATCTGTCTGAATGTTCCACGGTCTTCAATTGTGAGCCCTAATCAGGGCTGGGGTCGATTCCTTTTTGTTCAATTCCAATTCCATTTCCAATTCCTTTTTAATCAATTCCAATTCCAATTCCATACTCTTCAAAGGAATTCCTTTGAAGGACTTAGAATTAGAATGGGAATTGCTTAAAAAAAGGAATGGGGATTGAAATTGGAATTGGAATTGGATTTCACGAAGGTATTTGAAATGGAATTGACCCCAACCCCAAGTTACCATGAGCTAGCCAAGCTTACCCGATACTAAATTGCCAGTAGACTTTCCTTTTTCTTGCTGATCGGCTTGTCAGTAACTCAGTGAGCAAGCCGCATGCATTCACTGTGTGTATTTGCTGAAGCGTATTTTAAAATGCTATAGGATCCCAGAATAGCTCTGTTTGAGAGAACCTGGGTGAGATTCTTTTGTTCATCTTTAGGCTGCTGACATTTTCCATGCATGCGGTTAAACCTTACTGATCAGCAATGGGACTCAAGTATTATAAAATATACAGTAACGTCAACGTCTTGAAACAAAGTCGATGAATATATTCATTGTTGGCATCGTAGCAGAAAATACAAAAGAAACTGAATTGATTTTAACCCTCAATGCTCTGCCACAAAATGCAAAGTAGTGTGAAGAAGCCACAATAGACACGTCCAATGATGGAATCATAAATGATTCTGCAGCAAAACTGTGCTGCTGTATAAACGTCAATCTAGACATGCGTTCCAAATGGAAAAACAAATCGGATGGTTCTCAGAACCCCTAACCGCTCCGCTCGGAATGAGAAGTATCCCATGGGTTCTGGCAATCGCAGCAGAATCCCTTTGGGACACTGCATAGGAAGCAGCTGAGCCCCCTTCACTAAAGCGTTCCTGGAGCGGCCAGACAGATGATAATCTACGAAGAGGAACAATAGACCACAAATCAGTCACGCCCCATTGTCCTTTTCAAGCCCAAGAATAATGCGATCGGAGGTTGTGGCGGGATAGAAATCTCCTGGTGCTTGTTATTGTTTTTGTGTGCGGTTTTAGGCAAGGGGTGCGAATTATTATTGTTCAGCTCATTACCCTCAGCAAGCGCACCCTGGGGTGTAATTGTGTCTTCATGGTGACGAACAGGGCCTGCCAAACAGATCATCCCTGTGCACAATTGGAACAAGACTCTCAGCATGAAAAGCAAGTGCCCTTACATTTCAGTAGTGCCGTGGATGAGGCCTTGCGTTAATGGGAAACACCATTCCAAATCTAACATGAAATACTGGACTACTGGTATGGCTAGACTTTTGCAATATCATTTTGTAATATCTTTGATAATATAATGTTAAGTAAAATATCAAAATTATGTTCATATAGATTTTTTTTTTTTTTTAAATTATGTCTCAATCCTAAAATTCTAGGTGATGCAAAACTTTTGGCCATAGCTGTATATTGTGGTACAGTAGTCTCCGCGTATAGGAACGCCTCCTAAGAGAACACCTTGTCTAAGGGAACACCCTTGTGGTGAAACAGATTTTTCCCACTGTAAATACGGTGGCTGAAAGAACAGGAACTTCGCTTAAAAGAACACCTTCTTGGCACTGATAACGATTCGTTCACCATGGATACAGTACTGTTTTGTAAAAAAGCGACTTGTCATCGCGAGTGTGTCTTGAGGGACACTGATTGGTTTATTAAATCTTTCCAGAACCGCCATCATATCATTGTCTTGTTTTGTATTCTGTTTTCCACGAGTGCTCCTCATCGCTACAAAATGGCATGTAAACAAACGGCAAAATGCGCAAAGTTGGAAATTGTTCGAGCTCTTGAAAAAAAAAAAACCTGAATCAGACACAAGTCGCCGAGCAATTTGGTGTTTCCCGTTCTGGTGAGTTGCTTCACCATTCTGTTAAATAATGTGCATGTCTTGTATATTGCTGCTGCATTTTGCAACGTGTGTAGCGGTGCTGTGTTAATTTAGTTTGACAGTTAGTTTACGTGTTAACCCTAAGTAACTCACATTATTTTTGCCTGTGCCATTGTGATAGCCAGAAACACACCCAGCAGCTAATTTCATAGTTCATAGCGATTAAGCTTTTTAACAGTGTTGTTTTGCTTTAGTTTTATTAACGTTAGTTTGTCTGTTAATTTGTTTTTACTTATTCAGTTAATTTCATACATTGATGCATGTGTGTTATGCCAAGTAATACATATGTATGTATTTATTTATTTATTGATTCATATTGTGTCTGGTGTCTAACTCCATCTTAGGGAACACTTGGGCTATAAGAACACTTTGCTTGTTTCCCGAGGGGTGTTCTCTTAGACGGAGACTACTATATTACCATGGTAAAAGCATAGCACAGGCATACATAAAAAAGAGCAGAGAGATATGGTAAAACTATGGTAACCAAATCCTGTTCAATGGAATTACAGTGGCAGCAAAATGGCAATACAAAGGTTCTGTAGCAAGGGGCAATGATAGCACAAGGGCAGCTACCTGGGTATGATGAGCAGTTGGCATCATTGCTGACGATCCTTTGTGTGTATATTATTATTTATTATTATTTGTTTATTTAGCAGACGCCTTTATCCAAGGCGACTTACAGAGACTAGGTTGTGTGAACTATGCATCAGCTGCAGAGTCACTTACAACTACGTCTCACCCTAAAGACGGAGCACAAGGAGGTTAAGTGACTTGCTCAGGGTCACACAATGAGTCAGTGACTGAGGTAGGATTTGAACCGGGGACCTCCTGGTTACAAGCCCTTTTCTTTAACCACTGGACCACACATCATACCATTGTAAAATCATTGGCATGTCACAGTGAAAATCTTCACATTGACTTCTGGTCAAAATGTTTGTCAAAGGATTTTAATAGTTTCTCTTTGTATTACCTTGTTGTATTGCTATTGTTTTATAAACCTGACAAGAGCTTGAACTGAAGGTGACTTAAAGGTAGTAGAAGCTTTTGTCCAGATAACAGCTAATGATGATGAATATACTGCTTATTGATTTTTATGGATCACCTTTTATAAGTGGATCTTTTGTTCTTTATAACTCATTATCACATTATATGTACAGTATATATCACTTTATAATAAGGTCCAGTAATAAACCCTTTATTAACCCTTCATAGATGATGAATACATAGTATATAAACTATGAATAAACATGTTATAAACATTTATAAAGTACCTTATTAGTGCCATTATTAATGCTTTATCAGGTCCGCTAATAAACACTTTATTAACCATTTATTAATGATTAGTAGATGCTACATAAATATCAAAGAGCAAGTTAGAAATATCTATAAAGCCATTTAGAAATGAGGTTATTAAGGACAAATCAGCATAGGGAGCTGAGATTATTCAAGCACAGTATACATGTCATTATTAGTGCTTTAATAAGGTCTGCTAATAAACACTTTATTAATCCTCATGTATATTATAAATGCTACCCAAATATATACTGTAACAAATTCTGCTCAGAAACAAAGGGAAGGTGAGTTTATCTTCCAACTCGGGACTTTGGAACCTCTTGGAATGACATAATCATGACAGCTTCCACAGAACCCTTGAAAAAGAACAAGCTTACAGCGATGTGTTTACTTGTCTATAGCCCTGGTCTAGTTGAACTGCAGGTCATGTGATCTAGACGGAGCAGTTTGATTTGCTCTACAGTGATGTACTTAAAAAATCTGTACCTCAACCAGCGAGTCCGTCTTCACCACAACTCCTCTCTAAAACCTGTAAGAGCAGCACATGTTACAACAACTGGTTAGAGGGCATGTTAGCGTGACTGGCTGCTTCTTCAGTACTGTTTCCAAGACACATTGCTATCCCCCAGCCATGGAGACGAGTGAAGGCCATTGTTTCCTGAGCGAAGGGAAGAGAGCTGCCGCTTTTAGCCTCTGGCCGCTGTGAATTTCACACCCTGCAAAATAAACATTTATTTAATAATTATTCATTCTGTGGTCTAAAGGAAATGTTTAAAATGTCTTGTACTCTCTGTCTCTCTCGTCTTGGTATCTTGATAATTCCTCAATTCCAGACTGTGAGTGCCCTGGCATTGTGTAGCTTTTCCCTACAGCTGGGATAATAAAAAAATGAAAGGTAAAGTTAATTGAGTTGTGAGTTTAGAAGCTACATTTATGAGCTTAGAACGGCAAATGTTGCAGCAGGAAGGCTTGTCAAATGACTTTCTTAACAATTTGTATTTGCATGGCCTTAAGCATAGACTTTATGATATTTACTGAGCCAGTAGTAAGAACAGGATAAATGTATATATTTGTATATATACTGTATATATTTCCTGGTTAATCTTTGTCTAATGTGTCTAAATTCTGGCTTACTTGAAACACAGTTAGTCAGGTTTGTGGGATCATATTTCTTTTATGGGAAAGCTGTGAGTACACCTTAAAGCTAAAGTAATGCTTGAGATGGAAGCTTCCTAATACTTTATTAAATACACAATAGTATTCAAGAAGAGTGCTTGTATCTCTTAGTAGATTTGCCTGCTAGGAAATCAAATTTCCTCTGTCATTTTTGCATTACTACACAACAAATGCTGAAAACCCCAGTCTCCTGCTCAGCAGCCTTGTTTACGACAACACTGGCACCACAAGAATGTTACCATAGTGATTATACTGTTACTGCTAAGGGGGTGACATCGGGGAGGCTTCTGAGAGCTGCAGCACAGCTAACAAAACAGCTTCAGAAATTGTCCACATCCATTCATTATGTAGATCTCAAATGTGCAGTTTTGAAAGAAACACATGTTTTAGCAAACAAGTATTTTCATTTTACAGCATGATATCTGGTGCTGCTCTAGGCTAAAGTAATAGCTGTTTGCAAGCCATGCTGTCTTCTGCTTCCTGGGTAATTTCACATGGAATGTGAAATTGTCCCCACCCCTTCATTGGCTTCTTTCCTGTCAATAACCAATCAGCTGCTTCCCATATTGACTGTCATTCTTTCAGCCAGTCACGTTCTTTGATCCAGTAGACACGGCAGAGGTGCAGTGACCCAGCTAATCTGTGATTAAGGCATAAAAAGTGAGAGCTGCCTTTAACCTAATAGCACCAGATATCACGATACTGTATATGTGTGTTATAACACGTGTTTCTTTCACAACTGCACATCTGAGACCTATTTAGCTAACAGAAGTAGAAAACAGCTAAGATTTATGCCATTATTTTGTTAGCGCCAATTACTTTATGAGATATTGAATTGTGCTCCTTAGTATATCTGTTTGTGTTCAGGTTCACCTACGGGCTTCAGTGCCCAGTGCAACACAAATGTGCTTCCCCACCACAGATGTATTGGAATTTTGATAAATCCTTACGAACGATCAATTGATTTCCTACCTGTGAATAGAAAACCTAATTAAAAACCTAAAAAAAATCAATAAAAGATGAGGAAAGCATCAGAATAGCCTCTTTATTAGTAAGAGGTGAACTGTAGAACATAGGTTTAATACAGACCCTCACTTAGGGGGCATATTCAGATTCTAAAAGACAATCATTTGATGACATGGCACCGTTGTGTGAAATCCCCAGCAGACTTTGTTGCTGATGCCGTCCCTGATCCTTTATTGGACTGTTTCGCTTTAACATTTAATGATTTCCCAAAAGCCTGTAACAGGACCCTTAAGTATTGATTGAGCCGCAGCTTTACAAATGCTTCACTGCTAAAGCTCAGGCATTTTCATATTAATTTGTTTGTCTGCCTGCTTGTCCCTCGGCTGCACCGATCTCTCAAAAAAAAAGTAAAGACCCGGCTTTAAACAGAACTTCAGGGAGAAATGAATGTGATGGAGGGGGATCTGCCGTGGCTGTTTCCAGTGAGGAGACACACACAGAGGAAATAAAGCTTGGTCTGTATCAACACAAAGCTCTGTGTGCAGAGGAATGACAAGCTTCTGGATCCAGCGCTGTTCTATTGAGCTGTGTGCCTGCAGAGCCACAGAGTGCCTCAATCTCTCCGACTGAATCACGCTTATTGTGCACAAGCTATTCCTTTTCAAAGGATAAAGCTTTTATTGAAGCCAGCTCTCTTTCTGCAGCCTCTTATATTCACTGCGGTTTATTCACCTCCCCCACTGTCCAGCAAAGGAAGGCTACCCTCTGTTAACTCCTACCTTTCCCATCCCACAGCCTTCTTATTCAGTACAGTCATTACTGTCGAACACAAAGCTGCATAGCTTCCAACGTTTGAATTCAATTTTAATTCTGTAAATAGCTTTAGCCATAACTATAAACTCTCACTACGATGTTTATTATTAAAATATACAAATGAGTATAGGGCATTGTAAAATACTAACCACCTGAAGGCCAGAGCCCGTTATGAGACAGCCTAGTCTGATATCTTGCAGGGTGTTGGGGTAGAGTGTAAAAGCACAAACACAATATTTTATGTTTCACGTAACACATTTAAAATAATCAGGTTTCATCTCTGAGATCGTGTGTGTATTTTCTATTTCACTCAGTAAAAACACAGCGGTTCATATCAGCCCCACAGATGTCTTGCTTTACGCAGTAACGCACCAGGTCACTTGTACCAAAACAGATGGGTGCTGCTTATAATTTCAGCCAATCATCTTCCCTCAGCTGCCATGAGAGCAGAAAGGGCAGATAATTCTGCTTTTTTACCCAGATACTCGGAAAATAAACCTGTAAAACTGCTGAATTCAATTCGAGGGGAGGCAAAATAAAACGTAGCTGTAACAAGTTAACATGACACAGTTTACACGTCTTAACCTCTAAGGCATATTTTACCAAAAAAAATCTCCACCCCTAAACCTAACTGTGTTACTATTACTATTACCACTTTTAGCGCCCTCTAGCGGCTACTACACCCAACGTCCATTAAAGCGCTTGATCCAGACCTGCTGTACCTGTTGGGAGGCTAGTAGGTACCTACTGGCCATTCCTATGGGATGCTTGATAATGTCACATTTACTTGACTGATCTCAATCAGATCAGGTGTCAATGAAGCTACTTGCTCTTTAGATTTCTCAAGAAAGAGCATGGGGCTAGATCCTTTACTTAGGTCTCAATAGCACTTCTCTTGTGCTCCCAAAACAGTTCTGTTTTGCAAACAGCCATTCAGGAATGGGACAGGTACAAATGTCTTCATTACTCGGATATAGAATCCTGCTCTAGTCCAGCTTGCAACTGCTTGCAAGCGGCAGCTGCAACGTGTTGGCTTGTTGAAATCCGAGGGTGTGGGCCTGGGTTAAAGTTGACTCTGCATATAATGATACAGCTGGTCTCAGCCCTTTTTGAATATTATTCTAGTGCTGTTATAGGACTGGGTTGTGGCTGTGCTCATTTCTTTCTTTTTAATATAAAAATAATTCATTCTGTCTTGTAAAATTCAAATCTGCAGCTTGTTACTGCTTCCAGCTCAGATGCCACCCACCTTAAACTAAAAATCTCAGCGGCCTACCCCGGATGATTAAATGAAAGAAAAGGAAAGTGTACAGTACTGCATAGCCCTCTGGGTTGTTTTTTTTATTTCTTGAAGTATAGATTAGACTGCGCCACAACAATACAGCACCAGATCTTTTTAAAAAGGTTGTTTTATTTTGATTTTATTGAGCTTGAGTGAAAAAAAAAGTTTTCTCTAGTTGCAATCTGTCAAGTACAAACAGCTAATTAGCATGATTTGCAGCTGATTGTAGCTAGCAATGTTAAACCACAGGGATTCAGGTTTGTACTGGGGTGGATGGGTGGGCGGGTGTGGAGGGGAGGGGGAGCAGTGATCCAGAGACTAACTATCCTTCCTTCGGTTCAGTTTCCGCTCGGTGGCTTTGAAAACACAGTTGATGTCACCCTTCTGTTGTCACTTGGGTAATGATTGCGTGTAGTAACTGTGTTAGCAGCTCTGCAAGCGTGTAATTCAACCCCGAAGCTCCCATCACTTATACAGTCTCTAGATAACTCCTGAACTCCCTGTTCTTAATTAAATATGAAATTGTTCATTTATTATAATAAATATTTTTGTCACCTCCTCCACTACCCATTTAAAAGTTTCTAAATCCAGTAATTAAAAAAAAAACACAGAAGAACAAAGCGTTGAATCGTTTCATGTTTCTTTTCCCTTGTTAGCTGTTTTTTTTTTTCTTCTGATACATTTCGTGAATTCTTCCTCCCCATTCTTTTTTTCTCCCCAGACAGCTTCCATGGTGTTTTAAAGGGGATGGATTTAATTGCTCTGTGGGGATAGGCTGGCTGCGCTGGGCTCGGCTGTTTAATTAGTGTGCCCTGCTGGGATTGGTTTAATGCTCAGTGATCTTGAAGTTGTCTGATTGTTCAGCCCTCTGGGGACCCGCTTTGCTTATGCAGACCAGCAGGTTTAGCTAAACGTGGCTTCTTGAAAACAGAGAGGAGAATACCCCTCACAGCACTGAAACCACAATATAAATCACTGATCGTTTGTGCAGTTACTGTACCTGAGTTACATTTACACACCGGAGTATTGCAAAGACTGCTGCAGCATTTCACTGTCTTTCAAAACTCCGACACACACACACACATACACAGGGGAACATTTTACAGGGGAAAATAAAAAGGTTTTCAAAAAAGACCTATTAAAAAAAGGTTGTTTTATCTAGGATTGTAATAAGCTTGGAAGAAGTATCTCTCACCTGTCAGTAATGCTGTGCTTCCCTACCATAGCAGGGTTCAGGTTAATATACCATTTGTTGGCTTATGTTTACTACATTCTCCTATAGTTTAGCCATCTGTCTAATCTGTAGTTTCTCCTCATATTCATATTTATTATACAAACCCTTGAGTTCTGTTACTTTCCTAGTTTTTCTCAGCAGCTGGTATTGGATTGCATTTTAACAGCACTTCTGCAAACAGCAGATAGGAGAATTGAGCTGTGGGATTGGGGTACTGTAAATTGAGTGGTATGTGTGTTTTTGGGTACCCATTGCCTTCTCAAAAACCCGGTTATCCGTCCATAGGGGTGTAACGATATTCTAATGTCATGATATGATACATATTGCGATTTGCAGGTTGCAGTACAATATGTATCACAATACATGTGATTATGCATTCTAAGATCAAATCATCATTAAACAGTGGACTACTTTGTTAAAAAAAAACTCAAATGAAATGAGATGGTGAGAGTATGTATTCTTACCAACTCTGAAACACACTCATTCTTCATTCAAGAACCTCTTGAACTACAGTGAGCTCTGATGTGCATTTGCTCTTGTGTTACGATACAAACGATACAGACTTTCATTACGATGCGATATAATTAAAGTATGACGATTCATCGATATGTCATGAATCATTACACCCCTATCCGTGTTCTTCCAAAAGTCTGTGCCAACCTGTGCCCCACAGATGACTGGAGAAGTGGATCCTAAGGGGGTGAGGATGGGCTAGGCTTGCCGTGGGTTTTAGAGCAATTTTCTGTTCCGAATTTGGCTGCAGAATCCATCTGAATGCTACCAGTAGCAGGTAATTGCAGGTCACTTGAAGATGACATCGTCAGGAAACACTTTCACCATCAACTGCTCCTCCATATGCCCTGTTACTCAGCTGAATGATTTTGACATTCAATTGCAACTCAGTGCGTATTTCCTCCCTCTGTACCTTAATAGGGAAGAGCCTCGGGTGAAACACAGCCAAACACATACAGTACTGTGCTGCAAGAAAGAGCCAGAAAGCAAGCCCTGATTTCTCTTCTGCTAAACGCTTTACAATGCACATGGTGTTTTTTAATCAAATAAATCCTGTACAAAGGAGTTTTTAAAAAATGCATTACAGCAGACTAGTTTAGTCTAAACTAAAAGCTCTAGTAATCGATTTTTTCTTCACCCCCAACAAAAGTGGGTTGCCCAATGCTGTGTAAAAGGCATTTTATGTAATAAAAAAACACATAAATTTGAATGAGCTAGCTCTATCAGAGTCGTGTAAACTAAAGGCAGTTCCTAACGAACAATATGGTTAAAACATATAATAATTCTCATTATTTAGTGTCTTTTCTATGACGTATACTACTCAATCAGTAATATTATTTAGCGATATGTGTCTTGTTATTATCAGATCAGAGCCATCCTAAAACACACAGTAGTTCTGCAATATCAGGTCACAGTTCCCAGACAATCTGATTAAACATACGCTGAATTGGGTGTTAACAGCCACCTTAATGAAGGGTCAGGTTAAGCGAGGAGGAGTGTTAGCTTCTGATCTCTTTGAGGAACACAGTGCAGCCCTTGGTTGTGCTGAATCAATGCAGTGCTGTTGACCTCAATGGAAATGTAAATATCCATCAGGCGGTAAGTATTCCTAGCAGAGCTCCTCTCTCCAATATTTGAACAGTACAGCGTGGTAGCAGTAGTACAGTATACTGTATTGCAGCCTGCATTCATTCCACTCAACTGGAGTTGAGACGCTAAAGCAGTTAGCTGCGGAAACCCTCTGTGCCTCATTTTCCAGCACAATCAAAAGGTGTGCATCAACATGCAATAAAGCAGTTCACATTGTGGGCCTTTCCAGGCTCCCATGGTGGCAGTGTTGTAATGAGGGCCAAGCTGAGAACTGTGATTGATTTCCTTCTGTAAAGGTTTTGAATTCTGATAGCAATTAAGTTTGACAGCATATTTTGGCCGGCCTCCTTCAAGCCATTTCTCCCCAGATTGAGCACATTAAGGTAGATTTTTGTCAGTGCTGGGCTGGAGGGTATAGCGAGTAATGGGCAAAGGTTAGGATATGCATTTTCTTGTTCTCAGTTGTTTCCTTGTGAAAGAAGCAGCCGGGCATGAAGGCGCTGGGAACAAATGCAGATTGGATTGACCGGACCTTCGTGGCCGTGAAATAGCTTTTTGTCTCCCAAATACATTAAAAAAAAAATCAGTCAACGACCAAATGATATTGCCTTCATGTTTTTCTGGGGAGGGTATTTGAAATATTACAACATAAGTGTATAGATGCAAACACTTGCTTCTCATGCTGATGTTTTTGGCAATAAGAATTTATTATTGAGGATTTGAGTGTTCCTAAAAAGCTTTACAGCCTGGTGCAGCCAAGTGCTCCTTGAGATTCCCTAAACCCTCCACTCGTGCCCCCACCCCCTCCTTTTTAGCCCTGCTTTTAACACATATCTTCAGTGGCAATGTCATGGCATCACAATGCTATGAGCCTTTGGTAGAATGGTAAGACAGTGGTAAGATGTTCATACTTGCTCATCATGATGGTATGCACCAATGCTCTAATAAAGGTACCATATCAGTTCCCAAACCATTGTATGAAGAAAGTAAGACAATTTACGAACGAGAGGAGACCATTTGGCAAACGATGCTTGTCCAGTTCCTAGTATCTGGTTTATCCCAAAACTCAAGTCAGGTTATAAAGGATCATTGTCTGCTAATGGCACTACAGTACCTTGGGTTTCTTCAGGGTATTTCAATGATGTCTTTCCAACGTTTCTGTAAGGGTTGTCCCGAATGCAGAGTTGTGTGCTTGTTTTGTGTTGTGGATTTCACTACTGCCCGCTGACAGCTGTTGAGAGCTCCAAACTCTTCACTTGTGACCTTCTTGAAGCTGCATTCAAACCAAGGTCTCCAGAGGTGAAAGGCTAGCGGTTTAACCAACTGGAACCAAGAGCCAATCATCATTCAGGTCTTCATTCGGATATTTCTTCTACAAAAGCCCTGTCTGCAGTTTATTGCATTTCCCCGCCTGCTCTCGGCCACCTTTGGTCACTTTACAAAATCATTTGGCATCCATTAAACTTTGAATGGTAAGCAATGGTCACGGTGGTAGCTGACTTTGAAAACACGTCAGTCAGAGGAAAAGCAGCGATTGGTTCTGAAGGAAAGCCAAAGTGTGAAGATTCTGTACGTTTGATTTCTTGTAAAGGAATGGCAATTTTTTTTTTTAGAAATATGCTCAAGTTATCAAAAACTCAAACTTCCAGAAGAAGAGTGTATCTTTTTTATGTTGATGGCGTTCCTTATTTTCTGTGCAGCATTGAAAATATATATAAAAAAACTGTTTTCAAATTGCTTGAAAGATACCATTGAAAATCAAATACCTGCACACGGGTATGGTAAGATTTACTACATTAATGACAATATCTAAAGTACAGTGCCTGCACTTGTAGTATCATTACTTGTATCAACACTTCCTCTTTGACTATACAGCTGTGCCCTTTAACAAGATACAGTAGTAGAATTTCTGCCTCATTTTAACCCAAAGTTGTGCTGGCATCAGAACACACTATTAGTATGTCAGGTTCCAGTTTTCCTCTGTGGATCGTCTAGTTTGGCAGCAGCAACGCTCTGATCTTTTCCCTGGAGACACAACCACCCCACCCCTCTCGTCGGCTCTTTGAAAGATGCCCTGATTGCTAAATCTATTACCTAAGTTCTGAGCCCACAACTGGCATTTTAATTGCTTGTGATGATTCTAGGGTTGGTATTGAAACACTGGTAGGGAGTCACTAATCACAGGGCTGCGTAGCTCGGAGATATTTCAGGCTGTTATTCCTGAGGATGCTGTTTCAAAAGCTTCCAGATAGTTTTCCGGGGAATCTTTATGACTTGATGGTTTGGCATACTGTAAGCACCAAATGCTTTGGATGAGACAGATGAAAATGAATTCTAAGTGTGTGAGTGTGTTTTTATTCATATTGCACCCCCAGTATACTGTATATATATGGCAGTCTGGGTTTAGGGGTGTGATGTATACAATATATCTATCTATATATGGAAATTATGAGCAGTACCTGACACCAAGGGAGTTGCCTGGAGATTATGGAAATAATGTTATTTTCCAAAATGATCTGTAATCTTTAGAAATTTGTGATTTATATGTGAATGAAAAAAATATATATTTCGACTTTATTTTTTTGAAATATTAGTAGAAATGTAATAAAATCAATGACAAACATTTCAACTGAGGTCTTTTTTTCAATGTCTTCAATGTTGGAAGGGGAAAGTAGTTCCTTTGTCAAGCTGTGGCGCGTAGGGATATTACTTCCAACTGTGATGAGGTCTCAGACAGGTCATTAGAGAACTATTTTTTGGCCAAGGATCAAAGTTTTTCCTGCTATTGGAATTTAATAAAAAAGATATTGCGAGGATAGGAGTCAGTACATTGTGTTTGGTAATACTTTCAAAACCTAAAAAAACCCCCCATCAATCCAGCCAGCCATAGATGTAGTGAGTTACATGCAGCGCCCTGCAGCTAATTAAAGAAACGTCAACCCTCCCCTTTGAAAAGTACATAAGTGCAATAGTCTCTTAATCTCTCTAATACCTTCCTTTTCAATTCGACCACAAAACTCAAGGTTTCTAAAATTAAAATGTATGAATTCTGTTTGATCACAACTAATGCGTGTTGTTTTTCCAGTCATGTCGGGAGTGTCATGTTTCCTGTCACGCATACGAACATAATAGCCTTACAAAATGCTTTCATTAATAAAAAGCCATGCACAGTTGTTGCTTTGCCTGGGCCAGGGCAGCTGCTGATGAATTCATAGTCACGTCACAATAGCCTAATGTCATGATCTCTACTCTGCTGGGGCTGATGGCTCTTGTGATATTGCCTGTAAAGCCGCAATGTTCAAGTCCTCGCATAAATTCATCAGGGCTGACTACACAGCTTCCCACCCTGCTGAATAATTCAGTGACCGAGCGAGGGCCCTGGCTGTCTGAGGTCGCGGGAGTTCAGGGGTTAATAACAGGCTGGGATTTCAATGTCAGCACCTGCTCCGATAACATATGAAAGAATCCTATTCTGTTGATTAGATTTTTCGAAATGGATCAATTTTTAATCAGCAGAGCATCTGACCAGGTCAATAAAAGTAGCATTGTGGAGACAGCCCTGGACATTTGGCTTTATTTACAGGAAAGTTAGTCTTTCAGAGACATGCAAATGCACTTAAAAAAGGCCAGGGAGACTGTATTATTACAGTGTAATATGGGATTCTGCCAATAGTGTAAACTTGCTTGATTTTGTAAATCAGCATTTAAATTGAATAGCATCAAATATGTAGATATAATAAATGGAAAACCATGCCCTGTACCAGTGTTGGGATAATATATAAGTATTCTTTCAAAATTCAAGATCATTTTGATAATCTGCACCCATTTTTGGTATGCTAATATATTATTTATTTATTTATTTATTTATTTATTTATTTATTTATTTATTAGCAGATGCCCTTATCCACTTACAAAATATCACATTATAAAATATGACATTACAGAATATCACATTACAGATAAGAGCAGTTATAAAGTACAGTAATATATATATTAAGTTTCTTTTAATGGATCTGGCATCCGATCATGGAGGAATATTTTTAGACCGCTTATCCCAGTCTTTTGGATTACACTTGGAATTCCCTGTACGTTCCTGAAATCCATACATATTGTGGTTTTAGTTATTTATAAAATGTTGTCAGCATTCTTTATTGAAAGTAACTTCGTAGGGTGTGTTCATAATAAATCATTCTTGTTATATGAAATGTGTGTCATGACGCGGGGGTAGAGGTTGAATGCGAATGGAGGCTATCAAGTCACTTTGTGTCATTTGTCTGGTAAAGCTTCTTACTGTAGAGGAGTGGAAGCTTGTGTGGGCAAGCACTAGACTCTGGGCAACACGTTTGTACCTTACCTAATGACCTTCAGTGGCAATGCAGTGGCAATAAATGGCAATGCAATGGTCCTGCATTAGGGGCAGCAGTCGCACAACGGCAGACACATGTGCAAAGATAACACATCTCCCTAGTTTGACCTATTGTATCACAATGATATAGTAGAGTTATCATATGACTCAATGTACACTAGGACAGGTTGGGCCAGTTCAGGGTTTTCAACTCACACCCCAGTGCATTCTGGTAAGTGTAGTCCTGCTGTGAAAGGCACCTAAGACAGGTAAAGCGTACCAGAATGCATTGCCATGTGAGTTGAAAAGCCTGAACTGTCCCTAACTGTCCTAGTGTACATGGAGTCATATGGTAACCCTATGATATGGTAATCCACTGCAGTACCACGGTACTACCATATCAGCACCAGACAGGGCACTGTGTAACATTTGTTCCAAATGCATTGTGTTGCCATTGCTGGTAATGCTTATTGCTATGCTAAGGTTTACTCTGGTTAACCCACTTGGATCAAAATGCCCTTTATCACCTGTGGTGGTGGTGGTAGTAGTCCATCATTTGGTGCCAAGTTGTATTGCTTTAAAGTGGATGTTTCTTTCTGTAACACTAGCACAAAGTAGCCAACAGACTTACCCAATAAATTTACCGTGGAGGAAGCATTTGTCTGCAGTTTTGCCCATAGGGGAATATACAAACTCCTGTATATATTAGCTGCAACTCCATGAACTACTGTATGGTTGGAGAATATTGTTGTCCAGGGATGTAAATAAGACTCCTATTGCATAGCAGTTTCACCCATTCTAGGTTTTAATATAAGCTTGATTAGCCACAGTGTATAGGTAGCAAGCTCATGTGCAGCTTATAAAACTGATTAACCTGGTGAATCAACTAGTCCTTATTCACAAGAGCTGGGCAAGAAGGCTGTTTAAAAAACATGAGGATACGCAAGCAGATCTTTCTTAATGTGCAGCTCTTCATTTGAAGGCGCAGTATCTATTTCTGTGTTTTGTATAAAGATTATAATGGGATGCAGGCATCTGTCAGGCTTGTTTCTGCTTCTTTTTCTCGTGCACTTGGGGAAGATGTTTCTGAACCGAAGTGTCACATTGCCAGTAGCGTTTTTAATTTCTAACATTACCTAGCTCTGGAGGCCTGTGTAGTTCTTGAATCTGAAACCGACTGCTCGCCTGTAGCAAACAAAGCTTTTCTTGTTTTCTTCAGAACTTCCTTGTCTTGTTAAAGCGCCCTACTTTTTACAAGCAGCTGCAATAAATCAGACTACCTGTAGTGAAAACAAAAATTCATGTACTGTGAAATGAGAACCAGGAAAAAACGAGACCCAGTGGCCAACCGATCATCAGCGTGTTGATATTACAAGGGCTCATGTCCCATACGGTTTTATAAATATTGTTACATATTTCATAGAATTGCTGCCATACAAGTTGCTTATATCAATTGTCTTTGTACTTTTTGCTTTCTCATATACAAGAGGGTGTGAAGATGTCATTTATAACCCTGGAATTGGATGCACAATCATAGCTAATTGGCCTATATAGTGCCAAGCAGGTTTCAGTGGTAGGAGCGAGCTTGTGAATTAAGTGGATTTGATATGAACACACTATAGAAGAATACAGTTAACAATCTCCATGGAATACAATATTTGGTAGCTTTAACTTCAAGTCAGTCTTTGGTCCTTATTTTGCCCAGAAATGCCTTTCCTGACAACTAGTTGTCTAGACCAGAGATGGCCAAAGTTGTCTCTTCCAACCCTGTTCTATTTAATTGAATCAGTTAAATCTCCATCCAGACCCTGAAGTAGTTCACTGTATAATTGTACCTGTTAAACCTGCAGTGGAATGGCCTGTCAGGACTGTGATTGGACCCCTGTTCTAGACCATGTATACTGGCAGTCAGCATGCAGTGCCTGCACCCTTTGTGTTGTCATTACCTGAAGGATGTTCTCCTGGGCATGTGGCAAAACCAGCGCTAAGTCACTACAGTAAATTCCAGGGCCAACCTGTACCCAAGCAGGGTCCATATACAGTACTGTACACGACAGCAAGTGTTCAGCAAAGGCTGCAGCTGACACAATAACAGACTATCTTTCAATGTAGATATCTGAGTGTTTGTGGCAGGTGGAAATCACAGTGTCCTTTTACAACTCTCCATCGGCAGTTAAAGGCAAACTCTTTTATAAACGTTTACCCTACTAAGTTCTTCAGTAGCAGCTTTCTGCTGCGGACATTATCATATTATTAATCTTGTTTTATTGACGGCTCTGGTGTAATGATAGTCATTTTGAAGCTGCTCTGTGGAATGTGGTAAGAGAGACAGACCGTGTGTCTGCTGTACAATCAGTCCCACTGGAGCTCTTACTGCTGTGTAGCTTCTGTTGTTGAAATAGATTGGGAAGGAAACTCAAATGTGAAGTGAGAAGTGAGGGTTCTTCTCTTCTTCATGCCAGCAGCAATCCCCCCTTTCCTTAGCCTCTTCTTGCAGGTGTGTGAAGCGAATGTGACAATGCATCTAAAATCATTAAGGTTTTATTTGCAAAGTAATGACAAACAAATGGGCAGCCGGTGTTAGCTGTAGCTGCAAAGGACGAATCTGCCATTACTTGTTAATTTATATAGAAATGTAGAGCTTTGTAAATGTGCCCTGGGGCGTCCAGTGCCATAGACTTTACTGAGTGTCAAAGGAAGGCACACGGAAGGATAACTTATTAGACAGGAAAAGGACATTAGTTTTTCTGCTTAGAAAATCTGAGAAACATTGAGAATTGATATGTGTTTACAGAGTAGATTATTCTGGCTTTAGTTAAGGGTGGTTTTGTGATTTTTTTTTTTTTTTGTTCCAGTTTTTTTTTTTTCTTGGTTATCTACCAAAAATATAATTAAAAGATAATTTGCTTCTTGAGCGTGGCGATTCAGGAATCCTAACACTTCCAATCAAAGTGACAAAAACCATTAGCGGTACAGCCGTGTACAAAAGACAATGCGATAAAGCATTAGCCCAGGAAAAAAAATAAAACAGACTTGATGTAGATGTATTAAAGCAGATTTTACATTTTAATTAAAAACAGGAAAACCCGCAGGATCTCAAATGAAGCCCCCCCCCCTTCCACACGCATACACCCTGAGAAAAGAAAAACAAGGAAACGTCCCTGCCAAGCTAGCGTCACCACGCGCGTATCAACTGAAAGGTTTTTATAGAACTTTCTTTTGCTTCATTTTTCTTTTGTTGGTTTGTTTGGCTTATTTATCTCTGCCGGTCTTGCTGCTTGCTGCTTAGTGCCAAAGTTTAGTTAGTCATTTCCAGGGAAAATGTTACTCAGCCAAGAAGATCAGTCAAAGTTAGTTACTCAGTCCATAAACCTGTACTAGCATCCCTGCCACCACGGTTGAGTTGAGAATAGAAATACTGATGCAACTCCTTACTGAACTGATTTACTCATTAACCAATTAATTGATTCCTGATTACCCCCCCCCCCCAACCCACACACACGCACCACACACAGACCTTTGGAGATGCATTGCCCCATGGGAGGATATAGTGGAGACGGACATAAGTATGCATATATCTAGAGAAATTCTTGTCCAAGTGTCATGAAACTTGATAAAGACCACCGTCTTTCTTTTTAACTAACACGAGTTAAAAAATGTATCATAATATGAGAGTGTATTGATATGTCTGTCTGTCCAACTGTCCATTTGGATGTCATTTTAGAGATTTTTGCAATTTGAGAAACAGGCATGCAAATAAGACTCCCAGTGCATAGCAGTTTGATCCATGCCTAGTTTTACTGTGAGTTTATTAAGATAACACCTGAGCTTGTTACCTGTACACTGGGGCTAATTAAACACATATTAAAACCTGGAACGGTTGAAGCTGCTATGCGATGACAGTCTTTTATCCATCCCTGAGAAACAATTAATAGTGATGAAACTTAATAGTGACCTTCTTTTGCACAAGTTATAAAGAGTAGCATAATCTGGGGGGTTTAAATTTTCCTGCAAAAACTTACTTTTTTTTACCTATGCATACAGTGTATATCATAGTGATGTTACTGATACTAATTTTGAATGTACAGCCATGGTGGGGGATGACATGTTGCTTTAATTGGCTGGTTTATATTAAAGTAGGTTAGTCAAAGGGAGGGCGGTATACCTAACCTAGTTATTCCTATGATTTGCTGAAGTCATTGATTCTGTGATACTGTGTGTTTTGTCAGTCAGTGTGCATCTTTGTGACATGTTTTTATTTGTATTAAAAGGTCATACTTTCACTGATTAATAATTCAGTAGCAACACCGCAGAACACAATAGAAATATGTTTCATATGAGAGATGGAGGCTTAACGTCAGACAGGCAGTAGTCTCCTTCCAGACTAGATGTATGACTCATTATATGGAGCTTATAGTAAACCATGAAGATTTATTGAGCATAATAAGACTAGGGCTACCCTGCAGGAGACACTAATTGAACTCCCATTGCTTTCCCAGCCAGGCTCTCAGGGTTACCTGGAAAGGCTATTTAAACCCCATTACTGTACATTTAAAAGTAAACTCCCTTAAGAGGTTTCATATTTTTACTGTTCCTGCTCAGTGATGGCATATGTAATAAAGAAGAGAGTAATGAAAGTAGATAGGATAATGGATTGCTCTGTTCAGGGGAATGGACGTTTATTCTAAAGGCATCAGGTACTGTGAATGTTTTATACAGTCAGGCAGAGACTGAAAATCAGCTGCCAAGCAGGGGCATTGAAGCAATGCATTCTGCTGTTATTTAAAACGCATGCTGGGTCCCTGAGACGTTAACTTCTTTTTTATTTTGATATTAAGTGTGTTTTTTTTAAATTGTTGGGTTTTCTACAAAAAATATTTATAAGCCAAGTATGTGTTTGCACCACTAAATACTACTCCCAATTTCCTAAAACAGTCAAAATCTGTATTGTACCAAGAGTGCCAAGTTTGTCGATTCTTATCTCAGTTTCTAAATAACTTTGATGACAAGATGTGTTTCTGGAGAAGAAGAAAGAAGGTACCAGCAAGTATTGGACAAAACATTTATCTGCTTGACTTTGTTTCTTATGGTTTCAGACCAAACTGACCATTATCAGCAAGTGTATAGCCAATCTGTGGCACAAACAATTGTAGTGATGTACTTTGTGGCAGTGAGCAATCAGAATGAATGGTTGTACTATTTTAACTTCTGAGTACACACAGTATTACTGAAATCATTACCGCTAAATCCGATGCTAACTGACGTCTTCCGCTTGCTTTCTCCTTCGATGTTACCTGCTTTTCCTTCAGGCCGCTGCGTCGCTCGAGAGTCTCGGATCGAGCTGAGGGATGCACCGCTGCTGCTCAAAGACCTTTTCATGCCAAATTGAGTTCAATCCATATTTTCAGGATCTGTCATGTTAAGTAATTGATGCTCCTGAGAAAATAATGAGACTTCACACACAGTGCTGTTCCTATCCAGGATTTTCTGAAGTGGAGTTCTCTTAGAATATTGATTTGTTCGGCTAATACTTTTCACATGGGTGTTATCAGTAAAGGGCAGGAGTTTAGGAGGGGAGCTGGACAGAACCATTTTCTCTCGCCCCAGGAAGGTTAGTTTGCAGGGTGATTAAACTCATTAGGGGTTCCAGTCTGACAACTCAACCTTGTGGCCAGTTCCATTCTCAGCATTCATTCAAGATTATATGAAGATGTTTCAACTAGAAGTCTGTCTCAAGGTCATCAGTGTTGAAATGAGTTTTGTTTACACATTCTTTTGACACTGTGTAAGGTGGTCTCCAGCCCCATGCGTACATTTACTGTGGGAATAAAGAAAACTGTAAGAAAATAAGTCACGTTTACCGTAAAGTTTTACCTTACAATTCTGATTGAGTGTTTTGAAAGTATGTACAGTGCATGGTTCTTTCAAGATTGCTTCAATTCTTGTACCCCAACTGTCCCTAGAATCACAGCTGAGTGATGCTGATGATAGCCTATAGTGGTTTTAAAAAGGAGCAAACAGCACAAACTGTGATAGCGGTGTGCAGTTGTTCTATGCTGACAACACTGCGTACACTTCCAATGCACATCATCACATTAGTTATGTGTTGTGGTATTAGTTGTGATGGACTAGAAATTGCTGTTAAATAGATTCATTTTCATGCCAGTGCCAGGAAAGTGATAATGATAGCACACAAACAAAATAAAACTTAATGAAAAATGCAGAACGAATGTGGTGTGAGGAATCTGGTACACCTTGGCGCTATACGGACTATTCCTCATGCCAGCTTGTTCCCTGGCACCCAACAAGGTCATTATCAATCCATTTACATAAGCACAGTTTTGATCTGCCAGTCCGGGTCTTTGGTCCAACCTGGTTCACGCATGATTAAATAGAACCACTTAAACCTCTGACAAGGGCCAGTTCCTTAAGCACTCAGTCATTTAATTATACCTATTAAACCTGTAGGGGACTGTCCCTGCAAGGCCAGAGCTCAGTGCTGCTGCTGCTGCTGCTGCTGCTGCGTGGGTGTGAGCTGAGCTGGACAGGGCGTGGGGCAATGAGCTTATTCAGAGTGAATTACTTCAGAACTCAGAGGAAGTGCAGAATATATTCAGGTGTTATTCTGTTGTATTTAGCTGGAATTCATTATGAATTTGCATCCATTATTTCAAAGTGTTACCGTAAGACCTACTAAAAAATATAGGAAGCATACTAAGGTAAAAGGACAGTAAGAAATGAATAAGAAAATGTAATTTGAAGCTACCTCCTCTTAAAGGCTTTCCCCACTATTGCAAAAATTCAAACTGAGCTGTGTTATTGCACAGTGTTTGACGATTGCACTCACAGCATATTGAGAGTTTTTTTGTACAAATTTGATTCTACAAGAGCACAAGTGTAATGATAAATAAGCACTTTAAATCCTGGCTGGTCGAGGGGGAAGATCACTCAACCTTGCCGGTTTTCTTTTCACAGCAGAAAAGCATTCAGTATTAAAATAATCATGAGCGAGCACTTGAGTCAGCCCGAGCACCACTCAACTCCCAGGCTACTTTACTTGTGTTACTCAAGAAGAAAAATAAAATCACAAATGAAAACAGTTATTACAATGCAGTCTTTGTTCTGACAGAGAGTCCCCATCAAATCCGCTCTTTGCATGCCTGAAAATTAACATTCAAATTTCACTTTTGAATGTGATGTTTAATCCAATATAATGATCTGATGTAACAAACTGCTATAATATCTCTCAGCATAGTTAATCAGAGCAGACTTAGCCCTGTCACTTTTTATTAACCTCTATTGAAATAGGAGAAGTGCTTCACTAATCTGCGATTGTTGGTCTTGGCAGACTGTAGCAAGTGCAAAACAGATTTGGCAGTCAGGAAGAAAGTAAAGGTTTCTAATGACGACTGGTCATCGCTGCCATTTCAGCTATTGAATCTAATAATGAGAAGCCTCTTCACTGAGATAAAAGGTGAATGGACAGGGACTCTGAAAAATGACTTTCTGGATCTCGAATATTTTTTTAACCCTTGGCTGCATTTCTGCTGTAGTTCCCAGTACAAAATGAAAATGCCTATGTTACAGAGCCCATGAGAAGGAGCAAGCCTAATTTATAATATGGTGTTGTGTGCGCTTACTAAACGATCTTCAGTGGCACTATGAAAGAAAAAAACTGGTTCTGCACTGTCTTAAGGGGCAATGTTAGCACAATGAGAATTGTAACATTTTCATGCTTTGACATAACAATGTCACAAACCAATAAATCAATTTCTCCAACATTGAAACATAACAGTTTGGTATCCTATCGGGATCGCTGTGCAAAGTTCCTACCCATTGCTGGTTATGCGGTGGCCTACTATAGGTGCCCCAGGGTTTCTTCACTGGTATTATAATGGTGTCCTAGTGCTAAACATATGTGCAAAGCACCATGAAATCGTTAGCGAACACCCCTTGGCACCCTGTGAGTTTTACTACCCATAACGGTCAAGGAATTAGGAATACTACACTTACTGAGTACTACGGTGCTTCTGAGAAGTACTACTGTGTTTACAACTTGTGGTTGTCAAACTAAGTAGTAAAATATCTATGCAGTAGTTAATAGTAGACCATTCTATGTCCAAGTAGTTTAAGTAGTACTTAAACAGGTTATCATCTGTTTATACTGGCTACTATGTACTTATAACTTGTACATTTATGAATGACAGTTGAAAATGACATAGCAGTGGCTGGAGGGGGAGCTTAAGTAAGTTTGGAAATTGCCCAGTGGCCTTCACTTTGACCTGCGTCTTCGGATTTCCGGTTAATATCTTTGAGATATTGGCTTCATATTTGATAAACTAATGTATTCAGTCACTCTCTAGGTCAGGTTTAACCGTGGGTATCATGCTTTTGTGCCTGTAGTTTTACAAAGCTGTCGCCACAGTGTCAGCCTGATAGCTCGGAAACCATTTAAGGTGGTCACTTCGTATTTGTAGGTTTATGTTTTGGTGACCATGACACTGGCTTAATGTGGCTGTTCGTTTTGATTACGGGCAGTGCAGTTCTCTCCATGTCTTTCGCTGTGGTCGTTGATCAGTTGAACTATCTCAGCAGTTGTTCAACAGAGTGGTGCATTGTAAACCTGCAGATTTCAGATGCCTTCCTGTCAAGCTGTACGAGCTAAATCAGTGAATAAATGTTATAGTGCCTGTAGAAGGGGGTGTGGTTTATCCAAGAGAGATCTCGGTCTCTTTTTATAACTTGCGATCTATCACTTTTATTAATTTGGATGTTCCCAGAGTGTCCACTTGCTGCTGAGCGTAATTCATCTCAGTATGCTACAGCTCATGACTAGAAAGAATTACAACTCAAGCTAAAACTGCCTGGCTTTGTTTCTGAGGGTGTTTTTAATGGCCAGCTTGACTCACTGTTGACTGACTCCTGTACCTGCCGAATTTGATTTTATCTGTCATGTACGTGCATTTGTTTAATTATTTGTCTGTTTTCTTTCATGTTTTGTACACTTTTTGTCATGCTGTAACATTGTTCACCTCTTGGCCTGGTTGTCATAACGGTTAAATAACGGTTTAAGACAGACTGGGAGAGGCACGGAGGTGACGTTGGCACGCCTCACAGGCACGCAGGATTTATTTACAATAAACAAAAGAAAAGCATGTGATGCTTCTAGCGATGGTAGCACACGTGGGACTGTGACAGAGAGCGGATGAATCCTAGTCAACAATCTCTCTCCCGACCTGAATTATTATTTCAGGACTGAAACCCTGCATTGTTTGGCTGTGCAGTTACACATTGCTGTGTAGTTGCCAGCATTATTATTTAACGGTTCCAAACTGTGACAACAAATGAAAGAACTGTTTGGACCATGAACACTGTGTTATTGTCGTTGTTTGAGCACTGCATCACCTCTACACCTGCGCACTACTAACCTCTTTGCCAGAGGGACATACAGTGTAAACCAAACAGGAAATGCAGAAAATAAAACACTGAGAAAACAAAACTACAAACGAAAGTTGCCATTAACATGGCAAGCACTACTCCTGCTACTCAGGGAGGTCCTAAACGAATCCCTGTTCTGCGTACAACCCCTGACCCCGGCTGCACACACGGTGGTTGGCGGTTTTGGCTTTCTACGATTTCGTTGCTCATGTATCGTTGACGGTCTTATCCTTGGCTTTTCAGCAGCCTGGAAGTATCTAAGCCGTTTCCTTTTATTGCGAGACACTCCGCTGAGACACGCCCACCTGCTGGTTAGGGATCCGCAGCTGTCCAATCAGCAGCTGCTTTTACCCCCAAGCAAACACAGCAGGTAGCATGTCCCAGACGGAGGGTGGTGGAAGGAAGGCTGGCTGTTCGTCTCACCTATCGAAGGCTGCACGCACATCCCATCAGCTTTGGCTCCAACAGCAAGAGAAAACTGGATGCATTCTGCGGTTAAATCTTGTTGATTAAATGAGATAATTAAACACTACTGGGCTCGGCAGAACTGTCTGCTTTCAAAATGCTGAAAATAAAACGCTGCCACATCAATGAGATACTCGAGCCATGGGCAGTGACAGTGCTGAGTTAGAACTGTTGACACACTAGTGAGCCTGGCACACTTTTCTTTTTCATTTTTTTTTTGTACGTTCTCTGATGTTGAATTTATTGCTTGTCAAAGCTGCAGGATTGATATTGCAAGAGACAAGAGTCTCTTACTTACTGGAATCTTGTTTAAAAATGTGGAAAAAGAAGCCACTAACCCTGTCAAATAACACATTTTTTTGTGGGAAGTTCTTTAACCCTCTCAGTCATTAATTATTTTTGTCGAGCTGAAGAATAAACTCTTTTATTGAGTGTACATGAGAACAGGACAATTGTTTTTTTTACATTTATTTATGCACTGCCTCAGACTGGGGCTTAGGAGGCCCGTGAGGTTCCATCGTTGTTTCTGATGGCATATGTTAACATACAGCGCATTATCAAGCTGCATTCATAAAAACATTCTTTAAATTCACTAAGTGAAATCTCTTTGAAAATGGCCCACGAATTGGTAAACTGTATCAACTTGAAATTTTTACAAGTAGATTTGCTTTGGACATGTGACTCCTTTGCCAAAATGAATTCCTAAATACTATTTAAAATTAAAATAAATCTCTTTTAAATCTTTTTTTTTAAAGAAAGAAAGCCCATTTCGTGGCTGTCAAACAGCATAGAGTGTTTTAAACCCATTAGGATCATTTTGGGAAAAAAGAAAATGAATGCAAAAAGATAGCAGTTAATTGACCTAAAAACAAGCTTGAATTTCATAAGCGGCTGTGGATCCATTGAAAAAAATAAAATAAAAAAATAATTCCAATCTTGTTCTAGAACAGTTCCTGTGAGAAGATGAAGAGCTCTGTGTGTGTGTGTGTGGGTGTGTGAGAGCGAGTGAGTCAGTGTGTTTTAGTTTCTGGAGGGTGGACAGAGATAACAGTGGCTGCTGAGAGAAAGACTGCGCTCTGGCGTCTCCAAGACTAGCCCTTGGCATCCACACAGAAGGGACATGTCAGGATAAAAGATACCTACTGAACCCATGCCAGTTTAACATGAACAGGATCCCAGGCAATGGTGCCCAGACTGCACTGGCATACTAACCCTGCTCCGCTGTGCCCTGCCATCCTGCTCACATGCTGTGAAACTTGTGTGCATTCATTTATGTGAGCCCATACACAGAGTTTCTGATTTTAGGGGTAAACCTAATAATGGCCACTTTCCCTTGAAAATTGTGTACTCTGTGAATGTTGACAGAGCACTGCCGAATATAGGTGAGTAGTCAGGGTCATCCTCATGAGTAAAATAAAGACAGCTCACCTTGAATCTTCTTGTAGTGTTCTGTTTTATACCACTAGCGTGGGAGACATTTGAGTTTTTCCACTCAAGTGGAATAACATGCTCACTGGGACTAGTTTTGAATGTGCTTCCATTCCAATCCAGTGGTGTACCACACTGCTGCAATTGACAGACTGAGCTCAAGGTTCTGTCTAAAAAGACAGTTGCGAAGAGGCCATAAACAGGGTTTGAAATAATCTGCATCAAAGGATAGTCTGTTTAAACGATAGTAATGATCCGCCAGGT
The DNA here is from genome assembly GCF_902713425.1 of Acipenser ruthenus. NCBI lineage: Eukaryota > Metazoa > Chordata > Actinopteri > Acipenseriformes > Acipenseridae > Acipenser > Acipenser ruthenus. Next base: position 7,676,251 of record NC_081199.1, read on the forward strand.
AAAATAATCCCTGAATCAACTGATTCAATATTAAAAAATGTACAAAAGTTATTGCGATTTATTTAAAAATATACTTGTGGTAGAAACAGATTATTGAATGTGGTTCGTGGTATACGTTTTTTATTTGCCTTAAATAAACTGGGATATCCTCCTGTGGTGAATAAAAACTGTATACCACCAGCGATCATTCAGTAGCCTCTATTTATATAGCAAGAACAATGTATGAAAAAGAAAGTCGATTTAAACAAAACAAGAAAAGTATTCACTGCATTAAATACAATAAAGTTATTCAACGCTAGCGCCCTCATTCTTAACCAGACCGATCAATTCATTATTTTTTTTTGTGTTGCTTTTATAGATCCAATATTTACCTAAGCAATAGACTTAAAGTTATTATTTTTTTTTAAAATGCAATGCTTCTGATGTATGATTAAATAGAACCCTATGCTGGGTGTATAAGCAGGAATAAATAATTGAATCCAATTGGGAAAATAGCAAAGAACAGAACTGGAAACTCATAGCTCCTACCCCTACAGCAGGGGTGCCCGATCCTGGTCCTGGAGGGCCGATGTCTCTCCTGGCTTTTGTTGCAACTGTGCCCTAAATTACTTAATTGGACCAATCAAGCCCTTATTAGAAGCTTAATTGGTCCAATTAATCAATTTAGTGTACAGTTTGAACAAAAACCAGGAGGACACCAGCCCTCCAGGACCAGGATTGGGCACCCCTGCGATGGCATTCAAACCCCACATCTGAAAAAAGATGTTTCTTTTTCGTACCAGATAAAGCCGTCGGTGTGCTGGTACATGTCAGCTCGAGTTATGCATTTCTGAAGTTTCATGTGTCAAAGCATCACCCCCTCCTATCAGCATTTACAGTCAGAACAAGAACCTTCTCTTATCAGAGTCTTCACTTGTGTTTACTGGCACTGACAGCTTCAAAAGCAACTTTTTTTTTTAAAATCATTTCCAGTAGTTTTCAAATGCCTTCCAAAAATCCTTTAAAAAACATCTATTGACCAGGAAGGATATTGACCAGTTGATGCAATAACACATGTTGAGGTCAATTCAATTGAGCGACCCTGGCAAAGTGGTAAAGTTACTTTAAAAACTCTGGTTGGTATCTTAGCATCCTTTTCTTTTTTTTTTTTTTAATTTAGAATCGCCAATTGTTTTTTTTCTCATTTACTCCCCAATTTGGAAAGCCCAATTATTTTTATTTCAACCCAGCTCACCGCTGCCTCAGGAGAGATGAAGACGGACACACGCATCCTCCGAAATGTGTGCCATCAGCCATCCGCTTCTTTTCACTCTGCAGGCCCGCCATGCAGCCGCCTCAGAGGTACAGCGTTGGAGGACCACACAGCTCAGGGCAACTTACAGGCAGGTCTGCAGGCACCGGCCAGTCTACAGCGGTCGCTGGTGCGCGGTGAGCCGAGGAGACCCTGGCTGACCTAAGCCCTCCCCACCCAGGCGGCGCTTGGCCAATTGTGCGATCTTAGCATCCTTTATTAGCAACTACTAGTTTACAGGATTAGTTGTGCAGATCATAAACCTTTGTAGCCTGCAAAACCCAAATTAACGATAAACAAATACATGTTTTATTAGGACCAGTTTTGTCTGGTTACACCCTGGTTATTAGACTTCCAAATACAGAGATCTGTTCTGTAGGCATGACAGACATCAAAAATAGATTTTAAGTAATATTTTTGTTTGGTTTGTCCTCTGTTTTAAGTGAGGCTTGAAGGGAATTGCATTGGTGCTGCTAAGATATTACTATATCACTGCTGTACTACATCAGTAATCATGGACTAAGACCAGTTAGTCAGTAGCCATGTTCTACACATTAATTAGGTGCAGTGGCAGTTTGAAACCATGTAATTATTAGCAGTAGTTTTGAGCTCTTATCCAGGTAGCACAGGGAATATTGTTCAGGTGGTACACCTGTATTAACGAAGCAGTAACGTAGCATTGCTCACGTTTTTGAAAGGGTGGAAGCACAGTCATTCCAGATATGAAGTGCTCTCAGAATTATAACCATCAGCATCATTACAGCTGTCCCAGAGAGGGAGAATTCCACTGTTCTGCTATAGTGCTCCATAATATTGTTTTTCTGTTTTCCCTAAAGAGTTATTTTATACTCTTTTGAGTGTTTCTGCATTTCTAACCACCTCTTTCCTGATTCATACAGCTTTCTGTGTGAAATCCAATACCCTGTTCAGTGGTGTGAGTCCTGAGAGAACAGGGAAAGGCTTCATTGCATTTGCAGTCAACACCTTGTAATGCTGGTAAAGTTGCACACATACAATCATGTTGTCTTCCTACCCCAGCTGCATAGTACAGGGTATCTCAATAATGTGCATTTTAATAAACAATTAAAGGGCTGATTCGTATCATCTGCTTTTTTAAATGTCTTTCCTGTTTAATATTCTGTTATGTGTGTTCCGTTTGATTCTCTGTTGTTGTTTCTGCTCAGTATTCCTGCAAAAAATGGATTCTGAAAAACCTTCTCAAGGTTCATTTTGGAGGAGGTAGGGGATCATATTAGCATGGTACTGTGCTCTGCAGTCCACAGGTATAGCACTGTGCACTGAAGCCGGCGTAACACTGATACCTGTACTGCTCCACAGAGACAATTATTGCTGGAATAGTTAATAAGCATGGCAGGAGGCTGTGTGGGCCAGTGGTTAAAGAAACTGGAGGAAGAACGAGAACTAAAGACTGGCACTCACAGTGGAATGGAATGCAAGGTGTCAAAGGCTAAATTCCAGAACCGCGGTAAGATGCCCATCTTTCAAACGGAGGTGGCATGCACGCCAAGTGGCTTGCACGTTGTCATGGATACTAAAGCATGGGACCCCAGAGATCAGGAGCAGGAATCATTGGCAGCCCTGCGTATAGGATTCCTGTCAAGGCTTGGCTGATAGATTACACTGATGTGCCATTTGTCATACTGCAATTGTTCTGGCAAACGTGGAATACCCACTAGTATAAACAGTAGTCTGCAGCTCTGCTAATAAAACTGAAAATCAGATAAGAAAGAATGATACAGTACTACATTCATTTAAAGAGACAATGTTTCTTTTGTTGGGGCCAGCTGGCCTGATTTAAAAAAAAAGTATAATAAAGCAAACTGCGGTCGCTCTTGTGTATTGATACGGGCCGGCTGGTGAGAAAAGGCATTCATACACTTTCGGACAGCAGCGAATCCACAAGATCCTTCATCTTCTGTTAAATAGTTTGAGGCGGCTAACCGAAAACCGCAGCACTTGGATTTGTGACAAAAGCAAGACATTCCGAAAGGAAGGTTCCAGGGTTCAACGTTAGGTGTTGTAGTACAAAGCATGCTGTCTTTATTTGATTGTAATGATGTGTTATTATTAATTGAAAGTATATTCACTTGACAAGGGTGTTCCATCCCTACAGTACAGTAAATTATCTGGGGTGTCATTTTACCAGACAATGCCAGGCTTGGACCAGCCAGGTTGGGCCTTTGTCTTCAGGGTTTAATCGCTTGGCAACATCTGCTGCTTACTGTAGGTCTCTTGTGTGCAACAATGAATTGCCATGGCTTTAATTTTGAGAGCCTCAATTTAACATTCATTAACTAATCGTCCTGATTCCCAATGTAGATCCTTTGTGCCTCATGTACTGTATATATTATTATACTAGCACATGTGTCATGTGACGGAGGCTGGACGTGAACCAGTGACCCCACACACCACAAACAAGCGTCTTAACCACAATGCAAAAGAGCCGGGCTCGTCTGCATTCGTGGTTTTAGAGCTTTTAACCTCATCTCACCTCACCGACGGGGCAGAATCTGTCACAGCAGTGCATCACACAACACTGCCCGTTACACAGTTCCATTATAGCTGAATTTCAAGGTTTTCATGAGTTTCAGTTTAAATTAAAGTTTTTTTTTTGCTTCTTGCCTTTTAATAATAACATCGCCCCTCCAGTAAAGAGGTGAAACAAGGCTCTGGACCAAAGGAGCAGAGGTAGCATGTTGATCCTTAGACCTTCTGAGTTGATACATGGGCTGCAGCAGGGAGGGGATAGTAAATTGTGCTATTTTGGATTGGGGAGTGAAGTGGGTCAAAAACATTATCGGGGAAAAAAAAGAAAAACTTGATCAGCAATGCACTCAAGGATCTAGGTATCCCATTTGTCCTGATGACCTGGTGTTACTCCTACACCTCCCCTGTGACTGGGGCAGCACAGTGTATAGAGACTTTATAGTTCATTACAGTATGGTATGTGCAAAGGGAGAGCAGGAGAATCAGATTGCAACAGTGCAGTTTGTAACGACTGTTCTGAAGAAACAGCTGTTTTTTGGTAATGCACCAGTAAGTTGTGTTTGGCCTACTGTGAAGTGATCTCCTGTTAAGAGTGGTGGTGTCAAAACTACAGTTAGGTGTGCCTCTTGTAATGTGCTTCGAGACAGTAAATAAGAGGGGCTGTATTATAAACTCACTTCTTCTTTAAACCCAAACATTAGGCATGTACAAAAACATGTGCTGCAGAAAAGGATCAGCGCTAAGAGATGTCTTTAAAAAGGATCAAGTTACAAAAAAGCATCACCATTACTACTGGAGCTAGACTTAGGACACTTCTTAACACAGAGAGAGGGGAGGGTTTGGAATGGACTGCCAAGTCATGTTGTTGGCGTTGAGTCTGTGATCCTTTAAAACCCAGCTAGAGATCAATCAGCTACTAAGGACTAGAAGAGCATAGATAGGCCGAATGGCCTCCTCTCATTAGTACATTTTCGTATTTTCTTATGTTCTTACTGTATAAGGTAACTACACGTGCACATTACAGTATACAGACCCAATTAAGGGTCATCTCACATGTATTTGCTTTGGGGGTGTTTTATCTGTTAAAACCAGCCACCCTATTCGTATTCCAGACAGGAAATGGTTCTTGGATAGTGCATCCATCCATCAGTGCCTGTGAGCAAAGTCACTTTTCATGCTTTTCTATGCTTATCATGGATGCCCTGTACTTTCAGTGCGTAAATGTAGATATAATGTCAGCTTTGTGACCTTTTTTTCGTTAGTGTCGACTTCATGAACCTTGTTATCTGCTTGAATGACATTTTTTTCAGTAGAATTCCTGAAACTTTTAAACCCCCTTTTTTTGCCTTTATTACTCTGGTTTAAAATGCACCATAGAAAGTAAGGAAAGCCCCCACTTTAACTTGAGTCCTTGTGAATAGCAGAGGATACCACTCAGTTTCACGACAATTGGACAAAAAGCTAGAAACGGCACCTAAAACACCACGTCAGACCACCATGGCCCATGGAGTTGGATACAGAAGCACCTGTCAGACCTGCTGTCTTGCACATCGTGACTGAAACAGCTTTAAAAAAAATATATCACAGCAATTCATTTTGCAAAACCAATGAATCAGCCATGTGAAGAACAGGAAGTATGTGCTACACATGGTAGGTTTTTTTGTCCAGTACAGTACAGTGAAGTATTTGTTATCACAAGTCATTGTTTTGCAGGGATTAGACTCACAATAAGAATAAACAGTTGCTCCAGTTAATAATTCAGATAACTTTCATCATATAGCCAGTTACCGTGGGCAATTTAGCAGTTGAATAATTTTGTGAAAAATTCGTTTCTTATCTTCCACCGTTATGAATTGGTGGAGTAACTGTGGGAAGATTTAAATCGCGTCTGGAAAGGATTTGAGGGAAAGTAATGTGTTATAATGTTCTAAACCATATGCATTGTTTTCAGGGCTCATCAGTTTTCCATTGATTCCCACTGAAGTGTTTAATTGCATCATGAATATGATCTAATTCTGTCCTTTTCACTGAAACTCCCAGTCTCCCCTGCAATGATGTACGGCCCTCGACAGAGCCAAATCAGAACGCGTTTTTATATGGAACGTAAATTCTAGTGTTAAATGATCCTGGAAAGATAACTAGCTGGCACAGGGTAGGACTGACTCAACAGTTTAATTTGGTGTCAAAATGGCATGAAGTTATAAATCTCTGCCTTTCTCACAGCGCACGCCAGAGCGCTTCTGAGTCTGAGCTTGAAGCTTTGCCATAGCTTTGTAATGCTGCGAATCGCGTGTGCTGTGGCAAAGAGTTCTCAGCTTGTGCTTTATGTTTGAACAATTCAGACTCACTATGAGGAAATAACATCACCAAAAACACTCTAATACATAAAACAGTCACATGTAGCACACACTTCAATTAACTTTTAGATGGGGGGGGGGGATAATGTAAATATAGAGCCATTTTTATTTTGAGGATTCAGTTCACACATCACCGATGTTGATTCAAAATAAGATGTGTTCTTTTCATTTCAAGAATTTGTATTTTCCTAGAATTTATTTATTTATTCTAGTTAAAAGTCCATTGAACTGGGCCCTTTGTGTAAATGGACTATCCCTCACTGATTAATTTGTTATGCAAATGTCCTAACGTGTATTCTGTCATTCGTTAAACTTGTATCTGTTTCAGTCAGCAGCCAAGTTCTCACGAGACAGCAGGCCTGTAGCAGAGACAGGGTGAGCTGTACACATTGACTGTATAAGCTCTCAGTAAGCTGTGCACCATCAAACACTCTTTACCACAGGTTTGAGAAGCAGTGTGTTTCATTCCAGCTCAGAGGATACCCTTATAAAGGTATACCATGATAAAAGCACAGCTACACTACATGTATTAGTATAGCATAGTGATAGAAAGCATGGTAAAGTGTAGCACGCACTGAAAAGTACAGGTATGGTAAAGTATTGTAATTAAAAAACAGTGTAAACTAGGATAAACACACAACATAACCACAGGACAAGTATAGTAGAACTGTAAAATTACTGAGCAAATATACCATGGCAATCCTAAAAATATCATTACTGATCACTTTTTTGCTTTTTGCTGTCCTATAAATCTTCTATAATATCTGAATATTTTTGGATAAGCAATCCACAAAAATTGTAACCTCATGTGGGGTTCACACTGTGGACCTCTGAACAGAACTTTGACCCGTTTATGTCAGTAAGGAATCAATTATTACTTATGCTCCATTTATGCTTAGCTAAAAGTAGTTGTATTTTATTTAATATTAAAACTTGTGTAGCCGGAACTAATAAATAATTCAAGATATTCAAAAAGCTTGCAGTTATTCCAAATTAGGTCCATAAAAAAACGAACAAAAATACTGCAGTGAGAACATTGGGGCCCATATTGATTACATATTTACCATTATGCTGAACAGGGCTTTGCTTTTTAATGCGTGTTGCCTCGGGCTGTGCAATGTTTCAGTTGCTGACCCACTGAAAGAGTGCTTCTCTGTTACGCTTTGCAGTAGATGACCTGGAGAATGTCATCTTCAAAGCACCTCTTGATTTTAATTCATTTCGGGGACCCATGGACTTGGGTCAATCATTCTCCAAGGCCTGAACTTGTCTCCCCCGATCCATGCAGTGTTAATGCTGATCTCACTTCCTGCTTCCATAAAGGATGTTCCCAAGCAAGATTATAGTGCTGCTTCTGCACGGGTAACCCAGCAATAATGATTATCCTTCATGTATGCAGTCTGTGTTAAAGTACTTTCACCTGAGTTCACCTGCATTGCAGTTCTAGTCGTATTGCACCTGAACCTGAACTAAATAGGAACCAAATGAGGAAGGCTTGAGGTGTGCACAGCTGAGCGCTTTGAAAATGTATATCCATAAATGAAACATAATAAGATGCAATGCAGCAATCAGTTGATATTCATGGCAGGGTAGTAGTGCTATGCACTGTGCAGTGTTTGTCAGGTGTCTTGTGATACTGGGTATTCTTCTCTGTGGCTCTGCTAGTGATGATCATTGCTTGAACATTAAACCATTGTCAGAAATACCCATGTCAAATGTAGATCACAGTGTCCATGCAGTAGCGTAATATCTGGAGCACAATAGAAAATGTAGAAGACTGTGTGTGTTATTTACAGCATGCCTGATGTTACATACAGTAAGGTGAATAACATGCTGTAAAATGCTGGAGAAATGTGTAACGTTTTTGGTTTCATGCAGATACATATTGAGCATTAGCATTGAGAACGTTTGTCATTTCATTTTTTAAGCTTCTCTTTGTGTTTCTAAATGCAGCACTATTGAGTGTTTGATGAGGGTATCAGACTTGAAGGTGTATATGAAGGCATCAGTCTTGTTGAGTGGAATGGGTTTGTTGACTGCAGAGTTAATCCAATGACTTGCTTCAGGACAGCAGCCAGCAGGGGAGCTAAGAGTATGAAAAAGCACCTGAATCACAGACACCCAAAGCTTAACCAATCTTTCACCACCATTCCTCTATGCCAGTGCTTCAAACCCCGGTCCTGGGGAACCCCTGTGTCTGCTGGTTTTCATTCCAACTGAGCTCTCAGTTACTTAACAAGACCCTTAATTGAACTGATAATTTGCTTAATTAAACCTTTTTAATTGTTGAAACAGTTGCAGAGGTCAAGTTACTTGTAAAATGTTATAGCTAACTTGAAATATGCAACTGATAACAGCTGAAAACAATTAAAAAGGCCTAATTAAGCAAATTATATTTTCAATTAAGGGTCTTGTTAAGTAATTGAGAGCTCAGTTGAAATGAAAACCAGCAGACACAGGGGGTCTCCAGGACCGGTTTGGGAACCACTGCTCCATGCGAAACTCAGATATGTGAATTACTGCAGGACCATGCTGTGAACCAAAAAGACAAGTTCTACTTTCAGTTGTGTGGGGACTTCAATTCTAAATGGTATTTCTTAGTCTGTCATGTCTACCTCGGACGTCCATTTAAAGTGGTTATAGCAAATGCTCTCTGGTACCATGTTTTGTTCAAGAAAGCTCTCTGTTTGCATGCTTTACTTTTATTTTATGCTTGCACTTCCTGGACCACCTTCAACGCCTTCTTTCCTGTCGTTAATCAATCAGCTGTTGCTTCCCCTAAAGACATGCTTTGCAGCCTTAGAATCTTGCCTGATTGTTTTTTCATTTATTGAAAATATGCATGACCAACTTACAATGCAAATGAAGCGTCAAGAACTAAGCATAATTGTAGACTTACCATTAGTTAGTCCAAGATTAGTGCTGATCAGGGTCTGCGAAACCAGCCGTTAGTGTTACAGTGTAATGTTATCCTTAGTGTTATCCTTAGTGTTTCTCCAGTAGTGACTGGTGACAAATATCTCAACATTTAAACGGTTGGCAAAAAAATCCCTAACATACGTTTGACCCGAAATCTAATTTAATTGAGATCACCCATTAATCAATTCTTGCTTATCAGATATGGATCCTTAATAAAAGCGTGTGAACAGTAGAGATATAAAATGGCATCACGATATGCAGCAGGATATTAAATGCACTGGTGTGTAATCTCCTGCACTGTTTGTTCTATATCAGGAAATCAGCATGGAAAATTGAGCCCTTGCTTGCCTTGTGTGATGGTGCTGGGCCACATATCAGAATATGATAATGCTATTGACACCTAGTTTAAATGGGACATTGTTGGCTGCTGGAAATGAGAATACTGGACTGTTCTGCTCAATGTGGTTAATGCTCCTAAACTGGCATGCATGAATCTAAACTCATTCTAGAGCGTTAGTCTGTCTCAATCTCAGTTTTAATATTGGTGTTAAAATAGTATTATTGTAGTAGCAGTCATATCCGTGCAATAATACTAATACAGAATTATAATATTATACTAAATAGTGCATCGGTACTAGTGTACAGTTTTTGTTCTCAAACAGGCTCTTAAGTTAAGCTTTGCTTACGTTGTCAAATAAAAGAAGATAATTGTTGGACCCCTCTTGCCATTGATGTATTGGGTATATTGTATTGATCTAAACAATGCTGGGCTTTAATACCAGCAAGCTGACATTTATAAACCACCATATTACTTTACAAACCTAATTTCTCTGTATTTGTATCACTAGTAATAGGGGACCGGCCCAGATAGATTAATAAAGAGATACAAATAGTCAAAGAGGCTTCAATAAGAAAAACACAATATATGAATTCAATTACATTAAGAAGCACTCTTAGAATTAGAACAGAATTATTGCACACAAGTTAGGGAACGGTAAGAAAATAAAAAGAATTGGTCAAAAAATCTGTCTATGTTTCGTGCTGATCAGGAGGACAGCCTGCAAACACAAAGACGTCTGGAAGCCCTTTCATTTAAAACACAAAGACACCTCGCCAATGGAAAGTTTATTGAATTTTGATGTAGAACACGGAAATAACACTGGAGCTGTCATTTCAGAATGCCTCCCCACCCCACCCCCACCCTCCCCCCTACCCCAGGTCTGAGTCCTATTTACTTAACAATCTTCAAACCACTTCCAGGAAGAGATACCCAACAGAGCTGCTCAAAGCTGTTAGTCTCTGGTCGGATTTCAACCAAGAGGGGAAGACCCCTCTCAACTGTGAAGGCTAATTGCACTAATTGTACAGATGACTTCCCAGGGCCGCTGCATCTGGAAGATTCCCCGACTAACTGCTCAGGAGTGTCTTTGCAGCCCAAATCCCTTTGATTTATTCCCAGAACTGCTGTATAATCCACACGGTGGTGCAACACGAAGCATGAAGCATGAAGCAGGCATTCTTCAGTAATCCATCCACAAAACACTTCATTACTGCAGAGATGATTTGGATTAAACACAGGAGAAACGTGTGAGACTGGCTTGTTTTTCAAGAGGGTCCTGAGAGACAGGAGGAGCCGCGAGGAAAATCAAACTGCTGGGTTTAAAACCAACAGCGGTGACACAGCATTCACTCAGATAATACAAGAGAATGGTCACCTGGGCTGTTTTTGCAAACAGTATCTTACTGCAGGCTCTTAGGCACATGGCTGTGAAACCAGCAAAGTCCCTCTTGATTTTCTATGCATCTATGCATCAACCCTCTGTCTGTGGTTACCCTGGCAGTGCCCCTGCGTTGCATCAACCCTCTATCTGTGGTTACCCTGGCAGTGCCCCTGCGTTGCATCAACCCTCTATCTGTGGTTACCCTGGCAGTGCCCCTTTTAACATTACTGTGCTATTTCTATCCTCGGCAGGAGGGCATGTATGTTACTGTCAAAAAAGGTACCTGGAGATTAGCCATTGCTTTTACAAGGATGTCATGCAATATACATGATCAAGAAAGCAAATTGCAGTCAGAGGATAGATACGGGGCTCTTCTATTCCTTTCCTGAAGCCGCTTGAGGGTTTGTCTTAAAACTACAGAAATAAACTGCCATATGGTGTTTCAGTAGGTGACAGAGAGAGGGGGGGAGAAATCACTCATATGTTTGCCAGGAACGACTGCAGAGCATCGTGGGACAAATACAAAATAATCCCCCACCCACCGCAAGACGAAAATTACTTCAAACGTGCGAAACCGAGAAACTGAAGTAAGCAAATAAAAGGGTGAATCGACCCAATGACCTGCTGTTCTGTAGGAAGTGCCCGAAGTGTGTGGGACACTCTTCAGCTTGACCAGGCAGTGTCTGAAATGTGGTTTTATTGATTCTATCGGTTTATTTTGTTGCTTTTTCTTCATTTTGGACAGTGGCCGGGCATTGTCATCATTGAGCCTTCATCATGAACACTGTGCATCTTATTCCGCGCCCTCCTGTGCAGACGGCAGGGTGTGATTAATGACACTTCCATCGCATGCAGATGTAACACAACATGCCTCAGCTTTGTACACATGATTAATTTGCAATCATCTCACTGGAGCGACATGAAATACAATCTTATTATTTAATGGGCAAGAATGTAATAAAACACTTGGGTGTGGGGGGTGTAAACTGATTCATGAGCCGATCTAATAAAAAAACAATATTTTTTAAGGCCAGCTTTATTGTATTACAGAATGTGTTTTTGTATATTAGGTATTAAACTTG